>NC_066313.1:54924741-55537837 GCF_022539315.1 Serinus canaria | reverse complement strand
AAAATATTGGCAAAGGTGGTGATTGTTCCCACATTTTATGCAATACAATATAATAAATTTAATGCAACAATACAGTCGGAGCAATACAGTGCTCCAACAGCCTGCCAGAAAGTGGGACACAGTACTGCCATATAAAAGGCAAACTAGGATTCATCCCTGGTTCTCAAGGCAAGCAGAACCAAGCAGTTCCCACTCATCATGCTAGAACTAAGCACACTTTGATTGTGCAAGAGCCAGGAAGTGGAATGATTCCAAACAGAGCTGGGCTAAGCTAAGAATTAGGCAGCTGTCTAGCTGTCCTTTTCTGGCCCTTGCTGAATTTTCATTTCAAATGCACCAAAGAGCACTGTGCCCTCTCCAGCCTCAAGCTTTCAAACACAGTCCAAAAGAAAGTCCTGCAAATATTTTAGAGCCCTGGTCCTGACTCTGGGAACTCTTACATAAATTAAAGTCACTGAAAAATAGACACAAGAACTGCAGGGACTAAAATCTAGTCTTTGGCTATCCCAGTGTTTTTGCCCATTTCTTTGAGTTTTAAAATAAGGAAAACTATTTTACTGACAAAGCATCATCTCCCTCTCCCTTTCTTCTACTGCAGTTCCAAGCTCGCCCTTTCTCACTGGGGAACAGCTAACAGGGATCATAGCAGGGCACCACGTTTTTGCCATCACACCTTTTTAATGTGGGCTACCCATGGTGATGGGATGAGGGGAAGCCATATGAAGAGTGGCTGAGGTCACATGGCTTGTTCAGCCTGGAGAAGAGGAGACTGAGAGGAGACCTCCTTGCAGCTTCCTCATGAGGGGAAGGGCAGGGTCAAGAACCGATCTCTTCTCTCTGGTGACCAGGGAGGCATGAAGCTGCGCTGGGAGATTTAGGAAAAGGCTCTTCAACCGAGAGTATTGGGCACTGGAACAGGCTCCCCAGGGAAGTGGTCACAGCCTGACAGAACTCAGGAAGTGTTTGGATAACTCTCTGAAGCATGTGATGGGTTTCTTGGGGCAAATTCCTGTGCAGGGCCAAGAGCTGATGATCATTGTTGGTTCCTTCCAGCTCAGTATATTCATCTCTGGTTCTATGAAAATACCTCCATGTTGATAAAAACACCCTAGGAGCCCACTGCTTCCTGCAAAAGTTGACATCTTTCTCATTAGCACAGCCTGGAACAATATAACATTCTAAAAAGAGCAGGTTGCCTTACAAATCCCTAAGAAATTAGTGACAGTTTATTTCCTCAGAATTCCCCAGCCAACTTGCAATGAGACAAAAGTATATGATTAATTGGCTCCTAGCCAAAATCACCTCAGCTCAATAGTAAATAGTATTTCATGCATACACAGTCTTCTAAAACCCAGTAGGGCCAAGATGCCAAAACAACAAGATGTCAAACTTTTTCAATACATTGGGATGATAATATCATCTACAGGATAGAATTTCAATTACCTAGTTTATTAGCACAGTACTGAAAAGCCTTCATTGATTTCCTACACTCCCTTAAAAAAAAAATCAAACAAATCAAAACCAAGTTTCGACTAGGTGAAAAATGAAAAATGCATCACTTCTCATGGTGTTTACGTCAGTCCATATCATGCTAACTCTTGATCAACACATCTAACCATGTTCAAAAATCCCACAAGTATTCCAGACATCAATGGAGCCTACAAAAAATGGACCCTTTCATGAAAAATGGACTAGGAGAGAACTAT
This sequence comes from Serinus canaria, assembly GCF_022539315.1. Classification (NCBI taxonomy): domain Eukaryota; kingdom Metazoa; phylum Chordata; class Aves; order Passeriformes; family Fringillidae; genus Serinus; species Serinus canaria. Next base: position 55,536,131 of record NC_066313.1, on the reverse strand, counting down.
ATGTAAGATGTGGTGAGAGTCAAGCACATAGGGTATTCAGCTTTTAATTTTTTGTTGCTACCTGGAGACAAATGTTGCCTCCAGCTTGCATCTGTCCAAAAAGCAAAAATATTAGCAGTGCTTAATAGAACCTTAAGCAATAATAAAGCAAGACAGCAAAGTCCATTTTCCTAGCTAAACGAGCACAGGGAGGATTAGCCCATTAATCTTATCATGCCCGTCCACCTGGGCTACATTTTCTCATCTCAGTTTGTTTCTTCTGTAATTGTTTAAAAACTCATGTTTGGTTACTCCATTTCCACTGCATTTCCAAACCCTTTGAACAGAGATGTCATTCTGGACAGGCTCTTTCTAGTGTTTCACCAGCTGGCAAGGAACTGATAACAGCCTGTTTGGTTAAATGGTGATGTTAAATCAGCAAAACCCATAATTTGAACACATGTATCCCAAATTGTTTGACTACATGGCAAATTATGGAACTTCCCACATATACTCCAACCCATTCCACAAGCTACTCCCACACTATTGTGGACAAGAGCTATATCCACAGGATTTTGTGATGGAGACTTTCTAGGATGTATCAGATTTGCTTGGGCAAGCAATGAAGATGTGCTTCTGCTTTCTTGTCTCCCACAGAGAAAAAAGTAACCTTAGATACCACAGTCTTTGGGGAAAACAGTGGGATACAAGTAGTGCATAATATACACAAAGAAACACAGCTGCTGAAACAAAACAAGAGCCACATTGGTCAGAACCCAAAAGGTAAAGGGGACATCCTATTCACAGGGCAGATAGGATACAGACACAGGACGTCTTTTGAGAGCCTGTGCAATAGGGGTAAAAAATTGGCAGGACATAAAGATTGAAACCAGTAACACGATCCTGAAGAGATTGTCTGGAAAAAAAGAGATATGAAAAAGCCCCAATACGTGCAATGAGATCTTTCTACTGCATCTGAAAAAGACAGGTGTGAATTGCACCTCTGGCAATACAGAAACGCATACACGGACGTATAGCTACCCAGGAATTGCACAGCACTGAATGATATGCTCTCTTCATTAGACCTAGATTTAATTCAGCAATATTATTAAACAATATTATTGTCTGTATCTGTTTCTTACAGTAACTGAGAAGAGCTCTTCAGACAAGCAAGCCTATTTCTTCTACTCAGTCTGAATAGAAAGGCAGCACCTACAGCTCCAAGCCCCCGAGCTGCAGAGGAGGCAGCTGGAGGCTGGGAAGGCACTTTGGCAGGGCACCCCTGCATGAACACCCTGTGCTTTTATTCTCCCCCAGCATCTCCTACTCACTGTTGGCCAATATGGAACATCAGGTTTGATGGACCTTTGTTCTGACCCACTGTGGATGACGTGATGTTACAATCTCAGTGAGAAGGCTTCCTGAACATGCAGTCTCGCTACACACTTGGCAGGTTTGACTGATCTTAACAGCTAGTAAGTACCACACCAACTATCCTTCCCCACCTCTCCACCTCCCAAGAAAAGACTATTCCCTAATCCTACTATCTATTCCTCTATGCTGAAAAGAAAAAGGCACTGCTGTTTAAATTACTTACAGCAACACTTGTCAGACTGCACATCAAGAACCTCACATTAAGAACTTAGAAAGTAGAATGAAGTTTTATTTTACTTGCCATTTTTCTGGTAAAAAAACCACATGAATACAAAAAGAATAAAATTCATACATTTTAAAAGGCTATTTTGAAATAAAGAAATTAAGAAATCCTACTGTAAAAGAAAACAACCCGAAGAGATCTATACATGTATTTACGTTTTTCAGTATAAAAAGTATAACAAACAGTTCCAATCTCACGTGTAAATCATATTTGTATTATCTTTTTTGTAAGACACCACAATGAAGCTTCAGGAACATTATGTTTTTAGGTTGCTGAATTTATTGCCTTCTGGCCTCTTTAGTCCTGAAAACAGGTGAGATTAACACACTCTCCTTAGTATACTGCATATTCACTTGTACACAGACCATCCATCTGGTTTCAAGAGCCTGCAACAGCAAGAACATATTAAAACTGTGAAGGTGCTAAGCTCTGCTAATAATAATTTCCATGTGAGAAAACGCACCTGTTAAAGTCTGAAATCTATATCATATTCAAATGTATATTTCCAGGTCTTAATTTCATTCTAATGTGAAGGAGAGGAAAAAAAATTGTGCTTTGAACTGGTATTTATCCAGCACACTTCCATAAAGAAACAGACAAGAGTGTCAGCTCTTACTAATCCTTAATGAGCTGACTTATTTTGAAGAAACAGAAATGATACTTTCCAGGTTTATTCTTTGTCCTTAACTTTCCCAAATACACTATTAAGGGGAGGGGAAAAAAAGGCAGCCCTGTAACTTATTTCTTTTTTACATTTCATAGCAGCTCTTATTGGCCGTCTTTATGGCTGCAAATATTACATTCATTGAGAAACACTGTTACCTATTCTGCACCTCAAATCCGTATTGGAAACCTCTCAAAGCTCAAAGACACAAATCTGTGGGACAGAAACCTATTCCCTGCACTCACAAGGTTTAAGTTTATTCCTTGACCAGCAGTACCTTCACATATAGTAGAGGTGGAGCTCAGCTCCTGTCAACAGGATGCTGCAGTCTGACAGCTGCTGCTGACTGAAATAGATGAACTGTTAACACAACAAAACCTATCTGAGCTACCCAAAAAAATCCAAAGTTCTGGTTTTTCATAGGCAAAAAGAAATCTTTCCCTCTAAAAAACCAAAACAACTGCTCCAAACTTAAAATTTGAATATTATTCAATCTCTACTCAGTCTTCTTCTTAAACCTTCTACTTTTTTTTTTTTCATTTTCAGGTTTGAAGCCAACATTAGATTTTTCAATTGTCTGTTTTGGGCTGGCTAATGAGTATCTTTACTGGTTACAGCCCAAGGTGTCATGAAACCAAAATGTTTACTTGAGAAACATTTTTACTCATTTTTCTGCATTAGTAAAAGATCAACAAAGTGAATTTGAAATCTTATCTGACATTGATCCTTGCTTTCTGGTGACCAGTGATAAGACTTGGGGAAATAGCCTGAAGCTGTGTCAGGGAGATTTAGGCTGGATATTAGGAAAAGGCTTTTCATCCAGAGGGTGGTAGAATCCTGGAACAGGCTTGCCAGGGAAGTGGTCACAGCACCAAGGTTGACAAAGCTCAAGAAGCATTTGGACAACACTCTCAGGCATGTGGTAGGACTCTTGGGGTGTCCTGCACAGGGCCAGGAGCTGGATGCAATGAACCTTGATGGTCCCTTCCAACTCAGCATGTTCTATGATTCTATGACTCAGCCATGCAGGAAGCATACAATCTTTACTTAGCAAAAGCTATTATTTGTTTGGACTAATACCCTGAAAGTAGGGAGGCTGATATTGCTCAATTACAAAAGTCTTATGAGGCAAAAAGTCAATTTTAAATGTTTCCTTACCATGATGGTCTTACACAGACTTGATAAATTCCAGAATATCCCTTCTTAATACACTCACCATGTGAGAGAGGTGTTAAGCTGCCCATTTCATCAAATATCAGAACACTGCAGAAACACTGGTCATCTTCAACCTCAACATCAGTTTACTGCCTAGATAAGACCTGATGAGCTGTGGCTCTGTCTGATTGAATCGCAAAATCTTCAAGGATGGATGTTGCACAGCCACTCTAGTCAAACTCTTTCCCTGCTGCATTCAACCAGACACCACTGCAACCCCACAGCCTTTTCACCAAAGCAGTTACTCAGCCAGACCCTTCCCAGAAACACTTTAGTCTACCAGCAGATCTTCATACTTAAACTTTCTGAGGTTTCTGTTGTCCCAGTTCTCATGCTCATCAGGGTCCTTCTGGTCTAAATGTCTGCACTCTGGCAAGATGGTAGAGATTTTGTCCCTACATACCAAATTGCACTTTTATACTCCTGCTTTCTGTCCTTACTTGCACTTTCATATGTTCCCCTTTTGTGTTTTAGAAGTTCCCTGCTTGGCCAAAAAGGCCTTCTGCTACTGCTGAATGATTCATTTCCGAGCTGCCATTAAGTTTTCTCTAAAAATTTTCAAGCTCTCCTGTGCACCTTCCATCTTCATGGTTGTTATCCAAAGGATTCTACCTACCAATCTCCTAAATAAGTGAAAGCTTGCCGTCCTCAAGTCCAAGATCCTAATTCTGCTGCTCACTTTCCCAGCCTTCCTCCAGATGTGCAACTCAGTCACATTCCAGTCACTGAGATCCAAGCTGCCACCTGTGACCAAACTGGTCACAGCTCCTCCCTACTTGAAAGCAGCAGACAAAGTGAAGAGATAACTTTAACCCTGGCATCTCAGTTACAAAATTTTTACCAACACAGCCTAGGAGAGTGCACACACAATACCAGATTGCCTTCCTAGCTGATGTCTGCATGGCTGAAATCCCCTGTGAGCACAAAAGCTCATAGTGGGAGGCTACTGCTAGCTGTCTGTAGAAAGTGATATCCACCAGCTCCTCTTAGTCACAAAGTAACAGATGCCCACCGCATCACCAGGGCTCACTTTCAAATCTTCTGTAGCCAATGCCACTTTCGTGAAAAATTAGCTCAGAGTGTTTTCAAACTGTACAAAGGTTTCTGAAGTACATTTTGCTCAGTGGAAAAAACCCAGACTATTGACTCTAAACTGAGCTTAGATAACAAGTACATCAGCATAATTTCAAAAATTAATTTCAGTCAAAAAGATTCTGCAACTGAAAATCAAAATAAATGTTTTTGAAATTTCACATTTACTGAAAAGCTATCCAAAATTGACAAAACAGCTTTAAAATTAGCTATGGCATTCCCTACAACTGTCCTGAGTCCCTGAGTATGCCAAGCAGCTACAACTTCAATCTTACACATTAGGCTGGGCACAACTTGTAGAACACATCAACGCATATCAGGCCTGTAACAGTTGTTTAAACGAAAAAATTAAATTTCAAGCAACAGGCAAATATTTACACTCAAACTATTTACTGACATGCAGTCATATACCAAAAGTGAAGCCCTGCAGAAGTTGACCTGACATTTTACCCCTTTGTTCCAGCTACATCAGCATGTCTAATAAAATACACTATTTTTTTACCATGAACCTTTTCTTTTCTAAACGTTTGAATAATTTGAAATAACCCAGGCATAACTCTGCAAACTTTCAGACAACTGGCTTTGAAAATTCCCATCCCCATTTGCTGCCTTCTGAGTTGTGCTGACGCAACAACCGTACACAAGGCTCACCATAAATCAAATCCCTGGAATCATTTCAGTCACCACAATGCAGTCCCCTAAGTACAACTACGGAGGCAATGAACAATTATAGGAATGTCATGAGAAAGAAGAAAGAATGAAGTCTCTCTAAAAATAGGTTTTGCCAGCAAAAAAAAATATTGTCAGAAAAACACTCTCAGCTGTCAACAAGTGAACCTCAACAAAGATAATGACATAGGTAAAATTGGAAAAGCCAATGTGCCAGAAAGCATTTACATCCATCATTAACCAGATCTTTAGTCTTTTGACAATGATAAACCTGGAAAAAAACCCAAAACACTTATAAACACACAGTCAAATTCACACCCTTCTTTCAGATTACAGATCTTTTACCAGCCTTTTAGATCCTGTACACCAGTGATGAACATTACAGGATTCTGAAGTGTGATGCAATTTTCACAAGTGACTGTATTTTACTCAGCAGATACACTTGTATGTACTACTGAGATCTTTTAGGCTATAAACACGAGTTTGATTAGGAATGGGAACGGACCAAAAATTTCACATAAGGAAAGTAGAGGAAGTGACCAGGCAGTGCTACAGAAAAACAGCAATTGTAGCTAGTACATATACTGGTCGACACAAGTGACAAAGCATAAGTTATTTTATGTACACTGAACCCAAAGCACAAGAGACCTTCCTTTGCCAGTACTATCTAATTGGCAATGGTTTTTATTTTTCCAGCTCTTGAGTTTACATCAAATTCAGCTTTTGTTCCCTGTAATCCCTTACAGCAACTCCAATATTGTGTATTCTGCCAACTTTTTAAAACATTAATATTACATATAGATTAAAATAATTAAATAAATGTGAACTGAGTTACATAGAACTCCATTTTATCCAGCTCATAGTGCATTTAAACTAATTCACCACAAGTCTACAAAAATTTGATACTTTTTAGTCTTTTAGAAGGAAACATGAAACCCACATTAAAAATTATTCTGACAGCCTTCTACAACACTTGCTACTATAAACTGCTTCCCTCGTTAAAAAAGTTGTGCAACCCCAAACCCTTCCTAGACATTCCCATTACCCTTGTGTCCTGCAGTCTCTTTCACTTTGAGACTTCTCTTAAGCTTTACCACTTGACAGCTTTAGCAACTCCTCCATAGCCCTCAGTGAACCAACAAGCCACGTTCACTTTGCAAGGACTGAGCTGAAAAGCTGAGAATGATGGCTTCTTCATTTGTATCAGCACAGCATCAGGCAACAATTCCTCCGTTACACTCAAAAGGTACCAGGACAGACAGTAAATCCTATTTGGGATTTCAACCCTCACCCGGCAGGGATGTCACATCCAAATTACTGCGTACACAACAATTTGCTGTTTAGTTGACTCTTAACAGCTTCCAGCCTTTTAAGACACATTTTGTTTATTTATTTGTGTAATCTCAACACCACTTACAACAAGAACTGTAATTACAGCAGCTGCACAGAAATAGCAAAACACATATGGCACAAAAATTTCAGATCATCCTTTGTAACTTCAGTATCCTCAAAAAAATGCAAGAGGACATGCAAACATTCAAAAATTCATTTTAAAAACACCCACAAAATTAAAACAAATAAATATGGAGAGTAAGACTGAGAGTACAATCGAACTGATAAAGGAGCCTGATATCCTAGGTGTAATCAAGCAGAAACCATTGGAGAAACAGACACAGATAACTGCTCCCTGAGGTAGAAGTGATTAAGAGACATGTTAGGAAACTTTGTAATGATTACCAGGTAACTGAGATCATGAAGAATGTGTTATAAATGTGAAATTGTTACCAAAAAAAGAATACTATAAAAGTGTCATACAGGTAAACCCTATAATCATATTCTCAATAAAATCAGTTTCTGATCCAAATTCACAGACAAAATGGGAAGTACTACAAAGAATGAGATGTCTCAGGCGTCGGGATGGCAAATATCCCTAATATTATCTACACGATTCTCTAGTGCTTTGAGATTTAAATCTTTCTACCAAAACTCCTACCATCATTGACTGTGACTGGGAATAGTCCTATTATTCACATATATATACAGAGTGTATTCACAAATATCACTGAGTTAAACTCAGTTGCATTCCACAACCCATTTAAAGTGATGAAATGATAGCTGCATTTGCTACCATTTTACACTGATAAATTTCTTTTTCTTCTTAAGGCTATTTATCCTAACAAAGGGCTGAAAAGTGCTGAGCTATCTTTTTCAGGTGTTTGTTCTACTTGACTGACACCATTATTAATTTCATGCTAATTTGTTTGATGGAAAATAACTCTAGTCTTTTTAGTACTTTTCACAAATCATATATTATCTATTCACAAATTCTTGAAGGAATTTTATTGCTATCCATCCCTCAAACACTTCTTTCTTGAAGTGTTTGAAACTAAACAAAGAAACGAACTGGTTAACTAATAAACAGATTTTAAAATATTAAAATGTAGAGAAATGGGATTAAAGGGGTGCAATTAAGAGCTTGAGCAAGTACTCCCCCAGCAGAATCACTTGCCGGTCACTACTCATCACTCACTCTGTACTTAGGAGCTTTGTTGCTTTTGGCATTCATCCTGCGAAGTGTCACTTACCACAGGCATATGTTACCCTTTCCCGACACCGCCTCTACTCGGCACAGGCCCATCACCTGTCTCAAAGGTCACCAGAGGATATTCCAGGGCAGTTCAGGTCATTGCAGGCCCAAGGTGAACCCTCTATCTCATTACCATATGCTGCCGGCACACTCAGACACGCCGCAGCCTTGGCAGCCCCCGACACAAGCCCTGCGGCTCTGCCCCAGCGGGAAGAGGAAGCCGTGCGATGCAGGAACAGAAAGCACGGCGAGATGGGACAGGACACACGCTCTGCAGAGCAGGGTGGCTCTCACAGGCACCAGCTGCAGGGCTGCCCCTTGCCTCACTGCGGCTGAAGCACTTGGACCAGGAGCTATCACAAGCCACAGTAAGCGTCCCTGCAAGCCTGTGACTGAACTCTGCCCTTTCCCCTCAGGCCAGGTTGGAAAAGACCTCTGAGATCACCGAGTCCAACCTATGACCAAGCACCACCACGCCAACCAGACCATGGCACCGAGTGCAAGTCCCTTAAACACCTCCAGGGATGGTGACTCCACCACGTCCCTAGGAAGTCCATGACAACGCTTAATCACACCTCCTGTGAAGAAATCCTTTCTAAAGCCCAAACTAAATCACTCCTGGTGCAGCTTGAGGCTTGCCCTCTAATCCTGTCAGTTGTTACTTGGGAGAAGAGACCGACCCCCACCTGGCTACACCCTCCTTCCAGGAAGTTATAGAGAGATAAGATTCCCCCCTGAGCTTCCTTTTCTCCAGGCCAAACAGCCCCAGCGCACTCAGACGCTCCTCATGAGACCTGCTCTCCAAACCTTTCGCCAGTTCCCTTGCCCTTCACCGGAGCCCCGGCACTCACGAACATGAGACAGAGGGGCGGCAGCGCAGCCTTGACAAGGACAAGCCCGCAGCCCCGGCTGGTACCTGCCCAGGCCTCCCCACGGCGCGATGGCAGCACCGGGGCTGTGGCCAGAACAGGGGCAGCCGGGGGAGGCAGCGGGGGCCGAGACACCGGCGCCGGGGTGGGTTACCTGAGCTGTGCAGCGCCCTGACCTCGGAGCGGCCGTACCGCGCCGCGGCCGCGCCGCCGCCCACCACCTGCCGCAGGAGCAGGCGGACCCTGCGCGCAGCGGGACCCCCGGCCCCGCCGCCCAGGCACAGCACCCGCGACGGCATGGAGACCGCGGGGAGACGGGCACAGCCCGGGCACAGAAACCGGGACCGCCGCGGCCCGGCCGAGCGCGGGGGAAGGGAAGCGCAGCCGCACAAAGTCCTGCCGGAAACCGGGGCCGGGCGGGTGCGGGCCGGTGCTGCCGGGTGCGGGGACCTGGCGGAGCGGGTCCATGGCCCCACAGCCCGGGGCGGCCCCTCGGAAGGGTGCGAGAACAGAATGTTTTCTTTTTATACGAGAGGGCTGAACGCCGCAGCTGGCAATGTTTGAAACAGCCCGGAGAGCCGGGCGCGGGCAGCGGCGGCCGAGGTGGATTCGTGCGCCGAAGGTTTTCTGCCTCTGGTCTCTGAGGGCCCTCCTGCCCCAGTGCTTCCCCTCGCCTGCCTTCTCGGGATCCAGGCGTTTCGTACTTCAGGAGGAATTTGGGTTACTCCGGAGTGACGTTTGGCTTAGATGGGAGATTTTTGTAAAAGGTCACGTTGCAGAAATAGACTTCAAAACTGACTTATTCCAGCTCAAGGTAATGCTCTTGGATTTAAGTGAAAGCTCAGGAGTAAATTTTAGAATAATTTGTGGAAGGCTGAAGCTTTCATGATAACTAAGCCTAATTCCAAGGAAAATCCAGTTGAGACTTGGTTCTCAGCACCAGTAGAAAGACGGTGAGGGACCTTTGTGGAAGTAGGAGCCAGAGTGAAGCCACCACCTTCAGCTGTACTTCAGGTGTTGGATCTCTCAGCCAGGAGGATTTTGCTCTCATAAACCTCCCATATCCTGCATGTTTCCAGCACTGAATAATTATCCCAAAGGAAAATCATTAAAGTGGGAGCTAAGCATCAGTTTAAACATAGACAGCCGAGACTTCTAAGCCCCCATAAGATATTAGGAACTAGGAATGTTGGTCTTGTCCGAGACATTTCTGCAGTTCAATGTTAGGTGCATTAAACACTTATGAGAGGTAGAATTTCAACTCTTCAGCATTTCCTGTTGGCTAAGGTATTGGTTAAGTCTAATTTCTATTCTTAGTACCTAATATAGGTCTGTGAACCTGTTTTCTGGGTCTAAGGCAGGATAAACTAAATTGAAACATCCTTTTATGGATATTGCCCTAATTTCTTTAAGCTGAAGATCACAAATGCTGGAGGCTAAAGATAGGCTAAATAACAAGAAGGTCTGTTGGAACAGACTAGAAGGCCAGTGAGGCAAAATTACAATGGAATGGTTTATGAATATATTTTAGCAATCTGGGATATTAAATTAGAAGACTACATTTTTCCTCTTTGTCATAGCTATATAAAGAATAAATAGCAACAGATACGCAAGCGATTAAATGCATCACCTGAATGCTCAATAGGTTTTGTCCTATGCTGAAAATAAGGAGACATTTCAGTTTTGTACAGATTCACAGTGTTTTCACAGTAATTTCACACTGTGAATGCACAAAGCCTCCTTTTACCTCTGTGTTTATGTAGATGCACCTGTCAAGCTAAATGCTTTAAATTTCAGCCCTTTCTGAGTCATGTATCTATAAAATGTTTTGCTTTTTAAAGCATTGTCTTAAAATTCTGAATTAATCAACTTTTCCAAAACTTCAAATTCAGCTTGAAGTTCAGCCTCCAACTTTCCATCTGCAGCAAGAGAAAACTATACTTACTGATTTTCAAACTGTTGCTGTGAAAGATATAATGGAAACATTGTTATCTCTGTGCATAATTATGGATATGGTAATTTTGTTGCATGTATTCATGTATACACAAACACTTCGATGCACAACTTGAATGTTGCACTGTTTTTAGGTTATACACTCAGTCCTGACAGCACTCAAAATTTAATGTAATAGTGTGGATGCATAGAATCAAGCTTTTTCTTGTATAGGTGTGAAATTTTTATCTGGCCGTACAATATGAAATTATTGCTTGAGTATGGCATCCGCCTCACTTGCTAATCATAACTGATGCATACAGGCTTTGCATATCTGGTACTTGCTCAGTCATCTCTGTGGAAAGCGTGATTCTGTCAGTGGTTCGATGCTGTCATGAAGTGGAAGGATTTAGCAGTCTGCATCTGGTGTGTTTGTGAAGGCTTTCAGCAAGATTTACAGCACTGGTAACAAACAGCAATTTCGTATTTTCGTTCCCTGACTTAACAGCACTCTTATTTGGAATGTCAAGTTTCTTAACAAAAATACTTTTCCTTTGATTAAACAGAAAAGAACTTACTCCAAAGAGTTAGAGCTCTAAAAGCATCCCTCTGAGTTGACAGTTTCCAGGCTATTCTCTCTAGTAGCTGACAAGTACTTTGCTGTGTAGCTCTAGCTGCAAGACTAAATTAGACACAGGTGCAGACTATAAAGAACAATGCATCATCTCTGCCTAGTTGTAGTCAGTTCTCCTACACTAGAAGAGAGAAGCTGAGATGAAATCCTGGCTTCATCTGAACTTCATAGGAAATCTCTCACTGAATGCACTGAGGCCTGAATTTTACTGAAATGGTCTGGCTGGACTACAATAATAGGAGTAAGTCAGTCTTCATTTACTGTTAAAGCTTTGTCTAGAGGCTAGGTCTGACGTTAAACTCCTTTGAAACTATGAGAATGTGAAGAAATAAAAAAGGGAAGTCTCTTAGAATTCATACAATTCCCTAGTGATGTGGATTCCATCTGGTGATACTAACAGAGAAAGTCATTCCATTAGTGGATGCAGGCCTTCCTTACCATTAATTTTCCTGAGATCAACAGGATATTTCTGTATAATTTCTTTTCAGTTAGGCAAAATTAGCTTCCTCGGATTAAAATTTAGAGTTGTTCTCCCAAATTAGCTGTAGCTGCCTTAAATAGTAGATGTAGAGAGAGCCAGACTTGTTGCGTATCAATTTTGAACAAATATAACTGTTATTTCCATGGAGCCACTCTAATTCACTCCAGTGAGTCTTTGATATACCAGAAGGTGCTTCTCTTGTATGACATTGATTTGTAACTATATAAATCAAATAGAAATGGAAATGCACAGCTGTTTCTTTGTTGACTTGAATCCTAAATTTGTCCCCTTGTTTATTCCAAGTTGATATAAAAAATAAATGAATCTACCAATAATATATGAAGGTTCTAATGTAAAATGTCTTATCTCCTAGTTCTTGCTAAACTGGCTTTCATTCATTGTGTCTTTCTCTGTATCCAATCCGTTATTAGAATATCCACCTTTTTCCTTTGCACTCTTATAATATAAGCAAGAGTCAGTGCTATAATTTGTTCTACAAGTGGTGTTTATGATAGATTTCCCACCCCAGAGTGTATCATTACTACCTTTCTTGTTAAGGGTTGAAAGATTTTTTGCTATCTCTTTGTATGGCAACTTCCTTCAAGAAATTAAAACCCACTCTATTAAAAACCACTCCATTAGCTTTCTGGTATCTGTTCAGGCCCCTCTGTCTCTGAGTTTTTCTGTGCTGTTTGCACTGTTACACTGAACTAAAACAGTGAGTAAGGATAAAATAATTACTGATTTTTGTAAGAAATAATGACATTAAAGTAAGGAGGTTCTTGCCACCTGATTGCTGAGTGGAAGGTTGACATAAAAGCCTCTAGCTACTTGGAAGTACATTTCTTGAAGATCAGTATTACAGCCAGAACTCTGTTGGTTTTTTGGGTTTTTTTTTTTGTTTCTTTAAGGAACACAAGGTAAGAGAAGTGAGAACTCTGCTGAGTGGCAGTGCACATTTGAATATGTGTTACAGTATAAATGCTTAGAGAGTATAAAGGCCATGAGTGATGGCATCTGTAATTTCTTATGCCAAACTCCATCTGTTTTCAGTAGTTTGTTACTCCACCATTCTTTAATAATTTGGGCAGAAATTTTTCATGCTGGATTTCTGCCACAGGCAGAACACTTCTTTTGAAAACTTGAACAAAAATAGCTTAGCAACTTTTCAAAAAGAAAAGAGAAATGTTTTACTCAGGAGCAGTTCTAACCCCTACGTGACTGGGAAGGGTGCATGGCTGAGCAGCCACATCACATGAAGGAAATGCTTACTGCTTTCCCTGTTGTTACTGGAAAGTAGAGGGGAGAATAAAGATTAAAACCTTTGTCCTGCCTGATAAATCTACATCTGGTTTTAGCCACATGAAAATAGTTCTAAAATTAGGTATTTCACCATACTTCGCTTTTAGATCAAGGAATAGAGTTCTGCTGAGATGCTAAGAGAGTTATTCTGGTTTCAGAAAGATGCTTTTTCATGACACTATTTTTTTTTTTTTTTTGTATGCGTGAATCATGGGTTTCTGAAAACTGGGGAAATATATAATAGTTTAACAGGTAGGTCAACATACTCTGTTTATATGAAGGAATATCTTCTAGAAGACTGCAGTGGTTGAGCCAGACTTTCCCCTCTTTATTTCTTCTTCATGGCCAGAGAGCACTGCAAAGACACTGATGTACTTTATGTGCTTCTTCAGAGCAGATGAATCAGGAACCAAGCCTAAAGGGACAGTTAGAAAATGGTGAATTAAGTGCAAGGAACCTGAAGGGGAAGGGGGCAGGGGAGCATGAAACCATAACATGGATGTTGGGTGAGAGTAAAAAGTTATCACAGAATCACAAAATAAGCTAAGTTGGAAAGGACTCTCAGGGATCATCAAGTCCAACTACGTGCCCTACACAGGACATTCCCAAGTGTCACCCCATGTGCCTGAGAGCATTGTCCAGACACTTTTTAACTATTGGGCTGTGATCACTTCTCTGGGGAGCCTATTGCAGTGCCCAACAACTGTCTGGCTGAAGAACCTTTTCCTGATATCCAACCTAAACCTCCTCTGACACAGCTACACTGTCACCACAGAGCAGAGATCAGTGCCTGTCCTTCCTCTTCTCCTCATGAGGAAGCTGTAACTGCAGTGAGGGCTCCCCTCAGTCTCCTCCAGGCTGAACAGACCAAGTGACCTCAGCTGCTTCTCATACATTTTCCCCTCAAGGCCCTTCACAATCCTTGTCACCCTTCTTTGGACACTCTCAAACCATTTAATGTTTTTCACATATTGTGGAACCCCAGACTGCACACAGCGCTTGAGGTGAGGCCGCCCCAGATCAGAGCAGAGCAGGACAATCCCCTCCTTTGCCCGCTGGTGATGCTGTGCCTGATACCCCCGGGGCATGGTTGGCCCTCCTGGCTGCCAGGGCACTGCTCAACTTGCCATGTTCAACTTGCCATGGACCAAGATCCCCATATCCCTTTCCATGGCACTGCTCTCCAGCCTCTCATTTTCCAGCCTGTCAGTACATCCAGGGTTGCCCCATTCCAGGATTTCATATGGGTGATGATTCCCCAGCCCTCTGATTTGTCCAGGTCTCTCTGCAGGGCCTCCCTGCCCTCAAGGGAGTTAACAGCTCTTTCCAGTTTTTTATCATCTGGGAGCTTAACTATTATCCCTTCTAGTCCTGTGTCCAAGTCATTTATGAAGATGTTGAAGAGGGCAAGGATGGAGCCCTGTGGAACCCCCCCTAGGGACACCACTCTGATGTCACTCCATTCACTACAATCCTTTGTGCCCAGCCTGTGAACCAGTTGTTCACCCACTGCATGATGTGTTTATCCAGATGTGAGCTGGACATTTTATCCAGCAGGACCCTGTGAGAGACAGTATTAAAAGCTTTACTTAAATAAAAAAATATTACATCAATTTGCTTTGCTTGATCAATCAGGTGAGTTACCTTGTCATGAAAGGAAATTAGGTCTTAAAAATGGGACTTTTCTCTCATGAAGCCGTGCTGGCTGTGACCAGTGACTGCATTGTCTTTCAGGTGTTTTTCAATAGTAACGAGGGATGAGGTTAAGACAGAGGTTGAAAATACTGTGACCACTGTTTTACATCTCCTGAGCACCACTGGAACCCCCAGTATTCTTCTGCTTACAAAAATAGTCATGAAATCCACTGAAAATATACTCAACTGGTTCACTCATGCTGTTTGTCTGAGTGGTAGGGGCATCTCTGCTCTTCTGATGATGCATTGCTTGGACTTTGAGGCAGGAGGGTTGTTTTTATTTGATTTCTGTAATTGTTATTTCTTTTAATAATTTTTATTTCTGTAATTTTTATTTCTTTTTGTTATTTCTTATATTTCTTTCTTCTAGAAAAACTGAAAATGCTACACTAAACTAATATGGCAGAATTGCATGAACTGCATGAAGTCAAATGTTCAGGAATTAAATACTAAAATGGTATTGTTACATGAAGTATAACAAAATTGTTGATGTATAACAATATGTGTCTATTATAACTGTATTGTTATCATTGCTATTGATACAAAATTTTCCTACAGAATTAGTAAGATGACCAGACATTGGGGTTTCACTGGCTTCACAGGTTTTAGATTGGCAAAGCCTAGCATGCGTTGACAATGCTCATATATGAGCTAATGGATTTAGGGAATACCTAGCGTAGTGTTAACACTTCAGGTGTTAGCACTTCAGCAAAGACAATGACCCCTTCAAGAAGAGAGAAACAGAAAATCCACACATTGAGATCCTGCTGCTGTCTCACCTCCTGAAGAAGACAGTACCTGACTACAGTCTGAGGAACTCAGGGATGTGTGTTTAGAATTATAGACTAATTTAGGATAGAAAAGACCTTCGGTTTGAATCTATCTGTTAACACAACTCTGCCAAGTCCAGCATTAAACTGTCCCTAAGCACCATACCTTCATGTCTTTTGAGTACCTCTACCTCCCTGGACAGCTTTTTCCAATGCTTGTCAGCTCTTGTGAAAGAATTTTTTTCTCATTTTCAAACTAAACCTCCTCTGTCACAACCTGAGGCTATTTCCTCTTGTCCTATCACTGGTTACGTGGGAGAAGAGTCCAACCCCATGTGCCTATGGCCTCCTCTCAGGCAGTTGTAGAGAGCAATAAGATCTCTCCTGAGCTTCCTTTTCTCTGGGCTGAACAACCCCATATTCCTCAGCTGCTCCTCCTAAGACATCTGCTCCAGACCCTTCACTGGCTTTGTTGCCCTTGACTGGACACGCTCAATGCCTTCTTGTACTGGGATGCCTGAAGCTGAACACAGGATTCAAGGTGCAGCCTCACCAGTGCTGACTATAAGGGACAATCCCTGCCCTGGTCCTGCTGGCCACACTATTCTGATACACATTAATCATCAATGTAGGGTATCAGCTCACTTATGTTTTACTTGATTCATCTGTACTTGCATCAGAAGTATGTTTACTGTTGTCCTTCCTGTGTCCTTCTGGCTGTCATGATCCTCTAAAACAAATCTTATATCCTCTTCACCCACCTCAACACTGGTGTAAAATATCTGTCAAACAAACCTCACTGGTTTGTATTTAGTGTTTGACTTTATAACTGGAGTGTTATGCAACTGTACACCTAGCTGGTTAGTATAATGAGCAGGTAGTATCTGGTAAAATACACTAGTTCCATCCCAGTCTTATGTGCCTATATTCTAAAGCTTTTCCAGATGCAGCCCACAGCTCAAAGACAGCCACAAAATGTTAGTAGAGCTGTTAATTCCTTAAGAGCTAAGCAAAATCTGATCAATTATTACCTGAAATCTTTATCCCTTTTCACGCTGAAATAGTAGGTTTCCTTTTTCCCTAAGATATAACAACTTGCTTTTCCTAATGATTATGTCTCAATGGACTGCCTTTTGCTATCTACAGAAGATTGCACAGAATAACCTCCAAAGTGTCACTGGTGGCATGTGCCATTGATCCAACATCATCAGTAAAATGCCAGATTTCCTGAAGGCAGGAATAATGTTGCTCCTCTATAAATCAGCATAATCCCTGTGAAGCACAGGCTAATTCCATGTATCACAAAGGTTAAGTTTCTATAAACTGTGAGGCAGTCTCACAAGCTCATATTTGCTGTTAACGAATACAGCTTTGCCATACTCTAGCTGCTGAAGTTACAACATTAGTGCAGTAGAGCCTGAGGCCTTTTATTGGGTTTACATATTCCCAAAAGGTGAAAATACTTATTGCCTCATTTCTGAACCTTTCACCTCTCTGTAGCCATTACTTTTACGTAAAATTGTCAACACATCTGGCTGGCCACAGGGCAGAGCTGTGAGTGGCACACAGTGAAATATTTGCTTCAGAAGGAAAGCTGAGGTGAGCACCCAACTGTTCCACTTAGACATTAATATTCCAAGTCCTTGCTTAAGGGAGCTGCCAATGAATTCCCTGCTGGCATATGTTCTGGGTCCATCTAACAGAAGAGTTCATAGTCAGCAGCCTGACCCCTTGACCTTGTCAATGTAAATAAAATACACAAAACTGTGCCTTCTGTGCTGTCATCTGTGGGAAGAGGCATTGTGGCCCGCACGTCGTTACTGCATTAGCATCACATGAACACAGAATGAAAACCTTCAGAGGCTATACGTGTATGAAAATGCAGATTTAAAATAGCTCTAAATGACCTGGTCTGGGATTTGAAATCCCACAGAGTTGTATTAATATAGTATCTTGTGTGTAATATAAATTAGAATGAATGACATTACTTTTTTTCTGGGAATTTTAAACTGAAAATTGATTAAATATTTTTTTAAAGAATGGCCTAAAAATTTTGAAAAAATTAAAAAAAAAAAAAAAAAGCCAGCTGTCATGCATTCTTGATAGGATTTTCTTTCTAAAAGAAAAGACCTTGAAGATGTTTGTCATTCATCTCTTAAGTCTACATCTGAAGTGAAGCATGATCTTTACTTTCTTAGGACAAGACCATTTAACACAGGTCCTCCTGGGAAACTCCAACTTCACTAGAATCCTCTTAGTGTTTTTAATACAGCAGCATTATCTTTCATACAATAGGCAAATACAAATCTTTAACAATCTGATTGTTGTTTCAGCTCTTTGTTTTACTTTTCCGTTACATTCAGATGAAACAGTTCAAACTGAAAGTTAGACACATTTACTGCATGAACCAAGGATAGATTCCAAAAGAAGAGGCAGGAGATACAAAAACCTCTTTCTTTTTAGGTCAACCAGAATTTCAGTGTGTGTGACTATGGAACTTACTTTCACTTGTTCTTTTTGAAGTACTGTAGCTAGCTATATAATTTTATCAGACAGTCTGTCTGGGGAGATTCAATTTTATGACAAGTGAAAGAAATGTGAAAATGGTAATTATGAGGAGATTAAACTAACTGTACATTGTTAGCTCATACATTAGGAGGTGGATTTTTTCCTTTGTTTTATAAGTGGCTGTATGGTAAAATTAACACTCTTAAAGTCCACAATGGAGCCTCTTAAATAAGAAAAGACCTCAAGTTCCTCTGAATGTATTTTCAGAATTGAAATATGATATCTGTCTGAGTAGGACAGATATACCCAACCCATCTAAAATTTCACTTGCTGTCCTCAGCAATGGTCTTTTTCTGTCCTAATATCTTAAATGGATTAATGTTCTAAGAATGCTTAAATGGGATTTTGAAGCTTTTGTTTACACTTGGGACAATATTCCTCTTCATTGACAAATTTTCTCTCAGTGTTCATTGTTGGTTCTTTCTGAAGGTCAGTTTAAGGACATCTTAAAAGCCTTGCCTCCATTTCTACTTTTATTTCCTTGATTCATAGTGTGCTGAAGTAGTTCAGGAGCAGCATAAAGCATGTCAGATGCAGTTTTGTCTTCAAAAGCTCAGAATTTAAGGGCTTAAGCCAGTTTGCATGCAATTAGTCAGTCATACTTTGATTTCAAAGAATGAGTACAGTTATTCAAGTGGGTAGGCGTTAGCAGAATCAGTCCAAGGAGAACAATTACACAAGTTCACAGGAGAGAGGATTTTTTTGTTAAAACTTGAGAGTGCTTTGGCTGTGTTTTCTATCGCACAAACAGCAGCTGACAATCTAATTGCCACTATGTTGTGTGCTATGGAAGCAGAGAGTACAGCAGGTAAGAAGGGAAGGTAATGCCTCTTATGCAGCTTTTCATTCCAGATCAACCCCTGAAATCCCTTCCCAAGTAGACATAAAAAAGGAGTGGGAATGGGTATGAGCTCCTCTCTCCACTCTCTAAGCTGGTTCAAGATGAATCAGCTCACTGCCATGTAAGGGAACAGGCCCAAGTAAAAATGTGGTGGCTTAGTATCTCAGTATGCATGAACTTGACAGTGAGATTTTTTCTATTGTTCTTAATTTTTATTCCCATAAGTATAAGAAGGAATTTGAAGAAGGGGAGGTGGGAGTTGAGTGAACAGGGAACAAATAAACCTGGGTGTAACGTCACAAGTAGTTATGAAGAGCAGCTCACACAACTTATCTAATTCAGATTTAATTGTGCAGCTAATTGCTTAATTACAACAAAATCTATTTTGTGTCCTACTTGAACAGCAGTGTTATCTGGGTTGAGGACAAAAGGAAAGAAAATCAACAGTATAATTTGAATGTATTCACAGGGAAAAACTTCTGCTCTGAAAGAGTTGTGCCCCTTCAGACGTAGCAGTACCAGCGGTCTTGAGATTTTCCTTCTTCAGATCTGTGTTTGTAAACCTGAAACCTTTTCTTTGCCTATAAAATGCAGCAGTCACAAAGATGTTTGGCAGCCTGTGCTAACGCTAATAATATTCAGTAACAATTCAACTATCAGGTCTTATTTGCTTCTTCCATTCCCACCTTCTCTTTGCCAAGTCCACTATTTTGGCTGCCCTTACACTCTTTTGTAGTGTAAGATCTCTGAGGCAGGAAATAAGCCTTTTTGCTGTGGATTATAGATGTTAAACACAGAAGGGCTCTGATCCACCACAGAAGCACTAAGATCGTGCTGCAGATGATACAAATAAGCCTAAGACAGATTCTATGTTGGTTATAATTAAATATATTCTTCCCCAAATTACATATGGATTCTTTGAAAAATAAGACTAGGCCACATTGTCTTATATTCATCAAGCAATAGAATATATCTATGTTGCTGAAATATGATACCTGCTAGAGGCTTAGACAAGGCATTCCATATTTGTGACATGAGTTAACTGCGCCTAGCTTTATTTTGTTTCACCAGGTCTTAATTTAGACCACTTAAAAGGCTGTTTTACATAGGCCTCTACTTATCCAGTCTCTGAAATCATCTAGAAGACAGAAGAATGACCAAAAAGCAATACAGTATAATTGTATTTTTTAAGATGAGAAGAGAATTGAGAACACTTTGCATGAGTTGTAGCCCAGACAGCTGACACCTGGGGCAATAGGAAGAAATATAAGTTTAAATAATGCAGTCATCAGGAATGAAATAGAGTAATTGCTGCGTATAGATTATTTAATTATTATAATAACATTATAACCACACAATACCAGAGATGGAAAAATTAAAAATTGAAAATAAAGTATCTGCTGACACACAAAAAGGGGGGATCCACTAGAGGGAGACAAACTGAAGAAACTATTGCAGTTGAAATCATCAAAGAAATTAGGTGGAACAAACAGGGAAAGTGTTTAGACAACTAAACATAGTGAACTTTTTTTTGTGAGTGTGTGTAAGTAAATCAGCATTTTTATTTCTCCTACTTCCTTGTCAGTATCAGGAAATGCGGAATTTAATTTTAGTTTCTTGCCAAGTGTGTTACCTCTTGTGCCACTAAAAATATGACATCTGTATTTTACCAACCCTATTGCTTGGTTCTGTAAAGATTTCTAATTATTAAAAAGCCTATGGAAAAGAGACATCATTTATATTCTTTCTGTTTCTTGATGGAAGAAATAAGTAGTCCAAAATATCTTTAATGATAGCAGTATTTCAGATTGCTTTTATAGCTCCCAGGGTTTGTAAACAATTGTTTAGCAATCTTTTAATTCAACAGGTTGATCGACATACAAAGTCCTCCTGACAAGTAGGTGAAATACAGGATTTTAGTACCAGACTGACCAAGTTGGTTAGTCCCACTTTATGTGGTGGATTGACCTTGGCCAAGTGCCACTACCTAGAGAGATGCTTGTTTATTCCCTGTTTCATGTGAGAGGGGGATAAATGAGTTGCTGTGTGGATGTTCAGGTGTTGGCTGGGGTTCACTCACCACAGTCCTCCCAGATCTGGTACCTTCCTCATATCAACAAGGTATTGATGCTTTCTGTGGTGACACTGCATATCCTGGGTTGCCCAGTGCTGCTCTAACTGGAGGAAATAGAAACGTCACCAAAGTTTGAGCAGAAGGTCCACATTATACTCAGAGAATAAAAACTCGACAGCCTGAAAGGACACTCACTTCCTCTTAACCTAAGGCAGGTATGGTTCAGATGAATTGTTTCTTTGAAACATCTGTTTCCTTCCAGTGGGAACTTTGCCTCACTAGCTCAGGTCAAATGAGTTTCTTTAGACACCCAAAGGCAGGTGAGGTGAAGCCAATTAACTACCTACATCTTTGTCTGATTTGATTTGGTCTTTTTTGTATGCATTTGAAACCTCTTCTTGTGACAATAGACATGCCCTGTATTCTAGCTCCCCCTTATCATAGAATTAAAGATTATCCCCTACTTTTTCTTTTATATTCTCAATGTTTTTTCCTGTGTTCTGACACTATTTTTAACAATACACACCCCTCTATTTGGTAGCGGTTATTACATATATTAACTGTCTCCTGGTTAAGCTGTGGGCTGGGAAGGCCCAGCAAAAGAAAGAAAGCTGAAAATTCATCTGTGACCTGAGCTAAATTTTCTCATGCTTCTATACATACTTCCCCAATTCATAGCTAATCACCATATGTAGCTCAAAGTACTTGCACTCCTCTGCCTTTGTTGATGAAAAGGATACTTCCTGTTGAGGAGCAGAAGGAAAACTTTCCTTGCTTGTTTGTCAGGACAAGATACAGACACTGCCCCACTTCTATCCAAAGAAATCCAATAAAATGTGTCTCGTTGTTTGTAAATGTTAGAGTATTTCTTTTCATTGGGTTTTTTGGCACAACTGGAAGCCCTAAAGTTTTGAAGAAATAGAACTTTGCTCAGGAGTTCAGTGACACCACTGCATGGCTAAATATGACCTTCTATATTTTATATCCATCCTTCTCCCTTCTTTCTCTCTCTACTACTTTTCCCCTTTGTCTGCTCCTCCTTCCTTTCCTTCTTTATTCCTTCTCTCTTCCTTTCCTCCTCTTACTGCTTCTCTTCCAAGCCTTTTAATCTGCCAACTGTTTTTTGTTTCCCACATAACCACACAACTTCTCAACATTCTACTTTTCTTTATACTACCTCTTTCTTCTGCTGGACTTCATTATCACTGCTACTCATGCATTGCACATTAGAAATCCCACTTCTAAACAGTGAGCTTGGATTCAAAATCTTGATTGAGGGCAGGGCTCCATCTCATCTTACTGAAAACAGCAGACTTAACTCTGCCTAAGACAATCTAACCCTAACCCACATTTGAGACTCACATTAGAGCACCACAGTAAATTGTGCAACTTTTAACCTGAAAGGCAGGAAGTTACTGGAAAACAAGCTCCTGTTTTGCAGTCCCAGTGGATAACACCCACTTGGATGAAGTTGCCATCTGTTGTTTTCTTGGGTTATGTCAGAATATGTGAAATAATCTGGAAGAGAGAGAAGCAAAATGACAGAAAAATGCAAGATGAAAATAATGTCTGGAAAATTACTGCTGGGGTTCTACAAAGCAAGACAAGGACACAAAATATTCTGGTTTAGATCTGGA
The DNA here is from genome assembly GCF_022539315.1 of Serinus canaria. Taxonomy (NCBI): domain Eukaryota; kingdom Metazoa; phylum Chordata; class Aves; order Passeriformes; family Fringillidae; genus Serinus; species Serinus canaria. The sequence continues at coordinate 55,513,465 of NC_066313.1, read as the reverse complement.
AAATACCTGCTAGAACAATAAATGTGATTGCACCAATCATCAGACTGTGGCAGGAGTATAAATAAAGCTCCCTGGCTGCCTTAGATCCAACATTGTTATTCTTTATTTCTTTTTTGCGTAATTTCCTAGACATAAATGGACTGGATTCTGTCAGTGGAAAATGGGACCAGAATCATCAAGAAGGACAGGTAAAGAAGCAGCTAGAGTGAACAGCATGTTGACCTAATGATGGTCACTAAAAGTGTGACATTCCCATTAACCTCTTCCTTCTAGCAAAACTGAATTGTAATAAGGAATCTAGCCTGCACCCTATAGCCTGTCTCTAGTTACAAGGTAGGAAAAGGGAACAATTTGAGGTATAGGGTCACTATCAGAAGTTTCATCAGTTTAGTGACACCACATATATTTTCAGTTTAAATAAATTTAAATTTTAAATAAAGTGGTTTAGGATTCAAAACCAGATAATATGATCTCTGCTGGTGAAGATTCAATAATGCTGTTTATCATCAGAAGCTTTGTTTGTTTGGTTTTTTTCCCTCCACTGCCAAGGAGTGCACACCCATAATATACAAAGAACATACAGATATATATTATGTGCAGTATTGCACAAGACCCAAAACTGCTGTATTGTACAGAACATACATGTCCTGAAAATATTTTCAGAAATGTTTAATAGCAAATCTTTCATCAGACTGTTATATCATGTCATATATGGAAAGAAAAAGACTAACACAGAGGCAGTTAATCTGTTAGCTTCTGAATTTAAGCAAACACTTAATATGCCACTAACATTTATTGTTTTTATAAATGTTAGGCATGTCTCTAAGTGGTATTTAAATCTGATTCTCTTAAGCTGAAACAGTTTTACTGACTCAATGATACAAGCATTTCCTGAAAAAGGAGGACATATTTCCTGTATATTGTTAATATTTGACAGCACTGATCCTAAACGAGTAGAAACATGACAGTGATTTGCAAGACAGTCTTTAAAGTACAGTTGAAATTCTGTATTATTGTATCCCACGTAAACTCATTTACCGAGCAACAATTACATAATAAATTACATTTAAACCCAAAAATAGACCCTGTTGTCCTTATTTCAGTGATAGAATTAAGCAGTTAAAAAGGAGAGACTATCCTGCAAATGATCTCTCAGCTGACAATACTTTGTGTCTGTGCACTGAGGTTTCCTCAGTTTCAGACCAGACAATCTGCAGAAGTCAGGTCTATGCTTTGGGTTCCTTAAAGGAGGAGAGTTTTGCCTTCAGTGCTTAGTTTGAAAACAAAAACCCCCCCCAAACCCCAAGAAAACTTCTGAACTAATCTTCACAGAAGGGACAAGGCTAACTTTGAGGTATTGTAAGCTTTTTAATGTTAATATCAGATTTGCAACAGCATTCTAAGTTCTACAGAGAGACAGTGGGAAGTCTTGGATTGAAGAATTGACAATTGGTTAGTGATAATCAGCAGGAAACTCTTGTCTCTGAATTTGCAGTGCATCAGGTCAAATTTGTGCAAAAACCTTCACAGGACAATCCTTAGCCTGAGGTTACGTGCCTGCAAGTACACACACTAAAATAATTAGATTAATGAAAGTGGAAAGAAACACAGAAGCACTAATTTCAGGAACAGGCCCCACCTTTTTGTCACAGCTTTCCTCCTCACTGGGGACACAAGGAGATCCTTTTGCATTAACTGTAACCAAAACAAAAATATCAGAAAAGAGCCCCTTGGTCCTTCTACCTCCTGTAAGGAAAAAAAATAAAAGTATATACCAGGAGCCTATACTGGTCAAGAGAGTAAAAAACAGGCATTACTGTAAAATAATAACACAGTGCACTCAATCTTCTTAAAGTGTTGCCTAACAAAAAGTTTGATATAACTTGATCCCAATTTCTAATTCTCAGTACATGGAATAGTGATTTAGTTGGAGAGGAGTCTTTCTTCCTACACAGAAATGTGCCAGGAATTCCAATGAGCAGAAATTAAGGCTAACTTTGATGGTGGAACAAACAATTCTGATTGTTTTGTGACCTTTTGATTCTTTTTTGTGAGTCTAGTGGACATTCAGTGTTCAGGCCAGTGTCAATGCTGGCTGCTATATTGTAGTGACTGCTGCACCGGTGTCAGAGATGATTCAGTTTCCTATTATACAGCCAAGATTGTGTCCAGCCTTACTAAGAGGATCAGGCTGAGAGCATATGTTGAGTCTCTGGCTTCCATGACCTCAGAGTCTTTCTGTCTTTCTTCAAAGTATTGTTTAGCACATGGCTGCCCTGAAACTTTCATAGTAAGTTTATCAAATAGCTGAGAGGGCTCACTCACCTGTATTCTGCAGTATTTGCCATTCCTGCAAAATTTATTTCATCTGAAAACAGTTATAACACACAGTGCTTGATGCTTTGGAATTTATGATGATATTTGAGAATAACAGCAAATCCCTTTAAGACCTGAAGCAACCCTTTAAAGATAAGGCACCTTTCAATCAGTGGAGTTTTAAACCACTGATTATTATCTTAATTTTTATTGTTCTAAATTCTCAGTTACCATGCCAGGAGGTATCAGATCAGATGCCTTATAGAATATGCACACATATCCACACTTGCTCTGTGAGCTTTTAGTTTAAAGACTTCATCCCACACTACTTGCAGTTCACAGAATTCACAAAATTCATAGAAATCACAGAAGTCACAGAATGACTAGGTTAGAAGGGACCTTAAAGATCACTGAGTCCAACCTATGCCCTAACACCTCAACTAAATCATGGCCCCAAGTGCCATAGCCTTTTTTTAAACACATCCAAGGATGGTGACTCCATCACCTCCCCGGGCAGGCCATTCCAGAACTTTATGACTCTTTCTGTGAAAAACTTTTTCCTAATACTCAGCCTATATTTTCCTTGACACAGCTTGAGACTGTGTCCTCTCATTCTGTCAGCTGCTGCCTGGAGAAAGAGACCAACCCCCACCTGACTACAACCACCTTTCAGGAAGTTGAAGAGAGTGATAAGGTCACCCCTGAGTCTCCTTTTCTCCAGGCTAAACAACTCCAGTGCCCTCAGTCATTCCTCACAGGGCTTCCAAGCCCCTCACCAGCCTCCCATCCTGTGTGACCCTCCAGCACCAGCAGCACACCTGCTCAGTAATTGTCTTGTTTCCCACTCTAGTCTCCTGAGAGTTCTGGCGAGTTGGATTTATACTGACCTCGCTCTTCCTAGGATCACACCTCTCAGCCCTAGTGGTGAGAGGATCTCTACTGTGGAAGGTAAAAAACAGTTTCCCATGGACTTTACTGCTGTAAAAGGGTTTTTAAAAAAAATCAATCCAGACTTTGTGCCCTGGAAACAAAATAGAATCTAAAATGAGAATAGAATTATATCCCTAATATTTGTACCTTTGACAACATTCAAGTAAATTTATTGTGTATATCCAGTCTCTTTGAATCAGAGAGTCACTATTATAAGGTTGAAAACCCCTAGGTTTTACTCCAGTGCTATCCAGTAGTGTTAAAATAAATACTCTATATTTTCACAGTAGTATGCTGTGCCCTAGATAACCAATCTAGACTTTCTCAGGTTAAAAGCTTCCCGACTGCCAGAAGAGGATCATGTCTGCATGTTTTGTTTTGTATAAAATATTCCCTTTGTCCTCTATATAACTTAAACCTGCCATTTTCAGTAAGGCTCAATAGGTAAGGGCTTTGAAACTGTCTTGGCATCTCTTTAAAGGCCACTTTATACTGTCATGTTGTAAGAATCCAGTCCTTTTTCTTGAACTGATGAAAAACTAAAACTACTTGCCTGCTCATGATCCTAGGTTTTTTTTTTCTATTCAAATTATCTCCCTGCTTCCTGTTTCCTTTTTTTAATCTCTTCCCAACATTTCATTTACAGCCAAGGTGAAGTTGTTGGTCAGTTGCTTGGGTAACCAGAGCCCATATTGCTATACCAGTCATGGAAGGACAAAGTTCCATGAGAGCTTTTTGCCTACTACTTTCTGGAGTAGCTTGTTAAATAGCCAATTCTGTGAATAATCTAATTTAAACCTCCAAATTCAGTCCTGTATTACTACATGGGTTTTCTTTAAATCCTTGTTGCAAAGATTTGCAAACTCATTCTATAGGTTATTTAAATAGAAACTTCTCTCTCTATCAGTGCCTATGAAATAAAAACTTGGAAATCCCATTTTATATATATATATATATATAAAGTATACAAATTTTGTAAAGATAAGTTAGTCCAATCCTCCTGCTACTTCTACTGTTTTGAAATCTAGATTTGTTTTGCAGGAAAGTAAAAAGTGAAATCCCTTTGTGTGTGAACACTATGACAAGGGCAGGCATAGTTTTTAAAAGTGTGGTGATAGACGAGTAGTAATGCGAGATAATGCCAAATTGCACCACCTACACCGTACCACTTGACACATGAGAGTTATTTTTGTAACATCCTGGTGAATAGTAGCTTGCAGTCTCTTCCCTTCTCTTCTCCCTTGAGATCCACAATTTCTTGTGGAGGATATTTCAGTTCTCACCAAAAATGCAAACAAAGAGGCAAAACTTCAGTCATGCAGCACAAGTCTACCCAGACTGTCCTTGTGCTTCTGATTGAGAAGATCACTTTTTCTCTTAAAAATATTCTCTCCACAGTCTGCTTCTATGCCAAACAACCTGATATAAAACATAAGTTAGAAATTCAGTAAGCCAAGAGGGGAGTTGTGTGGGTGTCTTAGCAATAGCATTATGCTAAAAAGGAAATCATGCCCACATCAAGTGATGAAAAGCAGCCCTACTACATGTGGGAGCAATACTAAAGACCACAAATTCTGCTTAGTTTTGGTCTTCAATGAGATGGGACGCTCTTTATTGACAACTGGTTGGCTTGAATTTATTCAAAATTGGAATGAAATTCAAGTTTCTCTGAGAAAAAAAGGGAGAAAATATGATTTGTATCAAAAGAAAAAAGCAAACAGGTAAGAATAAAAAACTAGTTTAGTATGTTAAGACTGATTCTATGGAAGAGGTTTCTTCAGAATTTCAGAAGTTTTTGAAACAATATGTCAATTAACATCTTGCAGGTATTATCTTTAAAGGGAAACTTTGGCAAGGCAAAGCAACAAAAGGTACAAAATAGTTTATATGGAATTTATTTTCTAGGTGAGCTGGGTGACAACACAGTACTGTGTTGCATCAAGGAGTACTTTATTTTGTAGTGTGATGATGAGTTTTACCAAGCTAACATGCTCTTATGAAATAAAGGTGTTGCATTAATTTAATGGAAGGAGAAGTATGTTATTCTCCATATTTCCCTCAGTCTACAGAGGCGCTACCAAGAACTCTGAGAGAAGGTATGGAAAAGAAATTAAAATACACTGCTCTTGTTGAAATTACCTGTCGTCTTAGACAGTGTGTGTTCTAACGTCACTATAGTACAAGGATTTCACATCACCACAAGGAGCTTCGTACCTCCTCAGTGTTTCTCACAGGCAGCTCCTCTAAGCACTGACTGTTCCTGATCCTTGCAGGAGTCATCTAACACCAGACCCCACCAATCCACTCTTTTATCACTTGTTCTTATTGGCTACAGGTGTGGCCTGTTAAGGTCAGGCCTGCTTCTAATCTTTAGTAATTGGTCCAGCTGCAACTCATTGGGCGATAAGATTACCTTCTATGCCACCTTCATTTACCCACACTGTATCCCCCTACAGTCTTTATTTATCATTTGTCAAATAATTTCAAATCACATTTGACAACCTATAATGGCAAGGGAAGCACCTTAGAACTACTGCTGTTTGTGCTCCCCTTTCCTCCTGTACCTGGGAGAAACTGCAATATGCATACTTAAATTAGTGGCTGAAATTCAAGGATATGAATTTGATGTGCAGGTCATTTATTTATAGCAAGCTGGCCAACAAACATATCTCGAAGGGGATGAAAATGCATTCTACATGCGTGAAAGGCAGCAGATGGTTTTATTGACTTCAGATGCAGTCAGAGGACACAAAGTGACATTTATTCCTTAAGAACCAGACACCACAGAATTTATCAGTCTGTGTATCTACACTAACGCAACAGATTGTGACTGAAAGGTTTAGGCTCCTTATGCACTTGTGTTTCATTTAAATCTGTTATTACTGTGTTCAATGTTTATGTTTCTATCCTGCTAATCTGATTTTTTGCATTTTTTTTTGTTTTGATTACTTTGTATGAAACAACCTGAATATGAAGTCTGTTCCATATTGAAGATTACTGACTTCCATTTGTCCTCCACCCCAATGAACTTTTTTTATTCCTTCAGGAAGAAAATCTAAGAACTGAGTCCACGTAGGTGTGATGTACAGCAAAACCTAGCAGATGGATGTTAGACATAAGCTAAGAAAGAACACAAGATAGCAAGTTTGGATTGCCCATTATCTACCAGAAACTTGTCTGGCATGATGTCTCTTCTGCCTTTCACGTCTCTCTGATTTTCTCCTCTCTTGAACAAATAAAAATGGGTATAATAACTTTTTTTTTGTTTTCCTGTACTGCCTGAGCTTGCAATTCTACTGTGTATTTCTAAACTATTTTTCCTGTTTTCTTCAGATGGAGGTACTTTTAAACTTTCATTTTATCACTCTGCAAATCTTTTCCACTTCTTTTTTTTTCAAAATGATTCCCTCATTTGTACTAAAATTTTCAATATTATATTTCCTTGAGTTTTCAGAATAACCATGATCTAATAGAAGTAAACAAACAATGCACCTCACCCTTAGGACTAAGCATAAACTATTTACACTGCATTTTATGGATGCCGAAAAATCACTATGCAATACTGTAAGCCATGCATGAAGAAGTAATTTCAGCTTCATTGCCTTCTATGGAGCTGCAGAAATGATACATTTAGTCTGCTGATCCTTAGAGTGTGAAAGAGTGTGTCTTTCTTATTTTCTCATTTATTTTGGTCTTCTTGTACTCTCTTCTTTACTTGAGGTGGAAAGGAATGGTATGCTTGAGTGAATTAGAACGCTGTATGTGAAAAAGAAACCTACATACTCTTTTCATTTCTTTGTTGATGGGAAAGCTATGCAGAAGCACAGAGCATAGCACCACAATACTCTCTCTGCTGGACACATGCACTCTTTCTCTGTTCAGTCCTGTCTTCCCTTCCCTCTAACTAGCCTTCAGTAGATTCTCATTTGCACTTTCCCTCCTTTGAAATGTCGTGTCCTTCCTGCTGCTCAGTTCTGCCAACATACCTCTCCTCATTGCTTCCACTTCCCTTCCCATCCGGATAAATATAGCTGAATAACTGCATGCCTCGGCCACTTTTACACTGCAGTACCAGTCCCCTGTGATAACTCTCAGCAGCTCAGTCAGACACTGTGCTCTGGAGAATTCAAAAGCACCAGCTACATGGAAGCAGGAGGAAGTGTGAAAGGAGATGCCACTCTGCCTGAGTACAGAAGGGAAAGAGACCTGAAATCTTGCCTTTTTATGGCAAAACAAGGGTCGGAGTGATGGGACTGATCTTCCTATGCACACCTATTGCGTGAACCAGATTTGAATGGATGATTGAGGTCTTGCACCTCTCCCCCTTCTACACCCAGCAGGAGAGTAGATTAGAAAATAAAAAAGAAGCCTGATGCACCCTTGAGGGAAAGTTAGCTGCTAAAATCAGTGATGAAGTACCTCTTTTTTGCTGTTTGTCCTCATTTCATTTGCTAAGTGAGAATTTTCCTGGGTCTGTGTGGTGTCTTAATTTAAAAATGTTCCCATTTTTTTGGCAGCTGCAGCTTCCTCAGCTTCAACGATTCAATGTGTAAAATTGCTATCAGCACTAGGCAGGCTCTGCATGCTTTTACCCTGTCTTTTTGGAGGGAGAATTATCAGGCGTCTTATCCCTGTAACTGCAGATTACTCAGGCTCCTGAAGAAAGTGGAGGCTACAGCCTACTGCGGATAACCTTTGTAAACCGCTTCACTTCAAAGGAGCTGGAGCTGAGATAGTATGACACAAATAAGCAACATGTTTGATCTCATAGTAAACAACCAGTTTATGAAAATAGTGGTGGGGAGGGAAACCATCTTACAGCTTCTGCAGTAAGAAGGCCCATTCAATTTCATTAGGTAGAGAACACCAGGTCAGGGAAAAGCCCACAGCTCTCCTTCCCAACTCCAGAAAGTCTCCTCTCTCTCAGAGACACAGGACTTAAAATAGGCTGGTAGGGCTCGTCTTCTTCACACTCCCACAGAAGACATGTGAAAGGGCTGCTTCACTCCTTCAAAGGCCAAACAGAAAGATTGCAACAATCAGAGCAGAGTTTCTGAGGCTTCTTGAAGCTATGGTGCTATTTTTTTTTTGCCATTAGCCTAGCAGGTTTGGGAGAGGGGGGAGGGATATTTTGCCTATTTTAATGCTATGGGAAGTTCTGCAAAGTTCTGCATGTCAGTGTCTTGTTTGTCCCTGAATCTGTTGTAACCCAATGCAAAATAGGCTATTTGTGTGGCATAGGAGGAAGTCAAATCCTACCAGTTGTATTTATATGCCTAGATGAGTCTATGAAAAGGGTTAACTGTATCCCAAATACTTGGAATCATTAATCATTGCATCATTAAGAGCAGCAACACTGCTTTGCACCCATTTAAGCATCTGTTTTTCCATTGATTTCTCAAACAGAATGTCTTTCATGCCCTGTTCAAAGGGTTTAGGTGTTGGGATGTTTTTCTGCATCCTGATACCGATAGTTGCTGGCTCATAGAAAAAACACAGACTTTCATTTAGATGAAAGTCTGCTTCTCCCTGGGACCCGTGCTATAGGATTTGGGTGTCTGAAGCCAAGAAGAATGATGGAAGGAGGGACATTCACTGAAGAGCTTTGATGAATTGAGAAGCAGGATTTGTGTTGTGATTCTCGTGCTTCACCCAAGAAAATAACTCCACCTGGTAGTTTAAGGCATGCGGCTCTAGAACAGATATTGCTGATGTAAGGATCAAGTTTTCCTTCCTATGGCAGTTGTGAAGGGCATACTTCCTGAGGCAGAAAAACAGCTGGTAGCATCTGTAGCTCGGGTTGCATAACGCTTTCCACTGTTAGGGATACCAGGGCCTTGTTTGAAGGGAGGTGTTTAAAAACACAGCAGGGGAATTCCTTAAAGTGTAGATGATTTGAACACAGCTTTGCCACACCAGTGAGGGAAAGGATGCAGAGAAGACCAGAGCCAATTTTGTTTGTCAAGTGACACATATTCATGCTGACTTTTTTTTTTTTTTTTTTGGATGGCAAGTATAAGGTAATAAGCCACTAAGAAGAGTGATGAAAATTATGAATATCAAGAAATACCAAGTGGTTTCTCATCCACTGAATAGCTGGATGTACCTGTAGCTGGAATGAATCAGGAGATAAAAACATGTGATGAGACACTGGCTCAGACTAAGCTTTTGCACAACAGGACCATATTGAGTTTGTACAGACTGCCTTAATTTTGGCATTGCCTACCTCTGTGACTGCTTTGTTTTGTAGCCTCAACATTCTTTTAAGGCAATTATTCCACCGTATGCAGCGCACAGCTCATACTAGGAACTTGTGCAGCTTATTTGTGGAGGCACAGTCTGTCACAGGAAATGTTGAATACCATGTGGGTTAAGGAACATTAAAGAAGAGTCTCTTGAGGGACACATGGGTGGTATTCCCTGGAAAGCATCCCAACGTATTTTTAGCTATGTGTTTTCTCAATGTAGGATGAAAATAAGCCAAAAAAAACCAGGCAAGATTTATCCTATGAACTGTTTGAATATATGAGAGACTCTGCATTCAAAACTACAAGAGAATGGAGCTCTTTAATCTTCAAGTAAAAGAAGAAAAAGACCATCAAACTTCCTGCATATTTTTGTTAGGCAGTGCTTGCAAGGGTCTTCAAAGATTATCTAGTAGCACTGGATTTTGTGCTTTGAGGAGTTGGCATGCTGCTGTTCTATGTACCTTGAGGTTAATGACTCTTCATAAAGATATCAACATTTGTTCATTCACATAATAAAAGATGTGTGAAGTTCAGCAGATCAGGGGTGAAGCTCCCATTTCTGGGCTATTCCATTCCCTGAAACAGGTTTTTAAAATTAATTTTCAAAATGTAGGGTAAGGACATAGCACCTGATCTGGCTATCACGGAGATATGTTCATCTGCCTCCATGAAGGTAAGGGGTCTCATTTCAGAATTATACCACAAAGACTGTGCTCATTATCTGCCCAGTCTTTTTTAGGTCCTTGTTTCTCGTGTTTCCTACATCATAAATTCTGTTACTGTAATCCCAGACTGGCCAAAGCATTCTTCCTTAAAAATCAGTCCACCAAAATCCATTCCTACACTGACCACACTGGTGTTTGTATTGCCTGGGTGTTATGGAACACTCCCTCCCAAGCTAATTTCAAAGCAGGTCTCTGTCACTACGGCTTCTTTTGGCTTTTAATAATAGTATAAACATTGTGACCCAACATCCAACCAACTCACCTTTATGGTTTCTGAAATTTTTCATCCAGTTGACAAAGAAGTTATTCATTCTTTTACCTCATTCATTTACTAAGACTACTGCCATCCTTTAAATTAATTGGTGTGCCCAGCTCACACAGCACCCTCCCAAACCACAGAACTCAATGTAGGTCAAACTGGAGGGAATTCAACCACTTCCAAATAATGCTCTACGTCTAAAGACACATTACTTTGAAAGAACAAGTTCAAAGTAAATCATTCTTACCTCTAGCTCTTTTCCTGAAAGTGTTCCTGTTATGGCTGAAGAATTTCCTTTTCATTTTTTTTTCTTTTCAGAAATCACTGGCAAATTCAAAGGTATCCCAGAGCTTACCATTTGTTGTTGGAGTAAAGGCACAATGAGATTGCTCTTTGGTATCTCTGTTTATACTCCCAGTTCAACTTAGCTCTCAAGCAGTGGTTTAACAACACAGTGAATCTGTTTTTTGGGAACTTAGTGTCAAATCTCAAAGCCACTGTAATCGTAAGAATGCATTATGTGGGTGCAGAGTCATTCCACTGATTTGTTAACAATAAATTGAAGAGAGAATTTTATCTTAGCAGATTAATGTAGATTTAATGTGGAGAAAGTAATTCTCTGTCCAGGCAACTTTAACTTCATGCTGTTTTCCTGAAGCCAGCATAAAATAAACAAAAAATTGTCAAGTAAATGTAAACACTGTGCTGTGTGCTCTGGCTAAACCAACTAAAATGTAATCATATGCTCCTGCCTGATTTTTATCAAATTTGTACTGCTAAATGATATACAGCTGTGTAGAGTTGGTATTTAATGATCTCAGAACCACTGTCTGAGTAGTCTACCAAAAAACACAACTCTGCGGTTAGAGAACTGAAGACATTTCATCTTAACATCTGCTCTTCACTGAGAATTGCAAACACCCTCATCAGTGGAAGCTGTCATGTCTAATAAAAAGACAGCTTCAATCATTGCTGTCTAGGAGATCATTGGGAGAATAAGATGGAAGATGCAGAAAACGTGCATCAACTGTAGAATTCTTAGTACTGTGGTATTTATTGTGACCCAGACCTCCTTTAATGGTAAAATATATTGCTTTTGTCACAGGATAAGAATATTTGTATGCCCTTATTTGCTCTTATAAAATAGATTTTTCCCCAAACCTAGAGAAAATATATCATATTTCTGTGATTATAAACTGAAAAGATTCCCTGCTGATTATCTGGTCAGAAAAGATTAAATACCATGTATGCTACAGGACATTTTACTTGCTATGGTGGGTTGACCCTGGCTGGATGCCAGACACTCACCAATGCCACTCTCACTCTCCTCTGCAGTTTGGCAAGGGAGAGAATACAAATAATGAAGGATTCATAGTTTGATATAAGGATAGGGAGAGATTGCTCACCAAATACCATCATGGGCAAAACAGACTTGAATTGAGAACATTAATTGAATTTATTACTAGCAAAATCAGAGCAATATAGCAAGAAGTAAAATAAACCTTGAAAACACCTTACTCCCATTCCTCCCTCCTTTCTAGTTCTATCTCCTCTCCCAATGATTCAAAGAGACAGGGAGTAGGGATTAGGGTTTATCACATGTTGTTCTTGCTATGGTTCAGGGAGAGTCCTTCCTCTGCTCCAGTGTGAGGTGCCCCTCACAGAAGACAGTTCTCCACAGACTTCTCCAATGTGAGTCCATCCCATGGGCAACAGTTCTCTACAAACTGCTGAAATGTGGGTCACTTTTCCACAGATAAAGATATATATTTCCTAAAAAAATTTTATTTCAGTACAAAGTTTTGCTTTTTTTTTTTTTTTTTTTGTTTAGAAATATATTTGCTTATGTTCACCTCACCAGCCAGTCCAAATAATTTGTTTCAATGATTTGCCATTTTCATGGTTTATCATCCCTCTGGTCTTCATGACATCTACAAGTATTATCATTTAAAGCCTGCCTGTCTCTAACTCCTTCTCTGCTTGTTTCCATGGAATTCCAATGCTTTCATCTTAGAAACTGTTGCCTAATAAATCTGGCTGACCAGGAGCTGCTCAGTCTCCTCTAGGTTCATCAGATTGGTACTTTTCCATCCAAACCACAAACATTCCCACCTGGCATAGTTTCACCCACCAGATCACAAACATGAAACCCCCTCTAAGTTTCACAACCCTCACACAGGAAAAAAACTTGCTTGTAAATTGTATCACTGTTCTGACATTGTAGTAGTACAGAAAAACATAGAGCATAAAGCATCTTCAAAATTTGTCCTCAATTTACCCTTTTGCTACTCACCTGGTCAAAATGTATTTGCTAGTCCCCATTGCCTCACTCCACCATTCCTCACAAGGGAAGATTTAGCTCCTCAGGTATTTCACAGCCTGGTGGATCTGTTCACAGTGACATGAGCAAACAGATCTGTCTCCCAAGCTGCACAGCATCCCAGCAGGATGGACAAACCTGCCTTTCCCAGCTCCCCACATCCTCTGTGGACTGGGCTGGCAGAACCCACCAGCAGTCACAATTCTTCATCCAGTGACGAGAGATTTCCACGACTGTCAGAAAAATCTCACTAGACTTATTTCACCACACTGTGAAGTAAGATTTTAGGACCAACTAAGTTCTAGGGAATATGGTTGGTCCTAAAATATCAAGGAGGGAGTAGTAGTTTGCATGCCTGAATATGCTTTTATTTGGCAGTAATGGAGATTGGTAAATTCTATTAATAAACTCCTTAAAGCTGCAAGTCCCTAAAAGCAGCACATACTTGCTCATTACACCTCACTGTAGTACTAACAATATAAAAAAAATTTAACTGTGCAAATCTTCACTAAGGCAATAAAATATTTTTCCCTAAAACCAAACATGATTCACATGCAAAGTCTGTGGTTAATGACACAATGATGTCCATGTTCAGAACTCATTAACATCAGTCTTCATCCCTGCACATTTCAGCTTTTCTAATCTAAAACATACAGAAATGTCCTTTTTGTTTAGTTTTTCATTTATCTAAACTAGGATTGGTTATATCTAACCAATGTTAATTTGGAGTTCTCTCCCATTCCCTCTGGCTATTTTGTGGATTAAGTCTATTTCTTTAAATTAGAAATATAACTTATAAATAAGGCTAAAGTAACAAAAATTCATTTTCTTTTCTGGTAAGTCATGTTACACCCTCTCTTTATTAGAAAGCAAAAATAGCTGTACAAACCATCTGATGGGATCCCTTGAAAGTAATGTGGGAAGAATATTAGAACGATGCCAGAATTTCAAATCCACATTAAGTTAATAGAATATATGAAAAACTTTGTGGAGCGATTTGTCCCTGAGATAATTGAATTTAAATTACAGAATTTATAGTAAGAATCACTTTAATCTTGTTATACTTGACTCAATTGCTAAAAGCATCCGTTTTGCTTAATATTGGTCTTTGTGGAGTTACTAACATATTTTATTTGTTACTGTCAGAAAAATGTATCACTTTAGAAAAGTAAACAGGCACATCCTTCATTCTCTACTGTTTCTCATAGTCATCTTCCTTCCTTCCTTTCATACCTTCTTTATAGAACAGATATTTCTCCTCTGAAATCTGTCAATTTGCAAGGTTCCCCACTGAGACTGTGTTCTTCCAGCATGTGCTAGAAGTGAAATAAATGGGACAAACTGCATCCTTAAAAGTAAACATATACCTCACTGGCTTGGCCACAGAAATACTCTGGTTTTCAGCACTCCATCCACCAACTCTTGGGGAAACTAGTTTTCTAGGTTTTTTCTTTTCTGCTAGGACAATGATATTTGTCTCAGTGTCCCCTAGTTCATCTCCAAAGACGACCAGGACCATGGACGTGAGTCCATCACGTTGCTTATTCAGACTGGCCACATGAATGCATTCATACTCACCCACCACATTCACACATCTAGTTGCCTCTTCCTTTGATTTGTGCCAGCAATAAAACTCCTCTGGGAAAATTCTGCCTCTTTCCTCTATTAAGCAAGGGAGTTGGAGAAAAAAAAAATATTTGTTTTAATTTTTATTTGAATATATACCTTGATACACTTAGAAAAGAAAAATTACCAAAGTTGGAACATTACATACTGATTTGCTGTAATTGGAAAGCAATACTGTGCTTATTAGAACACAATAAAATAAATGGCTCTATCTAAGTGCCAGGCCATTGGGTGAGATAAATTCTTTCCTTTTTCCAAACAAATAATTTTGCCATCTGTTTTCTCCTTTTTCAGCGTTAGGAGCAAAGCTCTTTTCTCCCATTCCTGTTTTTCTTTAGTTTTTTAGACATTGTGTAACTAAAACCTCTACTTTTGTTCTGAGCATTTCAGAAGTAGTATATTTATTAAATTTTCCGTGATTTTAAAGTATTCTTTCTCTCTTTTAGAATAAATGTTTGTCAAAAAGTTGTATCTGCAAGGTCTGAATGAGTTCAAAGTAACAGATACAAAAGTTTGTGCCAGGCATCCCAAAGTGGGCAACCACAAATGCAAAGCTCCATCAGAAGTGTTTGGCTCATATGTAAAAACAAGGTTAGAACATCCTGTGTTTAATCATTTCAGGTCTTGTATTAGGAAATGAAACTTTAAAAAAGGATCAAAAGAAGGAACTTGGGAGTTACTGATCCATCACATAAACTTCTATTCCCCACAAAATAAAAATAAAATGTTTCTAATTACTTACAAGATAACAGTGAGGGGTGTAACTAAAACAGGCTTTCCAAGGACAAATAATGTCAAACAAATCAGGCCTGTGGATGGGATAGACTCACTGAAACTTTTGAAACTGATGTGATATTTTCCTAGGAAACCCTGTTTCACCTGAAATATTCCCTGGTGCTCACAGATCTAAAAAGATAACCACCAGGAGGAAGTCCTGCTTGACACACAAACAGGAAGGATATCTGAATGCCCTCATCAATGGTCAGGATGATCAGCTGAGGAGTATGTCCATCACACCTGGGCAAACCCAGGCTGATGTTATTTAAGGTGAGGCCTCAGCTGGAGCATGATGTCCAATGGGCACTGCATTTCAAGCAAGCCACAAGCAACATCTCTGAAGTGTGAGCTGAGAGGTCAATGATGAGAATGAAACTGTGTTGGTTGAGAGTAGAAGTGTGTGACAACAATCTTTAAACCCACCAAAGTTATTAGTGAAGACCCATGGAATGGTTTTCACATGTTTATGGGGAATGAGATACAAATTGGTGGCAGCAGGTTTAGGTCATTTACTAACTACATCTTCCAGGAAGAATCTAAAGTCCTGGTCACCAGGAGTCTAAGAGATTGGAGTGAGATTCTCTTTCCAAAGGTGTTTTTATGAAACAAAGCTATTGGTTCACCAATATCCTTAAATAAATGTATTAGTACATGGCCTCAGCCAGGAGTACTGACAGAGGTGATTAGTGAAGGTTAGCAGTGGTTTGAGCAAGCACTACCTACAGCCATGTGTGCTTTCATATCATTTTCCTTCTGGCTTTCAGGGTATCTGTTGACTTCAGCAGAAAGTCAGAGCAGTCAGAGGGGTGGGATGACAAAAACACCCTCTGCCCCCCCCCACCAGACATCTCAGAATAAAGTCCATAAGGAAAATACCATTCAACAACATTAATCCCTGATGCTGGCACTCAGAAGGAGGTGTTGAGGCAGTTTTCCATGCCAGCAGAACAAGCAGGAGGTGCTGACACTGGTGGGGGGGATGGGGAATTTAGAAGGGGAAATAAAAATAATGGGAGGAAAATGAAGGGACAGTAGATTGCCCTTCCACGGCTCTGCTGCTGCCCCAGTAAAACACTTTTTCCCAAGGCTTTTTTCTCAGTGACTTCTTTCTTTCTGAAGCACTTCATTTAGAAAATAATTCTTCCAGCTGAATAAATAATTTTCCACTTGTAAAACCCAAAAATCAAGGGAATTATTTAAAACCATCCTGTTGCTTATAGGTAGTTATGTGCTGAAGCAGTTGTTAGATTAATGAGAGGAATAATAATAATGAAGAAGAATGCACATGTTGGAGGAAGTCCATGAAAGAAAACTGTAGGCTGAAAACATTTCTCAGGTGCCACTGTGAGTTCTAGGCAGTAGGCCCAGTAAACTGGGAGAAATGCAGAATTTGTTCAATAGTTTAGATGCTCTTACAAACAGAAAGTAGTGGATTTCAAGGTAACTATTAGAATGTTACTGAAAAAATATACCTTTATTTTTTAAATGACCCATTTGGTAACTTCAGTTCTATCTGAAGGATTACCAGAGAGGTATGTACATTTTGCTCTGCTTTTAAAACATTTTTCATTTTAATGACCCAGGGTGTGTTGTTACTACCTGTCTGGCTGGCAGAAACTACCCAACTACTATGTTGATGAAATCATACCCTTAAATATTATGCAAAATTATTTTTAAAAAAGGCCAGCTGTCTTGTTTACAGTGAAGAGAATGAAGAACAACATTTCCTTGAAAAATTTACTCCAGTTAGGTTTGATACTATATGCCAAGTAAAGATGAAAGTTTCATGTTAGCATAAATTGATGAGAATTAGTGCATATTTGCTATGTTGTATATGCTAAATGCAATGCTGGTGGGAAAGTACAAAAAAAAAATTAAAAAGCTCATTCTTTTAGTGTCTTTCTACCTCAGCTTAGGAAAAAAATTGAAAGCTCCTTTTTCCACTCCCAAAGAAAGGAAATGCTTGAAGTGGTGGGGACTTTCTTGAGAATGTCCAACCACAGTGCTGGAATCGAAGTTCATATATTTAAGTGTGTCCAATATATCCAAAATATTTTGCTTAGAAAATGCAGGCTATTTTCAATTCATTTAATGTAAAAAAAAAAGTCAATAATGAAACATTTGATTTGTTGTTCAAGTTTTCACTGAGCCAGTGAGGGCAGGAAACAAAAGAGACAGAGGGAGAAGAGGCAACTTTGAACACAGTAGATAGAGAATCTGACTACTACCCAGAAATTAAACCCCTAATGTCTAGATTGAGTTGAAAAAATTGGAAAAGATTTTAAAAAACCCCAAATAGTCCAAATAAACAACATGACTTGGAACAAAATCAAAAAATCAGAATGAAATTAAATTGACCCCCAGGCTATGTTGGAGATGTTTTCATGCAGTTTGGTAGACCTGAGAGGAGAACCCCTCATGCTCCTGCTCCAACTGCCTCCAAAGGGTTCTTCTCCCAGTCCAAGGAGAAGAAAAGGAAACAGTTGTCACTCCTTGTTCTAGCAGGCAGCTCCTCTACCCCTCACTAACATATCTTAGGTATTTTCTTCCCCCTAAGGATTAGTCGTCACATCCTTGCCTTGGGCCTGACTTCAGTTCCCTTGGCCCTCTGTAAATGCAGCAGTGTGCCCACAAACAAAAGTACCCAATGATCCTGTGATTCTGACATCTGTCTTTAGATTCTTTGCTGGCTTTGACAGAATTACATTTTCCAGCAAAATCCTTGGCCTGTGATTTTCAACCAGTTCAGTCAAGCAGCAGAGAGACCTCGGTCTCATCAGGAACTGTGCTCTTCGACTCAGTGAGCAGAGGGAAATCACACAGGGCAGGTCTCCTTAGCAAAGACAGCAATCTGTCACCCTGACAGAAAGAACTGAAAAATCAGATTTGGCATTCAGGAGCCCAAAAGGGCAGGGCTGTGCTGAATTGCACTGCATAGGCTGCACTTAGACCCAGCAGGACCTGTGCAGCAACTGATGCCTGTCCGTATTCAACAAGACCTTGAAATACACCTCCAACCTAAATAGGTTGTTATAATCTTCTGGGGCCTATACTAGCTTTCCACTTCTGGAAACCAAGGTTTGAACTCCAGGGAATGAAATGAGGTGAGCACAATTGCATATCTAGTCACAGGTATAAGATTCAGGGCAGAAGAAATAGAAAAGGGGGCTGGAGGTACAGTGAGAATCTGAATTTCAGGGCAAAAGGGGACCTACAGTGTGTGAACTGAAGAAGTAACTTCAAGACTCATAGAGTTTTAATAGACTCGATTTTTGTGGTTCAGTAAGCAAGGGAATGTGAGAGACTATATATGACATATATTTCATGGCAGGTGACTTTGGCCATAAAGCTCCAGCATGACAAATGCTAAAGAGGCCAGATGTCGAGAGGTATAAACAACCATCATGTGGGTGCATCATGAGGGAAGGAGGGGAGCTGACTAATCTTACTTTGACACTCCTTCTTAGTGTAAAGCCCTTTACAACATGACATTCCTCAGCAGTCTCTCACACCCAGGGAACAAAGGGAAGGAGACCAGACATCCTTGGGTAACTGTTGCTCACCATTAGCTTCAGAAAGCTGCCTTCCAAAAACCAAAATGCTCTAAGTCATCTTGTTTTCTTCCTTTTGAGGTTACGCTCTTACCATCAAGGCAGTTCATCAACTCACTGCTAATACACTTATTATCAACAAAAATAGTTCCTTTTCCTGCATCTGGAAGAAGTGCAGCAGTTTCGGTTCCTCAAATGAGGTGAGCTGCTGTGGCAATTCTTTGGGCCTGGCTTAGTGGCACCATCTTAACTTCATGGGAGTATTTTATAGCCTTAGTTAAATAAGTAGATAAGTAGATTCATCTTTTTTGCACCAATAGTACTCCTACATCTTTGTAAATAGATGGATTTTGCAAAAGCTAAAGCACAGATGTCAGTGTGCTTTTTTTTGGATGAAAAAGCTTTAAAACACTAAGAAAATGTGAATACATAAAAAACCTATTACAAATACAAATTCCTTTATTTTTTTTTTTTTTTTTGTGAAAGACAACTTCTTGTTGATTTTTGCACTTACCAAGTAGATGATCTGAAGATAATTTATTGTAATCAAACATGGTAGCTGCAAATTCAAAAGGGCAGGCTGAAAGCAGAGTGAAGAACATCATTATTTTGGATCGTGACTAAGCTTCATTTTTTTCTCTCTTCCCCAGTTCTACTTTTTCACATATCCTGCTATTCCACAACAACAGGGAGGAAAAAAAATGAGCGAAAGTGATGAGTTCAAAGGAGATACATCCACTTAAAGGGTTGTAATGCTTTGGTTGGTGTTCAAGGGGATGCTGGAATCTAGTAAACCGAGAAGGCTAAAGTATTAATAAAAGGTGTAATGGAGGGCAGAGAGATCCTGCTTCTCCATCAGGTTGGCATGGTGGCCCTGGAGATTAGCACCCCACTGTGTCGGACATAGCCTACACATCTGTGCTGCCTGTTCCACAGTGGCTATGCCGTGTCCCAGCTCCTGGGAGTTTGTCTTCACGTGCCCGTGGGACGACCCCGAGCCGCTGAGGGGGAACGAGGTGCCGTTTCACCCTCAATTTAACATCCAAAGGGTGTCAAAAGCCCAGTACTGCGCTCTCCGACCCCTTGCGGAGGAGTGGGGCCAGAGGGCTGTCCCAGCACCAGGGCCTTGCCCCCGGTCCCCTCCTAGCCCGGCTCGGGGCAGGGTGACGCGGGAGCAGCGATGCTCCCTCTGGGGCGCAGCGCAACACCCAGCTGGGCCCGTGGTGGCCGCAGTCCCCGCGCCCCGGGCCCGCACCGAGGCCGCGGGGCCGCCGGGGGGCCGGGGAGGCGCCGTGTCCCCGCGGGGCAGGAGCGGCTCCCGGCGCACCGAGGGGCTTTCTCCCCTCGCCGCGGGGCGCACCCTCGCCCGCCGGCCCCGCCGCGACGCCGGCAGCAGGAGCGGCCGTAAACCGTCTTACGCCCAAGGCGATTTGCCCGTGATCCGCTGGGCTTCCCGGGCGGGAGGGGGCCGGGCGTGCGGGCGGCCGGGACAGCGCGGCGGGCGGGCGAGCGGGGGGCGGCGATGATGTGAGCGGCGCGGCAGCTGCAGGCCGGCTCCCCCGGGAGCCGGGGCTGAGCCCGGTGGCCGTGGGAGGGAAAGGAGCCGGGCGGGGGGAGGGAGGAGGGGGCCTGGACATAGCCGGGGGAGAAAAGGGAGGAGCGGGGCCGGGGTGGGGGGAGGACGATCGGCGCCGGGGAAGCGCTGCCAGCCGGAGCAGCGGCAGCGGCGGGAGGGAGGCGCAGCCCGGCGAACCCAGCTCCGCTGCCCGTCGGCTCTCTCCCCGCGGAGGTTGGGGACCTGCTGCGGGGTGATGGAGGAGCATGGGTACCCTTCCTATAGCGCCCGCAGCCCCGCCTGGGAGGAGCTGGTAGGTACATGCGTGCCTTGCAGTTGCACAGGCGTTTCCTACTCTTTTTCCTGCCTGTATTGTTCAGCCGGGGGATCGGGCTATCATCCTTATCTCTGCCCTCCAGCCCCCCCCTTCCCTTCTTCCGACCTCGCTCCACGACAGAGCCCTGCCGCCGGCGCTCGTCCCCTCCCCGCGGGGAGCGGGGGGTGGGAGCCTTTCGCCCCCGCCGTGTCTGGCCATTTGCTGACGAGCTCGTCCCTCAGGGAGACAGGGAGTTCATTGCCCTTTCCGAGTTTCACTGCCCGGGTGGAAAGCCTGGGATTAGCACCGAGAGCCTTGCCTTCAACTTTGCCGAGGGGGGTGGATTGGATGAAGACACCGTTAAACTCCTTGTCTTAGCATAGCAAAAGCAACTGTCCAAGCAGCGTTGGGAGGCAGCTTTCAGAAAGATACGCACACTTTCCCCCCCTTCTTCTTCTGGAGCTAGGCTGGGAATTGTTCCCATCGGAGCGGCAAAGCGGGACGGGGTTGGGGGTACCCTGCTGTCACCCTGCCATGTGGGGAAAGTGCGTGCCTTTGGGTCGCTACGGAGGGAGGGGAGCGCTCAAACTGGCCAGGAGGAAAGCTGCGGTGAGGTGCCTTTGCGGTTCGTTTAAGCATCTGGAAGACCCTCCTTCCAACCAAAGGAAATCATGTCACCGGCATCCTCAGCAGGCGATAAAATCAGATTTCCCTTTTCAGGGCAGTCTGGTCCCGCTCCTGGGCTTTCCTCCATTGTGCAAACACACACACACATCAGGCAGGGAGGGCTAAAAATAGGCTTTGGGTAGCTGCTTGGGAGATTTCAGGCTATCTAAGAGGTCAAGGCTAGGCTGCCTCTGGCCCTGAACTTGATGAGGCAATATGAAGCATGGACCTGTGCCTCTGCCAAGCTCCCCTTTAGATGGCTGTACCATGTTTTGCTAAGTCGTTTGGTTGGTCCAGGTTTTACTTGTAAACTCAGTTTTAAAGAGCAAATGGGGGAGACCCATTCTTTGCGTGCCTTGGTGTGCGCACCCTCAGGAAAGCAGCAGCGGAGCCCTGGAGATACCCACAATGAACTAAGTTCACTCCCTTCCTTGTTAGGATTTGCAGCCCTCACAAATATATTTTTACAGTCCTAATATTTTTTGTTAAGTTGAACATCCCCCTTCACTGCCCTCTGCAGTCCTCAAGCCCCGAAACTGTTGCCGGAGATGCAGCTGTGATAGAGAAAACAGCTGTATGTGTGTTCCGGTAACATGGAGCTGACATTGAAAGGATCAGGCAAGGGAAACCCGAGATTTTTGCCTGGAGAGATGAAGACATCGTGGGAGGAAGGCAGCGAAGTCAATTCCTGCGAATGCGTTATCCTATTAAACAGTGACATTTAAATTGCTGCCGTCATCCAAAACTCAGCTGAAACTCGGGAGGCAGATGGGTTGCAGCCCCTCTCCGCTTGGAAATGCGGAGTCCTGGCTGAACCATCCAAGCCCGTTTTCTACTGTGCACACGGCTTAGATAAACAAGGAGCACATCTTTATTTTTTCTCCATTTCCCCCCTCCCCCAGTAGGGGCCAGGATTTGGGTCATGTTTATCATTTCATTGCTGCATTTGTTAAAGAGTACATCCATGAAAGCGGTTTTAAGGTTAACCGCTGCACCGATTTCCTTTACAAGACTCTAATTTCAGCTGATCCACTCAATCCTTTACTTGGTAACCTGCTGGTAAAATACACGGTCTTTGTGACAAGAGCCACATTGTTCTTTCCATCTGCTCATAAGCAGGCATTTTATGATAATGGGGGCAAAGAGAGATTTAGGTGAAGACCTGAATGATGAAAGGGAGAACATAGTATACTCTCTCCCCTGCTCTTAAAACATGAAACAAAGAGCAGTAAGATAGGGAAAACTATTTTTTGCGGGTTTTGAATCTGTGCAAGTTAATAACCTATGCAAATTGTCAGATTATTGGGAAATGCTCTTCCTATAGCTATTCTGAGAAATAAGTTATGGACATTAAATGCAGTGACAAGTCCTTTGCCAATCAGGGTTGGATTTGTCTGTGTACTACTTCAAATTTCTATGAAGTCCTTTCCTTAACTCACACCACTGTTTTTAATGGAAAAGCTCTTCCTGAATCCAGTAAGAGTTGTATAAAACCCCATGACAGAGATAAGTAAAAGTGACTTCAAATGTAAGGCGCACCCTGCATTCTTGCAAGGGAGGTTTGGTGGCTTTGTAGTAAAAATGTGCATAACTCATGACTTACAAAGTTCTGGACACAATTTTCATGTTTTATATGAGACCTGAGTCTTGGCTTTACCTTCCTTTTGAAACGCATACATAAGTCCTAACAGATTCACAAAGCATCTGTTTACTTTTATTACCTGCCCTGGTTTGGACCTTTTAACTTCCAAGCATACAACACAGTTTAGTAGTTTCCTTAATATTGTAACCTAGAGGTTACAAAATTCCCTGGGCTAATCCCAAACCAGCCACAAGTGATGTAGTTACTTTCTTTAACAGTGGTATGGATACATGTTGTTATATTTTGGCTTCCTCTTTGCTAAGTAAGGAAGTCAAGAAAGAATAGTATCACTAATTCGATCTGGAGAGGGAGTTCAGACAGGCAGGTCAGAAATAAACTTGTTCAGAGTAGGAAGCCCAGTGAAAAACCATAGCTACCACTAACCACCAAAATTAGGAAGGATTCAATAAAATCTTTTAAACATGGTGAATAATGCATTGTTAACCTGACACACTATTGATTCAAATTCCCTCAGAAAAACTTTCTGAGATGAAGGACAGAAAAGCATTAACCTTTGGTTTATAGGTGCCAAAGTGACTTAGAAAAAAAGAATGTGAAAATGCTTGTTACAAAGGGAATAAGTTTTAGGGCTGAAATCAAATAATGCAGTAATCTATATTATAAGCTATAATCTTCAGTGCAGCTAGAGTGCATCTGTATTGAGATTTTTTTCTATATTGCATACGCATTTTAGCGACACACATCCTATTGGGGCTCAATGTGGTTGAGTCAAAATGTTCTCACAGTGTATGTATGTATATTAAATGTATACAATATCACAGTGTAAATGTGTATGTATTGCATAAAGGGCAGTTTATCAGCTGATATTAACTGCCGTGGCACAAAGATGTTAGCAGAGCTGTTTTTTGTTGTTTGAGTATCTTCCTTTAAATGCCAACCTTTATCCTTTTTACTCCCTTGCTTCAGTTAGGAAATTTAGGGTCATTACTAAGAAGTGTGAAACTGTTAAGTGAAAGACAGAGCACGTGCAAATACTGTATGCATTTTTAATGGCTACAGATAGACCCACATTGTTTGAGTCCAACTTGCAGAAGTTTGTACCATTTGTGGTACCAAAGTGGTACCATTTGGGCCACAGTATTTGTAGCCTTGGTCACTGGGCTTAAAGGTGCTATCCAATATTTCACATATTGAGTCTGACACTGATCACCGGGGAGAAATCCAGCTGTGAGAAGAAGAGATAGAAGTCAAGTCGCAAGTTCTTCTTGAGGCAAACTTCACTGCCACCTTAGGCAGCTTTATCTGGGTAAAGGCTGGAACTGGACCCTGATTATCTATTAATGCCTTTGAAAAGAAGAACAAGTGGAAATAGTGATATCTTTAAAACTGTCTTTGTGCCTGGACAATGTATATATTTGTAGAAACAACTTTCTATGCTAACATGAGTGAGTAACTTGTGTATTTTAAACAATGCTTAATACTTGGTGTCTCCATTTTGGAGAACTCTGTACACATTAAACAACTGCAGAGTTTAGAGCCTGTAATTTCACAGAATCCAGTATGTGCTTCACAGAAACCATGTTCTCATATTCTTGTTGAAGTGTTCTCATGGGACAATTCCTATCATTTGCAGACTTGGGTTATTGCTACTAAAATCTTCACAATAAGTAACCTGAGAGAACATTCCTAGTACTTTTTGTTTTTTTCATAGCACTCTGAAGTTTACCAAGACATGAGGAAAGAGACTTGCTTGGAAGTGAAAGGCTAATGCTTTCTTTCTGGTAACCATACTTCTTTGTTTGGATAGTAAGGAGTGAGGAAGAGCACACTGAGGTAGCCCAGGTGAAGATGCACGGTGCCTTCTGCATGGTGCAGAAAGAGTGCAGCTACTAGTGCTCACAGTTAAGCTCTAAAAATGAACAGAAGTTGAAAAAGTGTATTTTTTCTAAAAGTAACTACTATTGTTCAGCCAGCACTATTTAATTCAGTTGAATTAAATGTAGCCAGTCTTGCTTGTGTTTTTTAAGCACCAAGCATTTCTCAAATCACAGTTACTATTATGTGCAATATGTTAGGAAACTATGTCTTGTTGTCCCCTTGCAATATTCAAGTGACATTTACCTTGAAAAGAATTAAGGAATTACAGTGAGACATTTTCTGGCATAATTTGCTATTCCTGAAACTCAGATGGGGAAGAGGAAGAAAGGAGGGTGGAAAGACACAGTGTCCGTAAACATTGCTTTGACTATCTTTCTTCCTAGCTGTGCCCTAAACTTACCTACTGAGAGCAATGCATACTCGCACCTGCTCAAGTTTGATCCCATGTTTTGAAAAATGGAGAACTCCCTCTCAGGTGAAGAGTGAGATAAGACAGAATTAGTCCTTAGTTTCACAGTCGTTTTGAGATGAGGTATTAATGATAGGATTTAGGCCTTATTAATATTTTGACAGAGCATTTAGGTAATTTGATCAAAATGCCTTTAAAATAGAACTTTTGAATCCTTAAAATTCCATATTTTGAATTTTAAATGTTACTTTTGATATTTTTTAAAATATAAACTCCATAATTCCTCCTATGTGGAGGTGGGTAGTAGAACTGTATTTGAAGCATCCGCTGCAGTAACACAGAACTAAGCCACAAGAACTCCAAGGCTTCATGGAAATATTGCTTTCCCCTACACTACTAGAAATAAAAACCCCAATAAAAGAAATGGGCTGGACTATAAAAACGCTGGACTATTTGAAATTCAGTCTGTGGCAAGGTGCCTGCAGTGTAGGATAGGTTATACAGCTGTTTACTTTTCCTCATTAAATGCTTTGAATTTAGGTACTGCGGCATTATATTAGCACGTTAAGAGATGTTAGTTCCCTTTCTGGAAATACAAATAGAATTGTGGGAATATAGAAGCCACAAGCACTGATTGCTTTCTTATGCTTAATCCGGTCCATGCAGCTAGGATTTGTGTGTTTTATTTAGTATTGCTGTGATTTAAACACTTATTTTGAACACTGACTACATACAAGCCACAATAATTTCAAAGTCCCACAATTCAGAACATGTGGTGACATTTCGAGATTGTGCGAGCTGCCAGATCTGAAATGAAAAAGGAAAACTGACCCTTTCTTTCCCCAGAAGCAAGGGCTCCTCTTTCACAAAGACAAAAATGAACAGAATAACAAGAAAATTAGGCTATTATGAGAAAATCACTGGAAAGCGATAGACGCATTTACTAAAACTGTCCAAGGCTTTGGCGCTGATGGATAGTTACCACGGGGTTGACTGGCTGGAGGAATAGCACACAGATAAGGAGACCATCGCATCAGACGCCGTCCGTCCAAGTCCCGAAGAGACACCCTGCGCTCCCAAGGGAGAGCGGCACAGCCCTCGGGCTGGGGCAGGACAATGTGCCGCACGCCACCCGCGCGCTTTCGCCGTCCTTGCGCTCGGAACTCGGCAACTGCCGCCCTCCGAGTGTCACCGGGCGGCACAGCGCGCACGGGGGGTGCCCAGCGGGGGCGGGCGGTGCTCGCTCCCGGCCACGCCGGGACACTCCAGGAAACCCTAGCAGGTGCGGGGACGCCGGCCACCCTCCCCGCTCCCCGTCTCTTGTTTCGCCGGCCGGACCGGCCCCGGCGCTCACCTGCGGGCGGGCACCCTCCTGCCGGGGGCGGCCCGGCCGGCACCGGCGCCCCCTGCAGCCGGCGACCGCCCCGGGCCGCTCCCGGTCGGTAGGAGCGCAGGGGGCCGGGCCCGTCCGCCCGGCTCCGCCCGCCGGCGGGTGGCCGTGCCCCGGTCGCTAGGAGCGGGCGGGGGCGGGCGGCGCGGCCCGCGGCCCCTGCCCGTGGGAGGGGGCGGCGAAAGATGGCGGCCGAGCGGGCGGCCCCGCTCCGCTCCGCCAGAGCCGCGGCCGCCACCGCCCCCGTCCCGCCCCCCCGCACCGCCTCTTTCCCCACCCTCCCGCACCGCCTCCTCCTCCTCCTCCTCCCCGGGGAGGGGAGCGGCAGCGGCTGCCCTGGCTGAGCCGGGCTCGTGTGCTTTCTCTCGGTAGGAGTCCGGGAAGATGGCCGGGGCCGAGTCGGGGATGAGCGGCGCCGGGATCCCGCTGCAGCCCCAGCCCCAACCCCCGGCGGCGGCGGCGGGGCCGGCGGACGAGTCGTCGGACAGCGAAGGGGAGCACGAGGGCCCCCAGAAACTCATCCGGAAAGTGTCCACCTCGGGCCAGATCCGCAGCAAGGTAAGGAGGGCAGGAGCCGGCCAGCCCCGCCGCCTTCACGGCCGGTTTCTCCATCCCCATCCCAAAGCGGGGCTAACCCGGAGCTGGCAACGGGCGCTGCATCCCGCCCGCATCCCCGGGAGCGGCGGCGGGGGGTGGTGGCGGTGGGGGGGGGGGGGTTTGTGAGACAACCGTGCCTCTTCCTTCCTTTCCTCTCTCCTCCTCCCCGTCCAGCTGTTGCGTCCACATCTGTCCCCGGCTGGCAGGAAGAGCCCCCCGGGGCTGCGGCGCTCCGCTTGGCCGGAGGGGAAGCTGCCTGCCCCGGCAGCCGCCCTGCCCTGCCGGGCGTCCTGGGTGTGGGGGAAGCGGCGGGCTGCCTCCCTCCCTCCTTCCCTCCGGCTCCTCTTCCTCGGCGGCGGGCACCGCTGCCGCGGGGATCCCGCCCTGCCACCCTGCGGCGCGGGTGGGCTGGCTCAGCGAGCCCTTCCTCACCACTTTCCATACCCGCCGCCCACCCTTTTTACTTCACCGCCGGTCCCGGGGACCGCTGCCGTGCGCCCCGCCAGAGCGGCAGGCACCGAGCCCGCGGTGGCACTTCGGGCTTCTCTTCGGGAGTGCCGCCAAGGAGGGAAAGGCGGCTTCCACTTTGAAAGGCACCTCGCGGAAAGAGAAGTAAACTTCTATACATCCTCGCTCGTGGCACTGGATGCGTAAAGCAGCTGTCAAAATTTTAGGTTATTGCAGTTTTTTTGGCTGTCTCGAGCTGCCGAAATTGTCCCAGTGGAATTAACTTTTTTCATGGATGGTGTATTTATTTAATTTCCCCCCTCCCCCTTGTAAAATCAACAAGCAGACATTTGAAAGCATAAACATAATGAAATAGACTTTCTGTGTAGAAGGATCGCATGACTTTCTACAAAGCGTGGTCCACAGTCAGTGATGGGGGTCTGCACAAAACCCCCTTGGGGAGAGCTCATTGATGCAGTGACGTGATGATCAGGGTTTTTCTTGGAAGTGTCTCTTTTGAGGGCAAAGTGATTCCATGCAGGCCTGAACTAATCACACTTAGGGTTTGATTTCTACACAATAGGTCATGTGTTGTTGTTTCCTCTACAGAGCACCCATTAAAGTTAGTAGTTAGTGAAGTCCTGTCCGGTTGATGCTGTTCTTCCCTTGGGCTTTAGCTCCATGCACTACGTGCAAAAGGCAGCCGCCTTTAAACAGTGATTATTAAACAGTAATGTTACTCCGTTATGTGAGGTGGAAAGCAGTTTTTTCCTGAAACCTCCTAAGCAAGATGTGTCATTCCATTTTGTTGCTAAATGTTAATTTTGCATTTACAGATGTTAGGCCTGGTTGAAAGGTTACTATAGTAAATAATATACAACTGTTGCATTGTGTTGGAGATGTAGTTCTACACAAACTTTCAGCTTTAACACCCTTTGTGTCTTCAGAAGTTTTAAAAGTTACAGGGCACTATGCCTTTATTAGCTGTAGTGATATTAAGTGCATTTGAGTGTTTGCTGTCAAAGAGCTTGATACTTGCATAAGGAAAACATGCCTATTATGAATGTTATCGACACAGGTTGGTGAGATTTCGATCCCAGCCAGTTCTTGCCAGCTGTTACAGATGGGCAGGATATTCTGTATCTGAAGGTTGTGAATGAATGCTGAGCTGGGATCGCCTGAAGATCTAAGACAGCTCTGCAAGTCTTGCTTTTGTGTATCTTAGTCCCATTTCTATTTCTGTGAATCAGATATATATAGGAAAAACTGACTGCTGACATAATTGGAGTTAAAATGTTGCTTTGGTGGTTGCAATTTACAATAATATGCAACTCCAAATATAAGCATCTTCCTTTCAATTTAATTAAAAGTGATATATCATTGTTAAAGATGAGACCCGTGTTAAATAATTCAGTAGCACTTTATTTTATAACTCACAATGCATTATTTAAAAGTAGCTATATTTAGACAGACAACTCCCATTTAGTTTAAGGGTGTTGTATGTTTGCTGTTGTAGTAGTTGGTGATCAGTGGTTACATGAAACCACTAGAGCAAGGAACATCAGGGAGCTGCTCTTTTACCCGGCTAGTCCCTTTCATTCAAATTAGATTTGTTAAGCTTCACTTACTTGGTGGATGTGTTTGTAAGCTAAGGTTTTAATTAAATGGATTGGGTTTGTCTTACATCTAAGAATAGACTTTTGAAAGAACCCAAAGCATGTATATTGCATTTATCATTGATGCTTGTGGGCCATTTAGGACTGTGCTATTTTTCTCCAGAGGTTGCTTATTTACTTACTTGAAGCATTTCAGCGATGTGGTATCGATTCTTTAGCTCAGAACTATACCCAAAAGTCTCCGCTGGTAATTGTTTTTGTTTTACTTAAGGAAGATGTTATTTTTAGATGTTTTGGTACAGTTGATCATTTGTGAAAGCTACCATATGGTGATACTTTGCAGACAGAATCACTCAGGAGTGGATTTTTTAATGTGCGTATAACAAGATTTAGGAAATATATGTACAAGAACAAACCCCTTTCATCAGCACAAACAGAAGCCTAAAAACTTCTAACATCTGTAGTTCTCAAAGGCAGTTTTTACTCTTTGCTCTTTTCTTCCTAAATAAAACCAATTAATTATTTAACTGAGGGCAGGGGGTGAATAAGAGAATGAGAAGATGAAAAGCAAGAGTACTATATTGGCAGATGTAATGACACCAAAGTTAATGTTTGTTTGTGATATGCTAATGATTGGTTCACAGTTTAGAAGACTGTTTAAACTTTTTAGAAGACTATTTAGAAGACTGTTGTCCAGTTTTGCCATAGCTTACCCACACTGAATAGCAACTTCCTTAGCAAGCTGTTAACTTGATTTCAGTGGAACTACTTTTACAGTCAGTTGCTAAGAAAAACAGACTAGTGATGCGGCTGGAAATCATTGTAACTTCTGTTATGGGTGCAGTTTTAGTTTATGCATATCTATCTCTTAAATTTTTAGAATACTTTAAAGCATATCTGTGTCAAAATGTGGCCACTGTTAATTACCCCAAACAGAAAACTTGAAGATCAACATATGTTTCTGTCTGCCAACTTGAGGAGGAGGGAACAAGTAGAGGTGTTAAGGACGAAAGGACTATTCTTTAGGCCAGCATGTTTGTCACTAGGAACTGTTTGCTAAAGCCCCATACTTGGCTGTAGGGTGACACTGTAGCAGTAGGTACCTTTAGGGAAATCAGGACCAAAACTGATTAGGACTTCTGTGAGATTAAAGCCAGTAACTTTAAATGTCATCCTGGAAGCTTTTTCATCTGTGGGGTTTGTATGTGTTCCCTGGAGGAAACACTAGTGAATAAATAGGGGACAGGTTCCCTGTGAAGTTTGAGCACTTTTAAGCCAAAATCCCTAATGGAAACAAGTCTTGGTTTTGTAATGTCTACTTATCCTTCCCCCTCATTGTGGGAGACCTGAATATTTAGCTCTTAAAACATATCTCAGTTAAAAAAAAAACCAAAAAACCAAGAAAACCAACAAACATTTTAAGAATATACATTTTGGATTTTTGATAACAATGGAAAACTGTAGTCAGACAGTTTTGAAGTAGTATATATGATACTGGGTTACAAGCAGGGTTACATTGGAGATTGAAGTAATGGAAAGTTCTCCATGTGTGTGTTAAATTTGGCTTCTTCATTTTTAAAGATGTTGGTTAAGACAGGCAGAGTCAGTGCCTTCCTTAAACAGATGACTTCAGTTCTTGGGGCTACAGCCTGAAAACTGCCTGTCATCAGCTGGCTTCTAGTTGCTTTAAAGTTAATTGCTGTAGTGCAAAGCACATTCCTTAAAAAGATGGCCTTTCTTCAGTTCTTTATAGCAGAAATGTGTCGAGAAGGGGAAGTTCAAATTAGAGCTCACACTGTTTCTCTTTGAATTCTCCTCACCTTGAGAATCAACAGAAGATTAATAAATGAAACAGTCCCTGGATACTTGGAAGTATAGTTGTCAGATGAGCACAGTTAGAGCTCCCACTCTTGTCTTGAGTACTCTGCAAAAAACTGCATATGAAGAGTAGCACTTTTTTCACAGACCTAGCTTCCTATTTTGATGGCTCCATATCCAGTTAATGCAAAACCTCTGTTGGATATGTGTTTTGGTCTCAAATCTGCATTAAGTCTCTGGCCTGTGTTTATTTTTGCATGAAGCAGACATTCTGGAGCAGAAAGGATAATTTAGGAAATGCAAGAAAATGTGGTGTATTGAGTAAGATAAATACACTTGTAAGGTATGTGGGACAAAGCTTTCTTCCTCTCCTTCACCCCCAGTGGTTTTTGTTAGTAATGAAATTGCTGTAACATGGGAGATATTCTGAAGAAAGATTGTGTTATAATTAGTGGAGATAATATAGTGTTGTTTACTTAAATGGCAAGAGTTGTTACTTGAATTTTCTTATCTGAGTTATTAATATATATATTTTTTGAGATTTTAAATCATTATGGAGTAATAAAAGTAAATTAATTAAATTCCCCAATGTGGTTTTATTTGCCTTCACACCAGCCATTTAGGAACTGAGCCTTCAAAAAGTTTCTAACCTTTTCCATATGGTGACATTTGACAGTGCCAAGTCCCAGCAGTCACTTCCTGTTTGTTTCTGGTATACATTTCTCTCAGTTTACCATAGCTTGTTAATTCACCTAAGTGTAAAGTGCTGTGAGTGATACCAGTGGTCAAATGCATGAGCATCATTCTTTGCAATGTGATCTGTTTTTCCTTGTTTTAATGGTTCCCAATTTACTCAACTAAGTAGTGGTTCATTCCTTTCTGGTTAAGGAAACATGATTTTTTTTTTTTTTTTTTATGCACCAGAAGTTCTCAGGAAAATGCCATGGTAGCTAAGTTTACCCCAGTGGAGATCTTTTATATGCATTAGGATTGTGTGACTCTGCACAGCTTCAAAATGCACTGTGATTTTGCAACTAATTCTGCAACTGCAGTAATATGAATAGTGTCACTAACAAGGAAGTGCACAGCAATTGTCCTCAAGTTCTTGGCACCTGGTGGTGTTCACAGGACACAGGCTGAAGAACAGGCTGAAGGGTGCTACAGGATATCTGTCTTCAGTATTCGTATTTTCCGTTCTTTTCATTCTGCAATTAAATTTATGTACTGTATATCCATCCTTAGTAAAATATCTCAGCAACTTTTTTTTTTCCCCCACTACTCTTGTACAATCTGGCCAGTTTGTTTCTCTCATCACATCCTGGGGACTTTAACCCATTTTTAAAGTGAAATATTCATTAATGTGTATTCCTGATATGTGCAACACACATGTGTATGCACAGGGCAATATATTTAAGTTTTGATATGTGTATATATAGAAATATATTATTCTGTTCCAGAGTATGCCTGGACAAAGCAAACCAGTTTCTAGCATTAGATGGTGTGCAATATTTTTGCTTCTCATAGTTGCTGTGTGTCTACATAAGCTTTCAAAATAGAGTCCATTAAAGGAAAATTTTAGGCAAAGACATGATACTTTGGGGAAGTTAAAAATGACTGAACACACTGTGTAGAGGTAAGCAGTGTTAGAATGGAAAGAGTTACACTATTTAAGGCACAGTGGTCATTACCACTCCAAATTCTGACACATGTTTGTATAAAACTGAAATGAAATCTGCTAAGGCATTTTAGTGATGCATGTATTGGCAAAGCTTAAATTGCTTGCTAAGTACAAGAAAGGAGGAGCTTGTAACATTTTACTGTAGGTATTTGCAAGCAGGTCTTCAAAGAATGTTGCTTTTGAGGTTTTTTTTTTTGTGTGTTTGTTTCCGTGGTGTGTTCTTTTTTATTTTTTTTTCTGTAATCTTTAAAGTTTTAATGTTATTTTGTACTGTGAGATAACATGAATTACCCTTTTTTCCTCCTAGCCAGCTGGGTGAGCTGTGAAGGTGGAAAAAAGATAATCACACTTTCATCTTTAATACAAGATTTTGATTATTTTATGTGTTGTTCCAAGGAGCTGGAGAATGCTTTTCTGTGAAAAAGATTGGGTGAAACACTTTGAGTTTATTTTGTACTTTAAGGAGAATTTCTGTTTTTTAAGACATAAAAAAAGAGACTTAT
The DNA here is from genome assembly GCF_022539315.1 of Serinus canaria. Lineage (NCBI taxonomy): Eukaryota > Metazoa > Chordata > Aves > Passeriformes > Fringillidae > Serinus > Serinus canaria. The sequence goes on along the minus strand of NC_066313.1, from coordinate 55,480,237 downwards.
TCAAGAATAAATAATAACTGGGAATCCCTTTCAGAGATGCCTTATCTTGTGGACTTCATGTGCAGAGTCCTGGAGACACAGACCAGCCATGCCAGAGCTCAAGAAAGGACTATTCTATAGCCGGGTCTTTATCCATGTAAGGCTGTATAGATCATTGCAAACATCTTGAATTGTTTCCAGCAGTTACGTCAGGACGCAGGATGCAACACTGTTGTATGACTGCTCTATGACTACTGGATGACTAGCTGGACTGGCCAAATTAGTTTGGATATCTAAAGCAGAGTACCTAGAATTACAGTGGTTTTGTATTTGGAGTAGTGATTAAACGAGCAGTCTGTCTGGCTATCACAAAGCCTTTTTCTGGAGAGAAGTGTTGAAATTCTCTTGACTAGCTGAATGCAATAAAAGGCAGCTTAGACCAATGTTCTTGCTCTGGAACACTCCAAAAGGCTATATATATAGATATATATTTCTTTTAAAACAATGTTTCTCTCATTTTCTTTGAACTCTGACCAGCCATGCTTCTGGTAAGGGATCTATAGAAGAGTATATCCAGTTTGTAGACCTCAAAATCTTAGCAAAGCGAGAAGGTAATGTGTGGATTCATTGATGCTCAGAATATGGAGCTTTGGGTATAAAAGAATGCTCTGTAGTCATGCTGTTTTGGCTGTTTTCCTCTTACAGGGATAATTAAGACATAGTTTGATGTCTTGTGAGAGCACTTCAGTAGCTTACTTGCAAGGGAACCACAAGACCAGTATTTTGTTCTGGTTGGCCATTAAATTTTTGGGATTTTTTTATTATTTGTAAAGTAAGGAGGAATGATGTCAGCAATTGCTTGAAGTTGTTGACAGCATGGCTAGTTTTGTTTGGAGTTTTTGTTTGGTCTGATACTTTGGTATCTGAACTTTGCTTTTATTGAGAGAGAGAACTCTTTCTTTCACCTTTGTATTTGCCACCTTTTTACATTGCTGTTCTATCCTTTCCCCTTTGGCTTTGAAAAAATCAGTTGCATTTTCCAAAATCTTCTTTTAAAAACCTAAGAACAGGGTACTAAATACATGCAGTAACCATAGCTGTATAATGCTAGATTCAAGACATGACTCTCGATTTGCTAGCAATGGCACCAAAAAAAAAGGAATCTGGCTTGGGGGCATCCATAAATTATATTCTCTATATCATACTGAAAAGAAGCCTCATTCTTTCTTAATCTAAACACTGCATTTATCATTGCAAACAAACTTAATATGCTGACCCAAAATAAATATTGCATTGATAGGCTAAAAATAAGACCACCGCATTAGACGCTATTTAAAATGAATTAAGAGATTTATTCTAGTACACCATTTGTGCACATACTGAAACACTTCAGTCACCCTGTACACTTCTATGTGACTAATTACTTAAAGTTAATCTGGTGCTTAAGTGCTCGTCAGATGTGGGTCTTAAAAATTTTGTATATAAAGTCATATCATAGTTGACTTAAAAAACTTTTACCATGTAGGAATTACCATGATATATTGCCAAATTAAGAAGAAAGAGTAAAAAAAATATTTTTCTAGCTAAGTTTTTTGTTTGCATAATATCCCTGTTTAGGAATATTTCACCACTTAGATACTGAAAGCACATTAACAAAACCTGAGCTTGGACTCTTGGGAGAGTTAGCATTATTGTAATGAATTCAGCAAGCTTTTACATTTGATGAGAATTTATTTGTTTATTAGATGGGCAGCATGAGATTTATGGCGATCTGGACAATTCATTTCCTTGCCTTTAAGCGCTTGGGGTTTGCAAATTGTGTGAGATTGCACTACTTTATTGTCACTTAGCAACCTGAATAGGGTTTTGAAAGTGAGTAGTAGCTTGTGGGTGGCAAGTCTCCCTATATATTTCCCGGGTGGGAAGCTACAGGAGCCCCTCTGTGGGCAGCCCCCAGTAGGGTGTGTGTCCTGAGCTTGCCAGGGTCTTTCTAGATGTGCTCGCCGAGGAGAACCGGCTGTGCCCTCAGTGTCATTTTGCACTTCTGGCATAGTTCCATGCTGAGAAGATCTGCTGAGGTTTTTCATGCCTGCAGAGATTTAAGTGGTTCTAAAGGACTGTCATGCTGCTCTGGTCAGTTATGTCCTGTTGTGTGGTTGCTTAAATTTAGTAACTGAGTTTGAACGGCTTCAGTTTGACTGCTGGTAGTCTTTACTGCTGCTGTGATCCTCTGGAGTGAGAGGAAGGTCAGTGGCGTCTCTGCTTGTAAGAAGGGTGGCTTGCTCTGCTTCAGCTAAGGATGCTGGAGAGGATCAGCATGGCTATCCAGCAGGCCCAGATGCCCATCAGGCAGAGACTTTTCCTCCCTATGTATACTCTGACCGTGAGGATGGGCACATACATACTTCTGTGTTTGTTTTAACGCTCCCATAGAGACATCTTGCTTTGTGCTCTCTCCCTCCTTCCCTGCCTGCTGCTGTCATGGTTTCTTCAGGAATTTGAACAGAGAAGAGGTGACATCCCTTTTCCTTTTAGTCTATGCCATTGCAAGATTTCTCCCAATAGTTCCCATAAGGGGAGTAACTGCCAAAGACCATGAAGTTTGTTTGGGTGTGGAGTCTTGGAGAGGTTGCAGATATGAGTTTGCTTCTTTTAATAGTTTCACCCTTCACTGCCTCTTCCTTCAGTGGTACTGATCAGTCCTGGGAGCAGATGGTTCTCTGTGGAGCTATTGACTTGAAAATTAATGCGCCCTTTTTGCTGATTTTTCAGCTATTGTAATTTTTTTCCTGAAGCGTCAGGGAGCTTCACATGAGTTACTCTCTAGACAAACATTGATTGGCCTCAGTCTCAGAGATCTATTAAAGTGAATAAAAGAGAGCACAAAGGGTAAAAGGGGGTTTGTGAGTCAAGGATTTGAACGAATATAGTGTTCATGGTGTAAACAGTATTTTTTTTTTTCTTATTGTACATAATGATGCATTTATATGTGGATTCTGCCTGGGATGAATGCAGAGGGGATGCAGATCTGTAATGGGTAGCTAGTGTGATTTACTTGGGTGTGAGATGAAAAACCAATGTTTCTGATTAAATCTGAACTTTCAAGGAAGTAAAAAATATTTTCCCCATTTGCACAGCTTCTCATTACAGACAAAACCAGGATAACTTTCAGAACCATCTATCTGATGGTAAACTTGATTTTCTTTCCCCTGAGTGAAGTTGTTCAAGCAAACCTTCATACAACCTAGAAGTTTGTATTATGAGGGTTTTATAGGGGGAAACCAGAATTTAAGAAAACCTCTTTGTGTGGCTCAGTGGACTCTTGGATTTTTTTTGTATGTTTGTTTGCTTGTTTTTTAAAATTTGGTTATAAATGAATGTTGAGCTAATAAACATGAGTCTGTGGTGCTTCTGGAAGCAAAGAAAGAACTTTTACCTGTACCGAGTCCACTGGTTAACATTTTGTAGAGAGAAGATTGACCAAAATGTGCCTCAAAACTATGTGCAAGTAAGATAAAATTTATACCTGAGGTGGTTTGCTGCTTAGGCTGGTGGTTTCCAACCCTCCCCAATCCACTGGCAAATAATCTTTCAGAAATTTAAAGGCAGGTTGCACAAGTTAGGGTCTGTGTGTGTGTAGCCTGTCTTACTAGATGACAAGTTTTTCCCTTGCCCAACTTGGTAATTCTATAAAAGGCATTAAAAAATCCTTCAGGATTCAGAGGTTGTCAGGTTTCTATCTGTGCTGCTCATGCTGTATTGCAAGACTTGTTCTGCTTCTTCTTCAGTATTTCAAAGGAACTGAAGATACTAGTAAAGTACAGAACTTCTGACGAGCTCCTGTCAAAAGCAAGCTATTAAATGTGCTGGCAATGTCAAGCTGTATGTTTAAAGACCTGTCTTTTAAAAGTGCTTTTGTGAATTATCTCATGTTACCTGCTGTTGCCAGGTAAATGCAACTGCTGTGAGTAGCTTTTTTGTAAAAAAAATACATAATTTTTATTCCAGCTTCCTTAAGCTTTGCATTTTTCCACAGTTGTGATCATATGTGTGCTTCAGATGATCTTCTTGCTCAGAGAACAGTATTTAGAGTCCAGTAGTTCTGTGTGTGTGTGTGTGTGTGCATGCAAACCAATTCTTTATAATTTTTTTGCTTACACTGTTTAGGGTAAAGAAAAGGAATTTTTTTTCATATTTGAAATGTTTGGTTGCTGTGTGCACCACTGAGGAGGAGATAAAGAGTTAACATCATGGGTTCTACTCCTTCATCAACCAGGGATCTGCTGCCAACAGTTTTACAAAAGGCTCATATTTCAAATTACCCTTTGAGATTTTGATAAATCTCTGTCCCTGAGAGGTTGTCTCACAGTGAGGTGTTGGAAATGACAGGGAAATCTTGTATTTTTCTATTTGAGTAAAAAGAAATAAAAATAAGTCATAGCCAGGGCAAAAGGCATATGAGCTTCTGCTGAATTTTCTTCAAAATGATTATACCTTTTCTTTGAACTATACCCTGAGGTTGTTTGTAGCTGATCCACAGTTTAAATTACTGTGTGTAGGTGTGAGAGGTTATAGGGAGGGACTTCTAATAGAAAAAAAGTTTATGAATGTTACAGGATCATAAAGGTAATCTGTGCTGGAAGACACTTTGAGAGGTCACCTGTCCCACCCCCATGCTCAGAGCAGGGAGGTGTTCAAGGCAACATTTGGTTGCCCAGAGCTAGGTCTCTCTGAATGTCTTACAGATCAATAGATTGTGGCTCCTTATTTATTACAAATTAGGTATTCTGTCTTCCTTTTACACAATTGATGAGGATAACCTGTGTCTACTGAGGAAGATTTGTCAGTATTTAAAGGCCTGATTAAATACCTTCAGGAGCAAAAAAAACCCCAAAACCCAACAAACAACCCCCTCCCCCCCAAAAAACGCCACCACTAAAACAAATTTAAGAAAGGTCTTATAAAAGGAAAGTGCCTTTCTTTTACCCTCCCATACCTCATAACATGTGGCAGGAGTGAGGTGATGTGGTTTCTGTCTATTTATAGCTTCAGTAATGTGTCAATGTACACTTATTACACCTAATTAAGAGCATTCTAAATAACTTGTTGTTTGCATTACAGATACAGCTATATGATTGCAGATCAATGGCATGGAATTATGTCATGCCTTATCAAGGTCTAAAGTCTTTCTCCTCTCTCTAAATTAAACCTCCCTGTCCTGATTGCTTTTTTTGAAAAGTCTCCCTACTATGGCTGTGATTTGTTTGCTGTGAGACTGTTTGTATGCTGATTTAGTTAATATTTGAAAGCTATATTTTGAAGAGGGACTCAGGGCTTGGGAAAGCTGGGATGTGCTATAAAAGGAATTTGCAAGAATTTAAATAATTGCCCCCTTTTAATTTTTAATTTGTTTGTTTTTGGTGTAATTCTGTATCACATTTGATGACCTAGGATTTGACAAAGGTGCAATTTTTCAAGATGCAGTTGAGGGTGCCTGGATAGTGCTACATCATTTTCACCATTCTTCTAACATCACTGGGTCTGGCCATGGAGGTTGATATTCACCGCTTAGGTGGTGAAAAATGATTCAGAAGTCATGACTGTGTTACAGAAAAAGACCCAAATAAATGCAGCAACAAAATGTGTGGCACTGGGACTGGATAAAATGTAGACTTCTTGACTTCTTGGTCATTCATGTTCTGGTCATACTTTTAATGCTTTCCCTCTGGTAAGGTTTATATCATGGAAATGGTTATCAAGCTTTTCAAGCTGTGCAGTTTAGTTGATAGACTATGTCTTTTGCTGGAGCCCAAGCTTCATCTTTCATTTTATTTGACCTTCACTGCATAAACTTTGTCGGTTGTTGCTAACACCACTCATCAGTTTTACCACAGCATATGATGATGGAGAAATAGTGATTTCAGCTCTTCTCCCCAAGGAGTTAAGCAATACTAAACCTCTGATTCTTGGTGTGTGCATAATGTTGTCATATATATGGAAGAGCACTTCTGTGTTTTTATTTCATTTTATTTCATTTATTTCATTATATTCATTGGATATCTAGTGTAATTTAAACAAAAATAAATTTATATTAAGGTATATGGTAAAAAATATGTAATATCCACAGGAAAAAAAAGGTAGCTGGTAGGACTGAATTTTGCTTGAAAAATTTGATCAATGATTAGGACCTAAGAATTTATGCAATGTTGTATTAGAAACACATCTAAAAGAACTTTTGTTCTTTAAATAGTACACAGTGTATAAAATGATTATTCATCTTGCTAGTTGCAAATAAGAAAAAAATGTTCTGATGCCTAAGGTTTAATGGTGGCTTTTGTTTTATTTTCTAAATTGCCTTTTTCTTTGATGGAAAGGTTGACAATGACTAGCAGTATCTTCTAATAGACTTAGTTTTTCTGTTCTTTAGAGCCTCCTAAATTTCATTGAATTCCCATTTAGGGGATGGAACTTTCAGGGGGGATTTCTATACATGCTATCTGAAAATTGCTTATTCTCAGTTTTAACAGACGTACTATGATGTTTTTAATCAATAAAAATAAAATCGTCCTTTTATATATCGGCAATAAAATGAATTCTAAGCTGAAACAAGAATGTGGTCTTGCATGTTTTATTGCTCAGAGATAATATATAGTGAAAGCTCATTGAGAGTATTCAGGAAAAAACTGCTCATCATTGCAGTCTCTTGGCAACCTGTGCTGGGTTGATTGCATATAGGCAAGCAGCTGCCTGAGCATTGGTGGGAGGTTATCTTTGTTATTTTCACAAGTTGCATAGAGGAGAGTTTGATTTGAAATGTCAGCATCCTGGGATTTGAACAATGGGGATAGATCTGCTTAACGTTCCTAAAAGCTTCAATGTAAAAGAGTGCAGGATGCGAAGGGCACTCTGCACATTTGATCAGTGCAGTTGAAATGGAATTTTACGTGTGGAACAGCTTCCTTTTGAAGGTAGATCAAAGCAGAGGCAGAGGATTGTTTGCAAACAAGAAAGTAATTTAAGAACACATTTTTTGGGGCAATGTCTTGGAGTCCTGGAAGTACACATCCCAGTGAATGCTTAACTGTCTCAGTGACCTCTAAGTCTTTTGGGCCTTGACATGGGCATAATGTTGCCAATGAACAGGACTGCTCTTACAGCTTCTAAGGGTGTCTCCATGTGTCATCACAGCCAACAGAAGCTTAAGTGAAGGCTTAGTGAAAGAGAGGGTGTTCAGTGCGTCAGCAAGGAGGGATGTAGTACTTAAATCACTTGTATGTAAGCCCCTGCTTCAGACAGAGAACCAGACACACAGAAATAAGGAGTATCTCTGGAGTAGAAGTAAGAGTGAGAGGTATGATTTTAGTGCTTTGTGCAGAGTTCTTAGTATGCACCTAACCTGCACTCATTGTAAACAGATCACACTGCAAAATTTTATAGCAAAAAAGCAGCAGGATTTAAGTGCCTGTAGATTTTGCTGGCCACTGCACATGTGTACCCAGAAATACCATGGGGCAGCTTGCTCCGGAAAATGACCTGTGGGAGTTCCATGTCCAGCTCCATATCAGGTATTGCCTGTTGTAATGGCTTTGTGACAGCTTTTCTCCAGGAAGAGAGGTGTTTACACCTCAGAAAGGTTTTATTCTGTGGGTAAATCTTAAAAGGGACAATATTGCCTTCAGGGCAGTGTTTGTTCTCTGAAATTTTTCATTCTTTTTCTTCAATCTGTAGCTTCTGAGACACTCCTTGTTTGTTTTCCTTGTTTTCTTCAGGTGGATCTCTACCATGAATTTAGTATATTTCTAATTGCTGCTGTTGGAGGCCAAATAGAAAAGCGTGACTGCTTATCTTAAAAATCCAGCTACCCCTCTCCATCTTTCAGGAGTGAAATTATGATGTTCTAAGCTTTATATGTGTTTTGAGGATAAGAATGTGTTTCAATTTAAAAACATTTATAACCCTAGTGATTTGCTACACAAACAGGGAGGGTGTAGTAGTCTTGTGGGACCTGCCATGAGTGGGCTGTTTGAAGTTGTTTTCTGTTCTTGGGGCTTTTCTTTTCTGAAACAACTGGATAGCTTCAAAGGGCTTGTGTTGCAATGGACACCAGGGTAGGGTGCTGGGCCACAGTGATGATGATCAGATATGGCAGAACACTGATCAACAGCTACTTTCTTGGCTGGGATGAATGTCATGACCTCTGGTGAAAGGAGCAGTGTAGGAATCTGTTCTCGGGCAGGATCTGTGCTCTGCCTGCTCATCAAAAGGAGGCACTCGCTTCCAACTTTGGTGAAACAACCAGCCTTTTCGGGGTGTAAGTGGATGCTCTCACCTTTCTTTTTACAGCATGTACTTCACAAGTACTTTTCCAGTAAAACTGTGCCTCTACATGTGGTGGTGGTGATGATGATTATTTTTATTGCATCATGCTTTACCGCTTCAGCTGATAATGTCAAGGAAGTGTCTCTCTGGCGGAAGCAGTGCTGCAGTGAGGTGCTTGGTAGCCCTAAATGAACTGCTTGCCTTCTGGATCCAGTACAACCCTCCTGGGCTTTGTTCCTAACAGTGCTAATTAGTTGGGGTATTACGTCATGCTAAAGCAGTTATCTTGCTTCCAGTTCTACCGTGCTTCGTTTAGCAATAGCTCACAAATCTCTTAAAAATAAAACATTGTATTGTTTAGGCCAGTCACAAAATACTTAGGAGGAGAGATTTATAACAGGGTGGTCAGTTCTGCTTCCTTATTTCTTTGGTCTTTGCACAGTGCTGAATTAGCTCCTCAATTTGGGGGGACTTCTACACTGCTTGCAGGCCTGTTTTCTACTCCTCTTTTTTTGCTTGTCTTTGTTTGTGTCACAACCAGACTTACCTTTCTTCATCCTAACCAGCCCTTGGTGTTTTGCTCCCTCACTCAAAGTAATGATTGCTGCTGCCTTCCCTTCTCTCTGTGCTTATTTAGGAGTGTGTTAACTGAAAGATTACATGAGGAGGGAGAGGGTTTTGGGTACTTCCACTTGACCAGGAGAGGAGAATCCACAACTTAACATGTTCTGTGTAGGAACAGTATTTGCCTTTTACCTTACATGGTGCAATGAAGTATCACTAAGCAATGTGCAGCAACACTCCAGAAGCATTTTGGTAATCACCATACTTCATTCAGGTTCTGAGATCACTGGAAGCAGAAAATGGCAGGGGGGCTGGACCTAGATAATCCCTAGAGTCCCCTCCAACCCATGCTGTTCTAGGACTCTGATTCAATGAAGAACTGTCTTCAATCTCTTCATTTTTTTTTTTGTAACCTGTGTCCTCAGTAAAGAGTTAGAATAAAGCTCAAGCAGAAGTAGATTGAAAGTGCCCTAGTCCAAGTAAAAATGCTGACACTTTGAGGTGGTCTAATCAGGATCAGAACTTCCTTGGTACAGAATTTACCAGTGTGTGTTTGTTGCCTTTTTTATTTGTTTGTTTTGTTTTTAATTGTCCATTGACCTAAGAAATACAGTTATTGTCGCTAACAACACTGTTATAACACAGAGTGACAAAACCCAGATAACTCGAAATTGGGCTGACACTTGATCCTTTACTCACACTATTGTTCCATAATATTTTTTCCTCCATGACATCATGAACTTTGAAAGTGCCAACATTTTTTTAAACTGCTTAGCCTTTTCTTCCTTTTCTAATGCTACAACCTTTATGTTTAAAAATAAACTTTTTTCAGTTTTTTCTTTAATTTTTTTAAAAAAAAATTAGTATACATTTCAAGAGGAGCCTGGTGGCCATGTGAGAATGTTTAACATCTGTGTGCTTAACCACCAAATTTTCCAAGCAGTTGTCACATACATTTACCTGCAGGGGTACAATGACATTTTTCTCAGCAGCTGTATCCATGACAACAACTGGGAAGGTCCATGTCTCCCCTTTAGTTTTCAGAAGAAAGTGAATTCTTACCTTCCTAATGAAAGGCCCAGAAGCAAAAGATGTGCGATTTTAATTGCAGCATATTCTCTTCAGTCATTCAATAATGACCACTCCCAAGTGTTTTAGTATCAAGAAGTACAGAGAGAAGAACAAGTGTCTGTTTCATGACCTGCTATAACCATTGTGGAAGTATTTGCAAAATGAGGGTACTCAGGAAGTTTATTTTATTTTCAGTATGGAAGTCTGCCCAAGGTATGTAACTTAAACACATGATCAGAGACATGCAGAAGAGTGTCTCATTTCAAAAGGCGTTTTTGTACCACAACAGAACCACTCTCCCTGTGTGTCTAACAATCAAAGTTGCTCCCAAGTAGTGCACTGTCTGTCTGCCAATGCCATCTATAAATCCTGTGAACAGTATGTCAAGAAGTGCAGAAGCAGTGGTTGGGTGAGCTCTTCAAGAACACTCAAAATCCACCACATCCAAAGAGACTTATTTGCATGCCTGAATGGGACTTGTTGGTGCTGAATGCTCTTGAAAGTTTGAGAGTGTTTAAAGCAGTTTGTTATCATGAACAGAGCAGAAGATGGAGAATAAAACAAGTAACTTTATTTTGCCTTTAACAGAAATCTGAGTTCAAGGACAAGGCTAATATTCACATCCTGCTAATATAGGGGCTGCCAAAAAGCAGTAATTTCTTCAGAGATGAGATTTTGATTGCTATGAAAATGAAGGTATGAGACTTATTGCTTTGGGAGACTTAACATCCATTTTGACACCTCTTCATGGTGTCAAAGAACAGCATGTAGGCTGTTCTCACAAGTAGTTTCTGGACCTCCAAGAAGAGCCAACTTATACCAGATTTTCAGATCACTTATTGCTTTAGGAAACAAGAAACACTATGACAGATGGCAGAGGTATTTAAATTGATTTATTCATAGTTACCTGTACAAATACTGCCTATTTTTTCCTCAGATGAATGAGAATGTGGGAAACGGGAGAGAAGACAGTTTGCTTACTGTTTTCTGTGTCCTGCTTCCTGCTGAAGAGTGGGGAGGGGAAGGGGAATTGGTACCTTTAGTTTTTGTTAAATTGCAGGAGAACAGGGAGGCCACAGAAATTATGGAAGGAGGTAGAAGGGCTTCTGAACAACATGTACAGCAGAGGAAAGCCCTAAGCATTGCCAAACTACAAAGAGATTTACCCTTACCTCTTTTTAGGTGGCTAGGGAGAGGTTTGCATGCAAAGCTTTTAAATGTTTCACTTGGTAGTTCTGAATTTTCACTATTTATAGGTTTTTTATACATTATAATGAAGTATTATTTCCAGGGTTCGGAGTTGTTTTGTGCCTTTTGCTATGCTCACCTGGAAGAAAAGGAGGTGGAGGCTGGCTGGCTAATGGTTCTGTTATGCCACCAAACATCAGTTCATGACTGTTTAGGCTAAGATCAAAAGCTTTTCCATTCCTAGGCACGAAGAAAGAGAGGCAGCTATGACAAACTTAGGAATCCCAAAGGACAACCTGGATCCTCCTCTTGAGGGAAATCATTCCCCAAAAGAGAGAACAGCATGTCTGAAGAGGCTATTAGAAAGTCATCACATGGAAAATCTGTCTGTTTACCCATCAGGGCATACACAACCCTGGCTTATCTGATGATTTGTGAGAGAAGTTGGAGGCAAGATAGAAGCCCTTGGGAAGGGGAGAGAGAGCCAGATTTATATGGGTTTGGAGTGGAATAAAGAGAGGTCTTTTCTACCTCATTATGAAGTTTCTGAACTGTTCCATGACAAGAAGATCAAAAGACTTCTTGCTGGAAAGGATGTTGGGATGATGTCTGTTTTGTTTTGAGCTCCCAGACTACCAGCAAAAGACCGCTGTAGATCTGTCTCAGTGATTCAAACCCCAAACCTTTAATCTTTCCTTGTGAACAGCTTCTTGTGAATTTTAGTGAGTGAAGTAAATGGAAGTTCTTAATCTTGGCAAATTCATGGGTATGATAGAGAAAATGACCCTCTTATCCTTGCAGGAAATGAAGAAAGCCTTGGAAACCAATTAATTGGAAAAGCAATTAAAAAGAGATCACTTCTCTTGCATGAGCATAGTTGCTTTTAAGAGAACTTTGATTTTGATTTTGCAAACAAAAGTGGCAGGGTAAGAACTGGCTGCGCTTTTTGAAATCTCAGTTTCTTGAGTAGTTTTTTATTGTGGGACTTGTGAAATGTCCCTAGTCCTGGTTTTATGTCCACAGACACCTTCTATTGGAAGTGTTTAACCAGAAGAAATCTATGTACAGTAAGTGTCCATGAGTTTTCAATAAGGTGACTCCAGAGAATGACCTTTGGATGCAGCACGTTGGCTGGGCATGTGCCAGGCATTTAAGGTTCCTCTCTGTTTCTCAGTTATGAGTGGCATGGTTGGAGGGGTCAGCTTCCCTTTTCTGGGGGGAGCTGATGGGCAGCACCTGTCACAGTGAGTCAGCAGGGCTGGGCTGGCATTGGCTGTGGCATTCCCGCACCTGTCAGGAGTGGGTGCTGGCCAACCTTTGACAGTGTCAAAGGAAGTAATGATTCAAGAGTAGTGGCACTCTCTGCAGTCAGTATTTTACTGCTGTGCCCTGAGTTAGTGTCCTAGGAATCTCCTCCCATCCCTGTTATTGGGAACGCTGTGCTTGCTTCTGTTCCACAGCTTGGTTTTCTTTTAGCTTCTACATTTGTTACATCATTTCATTGCGAATGATGTTTGGTTTATGCTGAATGCATACCTGATGGAACTACTCATTTGAGTTCTTGGTCTCTATGCCAATAAACAATATACCTTGGCAGCACCCAGCATTTTTTCCCAGTGAACGTGTCAATGGCTTCAGGGACTGGATGGCAGTAAAAACTCACGGATGACCTTGAAATAGGTGTATTTTTAATAATTGCTCCACTTGGTTGGGGTGGTTTTTTTTCACTTTGTAGCTTTTTGTCCAACAAATTTATCAAAGCCAGAACCATAAGTTTTCTGAGAAAAAATTGTATGGAGCCATAATTCAGCAGTTCAATGAACTTCTTAGTTTCAAACCTTAATATTACTTCAGTGAATCAATTTATCAAGAGAACAGGCTATTTCACTAGAAAGATCTGAAAGAGGGATAATTAACTCTGTAGCTGGTTCTGTCTGTCTGTCTTTTGTCCAATGGAGTCTGGAAGCAACTTAATAGAATATAAAGTATTTAAAATTTCATTATCTGAAATTGCTTTCCTTAATTCCATTCACTTTACATGTTGTAACACTGAATTAGTATATATTCTGTTCAGAGCTGCTAATGAACTACATTCTCTTTACCTGGTTACTCCTAGGCTTCTCTAATAAAGTAATGAACTAATAACCTTCAGAGTTGAGGTACAGCAGATGTATCTGGAAAGGTGTCTGGTAATAATGGTGATAAACAAAACAGATCGTCATCTGTTTTGTTACAGATAGCAAACAGTGTACCAGTGGAAAAGAGTCTAAACTATGGGGTTTTTTGGGGGGTTTTCTTTGAGACAAAGGAGTATATTTTTTGATATATATAATTTTCCAGCTAAACCTTCTGCCACTTAGGTTCACATTGTCCACATATCATGTCCATGCCACATTTATTAAGAAGGTTTTTTTGAATAATTGCTTCATAAATGCAAATATTAATACATTTTTCATTATCTTTTATAATGCTTTACCTTCAAGAAATTGCTTTATGATGCAAATAAATATAGATAATATCTGTCATCTGAGATGCTTTTAACCATCTGTCTGAATATAAAACCATAGTGCTTTTTGAGGTGAAAATAGATTGTCAGAAAACCTATATGAAAAATTATTTAAAAAGCTATTTTGCTAAACCAAATTGTTTTACATAAAAGTTGTGCAATACATACAGCTAACATAATGTAATACAGTGAAATGCAGCTTTTGTGTTGTGAATGGGATTATCTCTTCTATAATCTGTAGAAGGTGTAGTCAAGATGAGATTCATGTCTCTTCATTTCACTGATACCAGGTTAGTCATCTACCTTGTTACCCACAAACCCTCTATAGTGGAAGAAAAGGTGTTTCTCCAAAGCAATTACTCTCATTTGCAACCCCTGTATTTTGGGCTTCCCTTTTATTTTTCATAATTTCTTATTATCTGGCCAGATTTTACTTTTTCAGTCAGTAATGGGACTTGCTAACATGAAGCCTGGTGGATGTCAGGAATTTCTGTAGGATATTGCTCCTTCCCTCATCCCTCTTCACAGTAACTTAGTTTGGGTGTGTAGTAGCCATTCCTTCTCGTCTGCTGTAATGTACCTGCTCCAAGTAGTTGGAGATCTATTCCACTTCCAAAAAGGTGACAGGTTTGCTGCTCAGTAGGAAAGGAGTTACCAAGTCCTACCTAGCATTTAGGTCACCTCCTAAAATGCTGTAATAATTACCTTAGAAGAGCTGGTTAAATAAGAACCTGAACAAGGTAGTTGTGTATTTGGATAGCAAGAGCAATTCAATCACAAATAACTTTCTGAATGCCGTCAGGTTTTCACTCCCTGTTCAAGGCAAATCTCACAGATCTAATCTTTCTCATGCCCTTTCCCACTACAAGAAAATGACTTCTAATAGGGTAGTTCTATCAGTTTAAGACTGATGTATAGAAGTACAGTGCAACTGTTTTGTGATTTATTTTGTTAATATCTTCATGGAAGGTATGAATCAAAATAGCACAGGAAAGGGAATTGCATTTTCATTTACTAAGTATATCAATGAATTGAATTTACACAAGACTTAGGAGCTCAGCTGACTTCTGCAGAGGCAAGTGCTGTATATTAGGCTTTAATATTGTTATTTGCAAAACAGGGAAAATATATCTTGTAAGGAACACCTGAGCAATTTTACTTTCCTTCTGTATAAGTAAATAGGTAATATGTGTAGAAGAGGCACATTTAGTGAGAACAAAGGCAAGTGCAATTCCTTGGTGCTGGAATATAAATAACTGTTTTTTCTTTATTAGAAGACTGCTTTAATCAGCTCCGGGTTTAGACAAGAAAAGATAATATTTTTTTTTTCTTAATACAGGCACTAGTTCAAGATGTTAATAGAAGCTTTTAGGATAGAATAGAAGTTAAGGTGTCATGTCAAGTAGTTGAGGTGACCTGGGAAGGCAGAGGGCTTTTGTTCAGTAAATATTACAGTATTTTCACATTTTAATGTTGCTTCTATGCTTTTTCATAGTCATCCTTCACTCCAGTACATTTGGACTTCAGTCACTTGTGTCATTGCACCCACCCTCCTTTTTTCTTCCTATGTGTCATTATCCTCCCTTCTCTGTATTTTGGATTCCTACCTGTGTCACTTGTGCTTTTCATATTTCGGTCCTTAAATTACCCATGGGATAGAGGTCATAGCAAAGAGGCTGTTGTGGGAACATGAAAGCTGCTGGGAGATGAGCAGAAATGCTTTATTTTCTGTGTTTCATTTATTTTCTTCATAACCCCCCCATCTGTTAACCTGACCCCCTGGACAGGCAGTGAGGATGAGCAGGAGTGGCTGCTCCCTCCTTCAAACTCCTGGATGGCTCCATCTCATGTTTCCCTCCAGTCTGAACCACGCCAATGCTGATAAGAAATGCAGATGTTTAAAAATATCTCAAATAGCTGAAAATATTTGGAGTGTAGCTTTTTATTTACTCGTAGATGGAAATTCTTTTTTCCTTCAAAGTGTTGTGCTCATGGAACATCCCAAACTGGAAGCTCAAAATATTGCTTTATATAGCAGCATTTCACTCTGCAGTTTAACCAATCGGGTGAATTCTTTCTATATTAGATTATGTGGCGAGTAATAGATCTGACTGAGGGCAGTGGCGTATAAAAACCTTGAGAGGCAGAATAGCCGCAGTACATACTTGAAATCTTCTATTTTGCAGACTTGTGGGAAAACTCCTGGGAAATAAGAGTTAGACTAGACTTTTGGTTTTGTTGAAGACATAGTTCTAGAGAATCAGTGAAGCAGTAAGTATTGTAAGAATATTAAGCTTATTAACTCTAGGTGTGTATCTGTGAAATCAGATTTCTCTATAAAGACAAATGTGTCATAGAATGATGGATTTTAACTGAGCTAATATGAGCAGTAGCATACATTCAGTAAACTTGTGCAGTGAACATAATTTCCTCTAAAACAGATGTGTTTTATATGTTGGAAGAAATCACACTGGTTTCAGTATTTCTCAGCTCGTCTGGTCTTATTTCTATTAATGCTTTATGTTCTGTTTCATTGTTATTTTTATTACATCTTTGTAATAATCTACAGCTGTCTGTCTTTCTCTGTGTAATGCATGCTGTTATCTGTACCTGATTTACCTTAGTAATATGAAGTGGATATTTTGTTATTTGCATAGCACCTGTCTTATATTTTCTTTAATTGGAGGTATATAAATGTCACTTAGCTGAAACTATTTTAACTCCTTCCTCATACTCTTTTCTTCTCAAACTTTTCATACTCACCAATAATAGCAAAGATCCAGGCTATTGCTGTGCAGGAGTCAAACTTACATCTTTGTGTTGCTGCTAGAGGTACAAAAATATTATCCTAGTTTTATTTTGATCCCAATTTTTATGACGATGAAAATGATTAGTGATGAATGTTTAGTGTAAAACATTGCATAATGAGTTATTACAAGAGAAATGCTCCATGGTTTGTGGCTGCCTTCATACTAATTTGCTTAATTATTATGTCAATTAAAAAATAGGTTTTGGCAACAGCTAGATCATCAGCTTTCTTTTGAATCTTTTTACACAAAAGTCAGATACTTTAAATATTACTTTACTGAAATAACTATGTACTTGATGTTGTTGGAACAGGTACTTAGAACCTGTCAAGGAGAGTATTATACTATGTTGCTGAATACTTACTGATATGTGCTAGTAGATAAGTTGCTAGTTTAAAATACTTTATTTTCAAAGCACAGAGAAGCAAGATAAGTTGCCTGTTGAACACATGGCTGCATTATTCTTTTACCTTCATTACTCTTAAATGTGACTATTAAATGTCAACTCTTAGCATTGTATAGGATTAAACAATTAAATAGGTTTGGTTTATTGATATGCAGATTCTGTCTGCATTGCTATGAAGCAGGCATGTCCTCTCAATATCATCATCATCATCAAAAACATCTTCTTTAAATTGTTCATTTCATTAAAGATTTCTAGTAAAAAGCTGTCAAATACTAAACATAAAATTAAATCAAAGAAAAAAATTTCCCGTCTCAGTCTGGACTAAGTTTCCCATGTGAGTACTACAAGAAATACTGTAAAAATGGGAATGGGAAGCCCATTTGGAATCAATGAAGTATCCCCACAGGAGGAGGGGAAGTTTTATATTATCGTATCCTGTTATGTACTATCGTATAGATGAACAGACAGACTTCCCAAAGAGTAAGGCAGATGAAGCACATGGGTTGTCCCTGTGATGCTTATGTGGTTATGGAAGATCTATTTACTAGGGTGTAGAGTGAAAATGCTGGATAAGGAAACAAAGGGAAAACCTGAAATGAATCCATCAAAAAAGTGCACAAGTAAATGCATTGCATCGTTTGCAGGAGATTTTGGTTAGTTCAAGCTTGTATCAAAGCCATGAAAACTGTCGAGTCCATTGTACAATGGAGCTTTTCCTGGTCCTGTGTTTGATATGTCTGCCTTGCTAAAGAAGTTACTCCAGTCTACTTAACTAATGAGGTTGCATGACTTGCTAATATATTTGAAAATTCCATCTGTTTTTTTCTCATCTCAGCTTCACTAAAGAGCATATTTTATCAGAAAGCTTACCATTTGTCCATTTGTGGTTTGCACAGTTTTGCAAAACCATTAGGAATTCCACTTTCCTCTGATTTCAAACGAGGTTTTGCAAGTTCTTTTTCTTTTGTGTCTTCATTGCAATGTTTTTCATTTAAATTACTGGGGTGGTGAAGCCATACTGATTCTATTAATTATTGGTATCTGCATTCAGAGATGAATCATAGAATCATACAATATTCTGAGTGGGAAGGGACTTACAAATTAATGCCTTCCATGGTGCTTTGCTTTGAGGGTTTTTGGTTTGTTTTCTTTAAATTTTGTTTTATTTTGGTGTTGCCATTTGCTTCCCTTAATGATGCTGGTACAGTTTTATGCTTTTCTCTGTAAATGAGATCTTTGATATGATCTAGGATGAAAATAACTTAAGAATTATTATTTTCTTTTCAAACTAAGTTATTTCATTGATCCAGGCTGAATCACCGTAGCTGACAGAGGGGTGGAATACAGGTCAGTGTATGGGTGATGGAAAATAGGAAGGAGAGGGTGAGCATCTTTAGACTGATTTTGCATGCAGGAGCCCACCTGTTGTGCAACCAAGTAGTTTCCTACCTTGTCAAGAGAGAGAGGGAGATGCCTCTGAAGGCCTCCAGAGGGAGATCCTGTCCACCTCAGCTGAAGTGCCTCAAGTTTAAAGGGGATTCAGAGTAAAGCTTATAGTATAATTAAGATTACCAATAAATTCCATACCAGCTGCTGCAGCTCTATCATTAAAAATGTCTAAAATTAAGTGGATTTATTTCCCATTTAAAAAATCTGTCTAAATTTCCAAGTTATAATAGTTTTTATTTTAACCTTATGATGCTAAATTTCTCTCTTTATATTCAGATATTCCTCTTTATAAACATAAAAATGCATGTCCCTAAATATATGTGAAACAGGGAATATGTTTTAGTTTTCATCTGTGCTCTATGTTGATATCCAGATTGCTATTTAAGGAAATACTCTGTAAAGTAAGGCAAAATAGCTAAAAATAGGACCCACTAACTAATACACACTCATCCAAATAGAACATGTGGAAAACTTCCGTTGAGCATGCTGGAGATTAATTTTAGAAAAAAAAAAAAAAGTTAAACTGGGGATAAAACAGCCTTTTAACAGAGGAGGGGAGATACACCAGTCTATTAGTTTAAAACTAGCAAGGAAACAAGGAAAGGGAGAGGGGGTTTGTGCAGCCTATGGCAGCCTGTGGTGAACTTGGTCTGTCTCAAAAGTAATTGGGGAAAAAAATTGGGAAGCAGAACCAAGTGAGAGGAAAGCGGGGATGTTCTCTTAGGGTGTGTCTGTATATCTATTGTTTTCATGTCCTATCAGCCCAGTGGTGAACTTAGAGTATATCCAGTTGAGTGACTGGAATTTGGGAAATAAATTAGAGATTTTACGGTGCCTTCAACTGCATTATCAGAACAAATACTTTAATTCTGGTTTTTATATTTTTGGTACACACATTTTTTTAATCCTTTTTTTTTACTGTCAAAGCAAATGTTTTCATTTAGGTAGAGCATTTTCTGCCCACTGGTGTTAAGTATTTTATTGGATTATTAAATCTAATTAAAAAAGTAAAGATAAACAATCTGTTTTGAAATGAGATGGGGGAAAAGATATTAGCAAAAAAAGTAAATACCTTTTGTTGAAAAGGCGGAAGATTAGAAAGAATGAGTAAGAGAGAAAGGCATGATCTGTGCTAGCAGTGTTGGTTGCTCTAACCAAGCAAGTTGGAACAGACCTGCAATGTACCAGGAAGTGAAGACCAATTATTTGTAGAGCATGAATTATGTGGGAAGGAGAGTAAAGTCCAATCTTTCTTCTTCATTTAACCCAAGTGCTGAAATTTGTACAAAGGCTTGGTTACACTGCCATTTTGGTCTGTCATTAGAGTAAGGATGAGGTTAAAATTTCCATTAAAATAAGGTAGTATTTTGGCAATAGAGCAGATTCCAGTATCTTGGATTGTGTTGTTAATTTAAATCACAGTTTAAAGCATACCTCCTTATTTTGGGCCTCTTGATAGTGTAATGTGTCTCCATCCCTGTTCAGTTCTGCTTTTAGGACTACAAACATTTTCTGCAATAACAGAAGCGTAGAACCACAGAATGGTTTGGGTTGAAGGCACATTAAAGTTCATACAGTTCCAGCCCCCCACTGGATCCACTAGACCAGGTTGGCCAGAGCTCCATCCAGCCTGGCCTTGAGCACTTCCATGGATGGGGCATCCACGGCTCCTCTGGGCAGAGGTGTGAGCCCAGAGGAGGGCCAACAGGTTCATGTCTGTCCTGTATGGGGGAGCCCAGCGCTGGATGCAGTATGAACAAAGGGAGGAATTTTTGCCAACAGGTAAAGTACCTTTGCTTTGTTTTTCCCAGAAAACTAGTTTTGAAGAAGTTTTCATTTACACATTTTTATGGCATATTCAAGGGAACAATTTAAACTTGTATGGAACATAAAACAGAAAATAAATTCTCTGAGAAAAAAAATGCAGATTAGATGACTGTTATGCATCGAGTAGATGATATTTGGGGACTGGGATATTTTATTTCCTGTGAGATTTTTTTTTTTTTTTAATTTAAAGCCTGTCCTGTGCAATTACCAACCAATGTTTCCTTATTCATCCAAAGGAGAACAACTGCATGCATGGGACTATATATAAAGTAACTGTACCTTTGTATTGCACTGAGACATTTTACAGTGTATGAAATTCTGATGTGCAGAGCTGAGCCAATTGATTGTGCTGATCAATAAAAACATGAAACATGAATTGCTTGAGGAATAATTGAGTGTTTACAATTTGTAGAAAAGAAAGTGATGAATGCAAGCAAAAAGCAGTAACTTGTAGGAAATAGAGTCGATCACTCTGGAGAGAGGCAGCTCTTGCTATTTGTTGTGGATACTCTGGTTTAATAATTATAACTCATGTTAATTCAGAAAACAGGTGTTAAGCTGATGAGAACAAATCCATTGTTATGTTTTGTCAGTTCTGTTGTGAATTTTTAGTTCAACTTCAGTAAATAAAGTCCCGCTGCAGTTAGTGGAAACCCTGGGGTAAGAGTCAAATGAAGCCCTCAGACTTGGCTGAATTTCCCTTAGTGCGTTACACAGCTGGATGAAACTCTGCATCAGTGACATGGTGGTGTTAACCCTTCCATGTTCTCACAGAATGGGAGCACAGCTCAAGTACATTAGATGGGATGGTCCAGTGAATTGGAGATAATTGGTGCTGTACCCAAATCTACTGCTTGGTTTCATTTTTTAAAAAATAGTTTTTTTAGACTGTTCTTTGACTCATCTGCTTCACCTACTGTCAGCAGTGGATGATGAAAAGTAGGGGGTCAGCACGTGACATGTGGAGTAAAAAGCCTGTGCTGTCAAGAAAAAGGAAATTTAAAAATATGGGGTGAGGAGTGACATGTAAGGGTAGAATCTGAGAGCTTAATTATTTGAGGTGTAAGTAACAGTTAAAACTTGTGTTCCTTATTTAAAAGCACTTTCATTTTTGACATTTTTCTTATATGTTTTGATAGCTTTAAAAAAATTAAGCATTGAATCAAAAAATAAAGCAATTGAGTTAGAGATGTAAAGAGCCCAGTGAGTAATCCCTGTAAGTAAAAAAGGGTAGAGTTTTTTCTTTGCTTCAATTGACTTTCAGATATTCACTTTCATAAATTTCTAAGCTATGGCCTATGAATTAATTAGTGCTTTTGGGGACTTTGGAGACAGGAATACAGTGTAGTAGCTCTCCTAATTTCCATGCTTGTCAGTATTGAGCAGCAGTGTGAAAAAGAGGAATAGAAATAAGAGTGGTTCATGTGCTCTGCTGTGGACGCAGGCCACACTCCAAATTAAATTAATCCCATTTTGTTTGTCTATATATGAATTTATTTTTTTTTTTTATTTATTAACTTACTTACTTACTATCTGGCTCTCTTCATCCAAAATTTGCCTTATTCTTGGGATCCAAATTTTGAGAAAGAGATGTAACAGATTTTGTCTGTGTGTGCATGTATGTGAATGCATTTATATGCATATTCACATATACAGAAATAAATACCACATAAACATAGTTATGCTCCTTTTGGCTGGGATAGAGTGTTTTTTGGCACCCAGTGTGGAGCTTATAGGGTTTGAGATGACAACAGATTTTATAGGAGAGTGCTAGATTGAATTTACAGCTGTTATTGCTGTTTAGCTATTAACTGGCTTCTGTGTTTGCCATGGGGCTTGCAGGCCTGTTAGAGTCTAGTGCTCCTTAGTGGCTGCTTTCTGCAGTGACTGTCGTGGTTTACCCCCAGCCAACAACTGAGCACCATGCAGCTGCTCACTCACTCCTCTCCAGCGTTTACAAAAAGACTGGATGTGGCACTCGGTGCCATGGTCTAGTTGAGGTGTTAGAGCATGGGTTGGACTCTGATCTTGAAGGTTTCTTCCAGCCTAGTGGTTCTGTGAGAAAACTCATGGGTCGAGACAAAAGCAGTTTAATAGGTAAAGCAAAAGGTGCACACAAACAGACAGAACAAGGAATTCATTCACCACTTCCCATGGGCAGGCAGATTTTCAGCCATCTCTAGGAAAGCAGCATTCCATGACATGTAATGGTCATTTAACACCATCGTTCTGAATTTCTGCCCCTTCTTCCTTCTTCCCCAGGTTTCTGTGCAGAGTGTGACACTGTAGAGATCATCCAAAGGATGGCAACAAAGATGGTGGAGGGCCTTGAGGAGTGGCTCAGGTCACTTGATCTGTTCAGCCTAGAGACGAAGAGACTGAGGCGAGACCTCATTGCAATTACAACTTCCTTGTGAGGAGAAGAGGAGGGGCAGGCACTGGAGCAGCCTCCCCTGGGAAGTGGTCGTAGTCCCAAGGCTGACAGAGCTCAAGAAACATTTGAACAGTGCTCTCAGGCACATGGTGTGACTCTTGGAGATGGTCCTGTGCAGGGCTGGGAGTTGGACTTGATGATCCTTGAGGGTCCCTTCCAGCTCAGCACATTTCTGTGATTTTGTTACGTATTATGGGATATTCCTTTGGGTGGCAGGGTCACCTTTCCAGGCTGTGTCCCCTCCCAGCTCCTCGTGTGCCCTCAGCTCACTCATTCTTGGGGTGGCATGAGCAGCAGAAAAGGCCTTTAGGCCGTGTCAGCACTGCTCAACTGTAACAAAAACATACCTGTGGTAATCCTCTTTTCAGCAAAAAACTAAGGCTTAGCACCTTCCTAGCTACTGTGAAGAACATAAACTTTATCTCAGCCCAAACCAGCACATTATTTTTTATTGATATTTATATTTTGAGATTTTTTTTGGTATTATATGTGTACATAGAGCCTTCTATACACATATAGACTGTACACCAACATACATACATGTGTCTCTGTGTGTATATATCTGTGCATGCCAAATGTGTGAATTGGGCATGCATGGAAATTTTTAGGGAATTTGGGGGTATTAAGGGTTTTTGACATATTTTGCCACCAGAGGAGCACGTGAGGATTTTTTTGTTCTCTGTTTTCAGCCCCAAAAAAAGTCATTGAGATGAATTGACATGTAGTGGCATCCCTGCTTTATCTCAAAGAGGAGAAGATTGTTTGGACATGATTGTTGGTTAGAAAGGCCATGTCTTCATTACAGCTTTTAAACAGATGTGTAATTGGTAGATGGGGTTGACTGCTTTCTGTCAGTATTCTGTGAGTCACTACAGATGAAAGTTGACAGCATCTTCTGGATCATGGTTGTTTTCTAATTATCCATTTCCAGTGTCTTGCCTTTAATTTAATTAGCCCTTTTTTTTTTTTTTTTGTATGTGTATGTGTGGTTAAGACTGAGTTATTAGAGGTATAGCTGTCCCCTTAGTTACTGAATTTTCCTTGTACATGTGTGTGTGTATATATATATATATATATATATATATATATATTATATATATATATATATATATATATATATATATATAATCTTACATATAAGAATCTGCTTAGCTACTATTCATTAATAACCGATTTTCCATCTGTTTTGGAGGCTGAATAGCTAGTTAGAAATGAGAACTGCAGCTAACTTTTCCTTTGAGTCTGGAAGGGAGAGAGTAAACAGTCATGGCTTTAAATGATCTTACTGCATTAACTGGGATCCTGTCAGTTCATTGTAAGAAAATATTAAAACCAGTAAAGTGGGTCTGAGGGCAAATGCATTTTCTTAAACAAATTGCTGATGAATACTGATATTAGATCCAGTGATGGAGTCAGCTAAGTAGGATAATCAGACTGATAAATGTAAATTTCCTTTTCATGTATCAATTTGATTGGTTGGCTCAAATAATTTTAAGACATGTGTTTTAGAAACAAGTCTTTAGTGTAGTATTTTTGTGAGGTCATTAGTGCAATGTTCCTCACAGTCCATACTAAACTTCATAGTTCAGCATTGTGCCTGCTCTCCATCTAAAACACCTTTACCTCCAGCCCATAATCCTTTTCAAAGCCAGTTGTATGCTGAGTTAAAAGATAAATAAACCATGGTCTGATCTCTAGTTCAGATTTAATTTTAAATTCATTGTACAGTGTATTCTGGGTGGTGTGAGAAGATAATTGGTTTTGCAGATGGTTGATCATCTCAATTTTGTTGTGCTCATAGTTTTCTGAATGATACTACTCATATTCTGCCTTGATTTTTCTTCTTTATTTTGCTCATAATCTACTTTGGTAACTATTATTAGGGGAGAAAACCCAAACCTTTAAAATCTTGGTTTTATCTTTGCCTGCTTTAGTTTGCTGAGTTAAGAACTGTAGGCAGTATGTACTCTTCAAGCATTGGTCAGAGGTATTAAACACGAGTTTAGTAAGCGATCTGTTTTTCTGTTATGTGCTGTATTAATTTTGTCTTCGTTGTTAATTTGTATGTGTACAGCAGCAGACACTTTCACCTAACAACTGGAGGAGTTGTTTCACCTAGCATCTGGAGGAGTCATCCATGTAATATTAATGTTACTTTTTTTTCCCTGAGAAAAAGTACCTGTTTAAATAGCTAGAATAAACAGAATTATTTTTAAAATTGATTTCTGCTCACTGCTGCCCAGTGATCATTCTGTACACCATTCCTTTGATCTGAATGTTTTTTTCATGTCAAATTGATGTTTTGGTAGAAAAGCTGCTTGTAAATACAGAATGACATAAAAATGTAAATTCTTGAATGTTAGAAAAAGCTATTTTTAAAGCTCTGCTTTAATGTTCCAGTGGTTTACTTTAAGGAACAAACAGTTCATTTTTAAACATCCTGCTAGATGCAACTGGGATTTTTTTACATGTGTCTCTTCATTGCTCGTGTATGCTGGTTGTCCTCATACCTTCCCTTTTGGGTGTACAACTGTATTGCCAGCCTAGGAGGGTGTGTGAAGGCTGACAGATTTCTAAGCTTGCCTGCAGTGATCTGGAGCATGAGATTAAAGGTTGGCTGTCCCCAGAAGAAGGAGTACTTGACATTCTTGGCTTTATTAGACATATGACTGTACTTTTTGAGAAGAGTTTAAAATTGCATAGATTTAAATAGTCAATCCATCAGCGCATTTGCTTGGCCCGTGTAATATTTCTAATGATGAGAGAGTGCAAGAAATCAGAGACTGTATTTTAAGCCATTGACCAAGTTAATCTTAGATTTCTAGCTCTTGAGAATTATTGTTATTGAGATTCTTAGAGCAGGTATTTTGAAAAATAATTAGGATCTATTTGTGCTGGAGTTTTAGGGGTTCTCTTTTTTTTTTTTTTAACATATTAGTAAAGAACTGGTGTTCCTATTTTTATATCTTTGCCTGAGAGCCCCTTAATTTCAAAATTATGATAACTTGAAGGGAAGGGTTTTACATATTCCATTCCAAGGGAGGCTCCTGCCTTCCTTAGCTGACACCTGTCTTTCAAACCAAGACAATTTGATTTAATCACTGAAGCATATATAAAAAAACATAAAGTAATTTTTTCTTCAGGGAGGTCTAATGTAGTTCTCTTAATTGGTCTAATGTAGTTCTCTTAATTCTGTGTGTGTATTTTTGTGGATGACCAGTATATTCTCCCCTTCTTGTTTTCACTTTAACCATCAAATGTGGGAATTGGTACAGTCACTCCCTTCTGAAAGTGTAGAGACCTCAGATAAAAACAACTTACAGTGGTTGTTAGCCATCTTGATCTGCTGAGGCATGACCATTAAGATACCTACAAATACTGTTATCATCTGCTTCAGTCCCAGTCTTAATACACTTTATTAAAGAGGAAGAATGTAAGAAATAAGTGGTTTGAGTCTTTTCTTTCCTATGGACCATTTTCCTTACTCATCTTCAAAGGTAGGAAGTAGCCAGGGAATGTAGGAGACAAGCAGAAATGAACCCCTGTAATGTACATGCAGAAATCCCAGGAGTTGGGAATATAATGATGAATATTTACAGTAGGTAGTAATAAATAAAGCCCAGATAATTTTATTTATTTATCACTGTTTTGCAGTGACTCTAATCCCTGCACTGGGTGCATCATCAATCTTTCTGGCAATTTGTATGCAGACAGAATTCTGCAAAAGCAAGTCATCTGCTTGGATTTTCAGTGTCAGGACTGACTTTCATTTGCCTTGATCAAAATAAATCTTGAAGTTTACTGTAACCTAACCTCTTGATCTAAATGTTACATTTATAATTAGCTTTGTGTTTGTGAGTTGGTTTGGGGGTGGTGATGAGGGTGACTTGTCTTTGGTTGTTTACTGTTTGCTTGTTTTATTTTATTTAACGAAGATATGGTATTTTTCATGCAGAGAATCCAACTGACATTTAAGCATGAATATCAGATATTGGAGTTTGTAACTCAGAAAGAGAATTGGCAAAGTAAAGCAAACAATAAAAAAGGCAAAGTAGAAATGAGTCTAGACCAGCAAAAATGACAGTCACAGCTAATATTCATCTTTCCTAATATTGAGCCTAATATTAGGAGTGAGCCAGTCACTTCCACTTTATAATCATCAGAGAGAAATGGGCATCATTAGGGTGATATCTGGTCTGGTTTAGACACTTCAGGATAAAGCACATCAAATACTTCTATGATATAAACATATCAAAGAAAAGAAATATATATTTATATTTATATATATGAGATATATAGATATATCAAAGAGAAGGGTTTTCTAACCTTTTCTCCACTGTCTACCCAGGCAGGCTAAGGGGGAATGGTTGGAGCAGATCCCATGGTGCTGCCTCCTACCTGCATCAGCTTTTACAGGGAGAACAAAAGGGTATGAAGAGAGAAGCTTTGTCTACACAGTCCAAGTGCAAGGTCCTGCACCCGTGTTGGGGCAGCCCCAGACATGAGTAAAGATTGGGAGAAGTCACTGGGAGTGGTGCTGCAGAGAAGGACTTGGAGATTCCTGTGGGTGAAAAGCTGGGCATGAGATGCTGAACATGAGCTAACAGTGTGCACTTGCAGCCCAGAAGACCAACAACATCCTGGCCAGCATCAAAAGCAATGTGGCCAGCAAGTCGAGAGAGATGCTTCTCCTCTGCCCTTGTGAGACCATACCTGGAGAGCTGCATCCAGCTCTGGGGTCCTCAGTACGAAGTTGTGCCCCTTGTAGAGTGGGTCCAGAGGAGGGCCATGAAGATGGAAAACCTTCCCTACAACAGAGCAGGCTGTGAGTGCTGGGGTTGTTCAGCATGGAGAAGACTCCAAGGAGACTTTATTGCAGCTTTACAGTACCTTAAAGGGGCTTATAAAATGGAAAGAGAGGGACTTTTTATTGAGGCAGATAGTAACAGGACAAGAGGCAATGGTTTTAAATGGTAAGAGGGCAGATTTGGATTAGATGTTTGGATTAGAAAGAAAAGTGGGTGGTGAAGCACTAGTGCAGGTTGTCCAGAAAAGTTGTGGATGCCCTGTTGCTGTAAGTATTCAGTGCCAGAGAGGATGGGACTTGGAGCAGCCTGATCTAGTGGAAGGTGTTCCTGCCCGTAGCAGTGAGATTGGAACTAAATGGTCTTTAAAGTCCCCTCCAACCCACTCCAGTCTATGATCTTTATCATATTGCTTCAAGTCAGGCCTGTGGTACAATCGCAGGTAGGATTCTGAGTTGCAAAGGAAGCAGTCTAATGACTCACAAAATAAAACTCATTAGAAGAAAAAGTTTTATATCTTTCAACAATAGGGAGAAATCTAATGAAGTGATGACAGTGGGTGAAATAACATTTTCCATCTTTGTCGTGTTGGTAGAGTTCATCCCATCCTTCCAAAAGAGGATTCAGCTGTACTCTTCAGTACATGTTGAAAGCACAGTTAAACATCAGCTACTTTTTCTTCTTGGGTGTATTAGTCTAGAGAAAGAGCCTGTGTCTCTTTTGTGGCTGAATATTCTATTGACTAAATTATTTCTGTACTTGATGTGAAAAATGGGAGGTGATTTCCTCTTGCATAGTGTTTGATAGATTTTCTTTCCCATACCGCTGCTGGGGAATATTTATGGGAGGGATAATGGACATACTAGTCCCATTCTATTGTCCCAGTCATTACATGTGGGCCACTGATTGCCATAGGGGGAACAGCTGTGTAGCATTTCTCCACATCCACATTGTGTCTGTGTCCAGCTCTGCCACTTCTGTGCTCTCCAATTCCTGTTGGGTGGAATCATAGAATGGTGTGTATTTAAAGGGACCTTAGAGATCATCTGATTCCAACCCTCCTGCCATGGGCAGGGACTTCTTTTACAAGAGGTTGTTTGGGGCCCCATCCAGCCTGGCCTTCAACACTTCCAGGAATGGGGTATCAGCAGACTCTCTGGGCAACCTGTTCCAGTGCCTCACTGCCATCCCAGTAAAGAATATCTTCCTCATATCTAATCTCAACCTATTCTCTTCCTATTTAAAGCCATTCTCCCTTGTCCTATTCAATTGGATATTCAACATCCCAAATTTAATTTTAGGGACAGCTGAGACCTTGGATCGTAGTTCTCAAAGACTTTAATAGACCAAATCATAGCTATGTCAGAGGCTGCCTTCTGTCTATACTTAGCAAAATAAGTTTAATTCTAGTAGCTAATCAGACATTGAGGGGAAAGTGCTTGAATTTCAGGAGCAGTTTCTAGGCTAAAGATGTGCATTTTGTCCTGTCCCGCGATATGACTAGATGTGCAGAGGAACACAAATCCCTCTTGAGTCATTAGCAACAATGCTGTCTCTTTTAGGACAGTCTAATGGTATATTCACTTTTCAGAACAGTGAATTCCCTACGATTCAGAGCCAAATCAAACCTGTTGAAAACATTTAAATAATGAAAGTTTTGAAGAAAGATGGCTCTGCGTGGATGTTTTATAATGCTGAGAATGATTTGACAGGATTACTGAAAAGTCAGTCATATGCATTTTTGAAACAATTAATCATCATCTTCTATAGTCCACATTTTCTGGTGAAGAAAGGGTGCTGCTTTCTCACTGTGTTTAATATTTTGGGCACAAGAACAAGAAGATTTCAGTGCCGCATGTTATGTAAAGTTTGGAGTCTTTGACTGTGTGACACCTCTTTGCCTTCCTCCTCTCCCTCCCTCCCCTCCCCCTGCCAAGCTGTTTGAAGCTGCATTGTAGAATATTTTCCATAGAAACCTCCATGGAGATGTCTTTGTGCAGTTTTCTTTGTAGTTCAACACTTGGGATCAAAATTTTGGTGGTTCTCATGGCAGTGTGTGCACTTTCGGTAGCTACCAATGCCAAGATTGTCTCTCTCATAGCTGGCTCCCTCTGCTTTCTCTGCCATATCTTTGGGCACACAGAGGAAAAATCAGCCATGTACAATAAATGATACAGCCTCAGACAACTTTATTTTAATTGCATGTGGTTGATAGACCAGGAAGAGTATGAGATGGGAAAGGAAGAAATGAGGTCAACATTGCACAGATGTGGAAGTATCATTTCACTGAGGTGAATTTGGGATTTGTACATTATCTGGCCTACAGCTACTGCTTGAATTCAGACTGCTGCTGTCTGATGAACTACACTTTTAATTATTTTTTAGGGGCATCAAGAGTCTGCAGTTGATGTCCTTTATTCTTGTCTAGGTTGTCTAACACTTTTCATTAAAGAAGATTTTTGTACCTCTATTAAGTCTATTTTCTGCAGGCCTTTGAAAATCAGCAGAGATAATTGCAATGCCAAAAAAGTGCTTTTTCTTTGTTGCTTGAAATCTTAGAGTGTTGGTTTTTTTTTAGCTAAGTTACAAAAGATTGAAAACAGATACTCTTTTTCTCTTGTTGCTTTTGTTGTCTGCAGAATTTTGGCAGGTTGTCAAAACACTGCCTGAACACAAATATTCTTATCAAATTCTGATCCCACACCTTCTGTCAGCAGAGTACGGTGCTTTACTGGGAAGGAGGGAGGAAATGGTATCACTTAGAAGAAGAAAGTTGTATCACTTCCTCAAGAATGGCAGGGCTTTTTGTTGACTTTATTTTCCAATACATGGTTAACAGATGGACAAGACTCCAAAGATTTGGCAAGAGTGAAGGCAAGGTGCTGGGGCTGTAGTCTGAAGGTGCCACGTCTCACCATGTGTGTAGGGAAGCCAGGGAGTACAAGGAAGGCTGATCTTGTGAATTAGATGAGTGATATACGAAGGAAGCCACACATGAGCCTCGCTTCCTCTTTAAAGGATTAATTAAAACAACTTTAGCGTGGATGGCCACTAAAATTGCAAGTTGTCTGCATTTTGGATGTTATTTATGGCAAAATTGGACTCTCACCATTTCTCCTGAGGTACACGGGAACTTTACATGATACGTCCATCTGTGAACTACAGGAATGAGCAGTCTGTAAAATTGTGGCTGGAGACAAGTTTTGGAGTTCTGTCCCCAGCTTCATCAGTGATTCACTGCCCTTATTTATACAAGGGGAGAGTTATGTTCTTATTGCATAGGGCAGATAAGAAGGTAACATGCTCTGATACTTGAATGATGTGATGATGAAAATTGTCTTCTTAAAAGGAAATTAACAGTTCTGAAGCCAACAGGAAGACTGGGTAGTGCAGCATCCCCAAATGATCAGGATAAAAATAAATGAATTATTTTCTTGCTCTTTGAGCAGCTTATATTCCTCTCACTGTCTCACCTGTTGGGAGTTGAGGCTTCATTGGAAATAAATAGTGTATAATTTTGTAATTGCAGATCTGTAAAAATTCTTTTGGTATTCAGAGAGCTAAGTAACAACTGCTCAGCAAAACTCTTCTGGTTTAGTTAGTTTCTTAGTGCTTGATTTTGTCACTTTAAAAATTGTTCAGTGAATGTAATGTGACAATATTTTTTGAAATAAAGATAGAGCCAGTATAGATACTTGTTTCTTTGCTTCTCTTTCCCTTATAATTGTAAAATGCTTCTCATGGTCCAAATAGTAACATTTGTGTTGCTACTGCTGATTGTATAATCGTGGCTTTTAATTTCCTGTAAGAAAAGTGGGAGTGGATTTTTTGAAATTGTTTTGTGTAAATAGTAAAGTGCTACAGAGTATAATTAAATGTCTCTGCTGGCCTGTCTTACTTCAGGAGATAGCTTCTCTATTTGTTTTTGGTGTTGTGGATAGAAGTAGATATTTTGCAGGCTGCAAGGGGATTGTATCAAACTTTCTCTCAGGATTCTTTCAGCTAAAGCTCTTTACCAAGAAATTCTAGTAATGATTTTAGTAGGAAAAAAATTCTATTTATAACTCAAGTCTCTCTACTCACATGTTTTGATGGTTTTTTTTTTTTTTTTTGTTTTTGTTAAGTTCCTAGAGAGCTCTAGGAATGAAGGGAAAGTACATCTACCAAAGTCTTCCTTAAACAGACTTCTTATCTTCTGCTTATTCTGCAAAGAACACATTACCTGTTTTTAAGCAGTCTTCTCCTAATAGGGATAAGCAGCTTCCTGTTATAAACTCATGAACTCCTCACTCTGTTTCATGGAGAATGGAGCTGGTAATCAAGGTTTTCCAGGGTGTACCCTGTATTGTAGAATTGATCCTCCTCTTCTCTGTATTTAGTTATTTTTTAGAAAAGAAGTCTTTTGCTTAGTGAAAGAAAATTTCTGTGGAAGAGAGAAGATAATAAATGATTTGATTCAATCACTTTCTGGTCTCCCAGTGAAATGTCTGTGCTTGGGACAATGCACTCTGAAGAATT
This sequence comes from Serinus canaria, assembly GCF_022539315.1. NCBI lineage: Eukaryota > Metazoa > Chordata > Aves > Passeriformes > Fringillidae > Serinus > Serinus canaria. Next base: position 55,448,364 of record NC_066313.1, on the reverse strand, counting down.
GTTTTATGAGGCAGTTCTCCAAGCTGCACATGGATATCCAAACCTGTTCAGTTGCTGAACCACCATTTATTGTTTGACTAGACTAAATTTGTTTATAGACCTCTTGGAATTTGCTTACTTACTGTATAGTAAGAATTACCCTATGCCTAAAGATGCAGAGGGGGGAGACCTTCATGTCTCTTTATTTCCTTGGTGAATTTCCTTTCCTTTCCTTTCCTTTCCTTTCCTTTCCTTTCCTTTCCTTTTTCCTTTCCCCTTTTCCTTTCCTTTCCTTTCCTTTCCTTTCCTTCCTTCCTTTCCTTTCCTTTCCGTTTCCTTTCCTTTCCTTTCCTTTCCTTCCTTTTCCTTTCCTTCCTTTCCTTGTTTCCCTTTCCTTTCCTTTTCCTTTCCTTTCCTTTTTTCCTTTCCTTTTCCTTTTCCTTTCCTTTTTGCCTTTCCCTTTTTCCTTTCCTTTCTCCTTGTCCTGTTTTCCTTTGCCTTTGATCCTTTCCTTTTCCTTTCCTTTCCTTCTCCTTTTCCTTTCCTTTTCCTTTTTTTCCTTTCCTTTCCTTTTCCTTTCCTTTTCCTTTCCTTTCCTTTCCTTTTTCCTTTCCTTTCCTTTTCCTTTCCTTTCCTTTCCTTTCCTTTTTTCCTTTCCTTTCCTTTCCTCTTCCTTTCCCTTTTCCTTCTCCCTTCCCTTCCCTTCCCTTCCCTTCCCTTCCTTCCCTTCCCTCCCTTCCCTTCCCTTCCCTTCCCCTTCCCTTCCCTTCCCTCCCTTCCCTTCCCTTCCCCTTCCCTTTCCCTTCCCTTCCCTTCCCTTCCCTTTCCCCTTCCCTTCCCTTCCCCTTCCCCTTCCCCTTTCCCCTTCCCCTTCCCCTTTCCCCTATTCCCCTTCCCCTTCCCCTTCCCTCCCTTTCCCCTTCCCCTTCCCCTTCCCCTTCCCCTTCCCCTTTCCCCTTCCCCTTCCCCTTCCCCTTCCCCTTTCCCCTTCCCCTTCCCCTTCCCCTTTCCCCTTCCCCTGTCCCCTTCTCCCTTCCCCTTCCCCTTTCCCCTTCCCCTTCCCCTTTCCCTTCCCCTTTCCCTCTCTTCCCTTCCCCTTCCCCTTCCCCTTCACCCCTTTCCCCTTTCCCCTTTCCCCTTCCCTTCCCTCTCCCCTCTCCTTTCCTCTTCCTTTTCCTTGATAAATAAATTTTAATCTGATTTAAAACAGAATTTGATTCTTTAGATAGCCTGTGGCACCCTAACCAAACATTGGAAGACTTGTTCATTATAAAAGGAAGTGAGAGAGCAATTAATGTCTCTTCCTTTAATGGTTGTCATATGATGACTTGTGAAGCATTCAAATTCTTTCAGTTCTCTTGGCTGAGTTAGAACTTTCCTTCAGTAGAAATTTGGGCACTGAAGGGTAGTAGGTAGTTGACCAACTACCGAGTATGGATATTGGAAAGGAAAATGAAAGATGGAATAAAAAAGTTTTAATTTTGTTGTTTGGTAACCAAGAGAACTGGTCCTTTGGAATGAAACCTTTGATAGAATCACTGAGCCACAGAAAAAAACCTAAAAGTGTATTAATGATGTATGTTTGTGATTAGGGTGATGTCTTAAAGTTTAATTTTGTTTAGCAATATTGTGCATTTTCTTCCTTTCCTTAAACACTTGACCCCCTTGTGAAGATGACTTAATCAGCAAAATTTAAGTACTGTAATCTATTGGGTAGACTTTATTCAAATTTCTCAGGTCTTTTAGAAGAAAATTATTTGGTTTTCGGACCAAAGAGGTCAGGAAGATCTGCTTCATGAGAACAGAAAATTCTTTTGGTACTTAATGTGATCCACAGTACAAGCTTTAAATTTCTTTAAATCTCAGTCACATGTGTTAAATTGGTTATACATGACATACATACGTGAAACATTTGTCAATAAATTAAATCACAACTTCCCAAAGATGCACCCTACTCTGGCAAATTGCAGGACCAGGCATTAAGTGCAAAGTAGCACTACTTCTAATTCTGACTTGAGTAACTACTCGAACTATCATTCGTTTTAAAATGTTGCTGCATTGTGGCTTTGCTTGTCATCTGCCAAGAGGAGACTCCAAGAAAAATAATTTAAATCACAGGTGAGAGACCAAATTTTGTTGATGTAATGCAATAAGTCTCTGGCTTGTAACAATCAACTGTACATAGTAGGTAAAGAGGAACATGCCAGCCCTTCAGTTCCTCCTTTTAGTGCTTCAAATCCTTAAAATCTTTTGCAGTCTCTTCAGGCACAGCTTATACCTTGTGTTCTCAGGAAAATATGTAGAATGATACACCCTATAGTGTATTTTGCTTATATGTACTGTTGACATTTCAAAATTTAACTGAAAAATCTGTTCAGATACCTGCTGATACTAGCTATTGTGAGAGCCCATTTTTCAGTTATGACCTTCAAATTCTTAGAATCTGTAAGTAGCCCATATTGCTTTTTTAAAAGTCATGTTTCCATTTATACTTTTCCCAAGCAAAGTTTCCCAGACGCTTTTACAACCATGTAAGACGAACTTCTTGTCTTGAGATGAGCATGTCATGAGGAATTGTCAGAATGTTTTAGAACATGTTGCTTTTCTGTACCCATGAGTATTATATTTTTCTGTATTTTAGTAAGAAAAATAATTTCACCATTATTCTTTGGCTCTTTCTTTACCCCTCCTTTTAAAAACAAGAATGATGTTTTTCTCCTTGGTCTTCCTGAGAAGTATTTTCCTGACTTTTCAACATTATTGCTGATGTTCTGTCAGGAATTGGGTCATATTGCAAGCAAACATGAAGAACTGATGTCTTTTGCCACTTATTTTTGGGAAGGTGAGTGGAGGGGTTTGGAGTCTTCTTCAGCCACTGCTTGGCCGCTTTAATTTTCCCTTCTCTCCCTTCTCCAGCATGAGAAATCTTTATCTCCCTGAAGCAAAATAAGATCTACAGGGTTGGTGCTTTTTTTTCCCTTCACTGCAGTTTTTTTATCATATGTTAATTTTGTTTTAATGATTTGCTGCAAATAGGGAAAAAAAATCCAGTGGAAAAGCTTTCCATTTGAAGCAGAGTCTTGGTTAGAATTAGATTAAATGATGAAATGATTGTTGTTCAATGGCCAAACAATTTCAGGAATAAATTTCATGCTGCAAAAAATAACCTCTTTAGTGTCCTTTGGTTATGTTAAGGTTATAAGCTCATTTGCCTATGTCTCTGTAGTCTGCAAGTCAGTGTCAGCAGAGATAGCAAGTACAGGCCATAATTACTGGTTCGTGGCAGGATGTTGAGTGTGAAAATAACTGGGTGTCATTGAAGAGGTTAGATTAACTGTTAGAGCTGACAAGATATAATTGCTTATGAACCGCTTTCTTTAACAATGAACATTGTGTTACTTGAGGCTGTTTCTTCTTAGAATAGTGTCTGTGTCTGGCTGTGGAACTGCTTTTAATTAGAGCTTGAAACAGCTGAGAATTAAGTGCTCATTTATTTTTAGCCAGGATAAATATTAACTAAATGAGATTTTTCCTCAGAATAATATGAATAAAGGGCAATGTCAGACAAATATTTGAAAAGGGAGATACTGGTAGCTTAATTGAATTTGAAACAAAGGACTTCAAGCTCATGGTGTGTATATATATACAGAAGGTCTTAATTGATTTCACCTTGATAATGCTGACCACAGAAATGATCACAATTCAACATGATTTTCTTGATTGCATCGGTGTGTGGACTCTCAATAGGCCTTTTCAGTTGTCTCCTCTTGCATGGCAAGCTGGAGCTGTTATAGTAAAGTTTAGGCCTCACTTTGTCATAGCTGCCTTACTAGGTGCAAGTTTGGGAATTAAGGTTTGTTATATCGGGGATGCTGGTGGATTCTAACAAAGTTTTAAGATTTTAAAGTTTTGACAAATGACATATACAAAGAGGCCCCAGTTAATTTAATTTCTTATATTGTTCTGGACTAGATTTTATGATTAACTAGTAATGCCTGTTTCTTCTTTGTTTTTCCCTTTGGTGGATCAGTACTCAACTTGTTGCACTTCATAGGAGCTTGATTTCTTCTGCGACATCCGTCACTGTGATGGCTCTCTTTGGGCATCCAGAATCTGTGGTGGTTTTGGGCCCATCTTGTGCTAGTGTCTTTGTATCAAAACGGATGCAATGGGAAGGAACCCCTGAAAGACTGTCAAAGCCCTTCCCATATTAAGAGTGGTGACCAGCTATGGCTCTCAACACAGAACTGATCCCCATCTAGCTGGGTGCCATGTGAATTCTTCTGGAAGGTTGTCATGCCTTTTTCATACACCTGGGATGACTATGCCTGGTCTACAACATGAAAGCTTCACCACATAGCCACATCCTATTTTGTATTCAGCATTATTGTGGTGGATGTACAATGCTTGAAACATTTCACGTGACAGTCTGCAGTATGTAAGAAATGTGGTGATGTCCAGTCCATACTCCATGGTCCAAATGCAAATAAGCCTTGTGTTTTGATTAAAATGTGGTATGGAAAGAAGTTTTATCACTCCTTGAGTTGATAGCTTTTTATATGATATTTTACAGATTGGTCAGCTAATGGAAAACATTATGTTGTTTGCATTAATGTTTTATTCTGTGGAATCAATTTATTTTGTTGAAAAGTAGCTCAACTTTCTATTTGAGTCTGAAGAAAATTTGTCAATGCTTTTAAGAGGAAAACATCAATTTTGGACTTATCCCTTTTTTCTGCAGTCTTAGAAATAACCAGTGAATGCAGAAACATTTTACAAAAAATTTCTTGAGGACCTTTGGAATGGGTTTTCAATTTTACCTCTTCTGTCTCACTCTGATTGATCTCTCATCTCACTCTACGTAGTCTGTACCTTCCATGGTTATGTGTCAAGTTAGTTAGGTCTTGAACCAGTTTTAGAAAAATTGTATAGCTACAGAGTGATTTGGTTTGAGTTGGAAGGGACCTTCTGAAGATCACCTAGCTCCAACCCCCCTGCAAAGAGCAGGGACACCTCTCACTAGAGCAGGTTGCTCAAAGTCCCATCTAACCTGACCTCAGTCACTTACAGGGATGGGGATTCCACAGCTCCTCTGGGAAACCTGTGGCAGTGTCTCATCACCCTCACTGTAAAAATTGCATTCTTTATTTCCAATCTAAGTCTACCCTTTTGTAATTTAAAACCATTATCCCATGTCCTATAGTTTTTTTTTTCAATACAGCTTCAGTAAAGGTAAATCCAACCCCAGTATTTTTAGCTTTTGAGCTCAGATTTAAAAAAAAAAAAAAAAATCACAGAAATCTAAAATCCCGATGTCTGGACTTGTAGACAAATTGTGCAGATTAATACAAAGCAGCATTTCAAAAGACTGTAGTTGAACTTGAGCAATCCTGTGCTCAATTAAGTTTAAATTTGCCTCATTTCAGTATATTTTATCTTCGTAAAAATACTGTTCTGAACAGAATGTCTGCATTTTAAACTAGTATGCATCCTTGGAAAGATCCAGATTAGGGTTTACTTTGCACTTTAAATGAGACTTCACCTTTTGAAAATTTCAATCTATGCTCAAGGCATTCTAGGTTGGCTGGTAGAGGAAGAACCTAAAGTGGGTAAAAAGCCATTAGGGCTGAAAAGTTGCCAGAAGTCTCCTCAGTGCTGATTTTAACCAGGCTACTGCAAGATTTGTGCAGTCAGAACCAGAGCAGCAGGGGACTGACAGAGAACTTGCAGTTCATCAGTGGATGCTGCTTTGGAGTTCTTCTACTCTTAGTGAGTAGGTAGTCCTGAAAATGTGAGATGACTTTCTCAGATACAAGAAACACTTTCCCAGAAACCTGATCGTGCCTTAGAAATACAGGAACAGGCCACCCATTAGTGCTTTGAGGCAGACAGGGAGCATGAAACTTTTCACCTTGACAAGTCTAATTTAGTTTCCGTGTGCTTCTGATGAATAGCTGACCTGGTTAATGTTGATAGGTGGAAATTCAGAGATACTGTATTGAGGAAGTTTGCATTGTTATCAAAGGATACTTTTCTTTCCTGGTCACAAGCTGGAGTACCACACGGAAAGTTTAACTGTTAGGATATTAAAGCTGAGCTTTCCAATTCTGTTGGCATCATCAGCATGTCTTTTCCTGGGAAGGAATCTCAAGGTGAAATTTTTGAATGGTTTATATTTCCTTTGGAGTGACAAAATTATATTTTTGTAGCCTTTTGGTGAGCACACATGGGTGAGAGAAAGGTGCTGCTGCAGCTTCGTTGAGGAATTAGAATGGAATGTGCATTTGCAAAACTGAAAAGTGAACTAAGGTATTTGATGGCCACACTCTAATCTGCCTTTTCCTGTATGCATTCTGTTTTTTTTTTTTTTTTTTCTTTTGTTCTTTTCGTTAAGATTTTTCTGAGAGCAAGGAATACAAGGCTGTGACTATTGGGAAAGATGGTTAGCATATTAAGCTGTTTAATGAACATTTTGAGAGTGAAAGGGACTCTTCCTTAGGATCCTTTGCCAGGAAACATCCTGCTTTGCTTGTGTGTGAAGCCTTAATTGGCAACACTGCCTATACTGGTGTGTGCATTGTGCAGTGTTAGAAACCTTGATGGGAATTTACAGAGTTCCTCAGAACTGCTCCAGCTTGGGTGCCTTGCACAGGAGACAGTCCTTTAGGAAGAGAGTGCTCCAGCATAGGTTTTCCATGGAGTCACAAGTGTTGCCAGGAAACCTGCTCCACCATGGGCACCTGCGCCAGTGTGGGCTTCTCACTGAATCACAGGGCATCCATCTGCTCTGGTGTGGGGTCCTCTGCAGGCTGCAGGTGGATCTGTGCTCCCCCTGGGACCCTCATGGGCTGCAGGGGCACAGCTGCCTCACCATGGGCTGCACCAGGGGCAGAGGGTCTAGCTGGAGACTTCTAGCTAATGTTGGAGAGTTCTAGCTAATGTTGGGTTCATGGTGACCTAATACAGTGCATAAATTCTCTAGCTTTTATAATATTCAGGTAAAAAGCTGGGCTGTCCAGCTAATCAGAAAAATATCAAGCCTAATAGTTGGAGGACTGAAAAAATAACCAATCATTTCTTCAGGACAAGTAGACATAAATACTTTACTGCAGTTGTTGGTGAAGGTGCTTCTGTGCAAAAATACACTTTCAAAATCATTATAACAACATGTAAAATGACAAGTATTTAATAGTAAAACCCCTGTAAATTCAGATGAGTGCATTGTAAATTAACTTGAGTGATGGCACTTTTGAAGTGTAGATAGCCCTTTAAATTAAGATGTAGATCCTAGTGGGAACACCCCTAAATCAGGTACTGGATTTGATGCTTTGCTTTGAATTAAAACTCTGAGATTCTGTCTATCTGAGCTTTGTTCCATATATTGCCTACATTAGATTGTCTATCCTTGTTATAATTTTTAATTTCTGTTTAGATTTGAACAACTTTGCAGGTATTAATCTAAACAGTCTTAAAACATTCTTTCTGGAGGTCCTGCAGCTAAAATTGTGCTCTTCATCTAAACAGTTCAGGTGAAAATTGTCTGCTTTGTGTAAAATTTTTTAAACACAAACAGAAAGGTTCTGTATTTAGAAAGAAACTTGTACTCTTGAAAGTCTCTGATTACAGTTATACTTTCTCCCTTGTGTGAAGCAAAGCAATGCTCCCACATGGGCAGGCTGTGTAGTAAATTAAGAAGCTGTTGTCATATGTGCAGGCGCTGAACTGATTTCCAGAACACAGAAGTATAAAACAACTTTTCTTAAATGATTTAGGAAGATATATTAAAAAAACATTTAATAGGACCTGATACTATTTCATGCTGTGTTAAATAAATCATGCCATGCAGTCTTTTCACTTCTCATCTGGTGTGAATGCTCTTTAAAAAAATAGATGGTTCCCTTCTAAACATTCAATAGACTGCAGTATATATTTATATTGCATACAAATTATTTAAAGCTTCTGCCAATAACAGCTGCCTGTCTTAAATTCTGGATATTAGAATGTCTCCCATGGCTACTGTATCTGAATGAATCATCAAAATAACTAAATTTATCTTTTCCCTGTTCTATGAATAAAAAAGTATTTTTGCTATTTTTAACTCTGAAATGAAGGTATAAAAGAGAAGTGAGAAGTTACTTAAGGCAAGCATCAAGAAGCCTATTGCAGGTGGGACCTGAGTTCCTGTTCCTGAATCACAAGTCATGCCTTTGCCACCTCGGTCTTTACAGGCTCCTTACACAGTTTTGTAATATTCATATTTTTTTCTGTACTGTTTATACTCCATAAGAGGTCTGTAGTCATTAATTTACTTTCAGTTTTGACATAAAATTGGGCAGTGTATAAATGGTTTCCATCCACTCTTTGTTTCAGGTTCCTCGTTTGTGAGGTGACATTATCAAAGAGCCACTGAAGCCTCTAAATTGACTCAAACACAGTTGTACATGTGAGCATTTGGAAAAGATGTGAGGTGTTATTTTTAGAAATATTGTGACAAAGGCAAGCTAAGAAAAACAGGTGCAGAATATAGACATTATTTGCAGTCTCTTTTTGAAATTTTTTTTGCCAAAGACCAAATGCCATAGAATAACAACTTTTGACATTCTTATGTTCTTGGATCAGTTTTGATTCTATTAAGAGTAACTTTTACATAAATATGTGAGCATTTTATTATCTACAAAACAAGTGAAAGCCAAGATGCCACAGTCCTAAATGGGATCACTGACAGAAATGTTAATGAAGTAAAAATATAACAGTAATTTTGTTTCCTAATTAATTATGATTGACATTTTGGCCTTGATTGCTTGTCATTTAGAAGAAAGTTTGAGAAACATATTTCAGAAGATAGATATTATTTTAATTCTTAAGAGTTTATACATGTAGGCTGCTATTAAATATGCAGTGTACTAGGTCTATTGACTCCATCTCTATTTAAAGAAAGAATTAAAAAAAAAGAGTTTTTTTTAAAAGCAATTACTTTTATGTTTCTTTATTTGTCTAGTGTGTGAAACTTCCTTTTTATTTGATTCTTTCAGACTACAAACAATTTACAAACATGATTTGCCAACCAGTAACTTGCCAGAGAAAATCTGTTTGCAGCATTGTCTGAAACAGCTGTTCCTAACACAGAAAACCATATGATTTTAGTCTGTTGCATTGTTTTTTGTAAGTAAAAACCCCAACATTCTGAGTTTAGGTCACAAGAAAGTGAGACGTGATAAGCTGTTCTGGACTAGTCTAAAGTACAGTAGGCAACAGATGGAGTGACACAGATGGTTAATTCTTCATGTGTGTCTGAGTTAACATGAGGTTCTGGAGTGCTCCCAGATTTGCATCTAAGTGGGATATGCAGAAATGGAGATTTTTCTGTTCATACATTTGAGCTGAGAATAGGAATGTGGGAAGATGAAATAGGATGTTGTGAATAACTATGTATGTCCTGGGATAAAAAGGTACTTAAAAGGGAAGCTGAACTGTGAATTCTTTGAGAACCCAGCCTTCCTCCTCCCATCAAAAACAAAGGAATTTTTGCTGTTGACTTGGAGAGGACCTTGAATAAAATCTGGGCATAACAGATTGCTGTGTCTGTGTTTAGGAGTGCTGTGTCAATGCAGAAAAGGAAGAAGCTGTGTTTCCAGTTAGGAGTTCCTGCTGGAAAAAAGAGGAATTTGGCAGCTATACTTAGAATTGCTTCCCTGTTCATGACAGTAGTATCCGGATGCATAACACAGGGTGTCAAGTGTTTTTGTTGTGCCTTAGGCAGATGTAATCCTCTCATTGGCATTAAATAGCTCAGTTACTCAGGGCAACATCTATTTGGGATTATCTGCAGCCTAGACATTAGAGTGTTAAACTGGTAAAAGGGGGTTATGGGTTTTTTTTGCCATAGTTCATTTTAAATAAAGAAAAATTTCAGCATCCAAAGTATTTGTAGAGATTAAAAGAGACTTGAGGAGTCATAAACTCATGTGCTAAAACCATATTATTAATTGACGAATGAGTGTCAAATATAGCATTATACATTCAAAACTAAGTTATTTTTGGGTATACTGGTGGTTATTTTAAGGTAAGTGGCATGTTGACAGTGTAAGAACAATAGCGACAGGAAACTCAAAATGTACAGATGTAAAGCTGGTGTGGTAATTCACAAGGTTTTGTGGTTTCAATACATCTATAAAACTATACTTTTTATTTAATTCTGGAAGTAAAACTGTGGGGTTTGGGTTTTTTTTTTTGGATAGAATGCTTTCTGGGAAAGTGTCTGTTGACTCATGGAATCATGCTGATTTTTCAGAAGCCCTTTGGACATTGCTAAGTATTTTTTGCTAAGTGATGCACCTTCAGCTTCGCTGTAGGCAGTTGCTTCATGACTAAACAGTTTTTAGTGAAGTTCCTCCCTTCAAAAGGGACATGGAGCTGAAGAATGGAGTGCAATCGTGGGTTTCTTGCATCATGGGACACATTAAACTGGGACCGTCAATGCTTCTGTATGTCCCTCAATATAAGTGATTGTGATGGCTCTTCTGTGCTTTCCTGGGGGTATGGTTGTAGGTTTTGTGCATGTTCATGCCGACAACACCTGCCAGATCTGATACTCCGGGGATATTTTGGGAATTCCAAGCCTCTTTTGATGTGTTTATCTGGACCAGGCAGATGTGGCCCAATGTGGGCACTTGTAGAATCAGAGCTTTAGCCTCCTATACAGTAGTTCACTCTTTGGAAGCTGACAAGTCTGAAGAACCAGGTGGCGAGGGGTTTTATTCAGTCATGTTTTGGGACCTTAAATAGAACTTATTTTGTCCCAAGCCAGAAAAATTAGCTTCTTATTCCACCAGCTGACATGTCTATGGAGGATATTTGTCAGCTATCAGAATCATGCTCTTGTTTGGTTTTGGTTTTTTTACGAGAGAATCTTTCACTTTTTGGGTGCTTTTTCACCTAAAGGCACAGTGTCTGTAAGGAAGTTTGCTTCTGTATGTCTCCCTTCATGCTTGGTGGACATGAGGAGAGCAGAGCGGAGACGCTTCTTAAAACTTGTGTTGGACAATGTGTTTTAATGAACATAGATTTTAAAAGTGCTTGGTACATAGGATAAGAGAATTTGAAAGCTATAAGGATGTGCTCCTTATTTATCTTCAGTGCTGATTGGTGTGGTTGTACTTTCAAAAGTGCAAAACTAGTACCTGCATCAGTTGTGATACTTGGAGATGTATTAAAGTAGCAGGTACACTTTCAATTGTTGTAGAAGACTATTCTTTTTATCTCTTTTGCTTCTGTAGAAGCATAAAGCATTGTAGAAAAACACAATAAACAAATAACTTTGGAACATAGCCTCCAGTGTGGCTCCCTAATTTGTCAGGAAGCCCTTAATTTCACTTGTCCCCATTAATTCTGTTGTGCTGTGATGAACAATCAGGCGTCATTGGGATGGGTGGCAGTGCAGACATTTGCATTCTTCTGTATTATTGATTTTAATGTTGATAACATATTTGAGGCTGTTACTCATGTGTAGGGTGAAATCTTGTATAACATTCAGGTTATCATTGTTATATTTTCTGTGTTTTTACTACATGGAAAATTATTACAAGGATGTCTCGAAGTTATGTTCATGGCTGAAACTCAGCAGTTTTACTCAAATGTTTCATATTTAGGAAGCATGTGTACATGAGGTCTGTCTTATTGTGTGTTCTAGCCTTGGGATGTTGGTAGTGTGATTGTATGAACATTTCTTTAGGGCCTTTTTTGGAGAGGTTATTCATTTTCCTTCTTTCTCTAGGTCCCCATATTTTTTAGTTGTTCACTTACCTTCCAGACCTATGATGAAATCCAGTATCATGCCTGTTGCTTTTTTCCTTCCCCTTAGAGAGATTTATGCATGTAAGGTATGTAGCCTGTATACTGCTGCTAATATGTAGTTTCTAATGAACAAAAGCTAACTTTTCTTATGATTATTTTTGACATCTACCCCCATCTTTGATCTTTGCTGAATGGGATTGTGCTTCTTGCAAAATGCTGTGGCTATACACTGAATTAATGTTTCCAGATATGTCTGTATGGGACAGCCAGAATTTCTGGAAGAAGTGTCCTCAGTGATGTGCCTGATTGTTAAGCTTCCTTTTGTTAAATATGAATTTTTTCTGTATATGTTTTTATTGAAGAAATTTGTGTCAAAAATTAAATTCATTTTTTCTGCTCTCATTTTTATTGAAAAATAAAAGGATCATATTAAACAATAAATTTTTCCAATAAGTCCTGTTGTACCTTTTTTCAGGCTTGGATTTTCCAGGACAGCCTAAGAGGGACCAATAACTTCTCTAGTTTATCACTTGAGAATGGAAACCTTGGCACATCAGTGTAATCAGAAACGTGACTATGTGAATCACAAGAATTAAATAGACTTGAGATGTGCTTAGAGATTTGAGGGGGAGATCAATTTTTTTTTTAATTTTCCCTTTTTTCACTTTACCTTTGGCATTTTGCCTGTTTGACTCTTAGCAGTGTCAGAATTTTGCCCACTAGGAAACCTCTCTACAACACTAGTGACAGATGGTTTTTGTTTTGGAGTATTTACACATGCTGTGCATTCTTTGGGAGCACAGTATTTATGATTCCCTTTACAGAGCCATGTTCTGTTCGTGCTTACCCGTGCGTGCACCTTCTGTTAACAGGGCAGTGGGAGTGGCACGGCTGCAGAGAGGGAATGGTTTCCGTAAAGTGGAGAAGTGGAGGTTTTGGTAGTTGCCTTTTTTCTTGCCTGTCACCTTCATCTTTAACCCTACGCTAGGCATGAACTCTTCTCTTTCTCCTAACTGCGCAGGGGGGTTCTTGCTCTCTGGATCCCGTGTTAATTGAATTTGTAAATGCGTATAAACAAACACTTCCAGGTCCTCTGTTGAAAAGCTTGCTATTAAGCTTAAAGCATTACTAATGCAGCTGTTAAAATGCCAGCTGTCCATCAGCAGTGGGTGTTTACGTGGGAATGAAAAAATCCTGCTTCTAAGATCTGTACAGTAGGGTCTTTGCCATTCGGCTGTGGACAGAGTGGTGTTTTCTTGGTGATGGTTGCTCTTCTTGAGTAATGAAATTTAAGGCTTCATCTCACTTCCAACTGATCACTTGAGGGAATATATGCACGAGACATGCACATTGTTCCCCTTGTGGAAATGTGACAGAGATTGAGAGTGGATATTTTATGGATGCTAAACAAATGTAGTATGACCTGTGCACTTCACTGCTGATGTTTTGTTTTGTTTTGGGGTTTTTTTGAGAACGAAATTGCTCCACTTAAATTCAGAGCTTAACTAAATCCTCCCACAACGGGTCACATTTTAGCCTTGGCCTCTGTTTCCTGTGACCATGATGCTTAGAGATGTAAGGTTGAGTTATTCCATCATCTTGACATAGCCCTGTGCTGCTGGCTATTATCCAGAAACCTTAAAGAAATATTTTTTTCCCCTAAAAATAACAGCTTTTGATATTTAATTTCTTTTTTCCAGCCAGAGATGTGATAATACAATCTGGTTGAGGCCAGATTGCATGTTGCCTGAATAAATTAGGTTTGGTATAGCACTGCTTAGCCCCATTCTTCTTATACTGTGAGCTAATATTTTTTTCTTGTATATGTCAGAGGTTAACTTACTAAATGCTCTTGAAAGTACTCCTAAGTTGGTGTTTTTTGCCATGAAAGAAATTGGAATTTTACTTTTGATTGCACTTTTAATTGTGTTGAACATTTATAGCAGCTATTGAATGTGTTGGCTGGCCAATTAGAAGTGTTCTGAGGTGCCTGTTCTCTCTACAAAAGTTCACCTCCCACCACTGAACTGAGTAGGTTATGGAATCTTGCCAGCGAGAAATCTTAAGGGAAAAACACTGTGTTCAGAAAATGCTGCTGCATTCGGAATCCTAGGACTTGTTCTAAAAATAAACTTAATTGAAAAGATTTGTTTTCTTTTCTGATGTGGCTTACATCACTGTTTTATTAATATTTAAATAACAGAATGTCGTAACCCGGAGTACAGAAATACTTCTGTACAGAGCTCCCACCAGAATCTTGGAAACCTTAAACGAAGCATTATGATGTTTATTTTGCCACTGGCAATTTTCTTGGTTTAATGTTGCAGTACAAAGGAAGATGAAACTCTGGGCTTTCTCCAGAATGAAAACCAGATGATTAATGGGTTAAAAATTAAAGTAATTAATTTTACTAAGTCAATGTGCATAGTCCTGAATAAGGCTTTATTTGCCAGGGTATACTTGTGCGAATCTTTGGAAATTACTTGGAAATTTTTTTTGGCTTGAACCACACCTTACAACCTGACAAGAAGCTGAATATAGATAATGCAAATTTTGATAAATTACATTTTTTATTTGCAATTATTTTACTATATTAGACAAAAATTGCCTAGCTTCCTATCTATTTCCAAATAATTATTGTTTTTCAGCACTTTGAAGAGAAATAATTGGATTGATGCAAAGCTCAATGACTGACTTGCAAATGAAAATCAATTTTTCCAAAGGAAAACATTATTTTTAGTAACTTTGAAGTTGCAGCTTCAACTGAAAGCTCTGAGCAGGCTGGCCTCTCTTCCAGTGGCTACCTATATTAATGTCTATCTGCTTAGTGTATTGATTTATTTTTCCTTTTCCCCTCCTATATTTTCCTCCCATAACCTGCTATGCTTATTATAAATGTAGTCATGACAAAAACAGGTGCTTGATAAATTCAGATGCAATGAATCTAAGGTCAGTTTGATATTATCAGGGGCTTGCTTATGAACTGGTTTATGACATAGGTTTTATCTTGGAAAGCTTGAGTGGGAGTACAGAGCAATTTGGGGACCAGCCAGGGATTTCTATTTGTCTCTTGAGTACTAAAGTAACAGTAAAGTGGTGAGCAGTGGTGCTTTATAGTCGTTCTTCAAACAGTTACTTTGTATGTGTGTATAGAAGTTTCAGTTTTGTTATTATTTGATAATTCAGTGTATAAACTTGAGGATTTTCTCAGGATCATTTTTAGCTATATGAGGAAATAAGAGCAGATTAAAAATGATGGCAAAAGTGAAAGATTTTCTTAAGGCCAAAAGAAATAATGTTAATTACTCTTCCTAAAGTAAATCATTGTTTGAATGTGATAAAAATGAGCCATTTGGAGACTGCATATTTGTTTCAGCTCCAGGCATCCACCATTGACTGTTCCATTTGAAGTGATGTTGAATGAAATTGGAGACAAAACTTGTAATGGGCTTTTCCCCCCTAAACTTTTCAGCTGCAATTCTGCTGATTTTAATGGAAGTTATACCACCTTATTATATTCTAAAGACATTTTATCAGTGTTTTAAAATACTGAATTGTGTAACTTGGCAGTGTGACTTACCAGCAGATGGAGACAGAAAGTAAACCAGACTGTAGTCACCTCCACTTAAAAGAACAGTATATTTACATTTTCAGCTGTTCAGTGCTTCAGATCAGCTGCTATTTTTAGCAAAATGTAGTGAGATTTAGCTGTTTGCCAGAGATCTTATCTCTTCCCTGTAAGATCGCTTTGGTGGAATCAATGAGATGATGGCTTTTCTTTTTCTTTTTATGTTCCCTGTCTTCTGCTGTGCAGAAAATTCCCTGTCCTCTCCTGTTCATTTGCCTATTTTGAAGATAGACTAATGTGTATGATATACAATGTTCTTGCTCTGATTTTTCTCTCATCCCCTCCGAAAACCAGAATTTCCCTGCTTTTTACAGCAGTAGGATGTATGTGGTGTGCAGTTCCTTAATCTTGCCATGAAATTGTCCATGACTTTCCAAATTTCCAGGAAGTTCCTCAATCTTCCCTTGAAGTTGTCTCTACAGGTGGTGATTTTTGTCCCAGTTGCCAAGCAGGATTTTTTGTTGAGTGGTTTGAACCTACTGATTCCAGATGAAGAAAGGTGCCACAAGGGGAAGATATTCCTTTGTTGTGGGGAAAAACCCCTGTCTTGTCTCCCAGTGTCACTTACCGAGGAGATGTGGTTTCTCTGTGTGCAGATACACACTTGCAGCATAGAAGATTTTTGTAAGAATTGTGTTATCAGTTGTGCTCACCAGCTCATGCTCATGTGTCCATATGAAAACTTCTTTTTCCATAGTTCAGCAACACTGTAAATTATTTGCCATGTTTACCATGTATGAATTTTGCGCTAAGTCAGGATGTAAATGTTCAAAAAGTCTCTATTTCCTAAGGAAGCTATTATTACATTAATTTTGAAGTGGTCTTCTGATGAAGGATATAGTTGATTTGAAGTAAAAACAATTAAATACAATTTCTGAAGATCTATTGAAGTAATAATCTGTCATAAAGCATCCGATTACTGCTTGTGGATGAGGATGAAAAGATGAGGTGAAAGTTTGATTTGAAATTGTGACTGAAATGTACACATTGCATCCAAACTTTTCCAGTTTTTAAAAGGTTTTATTTTAAAATATGCTCTAATTCAAAGCAAAGGTTCTAATATACTCTAATTCACAATTGGAAAGGAGCAATTAATTGAAAGACTTTTGTGTTTTTGAATGAAAAATAGGAAGAAGTGTGAGAGCCTTCATAATTTTCAGTGTGTTTTCATACTCATTTTCCAAGTAATTTTTTCTTGCTGATTCTAAATTAGGGGTTGATTATTTGTTTTTAATTTAAAATGGCCTGATGGGTTGAAATTAGCCAAGTTACACAGAATTGCTGTTGGTTTCCTGGTTGCATAAGACTACCAGGAAGGTTGTAAGAGGTCATGCTGCTGGGGAGAGCGTGGCTGCAGTTTGGGTGTGCTCTGGCTGAACTAATCAGAAAAAAAATGTTTGTAAAGCAGGGAGTGGTTCTGTGTTAGTTTTTACATGAGGAGAGGAACTACTTGCATCTATATTTCTGTTTTCTAAGGCAATGAGAGAAGGCTCAGTGAATCAAGTTATTTAGTGTCTTTGCATTGCAATATGACTTTCATTTATAGGAACCTATTACTTCTGTCTTTAGGTTCCTGTAGTCCCATAGGCACAGAGCTTTATGAAATTTGCAGGAACAGTTCTAGATACCTGCTGTTCCACATATTTTGTTACAAGTAATGTAGCAATTTGAGGAAGAGATAATTCTTCAATTGCAGTTAAATCCTGTTGTTGTCTATGCTGTAATACTTTCAGCAAACTTCATGCAAAGTCCTCTGCAAGAGGGGAGGTACTTGGAGTTCTCTTCTGCCCTTCCCTTGGAATCAGCATTCCTGTTGAAGAGTGGGAAGATGGATAACCTATATATTCTTTCAGCTGTAAAAGGTGGATCTAACTGTCTTGTGGATCAAACAGATACGGAGGAAGCGATTTAGCAAGGCAGCTGTCAAACCCTTAATTTTACTGTATAGATAGAGATGCAAATTTCTGATGGCAGTAAATAGAATATACTGGTTTTTTTTATTCCACAGTTAGGCACATGACAAATCAGTGGAAAAAACCCCTCTTCTCTACATGTTTGAAGGCTTTTATTAACTACTGCAGGAGTGTGTGCTACTGGGGTGACTAGGAAAAAAGAGCAGAAAAATGGCACAAACCCCTGTTTCGTTAGATGCCCCAGAATATGGAAACTATGCACAAACAAGAACTAAAATTACACATTGATGGCTTTATCACACCTCTGCTTCCTTCTGAAATTATGATGTTTCTGTTACAAATCTCACACACTTCTCATAATGTTTTCAGATATTTTTTGATTACAAAATTTATCTTCCATTAGAGTTTGTCAAACACGATTATCTTGTGATATGAGCAGTCCCTTTTTCAGAACAATTGCTCATAAGTGAAAAACCATGTATTTTGGTAAACTGTAGATCTTTTAACTTTCCTTTTTAAATACACAGTAGAGTTCTGTGTTAAAAAAACACAGAAGGAGGTGTAAGAATAAAACATCTGCTGGAGATCATAACTATAAAGCTGTGTCTTCTAATAAGCAAAGAGTAGTGCTTTCTCTATGAGTTATGATAATTTGGTTTATATCCATTGCAGGATGCATTGAAAATAACCTGGCACACTGTAAAGAACAAGGAGATCAAAGACTGTGTACAAAGGCTAAATAATGACTTCCTTGCCTTCTCTGATGGTGGAGGCATTGTCTTCTCCTCAACGTCTACAATACAAGTCATGGGAAACAGGGATGCTGGAAGATGTTAAAGGCATTCCAGGATTACTGAATAAATCTGTAGGGAGCGTTTTTGATTTTGGAAAGTTGATCCCAGTAGCTGTTTTCTAAAGAAAAACCCCAACATTTCTGTACACTGAGAGACATAATTGAAAATGCCTAAGTTTTTTAGACTTGTTTCAAAATTGCGACTGCCCAACCAATGAGTAGTATCAAACATGCAGAGGACGGGGTTTTTTTCCACTGATGTGTCATGTGTCTAACTGTGGAATAAAAAAACCAGTATATTCTATTTACTGCCATCAGAAATTTGCATCTCTATCTACACAGTAAAATTAGGGTTTGACAGCTGCTTTGCTAAATCACTTCCTCCATTTCTCTTTGATCCACAAGAGAGTTAGATCCACCTTTCACAGCTGAAAGAATATATTCCTAGTTTATCCATCAGGGTTCAGTTTGCTGGTCTAGGGTACTCTGTGCTCCCAGGCAGTTTATTTTTTAAACCAGGTATATTATGTCTGAGCAAAAGGATTGCTTTTACTGCTATATTAAATAATGTAGTCTTTAATTCAGAAGTATTTTTTGTGGAAGTGTACAGTCTGCACTAGCATTTTATGGGGCTTATTTCAGTGTTCTCACATTCAATGCATTGCATTTCTTAAAGATTCGTGGACAGTTGATATTGGAGTTGTTCTCCCGGAAATGGAATGTGAAGGTCTTTAAATTGCATACTGGCTCAAACTAATTGAAACCATTTCAGGCTATTTATAACTGAAACCATTCTGGCTATTTATAATTATCAAGTGAATGGAGTATAGAATCTCATAATTCTTTACCATTGATTTGACTTTAATTTGTCTGATTTGACTGTTCAAAAAAATAATTTTGGACCTGATTACTTCAAGAGAAGGATTAGAATTAGACAAGTGCTCGTAGGGAAATCTTCAGCCAGTGTCTGCACATCTGCATAGAGGTTTGGGATCTGTGAAACCCAAGAGAAACTTCTTGTTTGTGAGAAAGGAGTCGGAGTGTGATTAATGTTTTCATCAGGAACCTAAACAAACTATCAAAAACCACCAAAAGCTTTCTAGTACAGTTTATTAAAATTATTTCCTAATACAGTTTATAATTCTTCAGACAACTGATGTAGCTTACACTGGCAAAAATTCAGTTTGCCAGTATATGTGTGAATTTCACCGCATCTGTGAAAGTCTGTTGTCATACAGACGTGTCATTACAGCTCTACCTCTTTTCAGTGCAACTAAAGTTGAGTGGTTTTAAAAGTGCTATTTAAAAAACCTTGGGGGAAGCTGTCAGTAGATTTTTCTTCTGTCTCTTTTCTTTCTTTTGGGTTTTGAATGTTTCCTGCTGTAGCACCTATGAGTTCACAGCCCTCATGTGCTCCCAACTGGCAGCTAATTTTCAGCTCTTGGGCAATCGGTAACAGAAAGTTTCACACTGGTATCTTTAGAAGAGTGAAGAGGTGATGAGGCCCCATAACCACTGCCTGTTCTCTACTGTTCTGAATTTTGTTATCTTTATCTTTTCTTAGTTTTATAAATTTTAATTTCCTCACATACTAGGTTTGTTTTAAATATTTTAAAATATGTAAATATATCTATTAATTATTTTATTATAGCCTTTCAGGTACTTAAGAGGGCTTCTCACTCATGAGGATGTTCTTTAAACAGTACAGTAACCATTTCATAGTCTCCAGAGTGCTTAGTACAACCAGTTGTATCCTGCCTCTGATTTTTGCTCTAGCAATGTAACATACAGCTTAAGAAGCCTTTGTGTGCTTACTATGTCCAGGCAGAATTTCACATCTTTCCTGCTTCTCTGATAGTCTATGCTGCTGTAGCCTTGGGAGGTATGAGGAAATTGCAACAGGAAGATAAGAAATTCAACTGTTTCCCTCATGCAGCAGTTAAATATATCAACAACAGAGTATTTTGCCCCTTCCATTTGGTTCATTTGTGAAGGAAGACATAAAAGAGAATTTTGTAATTGGAGCAAGGCTGGCAAACACCTGCATTTAAGGCAATGCCAAAAAAGGCTGTGTGACTCCCTAGTGCCCTTAAGAGTCAAGTTGAGTTCTTTCTTGATCTGGCTGGGCATGTCCTTGGTTACCTACCGACCAAATGGAATTGCCTTCTCCCAGCTATAAGACCTGCATGGCTTCTGCTCTGCAGAGGTGGCTTTGCTGCATTTATGACATCCCAGGAAGGCAGCTCTTACCATTGTCAGTGAGGTTTGAAGCATGAAGATTGACAGATTTGGATATATTGTAGAAGGGAAGCCCTTGGCATTTGTGTAGTCTCTTGATCTGAGCTGTCTATAACAGTTGGAGGCAGAGTAAGACACTATCCTACTTTCAGCAGATAACACTGGAACTTTCAGTGATCAGATTCAGGCTTAGATAGTTATTTTTTCTGAACCTAAGTGCATTTTTTTTTCTTTTTTTGCAAGAGACCTCTCATGATGTTGGGAGAATGAGCAGGATCTGTGGCATCACTTATTGGTATATTTTGGGATTTGAAATGCTCATTTTGCATGAAGAAAACAAGATACCTTATTTTTTTTCCCTGAGCCAGAACAGATGATTCCTGAAAAATACTGTGTATTGATTCACAGATGTAATGATACCTCTGTTTTAGCTTATGTATTTTGTGATCAAGGTCTTTTTTGTAGAAGTAGATTCCTAAGAAGATGCATTGAACTATTTCACATCAGTCATCAGGAATGCCCAACCTGACTCATTTATGTAGCATTAAGCAAGGATATCCAATATGACATGGGAAGTGAGATCACAGAAGTTCATTAAACAGTAATGAAATGTCTCCTTGGTTGATTTACAGGAGTGGGCTGTAACATGAAAAATTCCACTTACAAAAGCAGCTTCATGATTTGAGCGGATTATTGCATAAAATACAAGCAGAGTAACTGGTTGTGGGAAGTGAGTCAATTCAGTAGTTGGAGAATGGGATTTGGATTTTGATCGACTGTTCTGTTGGTGCTGACTCACTGTGACCTTACGCAAGTCAGTGAAGTTTTCTACATATCAGCAACTCAGCCTAAAAATATGCTATTCCTCTCACCTTTGCCTGCAGGCTTTCACTGTTGCAAATAAAAAGGCAAAAGTACCTAAAAAATTAAAAGAAATTTTGGAGTCTTGTTCTTGAAACATTCTCTAGTTTCTCTAAGTTGCATTTTCATTTTTTATTTCTGTTTTGCAATGTCTTTTTCTGCTGCACTGTGCAGAGTTTTATAAGGGAAGGGATTGTCTCTTTGTCTTATTTTGCAATTAAAGGAACTGTTTTGTAAAATAATTAGCAAACACACAAACTAAAAACATGAATAGCTTTTCTAATCCCCTTTGATAATATTTAACAGTGGCATTTTAGTTACTATGTTATTTGTGCCAGAACAAACTGCTCAGCCTCATCTGGCTTAAGGGGAGGCTATTAACAACAAATTAGTTCCTAAGTGATAATATTATATTATTAGATAATAATTAATATTTTATTATTAAAAAAGGTAAAGTCATTCAGATAAAGTGAGATAAAATTGTATTGATTAACCAGGCACTTGAAATTCTTGATTAAAAACCTGTCCTTTTTCAGAGAGAATTAATGTGGCAAATCAGTTTCATGCTGTTGAATTTTGTTGGTAACTGCTGCTGCTACCCTCATTTGTCTGCTCCATTGTTTTTTGTCATGAGATACCTTGCCGCATTCTGAGCTTTTTTATTTCTTCCAGTGTTGATTTAATGAATCATCCTGACAGCAAAAAAGTTTGTTAGCTGGGGATTAAGGCAAACAGGAAGATGATGCTTTTGCTTGGGGGTAAGAGCGACTGCACATTGGGCTGCTGCTCGGCTGTTACGCTTTTGTGTCAAGCACTCCCATCATGTGCACCAACCTTCAAGCCTGGGCAGGCCCTTAACAATGCTTCTTTTGGTTTTAGTGCTGTTCCCAGATTGTAGGAAGGCAGGAGTTTGACTTGGTAACGTATTACTTGCGAAAGCACTGAGGGGAAAAATGGTTGGAGAGGAACAAGTCAGTGGGTTAGAGTTCAGCTTGGCTTGGCAACTTCAAGACTCCTTTCTTTTCTTGGCTGTATTCTCTTGGCAAGCTCTGACTGTATAACAGTGCTGTCAAATACATTTGGGACCCCTATATTTGTAAAAATGATTCATATTTGCAATGTATTTTATTATATATCAAACTAGAATATATGAGAGTACAAAACAATAGAAAGTCTGTGAATCAATGTAGCAGAATAACAACAAAAGATATGGCACCATCAGCTTGTTATAATGCTTAGCTGAGCTGGATCTTCTATGTACTTAGAGCTATTTATACAGCAAGGAACTACTTTCACCTTTTTTTCTCCTCTGTTATGTTGTGTACAGTACAAATCTAATAAATATTTATATACTTATCCTAAAAAAGGCAAGTGACTTTCACAAGACCAACTTTTTTGAGTTATGATACTGGCTGATATAACTAAGGGAAAAAAAATTGACCATAATTTACACAAAAAAAAAAAAAAAAAAAAAAAAAAAGAATTATCTTGTCCTTTAATAACAGTAAAGCCTGAACATCCTCTTTCATGTAGAGAAAATTCAAAAATATATCTAAGAGCAGAAGCTATTAATCATATATAACTTAGCAAGTTGCCTGAGCAAAAATCTTTACACTTCTGTAATTTAGCAATTGAAAATGTCAACTTTCAGTAAATGACTGCCAAAGCTCTTCTATGTATATTCTCACTAAACGGTAATTTGAGGCTGTTCTGGTTTTCTATAACAAAATCTTTGTAGAATGAAAGGATAACTTGCCACACTTCCTTGAGTCTCAAAAATTTCAGATTTTGATACTGCAGTTGTCCACGTGTATGTATGTTCTATAATTAAAGTATTTGTATAAAGACTCAAAAACCTACTGCAGAAATGCACTTATTTCATACAGCCTGAGTGCTTGCACTGCTGTGTGCTGCTGGGCTGCATTTGAGCATTGCATCACACTACTACCCCCACGTGGTCATTTGCTATAGAACAATTTTTATGAAAAGAAATGAAAACTCATGTCAATTACTTCAGCTTAAAAGGTGGGGATACTTTTTAGATGAATACTGTATTTGTGTTTTATCTTAATATTTGTTTAAGACATTAGATGGAGAGTATTGGGAAACTGCAAAACTCAGCATGTGTTATGCTTTTCACATAATAGTGTGACAAAATATTGCTTAGGAAGTTGCTAGAAGAACTACCTTTTACAGCAGTTTTTATGGCTTCATTAGAGAAACAACACCTGGAAATTTCAGGCATAGATTCTAAAGCAATTATAATAAGCTGTAAAATGAAAACTAGAATGTATACAAATAACATATAGATGAGATTTTCATTGGTATCAGCTATTCTGTATTATACTGTTTCTATAGTGCTTGGCACAATATTTATTCTCAAAGTAGTTTTTATGTGCAGAAACAGTATGTGCATTTGAAGTGTCCATGACATTTTGCTGTGTGAGAGTGGAGTTAAAAACAAGAGTACTCAAGAAAGAAACTTCAAAAATGTTCAAAAATGTTTCCTAGTAATTTCTTATTGCAATTATAGAAGGTACTTTCTAGGATTAATTATAGTATTTGCCAGCCATTGAGACCTGGACTGAACCTGATACATTTTTCATGTGGAAATTAGCATTGTGTACTAAAGGGCAGTTTGTGGAGAGGGATTTTTCTTCTGTCAGTTTCAAAAACCTGTCTCAATCTTCATTAAATACAAAAAGGTGGTTAGTGGTCATAATTTCTTATTCCAATCCTGATTTTTATATATGAAAACATGAATCATTCGTAAGAGGTCTGAAAAAAAACTGTATTAATATTATCCAGCAATTGTTCTGAAATAAACAGTGCTTTTCGCTTTTTCTTTTTCCCCCCATGTTTTACTGTTCATGTATCCATTTATACTCTAATTGGTCCCAGTTCATACATTCTTATTTTTCATACTAGAGGAATATTAGTGGAATTTTATAATTGGTTGTATTTTTACTTTTTTTGTGGGACTTCTTCAGACAACTGTCTGAAGAACCAGCTTAGAACCAGCTATCCTTAGAACTAGAATGTTCTACTTTGATAAAAATTATATCTCCTCACTACTGGTAAGCAGTCTCTTGTTTAATACTGGTGAGGCTTGCTTATCCAGAAAGATGTCCCTACTCTCGATAGTGTACATTCTCTCTGTGGTTCAATATTGGTCCTGTTTGCTTATTGAAAATGTTTCTGGGTCAGTGAGTTAAACAGCTCAACTGGATTGTATAGTATCAGGGACACCATGTGTTCAATAATAAATTCATGCAGAGACTCCAAAGTATAGTTTTCCTCAGTCATTGATTATTCATAATGAGCACTGTTGTTCATATGAATAGCTGTTCATTGTTCATAGCATATCTGAATGGCTGCTGTGAATTGGAGGATGTAGTCTCACACTGCAAGAGACCCTTGTTGATCTGTGTATGACGTTTCCCATCTTTATCAATGATGTTTGACTTAATAATCTTTTTATCCCTTGCCCTTCTTTTGTGCCAGTTCTGCCTAAAGAATACTCTTTCTCATTTCACTTATATCACACCACTTTTTCTCTCTTCTTAACTGTCTATGTCTAGTTTTGGCATACAAACGGTAATATAACTTTCGTTGGGCCCTAGTTTAAAACTGACAAATTCCTTCCTCAGGGTGTTTTACTAAATCTTTTTCATATCTGGATTATTTAAAGCTGCTCTTTGGGTAAATTCCTTGTTTTGGGCCCTGGACCAGATTCAGCCCATTTTTGGGCTAAATATAAATGGCATCAAAAGGATATTCCAAGTCATAGCAAGATTATCTTGCCTTCATCTTTGGTGTTTAAGGCAGCAGAAAGTAAAACTACTATATTCTTTAAAAAAACCTACTAACATGCAAAGAAAACAGTTTCCTGCCTTCAGTCACTGTGCTTTATGTATCAGAAGATTAAGTTTTAATTGTGTTTTTCATTAACCTATCACCTCATTAAAGTTGAGTCTTTTATAGAGGATTATAAGTAAAAACTATTTTAAAAATTATCTATATTGGAACTGTAAAAATTGCAAAAATAACCAGCCTAACTAGAAAGTTACAAAGTGTACAGATGGCTTAACTGTTTGAGAAGCATCTCTGGTGAGATGAATGAAAATGGGGGGAAAGGAAAAAAAAATGGAGTGTTAATCACATTTATTCCTAGACTTCTTGCTGGTATAAGACCATATCAGAAATCTGATTGTAAGAATTGAGTAATAAGTTCAGGTGATTACTCGGGTGACTCAGAAATTGATTCTTGATGTGGGTGCTTTGACTTTGTTGTCATGTCTCTTTCATCCAAGTCTCTGTGATCAGCACCTCTGTCTACTGTCTGAAACCAATTAATAAATTCACAGTACCTCTGTTAAAGGGCATTTTCAACTAGTCTCTTTTTTCCCAAAATATTCCACTTCAAGGGGTTTTCTAACAAGAAAAGTGTCATAAAAGTAGCTCGAATTACTTTTCTTGGAATTAAGATAGTGTATGGCTACAATTACCTGACTTCATCTTTGGAACTTGGCTAATTTACAGGAGAGTGAGGATCATCCTGCAGCTTTAAAATTCTTATCATACAGCTTCAATCTGATTAATATATTTTTGATTATTTTTTAGCTGGTCTTCTATGGCTTTCTGTTCATGTGGAGAAAGTTCTAATGTATCTCAGCCTCCAGTGCAAAGATAATGGGATGCTCTGGCTCAGAAGTTTTGGTGAGTTTAGTGCTCAGGAGACCTGGCCTGCCTTTCTGCTCCAAAGTACAGGTCCCAAGGCATTCATGTTGTGCATCAATCATTGCAGCATCTAAGGGTATTGTCACAGCTCAGACTTAACTATTGGCTGCTTGACCTGAAACACTTCACAGTGGCTGCACCCTCCCTTCCATGACTGTCAGAGCTTAGGACAAAGAAAAATTTTCTAGGGTGGATCTTGCAAAGCCCTCTAGCTCTTGTTGAAGGGAAAAGATAGCAACTCCAGATTAAGTACTTAATGCTTAGAAATGGGATGAATCTCAGAACATTTTTATACCTGTATTAAACATAAGTAAGCAATTATGAGGATAAAAGTATTTTAAGAATAGAGTAGATACCAAAGAAACATGATCAGGAAATCTTAGAGGAAATGTGATTAACCATATATATTTTTAAAAAATATTTCCCATGCTTTTCACATTTATGTGAAAGGCCAGTAAAATAAATAGGACACTTGATCTGCATTCCAGAGGAGAGTAGAGCTTTCTCACTTATAAATGCTGTTGAAGATGGTGTGAGACACTTCATTGAGAAGTTTTAGAGTGTAATCATGTTTACCTCTAGGGCTGTATGTTAAGCTTAATCTTAGTACCTATCAAGATAGAAGACTTCCATAACATACATCACCTGTGGAAAACAATTTTTCGTCTTTGTTCTGTTTAAAAGTACTTGTAGATGTAAATTTGGTTTGGGCGTTGATGGGTTGATTGTGAATTACTTTGGTCAAAAAGCAGAACAACCTTATTACTCATTTAAAAGCTGTGTGTCCGTATTATTTTCTCCTGAAAAGTTAGTGTGATTTTAACAAAAGAAAGTTGGAGTGTACCAAATAAAGAACTGTAACCATTGTCCTATCAGGTGCTTTGTCATTAAAAAGTACTGTGAGTTAGTAACAACCTTTCAGCTAATTTGTTGATGTTTACATCTGCATCGTTGTCCTACCAAAGCACTTTATGAGTTTAAAGGGCAACAAGAAAAGTTTACACAAGGAAATCAGTTTTAATGGTAAAGAGTTGCTATAACTGAGGATTTTATGATGATCTTAGGAAAAGGTCTTCTGGGAATAGTTCAAGAATAGCTGACAAAGACAGATGAAGACTTCATCCAAATAAAAAGAAAAGAAGGGTGGTGTGTTTTTGTAATGACAGATCATGTGAAAACTCAGATTTTAGAGTCCCCATTATTCTAGGAATTCTATGATTGGAGACTGAGCATGTGAAGATTATCTTTACAGAAGCAGTGAATGCAGGCTTATGAGATGCTGTGTCCAGGCATGTCACTTCTGTGCTCTCCAATTCCTGTTGCATGGAATCATGGAATGGTGGGGTGTGTTCAAAGGGACCTTAAAGATCTTCTGGTTCCAACTCCCCTGCCATGGGCAGGGACACCTTTCACTAGACCAGGTTGCTCAAAGCCCCATCCAGCCTGGCCTTGAACACTGCCAGGGATTGGAATCTATAACTTCTTTGGGCAACCTATTCCAGCATCTCAGCACCCTCACAGTAAAGAATTTCTTCCTTGTATCTAATCTAAATTTACCCTATTTCAGCTTCATTCCCCCTTGTCTGCCATGTCCTGATACTACACGCCCTTGTAAAAAGTCCCTCTTTAATCAGCTCCCTTTAAATACTGAAACACATCAGCACAGATAATAAGCTGTTTCCTAAATTTATAATGGTTCAGTGAGTACATGTGTAATATTTATATAGCTGCATAAAGAAGTGAATGTACCAGCACAATGTCTCTGGTTACAGAAGGCTGATAGTGGCCTGGAAGTAAACTTCAGATCAGTTTGGCACTTACTCAGTACTACATCATAAACTTTAATTTTCTCCAGAATATACCAAGCTATAAAATACTCACGTACTAAATTTAATAACTCAAAGAATTAAAATACAGTAACTTGGACTGGAATTTCTGGTGCCAATTTGCACTCCAGACATTGTCTAGAACTCATAGATTTTCCTAGAAGAAAATCTGCAATGGGAAAAAATTGTGCAAGGTGTAGGTTCCTTAGTAATATTTGTAAGGAATTATAGGAAAAGAAATGTTAGAAAAAAGGTGCAGTTTTGCTCCAAGGGCTTTCACATTTAGAACTGACAGAAATTCAAGACAGAGAGAATGAGTTTGTCATAAACACAGTTTTAAGAGCAATGTGTGAACAGGACGCTTATGAAAAAACCTACATTAAAAGGAAGTGCACAAAAACTGGAAGCAATGGCAAGTGATCCAGAAGGAATTTAGAGAATCAGTCATGCGTGGGTGGGATTAGGAATGCCAAAGACCAACTGCACTAGAGTCTAGCAAGGGATGTGAAGGCCAATGAACAGGTCTTCTACAGGTACATCAGTAGAAGGAGAAAGAGTGGGGCAAATTCGTGGCTGTTGCTAAATGAGGCATGGGACCAGGTAATAAAGACATGAAAGAAGCCAAGTTACTCAATGCCTACTTTACCTTGGTCTTTACTGTTCACATCAGCCCTCTGAAATCCCAGGTGCCCATGACCAGTTGGAAAGTGGTGGAAGGTGAAGGAACATCAAGTGTTTTAAGTGTTCCCATCAACATTTGGGAACACTTAAACTGCATGAACACAAGTCCAGTGGTCCTTCTGGGCTACACATCTCAGTGCTGAGGGAGTTGCTTGATGGCATTGCAAGGCCATTCTCCATTACCTTTCCAAGGTCATAGCCACTAGGGGAGGCTCCTGAGTATTGGGAAAAAGCAAATGTCACTCATATTTAAGAAAAGGAAGAAGGAGTATCTGGGGAAGTACAGACCAGCTGCCTCATCTCTATTCCTTGGAAGGTCATGGAGCAAACATGTGGTGATTAGTAGCACAAAATCCAGTTAGAGGTCAGTCACTACTGATTTACCCCTGGGGATGCTACTGGGGTCAGTGCTCTGAAACATCTCCACTAAGGCCTGGATGATAATACAGGGTGTATCTGCAGGGTGGATGGACAATTGAAAATGAGGAGAAATGTCGGGTGTGCCAGATGGCTGTGCTCCCATTCAGAGAGGGACAGGCTGCAGGAGTGGGCCAACAGAAACACCCATGAAGTTCAACAAAAGCAATGTCTTACATTTGAGAAGGAAGAATCCTATCCCACTGTAGCAGGGGACAGGCTGGGGGCTGACTGATTGGAAAGCAGAGTGGCAAAGGAGGGTCATGGGACAATGAAAACCAGCAGGATGCTGGGCTGTGTTTGGGAGAATTGCCAGCAAGTCAAGGGAGATGATCTTCAGCTTGTTCCCGGTGAGGACACACCCAGAGTGCTGTGCCCAGTTCTGGGCTGCTCAGTATGAGTCAGACATGGCCATGCTGGAGAGAGCCCAGTGGCAGGCCACAAGGATGATTAAGAGGCTGGAGCATCTTTGATATGACAAGAGGCTGAGAGATCTGTGACTGCTTATCCTGAAGAAGAGAAGGCTGAAAGGGATCATATGAATAAATACAAATATCTGAGGAGTGTAAGGAAAACAGGCTCAATGGTACCCAGTGACAGGACGAGAGGCAACAGGCACAGATTGAAATACAGAAACCACCACATTTAAAAACAAGAAAAAAACTATTTCTGACTTTTTTTTTTACCCTCCCTCTTTTGAGGGACACTTAATTGAAGACTAAGACAGGTTGAACATTTGCCTGGGAAAGTTGTGGAATCTCTGTCCTTGGAGAGACTCAGATACATGTATGGAGATACGTAGATATCCTTGGGTCAGCTGCTCCAGGTGACTGCTTTGTGAGGTGGGCTGGACTGTATAGATCTCCAAAGATCCTCTCCAACCTCAACTGTCCTGTAATTCTGCAACAGCCATGCTCCTTAATTGTAAATATATTGAACCTGAACCTACAGTACCAGAATTAGTTAGAGAAGAAGCATTTAGAAAGTTCTGTGCTACGTCATGTCTCAAAATGCAGGTTTTTGTCCTGCAGCTTTGTTTACAAGTCTTTGTTTTTCAACATTCTTTCCTATTCTTCTCATCTGTAAGAGTAGGAATTGTTAATGACTTTATAATTTAGCTTTTATTACTTCTGAAGTCCCAATCTTTAAAAAGCCATTTAAGAAGATTTTTGATTAAAATGAAATGCCACCTCTGCAGTTGAGAGAGAATCTAGATTATTCTGGTAAAGGAAGAAAATCTCTTTAGTTTATTTTTTATAGTTTTTATTTGTGAAATATGTACCATATATCTTCCAGTGTCTCAAAACTAGTTAGACTTAGTTGGTTTAAATCTCTCTGGTCAGAACATGTGCAATTTAAAAGGAACAACTACTGAAACTCCAAGTGGTAGCTGTGAAATACTGCTCAAAGTTAGCTGAGTTGTGTTACAACACCAAAACTCTTAAATCTTTGGCACCGAGTTGCTGTCCTATAAAGTGTTTTATCCTTTTTCAGTGGATTGCAGCTGTTTCATGCCCTGATTAATGAGAACAGAGAGTGAGAGCAACATGCTGTACATGAGTTGAAATTAGGAGTTTAAATACTTGAACCGCAGATAGAGTTTCTTCTCCGTTCTCAATCTAGTATCAACTTTATATCTAAAATAGGGTATTTGTTTATTTTTTTTAAATTCCAAGTGTAATGTTTTATCCTAATATGGCAATATCTTACTCATATTTGTTACGTGCTACAACCTCTATTTTTAAATCAGTCTCCTAATTGCATTTCACATTGCTACTAAGATATTTTTATTATGGTAATTTCTCTGTAATTTCATATTTACTTCATGTCTTACTGCATTACCATGTGTTCCAATTAGAGGAGGTTGAAAGCTTTTTAAAATTATTATTTATTTTAGCAACAGTAGTGCAAAAATCTGTTTCCTTAGCATAGGCTGGAAGGGATCATGAAGGGAAAACAAGGTTGAGGAAGAAGGACACTGCACGGCTGTATAATTGCATTTATTTGTGTTGGAGTTTTACTTAGGCTAGAGTCCATCTACATAAATGACCCCAAAATATGGAGTGTAAGAATAACTGTGAAGAAACACAGTGTTTATTGTTACACAGAAATGGTGGTGCTTAATCACAAGTTAGTGTTTTGGTGGGTTGTGTGGCTGGCTTTCATTCTGAGATTTTGGAAAGCTGTTTTCTCTCAGCTAGCTGGTCTGTTTTTTTCCTTTATAGGACAGGGATAGCTGTCATCAACAGTGGCAGACCGAGCATGTGCAACTTGCTGCATTTTGTGATTTCTGTCACTGATGTAACCTGGAGGATGTGTTAGCAGCAGCAGCCTGGGTCGTCTTAGTTGAGGCAGGTGTTGTGCTTTAGGCACCCCATGACACAGCTCCATTTGCTCCACTGAGCTACCAGTTCCTGGTGGTACTTCTTTTATTAAGATTTTTTTGGTATTAAAATGATGTTAGTTCATCAAAATACTGATTTTCAAATTTATTTTGATGCTTTTTAGCTGTATAAATTCGTAGATTGATTGTTTGGTTTTAATTTTTGAATGTTAGGCTCCCTTCACTGTGAAGAGGAATCTTCAATAAAAATGTAACCTGCAGTAAGCTGCTGCTGAAGTTTTTATTCTTGGTAGATAAAATCTATTTTTATTTTGACATAACTAATGAAAAATCTGTCAGCCTAAGTGACAGTAATGGTAGCTGCTATACAGAGATTGTCAAGAAAATCACAGGCTTGGAGTTCCCGAGCCATAATTTTAATATAAATCAAGTGTTTGATTGTCACATTTTTAATAATAAAAATAATTTTCAATCCACTGAACACATGGAATGTTTCAAGGGGCTCTGAGTGAGATACTATGAGCTGTGAGATTTTACCTTGTAGAGAAATGAAGGCACTGTCTGAAAATGTTCCAATACTGAAAAGAAGGGGGTTGGTTTTATCCTGGTACTCAACTTGGCAAAGTCACACAAATAGGAAGCATTGCAGGAGAGAGTTAATATCAAAGAGTATCATCATATCATTGCTCTCTTTTTTTTTTTTTTTTTTTTTTTTCATTAATTGCTTGGTCGGTCAAGAATCCAAATACTCATGGTAAATGAAGGCCTAGGCCCTCTTGCAAATACAAACATCAGACTTGAAAGCAAAAGAGATGCTGTGTCCATAGCAGTAGAAACCTGTGACATTTTTTGCTTGTTTGCACAATGATCCACTTTCAGCAGTGGAACAGAAAAGGCTGTTCAGGAGCAGCATGTGAGTCCAGTGGCCATGCATTCCCATGGTACTTCCTCATGGCAAATTAAAGGGCCCACTTACAGCTACACTGTCCTTGAATTTGTCTATTCTCTTCTTTTTTGTGCTTCTGATGCTGTCTGCCTATACAATCTCTTGTGACAGCAAGCTTCATGAAATCACTACCTGCTATGTAAAGATGTGCTACTTTTTATCTTTGCTAAGCTGATCTCAAGGTAGTTTTGTCACATTCCTCCTTGTTATAATGTTGTGGGCTTTGGTGAGCTATAGCTCTGCAGTCACCTTAATGCTTTTTTAAACATTCCTTAATGTTTTTTTAAACATTCTTCACATCACCCCCTTGGTCTTCTGCTCTTCAATCTCTCTTTTTGTGAGGCAGCTACTGTTCTGTGAATCATTTGTGTTGTCCTTCTCTGTACCTCCTTTTAACCCCATTTCAGGAGTTAGAGAAAGCAGAACTGTCTGACACAACAGTGTTACAGAGCAGCAAAATTATATTCTGTGTTGGGTTTGTTGCTTTTCTTAGTGATAGGCAAAATTTCATGGCATTTCTGGCTGCTGAGCTTAGAGAACTGCAAACTGTGACTCACAGATCTCTTCTTTACTCAAAGTTGGTGTGAGAATGTTAATGAGGTTTAGCTTTTTCCTTGAAACAGCTTTCAGTTCACACTATGCCCTTTTCCCAATCTAGTTCTAATAACATTTCTTCCATATTCTTTGGTGGAAAGCCTTGTCAAAGGCTTTCTAAAAATCCAGGTCTACAGGGTCCTAGTTGATCTACTTGCTTTCCTCTGCACCTCCTGAACACATGGTAGGTAGCAGGGCAGTATTTTCCTTCGCAAAAGCTCTGTTGACTTTTTCTGGTTGGATACATATGGGCTCAGCAGTATTCTTTTGTATGGACTCTACTGTCCTAGCAGGAGTGAATTTTAGTATCAATGGCCCTTTTGGGACCTTCAAGGCTCCCAGGTCAATGCCACCTGGCCCACATGACTCAGTGATTTGTCTGGTCTAGTACTTCCCTACATGCCCTCCACCTCGATGCAGCTGTTCTGATGTTTGGAGAACATGCTGTGTGAGATACCACCTCATCATCTTCATTGGTAAAGACAGATGCTGAGGATTTGATGGGCTTCTTTCCTGTGGCCTTCTTATCCTTGAGTACCCTTTTCACACTTCGGTTGGAAAATGATCCTGCCAACCTGCTAGCTGTGTTTCATCTTTGAAAGTTTTATGAACATTTTAGTCTCAGCATGAGCATCTGTTGCGAGGTTATCTTAAAATTCTTCTTCACGCTCCTAATTTCCTGTTTGCATCTGACTGCCCTGTTCTATGGCCTTTACTGTTCTCATTTTCATCCTCCTCACTTTCAGAAATTTCCTTATGTTCTCTTAGTCACTCTCCTGACACATTTTGAGCAGCATGTCCACTTATTTACATGAAGAGAAGTAGAGGGTAGACTTTAATAATTTAGTGGTTTAGTTTGTAGTTGCCAATAGTGGGTCCACAATTAGTTTATTATTTTTTGAATTCATAATATTTTCTCTTTTCTTTCTGTCTTTCTGGCAGCAGCAGAAGTAAAAAATTTACCTTTGCAGAAATGTTGGGCTTTACAACATGAGTGAATGAGAAGTACTGCAATGTGGTTGGTTTTCTTTTAAATAAAAACTGTTGGTTTGACTTTTCAGGTGTTATATACCGGACACTTAAAAATCTGCTGATACAAAAGAGGATGTTTCTCATTTTTAGTGACCTGAATACCCATAAATCAAATTTGTTTTTTGTCATTTTTTTGAGATTTTGGAGATGCAGAGTTGCATTTGACATTCTTGGATAATTGGTCACATGTACTCCTTAATTTTATGAAAAACGGCTGTGATTTTTATAATTAGATTTCTTCTGTAAGATATACCACAGTGGAACACTGGGATGTTATATTGTAATATTGTCAATCATTTTCTTTACTAATAGCTAAAATATTAAAGATTGTTAGGGATTCTATTCTATTCTGTTCTAATTATAGTATTATACTCCTGGAGGGACATTGCATTACTAGATGACACAAGATGCAGGATGGAGAAGTTCAGAGGTTTTGGCAAGCTGATGAGAGGTGATTCTGTAAAAGGCAGAAGTAGTGTGGGATTGTGGGATCTGTACTTCTTGTTTCTCCTAAATTACAGTAGGAAAGAAGTTAATGTAATTGGAGTGATTATTGCTTATGCTTCAGATTTAATGTCCAGCTGGGATTAATTATAAAAAGGCTTTTCAGAACAGTGAGATCTTGGAGCACTGTCTTAATTGCCATGGGGAGAAGAAAAAGAACTACTTTCTTAAGGTGTAGTTATAGCTTGATCATTGCTTTTGAAAAACTTAACATGACCTGTGTGTAGGAAATAATGAGGACCCAAATTCAACAACCTGGGAGGTCCCTTCCAATCTGAATTTACTGGAAATGCTCTTACTTGATATAGACTCAGGAAAGCATTATTAGCAAATTACTTAATGACTCATTGGCAGATGGAATTTTAAACATTTTAGAGTCTAAATAAAGTTAATTAAGGGTATTGGGCTAAAGCTTTGTGCTCAGTTTTGATGCCTGCAGTCATGGATTTTTCTATTTTAGATGGTCAGACCTCAGCCCAATATAGTTATTTGTGGTAAAATGTAAATTTCATGTGTGTACTTCATTAAGTACTTCTACTTCTTGGGTAAATGTTTACCAGATTTTTTTTTAGATTTTGATACAAAAATAAATTATCTAGACCCTGCAAGGTTATTTACTGCCAGCTTTAGAAAGCTAAGTTCAAATGGCTGACTTGCAAAATAGATTTAGTTTTGAAGGTTTGTTGTTAGGGATATTGGTGTTTAAGGAGTAAGTAGAAATAGGAGAGAATGGTTTAGTAGGGATAAAAATGATAAGATAGAGTTAACCAATTCTTTAGTGAGTAATACATCAAGGTTTAGGGAGTGTTGTGGGTTTTTTTAACACAGTTTAAAAGTCCCAAAAGTATTAAGCATAATGTATGTTCTGTGTCTCCTAGTAAAGCTAGTGCACTTCAGGGAGTATGGATTTCCTTCCATTTTGGAAATTTTCCCAGTAAGTCAGTGTCTGTCATTAATGTGGAGTACTACCTGGAACTTCTCTAATCTTAACATCTTCTGACCCTTGAAAAACACACAAGTCAACTGCTCCCGTCCTTGTGATGAGCTTCCAAAATCTCAGAGTGTGATATGAAGCATAGGTGCTGCATGGCTACAACAGACAGCTTTGGAGAAGTGCTTGTATTTGCTAACTGGTTAAATCTATTTATATCATGGAAAATTAGCTTATCTTGGGGTCTGATCAGAAAATTGCAGTGTCTTAAAACAGTGTATGGTGAGCAGACCCTTTCTACTGGGAATTGCTATCCCTTAGCTAGAGCAGGAAGGCTGAGACTGAATCCCCTGGTCTGGGCTGTTGGCATGTGAAGCAAACTGTGACAAATCTAAACTTTCAGCTACAATGTTTGAATGGAGAGGGTTGCTTTTTTGAGAGCATTAATTCAATTGCTTTGTGATCGTTGGACCGCATTTTTGGTTTGTGACGTTAGGGCTATCTAAATGAAGGGTGGGATCTCTGTACATAACAGCAATGTTTCTCATTTCGAGGAAATGGTAGGAACAGTAAAGTGCTTTCTGCTTTTTCTGTGTTTTTATTACTTGCATTAATGTTCAAGAGAATTTCACATTTGATAATAGAAGATGTTTATAAACTTTAGGTCAGGTCTTGGTTAATTTTGCAGAACCTCTAGAATAACTTCAAATGATGTTTGTCCCACATTATCTAGAAATTGTTTTATAAGATTCTTATCATGTTTTTACGTTACAAATGGGAAAAAATCTGGAAATAGTAATTTTGCAATATAATATCCAGACATACTTGCTTTTTCTCCTATCTATTGTGCACTTCACCACTGAAGAAAGTTTGAGACTCATGCAGTTATTATTCGGTGTTCATGTCGTTTTGTCTGATTAAGTGGAGAATTTCTCTAATTGGATGAATCCCACAGACACTGATGCAAACAGCATCCACCTTTAAAATATACTAATTTGCCTCTTATTCATTTCAAAAAATAGGATTTACATAGACAGGATTCAATATGCAATGGAAAGGTTTGGATCAGTGAGTCATTTTTTGCCTAAAAAGATTTGCATGGTAAAAATATCCCTATCTGTTACTGTCCTCACACTTTCCAGATAATAATTATCTGTAATGGTTAGCTGATTTCATGCTGAAGGCTTCAGTTCAGCAACACACTCAGTGTTGCGTGACTTGCACCAAACTGGA
This sequence comes from Serinus canaria, assembly GCF_022539315.1. Lineage (NCBI taxonomy): Eukaryota > Metazoa > Chordata > Aves > Passeriformes > Fringillidae > Serinus > Serinus canaria. Next base: position 55,411,911 of record NC_066313.1, on the reverse strand, counting down.
TTAATCCCTCTAGTTTAAAGTAATTCTTGTGCTTGAATCAGACACATTGAAGTACCCTGTTGAATTACTATCTGTGTGAAAATTGTTTTCTCCTCAACATAATCAATTTTGGAACTGGAAATTACCTTTGTTGATGGTTTTAGTATTTTTTCCCATGTTGTGCCACCTTCAGTTGTTGTTCAGTTTAATATTTGTGGCTTTGCAACTATCCAGACAATTGAATTATTGGCAGTTTACATGTAAAATTAGCATTTTGCCAACATTGTCATTCTTTAAAAAATAGCAATGCAAAATCTGGTGGTCCAAAGAATTAGTCTCTATTTAATGTGAATAAATAAAGTTTAAATTTACATTTATATTGAGGTGTAACAAAAAAATGTAACTTTAATCTATATGTGCAGCTATTTCTACATGTTTCTATATTTTAATATTTTTCAGACAAGTATAAAAGAAGGATTACTACTGAAGCAAACCAGCTCTTTTCAGAGGTGGAAAAAGCGTTATTTCAAACTTCGAGGTCGTACTCTTTACTATGCTAAGGATTCAAAGGTAATTCTGTGCTATTAGTGTCTAATGCCTTTTTTTTGTGACTTCAGTTTTGTTTAGGCTTTTAAGTTTAATGCATTTAATAAGTTTAATAAGAATAATAATTTAATTATTTGTTCACAGTTGTTTTATATAAAAAATGCTGTATATAGGATGTAATGGGTTAAATTAGCTTTAAGAAAGATTGGTTATTTCTCTTGATTTTTTTCATGTGAAGTTTATCACAGTTATTTTAAGCTTTTGGTCTATTCAGACAAATAATAAAGTCATTCTAAGGAGTTGTGGAGTTTTTTGTGGCTCTCAGACAGTAAAAAAAAGTAATAACTGGATAATGCTTAAAAGTTATCACTAAGGCTGCATTCTATTAAAACTCTTCTGCTCTGAGGCCCATAGAAACAGTTAGGGCTTTTTACAGGGGCACGTGGTCGTAGGACAAGGGGGAATGACTTTAAACTGAAAGAGGATCCATAATATCCATATTTGGATATTAGGTAGGAAGATGCTCTTTACTGTGAGGGGGTGAGACACTGGCCCAGGCTGCTCAGAGAAGCTGTGGATGCCCCGTGCCTGGAAATATTCAAGGCCAGATTGGATGGGGCTTTGAGCAACCCCATGGCAGGGGGTTTGGAGGTAGATGATCTTTAAGGTCCCTTCCAACTAAAACCATTCTGTGATTCTATGATAAAGATGGGAAAAGAAGGTGTTACGAGTAGGCAGTTGTGCCAGTACTCAAAGGCATGCTGAATCCAGACATCCTAAAACTCCCCCAATATTGATTCTCCTCCCTGTGGCATGGAAGAGGAAAAACATGTTAGGGCTAAAAAAAATGTTGGACTGCTCTTCTGTGCTACAAAACCCATCATGAACATAACAGAACCTAACTGATCCTTTGCCAGAGGCTGGAGTGTTAAGAGTAGACGTAAATTTCTCTTGTTTGAACATCAGACAAAGGCCTGGAAGGGATCAGTTCAGCCCTTTGAGATGCATCTCCTCATATGGATACTATATCATGACTTTAGGGTTCCATCCTAAAACTAAATAATTAACTTACATTTCACTGTGTGTGAATCTCTTTCCTCTGACACCGCATTTATGCTGCACAGTAGACACTCTAAAGCTTTAATATGTAAGAAAACCCCCTTCTTTTAAAAGAGATTTTAAAGCAATATAATTATTGAGCCGTTTTTTATGCTCTCATGTACCATTTAGAATAGCAAGTAGGACTGTGTTTAGGGCCAGTTAGGAAATTTTGTCACATCCTCAGTGTGTTCTATTTTTTTCACTACTTTTATTTTCTATTTGTATTTTCTAATTGGAATAGACGCAATAAAATTAAAGCACATTTTGTAAGCGTAGCTGAAAGTGGAATCAGACTTAATTTCATGCTTCTATGTTCTTTTCCCTTCACAGTCTCTAATATTTGATGAAGTTGACCTGTCAGATGCCAGCGTAGCTGAATCAAGCACAAAAAATGTCAACAACAGCTTCACGGTATGGAACAATTTTAACACTGTTTTTGAAGGCTGTGGATAGACTGTTACTAAGAAAATTGAGGATCCTCTCAATTGCTTATTTTCCTCTGTTTGGAAATAAAATTTCTTTTTTTGGAAATGGTTTAATGTATGAGAACAATACCCTGTAAGCTCTAGAACATTTTATTTCAGTGAGCAGAAATGTGAGATGACAGTTGTTTCAAAAGATGATGATAGAAGACCTTAAAAATACAAGATTTAGTACTTAGCACTTATTATGGGTTTGTGCTATAGTTTCTCTTAGAGGTGACATGCTGAATTAAATCAAATGTAATTGTGTTTTTGTTTTCATTTTCTTAACATGACATTTTTATTTTCTTCCTATATTGAAGTGTATTTTATTTTTTTCACTGCCAATCATACCCAGATATGTTTCTGTCATGTGGAAAAGCTGTCCCTACAGTCTCAGCTTGATTCTGATACTGCTGTAAGAACATAGAGTATTGATAAATCCCTGTTTCTGTAAGTTCACAGGTGTTATTACACAAATGACCCTTCATTTATTGTTCAGCTGTCTGTTAGAACTAAGTGATAATGTCTGACACAATTCCTCTGCTGATTCTTAACCTCTAGAGAAAAAGATCTTGAACATGAGCTAGTTATGAGGAATACCATTGGTGAAGTTGTCCTTTTGAAGGATATTTTGAGATGTCCCACTGACTGCAATGGCTTAATTTTCCTTAACTGAATGTCTCTAAAGGTTAATTTTCAATTTTCCTGACATTTTTAAGTCCCCAGGTGACCCATATTAGTTCATATTACCATATTACAAGCCTTTTTTTTCTCCAAAGAAGCCAAATGCAAGCTTCATGAGAGGTTCATAGTTTATTCTTGCTGTGGGATCTCCCAGGCAGCTGCTGAAGCAGTCAGAGCACTTCAAAGATGTGCTTGTGTTGGCCTTGACACCCAGTGCGTTGTGTCAATCTAAGCTGCTTTGCTGACTAAGAATCCAATCAAAAAGACTACTTTGGCAGAAGGTCTCAGGTGAGGTGGTGGCTGTGTAAGGTACTAGCCTGTCTCTTGGAAAGGTTCTTTCCAAACTAAAAGTTCTGCTTCTTCAGAAAAGTGGGATGCTTGGGCTTTTTACTTTTTTTTTTCCTTTCTTTCTTTCTTTCTTTTTTTTTTTTTCCTAGTTCAATATTTGGTGTTTTGGTATCCTTTGTAATCCTTTAGGCCCACTCAGCATCTCATTCTTCACCAAAAGCATGTTTTGCTTCTAATATCATGACTTCTGAGGAAGACAGTAGTGAAAAAAGTCATCTCTGGCTACAGCTTTAACATCTTCAGAGACACTGTTTATTTTCATGTCCTGGGTACTTTAGGGCAAACAGTGTTTTCTCTAAGGAGTCCTCAAATTAATTTTGAAAAATTATTTGGATGTAAAGCTCTCCTGGATTGAAGAGTCATCTGATTTGACTGTGAAATATGGTAATAGTCGTCAGATTGCTTAATCTTTTGGCTTCTTTCTTTGTGTTTGCCTAACCCAGTCTCCCAGCAACACAGCTCTGTGGAGTGAGACATCTCTGACCTCGCCTGCACTGGGCTGGACTCAGGGGCTGGGGGTGGAGTGGGTGGTTAGCTCTCCAGCAATACTCCTTATAAATAAAAAGAAATCTTTCTTTTTGCCTTTTTATTTTCTTCCATCTTAAAAGGTAATTCTTCTTTTCTTAAAATTATGAGTCTTTTTATTTATGTTTTAAGTCATCTGTTAGCATTCTCTTTGTTAAAAAAGGTAAAAATCAAATCCTTAACACTAGTCTTCTCTAGTTAATGTACTCCTCTTGTTTTTTGTCCCATTAGATAATATTTTTAACACAAACTGATGTAAATGGAATATACACCAAAGGACAAATTTTCCAGGAAAACACACCTTTACAAATTTATATTAAAAAATGATTTTAAGTTTTTGTTTAAAAACCATTTTGTCATTTCACTTAGATCATACCCTCTCCCCTCAATTTTCCACCCCCAGCTTGTAGACATTTTGCCTTCTTTTGCCTTTTCTAGTTTGTATGTTTGATGGCAGAGGTGTGTGTCAAGTTTTTCCATGCTCTTATTTTGGATAAAACTCAAGTCCTAGAATTAGTCATAACACATAGATTTAAGGGTGAGTTTATTTGTAATGCTTGCAGAATATTTTATGTAACTAAATACCACTGTTTGTTCACCAGAATTACTTTGCTATTTCTCTGCAAACAAGTTGAGGTTAAAGGGAAATTTGAGGTACATAATATCTGCTAATTAAAATACAGAGCTGATAAACTTTAATCAGCTCATTTGTTTCATTTTTTTCCTTACTGCTGATGATATTACCTTTCAGTGAATGATCAACTCACTTGTAGCGATAAGTTTCTAGTGTACAACCTTGCCTTTTAAGAGTTTGTAGGTGTTTTGTAGTTCTGAGCACCCTTACCTAGAGGTTAATAGGTAACTTATAATGAAAGGTATCCCTTGATTTCAGAGGCCTTTACATAAAACACTCAAGGCTGGATGTTTCCTCCTGCCTTGTTAGGTACCAGCGTCCCAAGTCTATGGGAAGAGGGTGAAGAGGTTCCAACATGCAGTGAGAAATTTGCATCACCCTCTCCATCAGCCACATCAGGAACCCAGGGGGGATTTGCTCAGCCCATGACCAGTTCAGTGGCATGAGTGAGTGCTGAGTCCTCACAGAGATATTGGGCACTCTGCAGAACATGTTTTTCCCCAGAACTTTGCTTCTGCCTTGGGGGGTGGTTTGTTTTGTCTCAGCACAGCCAGAGGAGTGTAGTTGCTCAGCATGTTACCCCTCTGGGGAGGCTCCTGGGATGAATCAGTCTCTCACCCTTATTGCACAGGAGCAGATGGGGCAGTGACCAGTTCTGCTGAGAGCTGTAATTCCTTGTGCATTCTGGTTTGCAGGCATGGAAGCTGGCTTGTTGGTACCTTGAGTGCATTTAGAAAAACCCTCTTTATTGTTCTCAAAATGAGATTTGAGACCAAATGGGGCTGAAGAGTGTTCTCTGGTGTGTAAGCGTGGGCTTGTAGAGCAGTGGTGGTGTGCTTTTGTTCTAACAGGTATAAGGGATGGGATTTTAAAATGCTAAAAGGATTCTTGAACAGGCATATTCAGACAATGAAGTTCCTCAAGGCAACAAAGGTGACTATGGATTGTGATTTAAAAGGAAGTTATCTTAGGTGAAATTTGGGCTGAAGTTTCTACCTCAACCTTGCTTTTGATGATGAAGAACTGATGCACATTGCTGAGGAAAAAAATCTGTAGATGTTGAGCATGCTGCCCTTTAGTAGTTGAGGAACATGGTTGTATAAAATGCTCTGGATTACTATAAAATCTGTGTTAGAGTCTCATGTTCAATGCACAGGCTTCATGTGGCAGCACCTGTATTTTAATCCATCCAAACTTTTCTTTGAAACTCTTAATTCAGTTATGGGTTTCTTGATGGTAAATGTAATGGAAAATAATAATATGGTAAAATACTGGTTTTGAAGCACCAGTTTGTATAGCTGGCTTTACCTAATTGCATCTAAGAGAAACAGAGAAAATAGTTTCTCTGTCATTCTGGAAGGTCCCCTCTAGGAATATGAGAGTTAACATACTGTATGATACTCAGGATGGGGATTCAGCTTGTCCTAACTTCTGGGTGGGACTTGATTGGTTTATAGGCCCCTAAATTTAGATATCTAAAATAAAATTATTAGGTCTTTAAAGCAATTTCTGTAATTCTGTAATGCTCAGTTTAGTTTAGACTCCAGTGATTTATTAACTGATTCTCCCTTAGCTACAATAGCAGCTTTTTCATCCAGGGCACCTAAAATGTAGGCCCTTGCTTTCAGCTTTCTGAATCAGGTGCTGAATCAAGTGGTTTTTGTTGAATATGCATCTTCTGAAAGTTGTCATCTTGAGCAGGAGAAGCTGCAGTAGGCAGATCTGCTATCCTGGAAAGCCTTCTGTGATTTTTAGTAATTGGAGACTGGCTGGAAAGGAGACTTTACGTTCCAGCTAATAACGCTGATTACTAGGATTCTGGATATGCTTGCAGAAATGTCTGACATAGTACATTTTAGCTGATGGATTGGTTTTAGCAATGCTTGAGCATAGAGTCCTGATTATTTATCTGTGAAAAAAATACATCCTTGGAGAACTTTTGAAGTGTTGGGCTTTAATAAAGTTTTCTCACCTGGTGTTATGATGCAAAGGCAGTAGAAACTTATAAAGTATTTCAGTTTTATATTTTATATTATGTCCATTTGATTTAACTATTTTCCAAGATAAATAATATTTGTCAACATTCTTCTATACTCTTACCTATTCTTGCTGTTCTCCTGATTGTTACTCAGCAGCATCATCTTGTAAGTGACATTACATGCTTGACACTCAAGGAATCCCAAGTCACAGACATCTGGGATTATTTTATAAATTAATGCTCATTTACATTCCATATGGATCCCAAGTTTTGTCTGTTTTCTGCAGTCGCATAGTGTGAATTTTTGTGTCCCCTATTTTGGTACTAAGATCCTTCTTCTGTTAATTTGGAGCTGTCTGTAACTCATAAATATTTAATCTGTGCTTCTGTGGTGTGCATTTCTTTGTTTTTACTAACGCTGAAATTTTTCAAGTCACTGTACTCTCTACTTAATACATTGCTTGGCTCACTTTGAAGTGCCTTGGAGATCAAGAGGGGGAACTAAGTAATCAAAATTTTGTGCTGTCTGCAAATATTCCTGTATTGCTACTTTACACTTCTCTTCCAGTTTAAGAATCATGCCACAAAATTTTGTTTGAGAATAACAAGCTGCTTATTATCTATTAATCTTTTTTCATATTAAAAATTCTTTTTATTCCTTCTTACTTTTTTATATCCCTTAGCTTTTCATCTCCTTGCATGATGGTCTTTTTAGTTTTATAATTGGTCTTTTCAGTTCAATGATTGATTAAACATGATTATGGATCAGCCTGATTTAACTTTTCTGAACAGTAAGTAATGTTTTTCAATTTAATCCCTTTAATGAATTAATTACTTTATGGGTTAATTTTTCAATGTATTTTTTCTTATTATATTAAAAAAGGCCCAAACAAAACATGAATGGCATTTCATTAAACTTAGTCCCTGAATGTAACTTTGTTATAAATTTCTTTTTTCTTTGATTTTCACTTTTTTTGATCAGACATATGAGTTCACTTGGACTGAAAAGTAGGGAATTCAGCTTAAAATGTTTTAAACAGCAACAAAAAATCTTTTTGCAGCTGTCTATGATTTCCTTTGTATTCTGTAAATTTGGATAGATTTAAAAAAAAATAAATATATATATATATATATGCTGATTGTCCTTGGATATATTATTTTTAGAAGATTAGAGTTTTTCTATAGGTTAGTGAAACTAAATATTCTATTGGAGCAACCGTACTTCAAGTGTGGTTAAAATTTATATTGTCTTCTTCTATTTTCTATTGTTTTCTTACAGACCTTTGAATACCTTATTTCTTATCCATATTTCTGAATGCAGCATATCCTATGTCTTGGTTGGGATGTAAAGTTTATTGGCATATGACTTATGTGGAACCAGCTTAAAGGATAAAGTAATTCTTTTCATCTTTGTGCAGCTGCTGTTTTCAATGGGAGGTGGCCCAGTTGTACTGGAATCCCGATTCTTGTGATTTGTCAAGATTTCAAGTTGAATACTGCTGCCAGTCCCTAAAGGCAGATTGCTTTTAGCACTTTATTTCAGTCCTGTTGCTTGTGACATCAGTCAGCTCAGTTTGCATCATGGAGATTAGCTACTTCTAATTGATTTTAGAGAACTAACTTTGTAATATTCACTATGGGCTTGGGAGACAGAATGTGTTGCCAGAATTTTGCAGTATGTTTCAGAGATAGTGGCAATTTCTCTGGACTTGGACATATTTTGCTTCTTTCTTGCCACTGAGATATTTTCAGAGTTGTTGTTGAGATTTTTCTTCAGGGACTACAAAAACTTCAGGGAATGTGAGAATTGCTTAACCTCCCCCAAGCCACATCAGGAAGAAAGAAGACAAGCCTTTTCCCAAGTTTAAAACCTTTCATCTTTGAGTTTGGGCACTCCCTCTGTCTTTTCAAATATTAAGAGACAAAGAGAGATGTTTCTAAAGCTGGGAATAATTATCCTAAAACTTTTCTTTTTCTTTTTTAAAATTTAAATAAGCTGACATCAGTTGAATTTTGTACTGACTCTTGATTTGCCTGGAGTTCGGGCTCTTGAGCTTTATTTAAGTGCAGAAAGCTTATGGAATCTAGTGGAGGTAGTCCTCTGCTGCTGTCCTGCATGTTTATGAAATCCAATTTACTGCAGCTGCATCTCAGTAACATCAGGAGATGGTTTCTTTACTGATAGCCTCAAGCCTCTTTCAGATGTTCTTCTATCTCAGTCTGGTTCAAAGGGCTGCTCACCTGAAGGTTACACAGATCTTTCTCTTCTCTGGCCTTTCTGCTGCTTTTCTTTCACTGTCTTTCTTACTTCTTTAGTTTGGTGAAATCATCTTGCTACTCCTGTGTTGGCAGGCTCCTAAGATCCTGGGGTCAGCAGTTATCCTCGAAGTTCCAAACTTGATGTGGACTCCCTTGATTTCACCTATTGCTAAGCAAACACTGCCTTGCTTGTAGCCTGGATTGATTAATCTTTCTGGTTTGCTCTGTAAGAATACTCTGGAGCACAGCTATCCATATTCTTTTTTTCTTTGTAAAAATCTATTTTGAGTAAATGTCTATATATAGTTTCTGTTGATGTTCCCTTGAAGGGAGACACTCTTGCTTGACTTCTCCCTTTAATAAACCACAGGGACATACAAGGAATGGGTTTGTGTTTGGAAACATGCTTCTGGTTTTTATCCTTTAAATCAGCAATAATCTCCTGGATTTGGGTATGTTTTGAAATTTCCTGTACATTCCAGTTGTGTGTTGTTGTTAACAGTATATACTGATGTTTCTGGGAGTTCAGACACATTTGCAGAGGTCTGCTTTAAGTACTGTCCTCTGGTGAGCTGAATCCTAGTCTCAGAGGCACTGTATTTTAAATTTTGTCCTTGTGATTATCAGAAGGGTCAGTGCATGGCACCGTTTAAAGATGGGGTAATGGGGGTAATGGCATATCCAGATGTTCCCCATGCCCTGTTGGCAGTGTAGAGCAGGGCTGACAGGTCCTGCAGTATCATCTGCAAAGGTGCTGGGTTCTCTTCTTGCCTCCAGGAGGTAGAACATGGCTGGAAATGGCTCAAGTTCCTGTGCTGGCTTCACCAGCATGACTCAGCTTTGCTCCAGTAGCTGACTCTTGGAATGGATTTAGCTTTTCCCTGGTTGTGAACTATCTGCTGTTTCATACAGATGGTGATTAGCCTCTAAGTGATGAAGGCTTTTTGATGCTCCCAACCTGAGCAACACCCAAACCACAGAAAGAGAGGGGAAGTGCTTTGGATTCCATTTTGTTCAATTTTCTACTCAGGGTTGGGATTTTTTTCTATATTCAGACAGTTTAGAAGTAAGACAAAAACTGAAATAGCAAATTAATATGCTTAGGAAAAGAAAAATTAGACAAAAGCCATTAGTGTGCACTTGTGATGCATTTAGGGTTTTTTCTTCCATTTGCCACTTGCTCATTTCCCCTCCCCCTCTCCTCCCATCATCTGACAGTTACAAAAAAATGTAATGAAGCTGAGAGCTCTTTCTAAGTTCTAAGCTTCTTATCTCTGACTTGATGCACTGTCCCTTTCCCTAGAGTGTCTGGAGATGTTGAAGCTTTAAGTTTCATTATGAAAAAGCAATAAAGCATTTCAGCTGTGGTGCTAAAAATCCATAGAAAAATTGCTTGAGATTGATCTGTTTCAAGGAAGCTGAACACTTTTCAGAGAGAAAAAAGGAGATACTTAAGAATGTGATCATTCTGGTCTGTATTGTACATTTTGATTTAAGTTGCGTTTGCCCGGAGCTTGTTTTCCACACATTTCATGCTTGGCAGAAATTTTTCAAAAATAGCTTGCAGAAAATTTCTGGTTCTCACTGGTGAAGCATTTGGGATGTGTGAAGAGTAAGCCAGATTTCATTCTTCCTGCACTTTCTAATCCATTCTCTGATGTTTATTTCTATTCATGCTTTAAAAGTGGTTAAAATACCTGGATAAACCTCAGAAAGTATTCCTCACTACAGTTCCTGTTTACCAGATAATTTTATAAATTAAGTCACTGCTTTAAACTTTGAAAAAGTTTCCTGTTTCTTGTGAACAAGGATCCCTGGCTTAAGGCAGCTGAACGATGTTTAAACAGGAATCTGTTATTACAGACAGGAAAAAATAGTCTTTTGCCGTTTTATGTTGTATAAATTTGCACCTAGTGCCATTAAATATATAACTACATCTTAAATCTGAGAAGCCATCCCATCTGATAGATGTGTAGTGAGCTGGTGAAACCAAAGCTAAGGGCACAGCAGTGTGAAACTAATGTGCTGAAGAAAGCTTTCTGCAAGGACTTTAAAGAAACATGCAGGCCTTGAACTAACTATATATAGCAGTTGCCAGTTTACATTTACAAGAATGGTTTATTGGTTTTGCTGTATTTAAATGCTGATTTAAAATAAGTTTCTAATTCTGTGGTCCAAGTCCAAGGAACTTTGCTACCCTGCTTCTTGTAACTGTCTCATTATAAAGTTATACTTCTGCAGGGAAAAGGTTTTCCTGTTAGCAGTTGGTTGAAGTTGAATACATGAGGTCGATTTGGGGAACTGGATTTCTGACAAAGTGATCTTTGCTGGATACTTTTGCAGTTCATGGCTGGACGTGTAACTGGATGACTCGATTTACCTGGATTCTGTTTTCACAGAATCATGGAGTGATTTGTGGGCTGGAAGTGGCCTCTGATGGCCATCTGGTCCACCCCCTTTGCTGAAGCAGGGCTACCTAGTCCAGGCTGTGTCTAGGCTTTTTAGCATCTCCAAGGGCAGAGACTTCACAGCTGCCTTGAGCAACCAGTGCCAGTGCTCAGTCACCCTCACTGTAAAACATTGTTTCCTGATGTTCACAGAGAGCCTCTGTTGTCTCAGTTTGTTCCCTTTACCTCCTAGCTTTTCACTGGGCACCACTGGAAAGAGCCTGGCTCTGTCCTCTTTGCATCTTCCTTTCAGGCATTTAGATACATAAGATGCCCCTGAACCTTCTCCAGGGTAAACAATTGTAGGTCCCTTAGGGTCTCCTCACATATCCCATACTCCAGCACCTTCACTGGAATGTCTGCAGTATGCCCATGTCTCTGTTGTACTGAGCAGCCCAGAACTGGACACGATGCTCCAGGTGACGCCCCACCAGGACTGAGTAGAGGGGCAGGTTCACTCCCTGGACCAGGGGATGGATACCCCTGGCCTATTTTGCTGCAAGGACATGTAGCTGGTTCATGCTCCATTTGTTGTGCAAGAGTACCCCAGGTCCTTTTCTGCCAAGTTGCTTTCCAGAGTTGATTGATGCCTGGGGTTGTTCCTTCCCAGGTGCAGGACTTGGGACATCTTGTTGAACCTAATGAGTTACTGCCAGCTCATTTCTCTAGCCTGTTGAAGTCGCTTTGGATGGCAGTGTGACCCTTGGGTGTATCAGCTACTCCTTCCCAGTTTTCTGTCATCAGTAAACCTGCAGAGGATCACTCTACCACATCATCCAGATCATTAATGAAGATGCTAAACAGGCCTGGTCCCAGTATTGTCCCATGAGGTACACTGCTAATTACTGGCCTCCCTCAAGCCATGCTCTGTGCTGCTGATCCCTTTGGGCTTGGCCATGCAACCAATTTTCAACACGCATCGCAGTCTGCTCATCCAGCTTATAAATCATCAGCTTCTCTAGGAGGGTCTTAGGGGATAGTGCTGGAAGCCTTACTGAAGGCAAGGTGAACAAAATCCACCTCTGTCTCCTTATCTACCAGGCCACTCATTTCATCACAGGTTACAAAAACATGACTTCCCCTTGGTGAATGAATCCAGGCTGACTATTCCCACATGCTTTCCTGTCTGTGTGCCTGACTGTATTCTGGGTGATGCTCCTTCATTTTTGCTCAGTGTGGTATAAAATAAGCCACCTAAATTACCCAGGCTGGATTCTACTGCAGAATGAAGTCCCTTTACCTTTTTCAATGATGCAACCATTTTTGTCCTGAAGCTCACTTGTTCTGGTGTTGTATTGGTGTAAGAGATGCTGTGTGGAACTAAGCCTTTTCTTTTCTAAAAACTCCTAAGAGTTTTTACTGTGGGAGCCAAAACCACACATTACATCAATATTTGTGAGCTTGGGAACAGTGAAATAGGAGAAGGCCAGGAAAAAGAGGGAAGCAACATTTTAGTGGAGAAGACAGAGCTAATTGTTCTGATTATAAATTCTGTATTGTACTGAGACAAATGTAATAACCATTTATTACCCACCTTGCTTTTAACTCCTCCCCTGTCTTTGTAATTTATACTTTTGTCTGGCTTGACTCATAATGAAAAATAACACTGACAATTCACCATAAAGCACCAACTAAGTACAACTTTGACAGTGATAGTACTGTTATAATTTATTTAGTATCCAGAAACCAAGAAACTGACTACTCTAGAAAGCTGTCCAGCTGTTATCACTGTGATTTTTGCAGACAGGTTCTGGAAGGTGTGAGAGCATCAATGACTACAGCAGTCCACTTCCACCATTGGTAGAGGTGCCTTCACCTGCCACACTCATACAGACCTACCTGCTCAAGAACAGGGGCATGGAGAAAAGGGGAATGGAAAAGCAAGAGAGGCGCAGAGCATGTTGTCCTAGTATTTGCCTGTTCCAGCTCACCAACATCATAAGCACAGAGAAGTTAATTACACTCCTGTCCCAGGCATTGAATACAGTCCCTAAGGAGAGAGTTGGGGTGCTCTCTCTGTATCATCCTCTCTTCATTATTTCCAAAAGATATTTTAAAAGTATCTGTCCAGAGAACAGGAAAACCATTTCCTCACCCCCTTCAGATTCTGTGTGATATTTCTACGTTAGTAATTTAATTCAAGATCAGGCATACAAATGCTATTAGTGTAATGTCTGATAATAGTTCAGAGTGGCAGAAGGTGCCTTAATGCAAATATCATGTTGCAGGAAGCAGAATGCTTTGCAGTAGTTGCTTTGTATCTACTTAGGTATAGAGCACTGTTCTCTTGATTAGCAAACACTGTGTCTTCATTTTGAATTTGTAAAAGAAGCCAGAATTGGAGCCAACAAGCTTTGTGAACTGTATTTTCTTATATATTCCTGATAGTAAAAAAAAAGAAAAAATTAGAATAAAATTTAGTCAACAGGCTTTAATTAAACTCTCTGTGATTTTATTTTATAGATTGTAAGTCTAAAACCACTGGGCTGAAGGCATGTAGAATGTTACTGGTTAGGTTATGCCCACTGAAAGAAGAAAGGACTTTCAAATTTACTCTGAATTTGATGACAATTTAATTTCCTTTCAAGATATTAAGCTTGTTCCTAGTAAGTGTTGTCTGAAAGAAAAGTTGTAGTAGTGATCCCAAATTTGGCTGTAGAAATGTCATCCTAGTAATTTCAAGATGTGTATGTACATATATATATGTGTATATGTATATTTTAGAAGAAAATTATGGTAGTGTTTGTGTGAAAATCCCAACTTAAGGCAAGACCTATGTGGTAGCAGAGTGAACAGTGATCTCTTGTTCTCTCCCTTATTCCCCATTCAAAAAAATCCCCCTACTTTTCTGAGCAGAACAAGAACATTATTGCAGTAATGGGTAGTTTTACTTCCCATTCAGACATTGTTTATTTCCTGGGATTTTTTAGGGTTTGTGTTGGTTGTCTTCAACTTTTAAGACTGTATGTGCTCACTCTTCCCAATGCCTACTGCATTAAAAATGTTTTTTATTCCAACTACCTCTATTTTATTACTTTCCAATATACTGCAGTATCTGCTCTTGGTAATTGTCTTTTCCAAAATCAGCAGTGACTTTTTGGCTACTTGACAATGGTGGAAAGTTTCAAAGGAAGGTAATCTTATTTATTTTTTAAGACCTTTTGACTGTCTTCATCTTTTGTGATTTGCTTCCTGCTTTGTCAGCATGTGAACTGTTGGCACCTGAGTTCCTTCAAGACTTAAGAGTGTTCTGATTCTTATGTTACCTTGGTGGTCTCCCAGTGGTTCCTGTAACACTACTTTGCATTGTGTTATAGAGCCTTCCCTTCCCTTCCCTTCCCTTCCCTTCCCTTCCCTTCCCTTCCCTTCCCTGCCCTTCCCTTCCCTCCCTCCCTTCCCTTCCCTTCCCTTCCCGTCCTTCCCTCTTCCCGTCCCTTCCCCTTCCCTTCCCTTCCGCTTCCCTTCCCTTCCCTTCCCTTCCCTTGCCCTTCCCTTCCCGTTCCCTGCCCTTCCCTTCCCTTCCCTTCCCTTCCCTTCCCGTCCCTTCCCTTCCTTCCCTTCCCTTCCCGTCCCTTCCCTTCCCGTCCCTTCCCTTGCCATTCCCTTCCCTTCCCTTCCTTCCCTTCCCTTCCCTTCCCTTCCCTTCCCTTCCCTCCCTTCCCTTCCTTCCCTTCCCTTCCCTTCCCTTCCCTTCCTTCCCTTCCCTTCCTTCCCTTCCCTGTCCCTTCCCTTCCCTTCCCTTCCCTTCCCTTCCCTTCCCTTCCCTTCCCTTCCCTTCCCGTCCCTTCCCTTCCCTTCCCTTCCCCTTCCCTTCCCTTCCCTTCCCTTCCCTTCCCTTCCCTTCCCTTCCCTTCCCTTCCCTCCCATATTCAGAGCAATATACAAGTAGTAATATATTTGGAGCACTGAAGATCAAAAAGGTAATATGTAATTGAAGAAAAGGTGCTCACTTGGGTCAGTAGAAGAGAATACACAAGTCTGAATATGAACACATTCAATAAGATAAAATTACTAGTTAAATTCAAATTTACATCGCAGGAAAATTGTTTTGAGTTCAGTTACATCCATTTAATTTTTATTATGTCTGTATACAGATTCAGTTGTCTTTAGTGAATGAACTTCAAACATCCCACTTAGTTAATCATAGCATTGTGTAAGCATTCAGAAGAAAGCATGCCATCTGTATAAATGCAAATAAGAAGGTTTAGGAAGTCAATCTCAATTTAGGATAAACAAGAAAAGCCATACTGAGCTAGTGTAAAGCTCATAAAACTGAGTTGAATCAAAGTATAATAATAATAGTAGCAGATACTAAAGAATGAAGTAGAAACAGCAGAGCTTATATAGTGATTCTTACCCTTCAGTCATTTCCCAACATTGACTCATGGCTGGACTTTTGAAGATCTGATAAGCTGAAGATGGCAGATATTGTCTTTTATAGTATATGATGCATTTATTTGTGATGAATTTTTCAAATGCCTTTTTGGACATTTTTAATTTTTGTTTCCTCAGTGTCCTTTGGGAATACTTTTCAAGTCTAAAGAATGCTTTGCATTTAGGGAAAAAACACTTGTTGTTTGCTAACATTTTCCTTGGCTCCCTGACTTCTTATGTTATATGAAATATCTTAAAAATAATGAGAGCACATTTTTTCCATGATTTTGTAGACTGAAATAGATGAGAAGCTAAACGGGCTTCTTAGTTCCTATTTATTTTATTTTATTTTATTTTATTTTATTTTATTTTATTTTATTTTATTTTATTTTATTTTATTTTATTTTATTTTATTTTATTTTATTTTATTTTATTTTATTTTATTTTAAAAAATCAAGCATTGTTGATACTTCTTGCATATAATGCATTTCATCTTTTTTCATGTTACTATGAACCTTCTTGGAGTTTGTTGTTTGCAAATATGTAAATCAAAGAGAATATATAGTTTAATTGTATTTACAAATATGTACATCTTCCCACAAATAGGTCAACTTCCCACTTTATTTTTGTAGCAATAATAATTGATCCTATATTCATATGATTGACAGTATCCTATTGAGCTGTTAGACTGCTGCAATGCTGTGAACTTCATTCAGATTTTTGCGCTCTGATTTTAGTAAGGAGCTGGAGTAGATGAATTTCCGGTGTGTTTACATGCATTGGTTAGCAGTGTTTGGTGATGTGATTCAATTGCCAATAAATGGCTGTGCAGGGCACTTTGAGAGGAAGTTTGGTGTCCCACCTTGGTTATTTATAGCTACTGTTCTGGTCCTCTGCCCTCTGGTCCTCATACTTACCCCTCCCCTGACAAAACTTTTGGTACCAAAGGGTGTCTTCATTGGTACTGGGTAACTAGGTGTGAGCAACTGAACCAGGGCCTTAATTTCAGAGTGGGGGAAGGGTGGAGGGATGCACAGTGGATTGTGACTAGTACTACTGAAGATAGGAGTAATATATATCTAGGTATTACTTGAAAAGATCAAGATTAGTCAGGAGTTTTCAGCAATAAATGCAGCTGTTTTTGCTTAATGGCATTTCACAACATCTGGTTACCGGTTAGAATCAGTAATAACTGTGGCAGCAGGGTGGACATAATGTGCTGAGTCTTGGGTGGATTTATCATTATTTAATCGTTATTATAATCTCATGCTATATAATAGGAAATAATCTGTCGTTAATATTTGCCCAAATAACACTTCTGTGTCCACTGAAACCTGGAAATTTCAGCAGAATGCTGATTGTTGTTGGAGCCAGGGTTATATTATGATTTAATGACTTTTCTTGGCTTCATTGGATGACCTGGCCTCGAAAAACATTTTGAAGTAATAAAGCGTCTGTTTGGCTCCAAACTAATGAGAGAAGCATTGCTCTTTGCATAAACTGTTCTTTAGGAAAAGCCATGGAGACCTACTAATAAACCTTATTAAAAAGCTTAAGCAAGATTGAAAGAAACAGAAAACAAAGAAACTATTCCTTTCCATGTGAAGTGAGTACATTAAAAAAAAAAAAAAAAAGGCAAGCCCAAAGCATTTTTGCCTCCCCTCCATGTGACTTGCAGCCTGCTGCACTTCAGTTACGTCGTCTCTGAGAGATGTTAAAGTGCAGCTCAGTTTAATGAAGGAGTGCATAGGACAAATCAAGGCTAGAGACAGTTTACAGCAGGGACTGGGTGAGTAACTGCAGCTGTAGATAAATGTTTACTAATATTGTGCAAATGTTGTAATGTCTAGCTTGTAGCTTGTATTTGAAAGAATACTCAGAATTACCATTTTTTGGTGGTCCTTTCTCTATTTTATTTAATTTGCAAGTGTTGGTGGTATGCAGTATACTATGCAGTAGATTAATGCATAATACTGATAAAGAATTAAATTTTATTTTTCAGACTTTCTACAACAAAACAAATAACTTTCCTTATTTTCTTGTACTTGTTTTAAATTCTTTGCCATGTAAGTAACTGCTTTGTCTATTTTAATGCAGTGCTCAAAATAATTTCAGTGGGAGTTAGCTGATAGTTTCTGCTGCCTTCCTGTTATTTTGATTATTTTTCTACTGTTTAGGGAGAGGGGAGAGCAGCTTGTACTCTGAATCTCTTTGGTACAGTATTTTCAGATTTCTAGAATCCAACTCTAGACCACTGAAAAATTCCAGCATCAACTTGTTCCAGGAATTCATTCAATTGTCCTAGTAGGATATGATTTCAACTGTTTGGTTTTGTTGTCTGTGCCTTTTTATAAAGATTTGTATGTGTTCTTATAATGAGTTGATATAGTTGGATATAAAAGTGCTGTTTTAAATTTTTGTGTGTATAAATTTGTGTGAATATATTATCAATATACGAGATAGTAAAATATGATGACAGCTTTTGTGGTTAAGACTTCCAGGCATTTGATTTTAATATGTTTTTGTCTCTAGCAATTGGAATGGACCTTGCAGTTGTTATGATGCAGTTATGAAATAGGATTGCAGTCTTAGTCAAATAGTAATTCACAGAATGGCTGTTTTAGCATTTCAGTGCCTGCCATTTGAGCATTTGAATCTCAGTGCATAGACAGAGAGCTGAGAAGGGGTAATGATTGATGTAGATTCCAGAGACCTGTACCAAAGCCTGATTTGAAACTTGGGAACTGTACAAGGAAAAGCAAACTCTTTTGTTGCTGGTAGTGCATTAAAGAAAATATTTTTAAGTGTTTAGGATCTTGCCTTGTAGGGCGTGTCATCCTCTTGCATCATCTCACGGGGAAGAGTACATTAAATATCATAGCCTGTCATGATTTACTCTCTGAATTAATCAGGATGTGTTATCTTTTTCAGATAATCACTCCATTTAGGAGGCTAATATTGTGTGCTGAGAACAGAAAAGAAATGGAGGACTGGATAAGCTCTCTAAAGTCCGTTCAGTCCAGAGAACACTATGAGGTAAGCTGACATCCCTCTTGGTGCAACCTGTTCTGGCTCAACCGATCAAGCAGGACACGGAACTGGAGTAGTGAAAAGCGTGTCTAATGTCAGAGTGAAGCTTCACTCACACAATGAGATCTTGTTGTCACACTTCAATTTGGAATTTTGGAGGGAGAGCAGGCTAAACACCCTTTGGAAAATCCTTTTGGGGAGCATTTCACTGTCATCCCCTGTAATATGGAACCGTGCATAATGTCAGTCACCGTAGCTGTGTTCTGTACTTGCAAATTTGTCTTAACTTCTCCTTTACTAGACCGCACAGTTTAATGTGGAACATTTCTCAGGGATGCATAACTGGTACGCCTGCTCCCACGCCCGACCCACCTTCTGTAACGTGTGCAGAGAGAGCCTCTCTGGAGTCACTTCTCATGGCCTGTCTTGTGAAGGTAAAATAACAATTGCTTCCCGTGGTTATCGTGCTATGTGTGTAGACAGATGGCTGCAAGTTCAGCATGAGTAATGATCCTGAAAATGAGTGACAAAAGAGCCTGAAGGGAGAAAACTCTACATGGGAGTGACCCTCCTCCGGGCAGAGGGACTGCTAATGATCTGCCTCACCTTCCTGTTGCTCCTGGGGCTTTTTTCAGTGTACAGAATAGAACACTTCTCTCTGTTGCAGCAACCAGTTTGGAGTGTACAGGGTGGAGGGTTTGCAAGAAAAGATCGGATTTATTTGATTTGAACATTCAAAAATGTGGAACCAAATAGTCTTGCTGGTTTGCAGAATCAGCATTTCTCTAAAAAAAAATCATGGTGGTGGTATTTTCTGCACCAAATCTAAAAGCATTCTTAACATTGAGCAAAGTGTTATGACCCTTGCCCTCCAGTTCTTGTTTTCTCTATTGCTGCTGCCTGATCCTGCAGTACACACTGATTTTCTGCTTTAAAAATTCTCTCATGCTCTGAGGGGGGTGTAGAGATGTAGATGACTGCATTTGATGGTTCATCAGGGGAAATCCAGCACAAAGAAAAAGGAAGTGTGGCTAAAACTTTAGCATTTAGCTAGAAATTATATTTAATTAACAAATAATTACAATATGCCTAAAACAGCCTATTGTTTTATTCATGCAAGTTCTGTGGAAAAGTGTAACAAGTCTGTTTGCATTTGGAGACAGCAGAAAATAAAGCATCTGTGTGAGCTTATGGGATGTATGAAATGTAGAGATATTTAATTACTAAAATAGCTGACTACTAAAAAAAGAGTTATTTACACCACTCATAATTTGATTTCTTTGGATGTATGTAACCCAACAGCAAATGCATTTCTGTTATTGATGCTGTTATAATATTTGAGGATAATAATATGTATTAAGGAAATCTTACAAAGAGAACATTAACCCATTGTCCTAAATTGTCCGTGCTTTTAATGTAGTTAATGGTGCAGTTGCCAAGGAACAGGACAAACCCGTTTTGTAGAAATTAGAAGTAGCATGGTTACTTCCAGCCTCTCTGGTGTATGTTTTCCACTGTGAATAAGTGCTTTGGACAGTTTAAAGGCAATTATAATATTCTCAGTGTCTGATATTGACAGATGGAAGTATCATGTGCTTAACTAAAATGCAGTTGTATTGCCTCTGTGTACAAATACAGTTATGTTTGCTCAGGCAAAAGAAAGGAAGAACTTTCATAAAGAATTTATCCATTCCTAAGTTAATATTATAGCTACTTTAAAAGGATAATTTATCAAAAATTATCCATGCTAATGTCTGTAGTTCACCGTTTTGTGTCTTTCCAGTGTCTAATGTTGCATCTAAGTATGTTTTTAATATACAGGGTGTTGGCATTAACTTTACATTAGGGAAGTTCCCATAATTTCCAGAATTGGAGTTTGCCACCTTTCTGTATAACTAATGACAAACTAATGCTACATTTATCCACATTTATGATGCCAGTTTTTAAAAGTAGCTTGTGAAAGTGATTTGGATTTCCTTTCATTGTTCCACAGTTTCATAATCAAGTATGACCTGGAATGTTTTATATGTTGATACTGTAATATTCTTTTGTCTATTAATAAGTTTACCTCCTCTAACTTCTGAGATTCTATTTTAGATCTATTTTCTTATTTTTTAAATGAAACAAGATCTTTAGTTATATATCTAATCTAAATCATTTGACATTTGACTCTTTTACTGTAATACTTTATACTTTCTCTGCAATTATGTATACATGTTAAAACCCATCATACTTAATTTCTTCATCTAAAAATGCATTTTTGTTTGATACTTGCTTCTGTTGTGTGCACTTCTAATGCATTTAATCATCAATTTTTTTTCTTTATTTTACCTGTATTAGCAGTCTATACAGTTTGAGAGGACAATCTGGAAAGTTTGGAGTCTTAACATTCCCCAGACTTGTTCTGTGCTGCTTTTCCCCATTACATAATTTGAAAAACCTGTTTAAATATTCATGCCTGGCTTTTCAAACCTCCAGCACTACTTTATACTGGGAATCCATTTATATCTGTACAAAATTCAATTATTTGTGTGGTCATTGATCCCAGGCTACTCTATTATGCCTTGTATTGAAAAGCATGGGAGGTTCTTTCAAGAGATAATTGAGCTCTTCCTCCTGTTAGTGGGTTGGGTTACTGGCACACCAAGTCATCTTGAAAGTAGCTTAGAGTCTTTGGGGTCGGATTCTTAACTATAGGTAAAAATAAACCCCATTGCTGATATCTTGCAGCTTTTGATAGTTTAGTTGTCCTATAATATTTTATTCTCTTAAAATTGCTGTTTTCTTGCACAACTGCTTTTTTTAAAGTCTGACCACAAATCAAGCCGCATTTCTTTTGGAGATGATGTGTGAGCTTTTCTTCAGGGCACCTTCCATCCCAGCAGCCTTTTGCAAAGGTTGGCCAAATTAATTGCAGGCCACCCTGAAGACACTCTAAGACTTGTGGAAACCAGTCTAGAAAAAGATGGTATGTTTATACCTTTGCTAGGTAAAAGACTAGTGTGAACTTGCACCTTTTTAGAAGTCAAAGAACTGATATGTACATCAATCTTTCTTTCTTTTGTCTTCTCAAAAGATAATCTACTTTTCCAATGTGGTCTCTGTGTTGTGTTGCACTAGCTAAAGGACTGATCTCTGTAATATTCATCCAGTCTTTACTAGGACAGAGTAATTATGATCTCTGTGCCTTGCTTTAGGAATTATTCCAAATCAGCTGAATCAAGAAAGGGTTTTGGTTTTTATGCATCGCAGAGTTTAGCTTCAATATGGAATGTTTAGGCAAAGAAGCTTAAAGAATGATATATCATTATCTACAGAAACTCTTCCAGAGCTCTGTAACCTCAGTTACTCTGCATCAATACTGCATTTCTATCTAACTCATTGCCAGTGGAACACTGTGTTTATGATTATTCTCAGAAATTTATTTTTTCATGTAGCATTTTGTTTATCATGATAGGATTTTGTTTGTTGAATATCAAGTATAGCTAATAAGTGGGAGAAACCTCTCTTTTAAACTGCATTCTCCTGTGGTGAATCGCACAATGTTGTAAGAACACTTTAGGATGATGAAGTCAATCAGTGAGAAAATACTGGGATTAAATTACCTCTGCAAATGCACTTTGTGCACTTTATCTTTTTCCATTATGATTATGGGGTTTTACCCACAAAACCCTGTTGTTCTTACCCATTGCCCAGGGAATTGTATGGGCACTATTTGCTCAGTCATTGCCTCTGATAGTTTTGCCATATTTTCTGCACAGTCTGGAGGGAGAATAGTGAATGAAGCAGCAAGAAAAGGAAGGGATATTTGTTTTTAAAGAATGAAGGAGTAGTAGAAAACAGTTCTGTGACTTTATATCACATGTGCCCTTCTGTGATGCTGCGGAAAAAATTTAAATAAGATTTTTGATCAAATCAGTGGTTGTGCATTCTTTATAACCGGCAACCTGTAAAATGGAAATATGCTGTTTTCTATTACTGCAAAAATCAGTTGAAGCTGTTCTGAAGTCCCTGGTGCTTTGAAGATATACAGTATTGAGAAAAAGTCTTAATTGTAGTAGTAGTAGTACTGGGCACAACAACAACATCATTTTTATTTTTATTTTTATTTTTATTTTTATTTTTATTTTTATTTTTATTTTTATTTTTATTTTATTTTTATTTTTATTTTTATTTTTATTTTTATTTTTATTTTTATTATTAAGGGCCAGGAAGAAATTAATATTGATGGCTGAAAATCAGTATTACATTACCTTTCAGTCAATAAGGCAAATATATGTTGAAAATTATTATGAAGCAGAGCAGGGCACAACCCCATACTTATTGAGAACAATCCATTGCATGCAGTGACTGAGGGTCCTGTTCTCTAAAAGTGTGTGGTCATACAATCAATAACTGCACACCTGCATTCAGAAACTATCTTGCAATGTTAAGTTTGCTGAGTAACGTAGATTTGCTCATATTTTAGCTTTCATTGGCGAAGTAATGGCAGTTGATGTCTAGCCATATGTCTGCATATTTTCCAAAAGATTTACTGTATCAGACTGATTCATGAATGGGATTCAGTGTAATCTGAGACAGAAAAAGTTAGGTCATAGTGGTAACTAACATTGCGGTTTGATTCAAAATTTTCCTTTCTTTGCTTGCAAGTTGCCTCTGTGTCTTAAGGTTATTGTTGTTGGTAATATTTAATGTTTAGACTAACATAAATTGTTGTTTCATGGTGCTGAGGTTGCAGGGAGGGTGACCCAAAGAGTCTGATCTGAAATTTGGTTGGCAGGTTATTTATAGTACTTACAAAGCAAACATTACCTGTCACTTGCTATCTATAGAGTGGCTTGCTGCATCTCTTCAGAGCCTGGGATTGATTTTGTCCTTGTCTTGTTGAGAAAGAAGCTGAATACAGGGCTCCTAAGATCAAGTTCAATCGTTGCTCAGTAGTGTTTGAACTTTCTATAACTTTGTCATTTATAATTTTCTATTCTGCCTCATCCTTTGTTTGTTGTATTTTGATCTGTGTGGCACAGCAAGTGCTTATCATTTATGAGTAGGGAGCTGAATTCAGTGGCTTATCTTCTCTGAAGCATGCAAATGGTGAAAACTGCTCATGGTCCATCATTTGAAAATACAGCCTTTATTTCTGTGCTTCTGTGAGAGCTGGCTTCATTAGATGTTTGGAACCAGCTTAGGTTGGCAAACACACAATGTGATGCTGAGCTGTTTAGAAAAAGTGAGTCGACCCTGTTAGTTGACAGGTACGGGATATTTGCATGCTTTGAGTCTGTGTCGGTCGTGCTTCAACAAGTCCATGCCTTTCTTAGGTTGGGGGCCATTGACCTATTTGAGTGAGTCCATAGGAGTAGCATGGAGATGATCAGAGGGCTGGAGCACCTCTCCAGTGAGGAAAGGCTGAGAGAGTTGTGATTGTTCAGCCTGGGAAAAAGAAGGCTTTGGAATGATGTAATTGCAGCTTTCCAGTATCTGGAGGGAGCCTGCAAGAAAGATGGAGAGAGACTTTTTACAATGACATGTAGGGACAGGACAAGCTTCAAACTGAGAGTAGGCAGAGATTAGATAGTAGGAAAAATTCTTTACTGTGACGATGGTGAGACACTGGTTGCTCAGAGAAGTCGTGAACACTCCATCCCTGGAAAAGTTCAAGACCAGGCTGGATGGAGCTCTGAGCAACCTGGTCTAGTAAAAGATGTCACAGTCCACAGCGGGGGAGGTTGGAACTAAATGATCTTTAAATGTCTCTATCAACCCAAATAATTCTATGATTATATGAATGCTGCTTTTTGAAATGACTGGGAGAGTTACTGTAAAAACAGTAGCTCTCTTTGTTTTCTTTCCTTCTCTTTCTAGAAAGTAAGAAAGTGAGAGCGGAGCACTTGCTTTCACACATCTCCCAGAACAGTGAGGATTGCTCTCAAACTCAGATGTTGCTTGCATAGTCTCAATTCACTTTTTAAATTGATCTGGCAATGGATCAGTGGAATTAAAATGGAAAATTTATTATTCACAAGACATTTTGTACCATGGCTTAATGTTTTTTAATGGTAGATAAGCGATGGGCCAAAGCCTTGATAATTTCCTGTCAAATATTTGTTTGAAAAGAGACTACTACTTCTGATCTACTGGCTAGTTCTCATAAGCCTTTAATGGTCTTTGCCAAAATAATTTATATAATGCACTCTAAATAGAATTACATCATGCACTTCCAGTAGAAGAAATACCCACGGTTTGGGTGCGTCAGTCTGCTTGGTCTAATATGGTATCATTAGCTAGGCATATTAATTGAGTTGAACAAAATTTAAATAGTTGTTAGGTTGTCAGAGTGTCTGCCTAACTACACACTTGTGCTGGGTATTCCAATCAGCAGACTTTAAATAAAGAATGCAGTAAAAAAAACGTTCTTCCTGGTGTGATATAGGCTCTTGGAAAATTTTGTAATCCCCAGTATCCTGAATAAAAATATCACCACGTAAACCCCTCATTTTCTCATGTTTTGAGAAAAATAGGCCTAGCATGGTGCCCCAAATGCATCTTTTGAGCAAAGAAACAGAGCTCCTGATTCAATATACTTTTGTAAAATAGTTTCCCATGACTTCCTGAAAATTTAAGTCAGATATCTGAGTCATGTTACTGGAGAAATGGAAAAGGCAAACCCAAAGTTAAAGATATATTGTGCCTTGCACCTGAAAAAATGGGGACCAATGTGGGTTTCAGAGCACATTTAACATGGGCTACAGCTGAGCAGTTAAACCTGGTTTAGAGAGTTAAAGCTGGAGTGATTATGAACTGAATTTTCTTTTAGTTGTTTTGTGTCATGTGTGCAACACTAAGTGATACATACTTGGCTATTTTATGGGATATCCGTGTTTAATTTTTTTAAAGGTGTGTATCACTGAAATACAGCAAATAACACAGGATATATATGTTTATCTGTGTCTTGCAGTGTGTAAGTTTAAAGCACATAAAAGATGTGCTGTCCGAGCAACAAATAACTGCAAATGGACTACATTAGCCTCAATTGGAAAAGACATCATTGAAGATGAAGATGGTGTAAGTACTATTCATCTTTACAGTATTTTCTACAGCTGTTTCTTCTTTAGGAAAAAAAAAGCCCAACCACAGAACTATTCCCATGTGACCCATTGAAGTTAATGGTAGGTAGCTATTTTCCTGAACACTGTTCAAAGATTAACGTGGTATTTAGAACAAAAGTTGCATTCCTATCTCACAAGACAAGTCTAGCAACTGGGGGCACTAGATTGCAGATGTATTACAAGGTTTTAAAGGCCGCATGTGGAGAAACTCTGCAGCTGGAGAATTGCATTCAGAAGTTCCTACTGCTCTTAAGCAAAGGTGGTATTTTGCACTGTTACCATGCTGTTTTGGCAATGTATTTTCTGACCTCTTTCCTTGGAGCAGTTCCCCAGGAGGCCTGTTTGGAATTCACTGAATTGGGAGGGGATTTTGGCGATGAAAGCAGGAATTTTAAAATTAGCAGGAGAAACAACAAAAGCCTTTGAGAGGTTGATTATGATAAATGGACTATTTTTACAAACACAGCTGTGTATGAACCACTGGTGTGAAGCTTCTTCTTAGAAGGCTGATACTAAGTTGAACACCTGAATGTCCTGAGTTGCCCATGGTATTAATGGGACAAAGAGTGCACTGAGTAAAGCTTTGCACTGCATTTGGGACTGCTTTAGAGAGCCGTGACTTACCAGCCATGGTGAGTGGGTAAGTGAAGCGACAGAGGAATTCTGCTGTCCTGCCTTTTTTTATGAATTTTAGGTATTTTAATTGGTTTGTGTCATATAGTCAACATAACCGAGTGGGAACTTGTTTGTATGACAGTCTCTGGACTTAACTTCCCTGTTGTGTTATGGTTTATTGCTACCATGAGTGAGACAGGTCTCCCTTCTTCAGGTGTCGTGTTTTCTGCCTAGCATGTGGAACACCAGAGTGGTCCATTCATTGCAGTTGCCTTCTGAGCATCAGTGTCCCTTATCTTGGCTGACCAGCATACTTGCTTCTTTGATGAAAGGGTCCAGCTCTGAGAAATAGTTTAAATCCACCTGTATTTGAGAGACAAAAGCCTTTAATTTCTCTTTCTGGGTACTTAACTCTAATGACTCCTTCTCCACAGATAGCGATGCCTCACCAGTGGTTAGAGGGAAACCTGCCCGTCAGTGCCAAATGCGCCGTCTGCGACAAGACTTGTGGCAGCGTTCTGCGCCTGCAAGACTGGAAGTGCCTTTGGTGTAAAGCTATGGTAGGTGTGCTGAGCCACAGCCAAGCATCTTGCAGTTCGACAGCTTTACTGCTTGCCATTTTTTTTGTTCTGTCATTCCACAACCTGCTTTTGGATTAAGTAGGAGCAGGCAGCTTCTGCAAATTCAGGTCTCTGTAGCATTCAAAATTTCTGATGACTGTCCTGCTTGCACAATCAATTTTAAATACACCCACAGATGCAGCTTTTCTTTAATAGGTGTTGTCATCTCCAATGTGTTTTCTCTGCTTTCTTCTAGCTGTTAACTGAATGTTCAGGTGCCTGTTCCTTATGCCTAATAATCATATGTTACTTTCTTATATCTTTTATTGTAGATATTGCTCTATTCATATTTTAATAATATGTTATATTCATATTTATTAATATTAAGGTAGTATTGAGTTTATTAGTGCAAAATCTTGACTTTTTCTTCTTCAGGGAAATCTGTAGGTTGCTGATTGAGATTCTCTAACTCACTACTGCTGTTTCCCCAATATGTAGTTTTCTCTTAATTGTATCAACTTGTCTAAAAAGATGGGTTTCTTATGCTAGTTAGCAGTTTATTTATTGTTGAAGCTTCTGGCACATAGGTGTCCAAGGCTCTGTGAATGAACCATAGAAAATAATTGGCATCTCCAGAGGTGACTTGAGATTTAGGTGAAATGCAGCCACCTGTGCATGTGCCTCTCTTTCCAATATCTGTGGAAAAGGCCTTTGCAATATGGAGTTTGTGCAACCCGACTTTGGGAGATGGGTCTGACTTGGTAGGTGTGCTAGCTTTAATGCAGATATGTCTTCCAGAATGGCCCCAATGGACAGGGCAGGTTCAGAGCTATTGTTTAGCCTGTTGCCATCAGCACAGATGCTGGCAGCTTTCTTCTTCCTTCCTTGTGGATGGAGGCAAGTGATTCCCTTGAAAGGATGATTCTTATCTGCTATAGGGGTAGCTGAAGATAAAAGTCCTCCAAAATAATGTTTTGTTGAATTAGTAACAAAGCTCTGTGGTTGAACATTTGGGGTTTTTTCCTAGTCAGACTCCTTTTCCCTCTACACCTAAACGTTAAATATGAGTCCATTTTTGTTACATAGCTAACATAGTATCAGTTGTATTTTCACCTCAAAATTCTGCTGCAGGAAAATAATTTTTTTGTTTCTTTTGTAGGTTCACACGGCCTGTAAAGATCTGTACCCTCGTAAATGTCCACTTGGCCAATGTAAGGTATCGATCATCCCTCCAACAGCACTAAACAGTATAGACTCCGATGGTACGTAGTACTGTAGTGTGTTCAGTGGTACCTCTGGAATTCCAGTGCCTGTTGAGATCCATGCAAATACACAAGGCTAAAATCCTTCTGCTGAGCAGGTGAATGCAGTCTGCAAGTTTAGAGAGAAGTATAATTTTCTGTGTAGGTTTTTAGAGAGTTATTCAACTGACATGTTTTTTAAAGTTGCTCCAGCAGAAATTTTCTTCCATTTTACCGATGATCCTTAGAAACATTTCAAGTGAATGATCAGAATCCTCAGATGAAGTGGGCTGATGCCAGCCTAGCATACACCACTCCTTCTGTGAGTTCTCAGATTTTTTATAATTCTGCATTATGCAGAGATAAGTCAGCTGAACAGCTCAGATCCAATGACTACTTTACCAGGCTTAAGAGAGGAATTGCTTCCATAGATTCTCTAATTTATTTTTTTTTAAAGACAAGCAGTGTAAAAACCCTGCAATACACAGATAAAACCCAACAAATGCTCAAAACTCAGAGCTGCTTTTTGGTAGTCCAGGATAGAGACACATCAACAGCGGGAGACTGCACTTCAAGGTAGAGAGTGGATTTAAAAAAGAAGTATCACAAAATCTTAACTACTTTAATTTTATAGTTTGTGTCAATGGTAAAGTAGACCAACCCCATGAACACAATTAAATGAATTTTCTTACATGAAGTTAGTAAAAGTGATTTTGTATGCTGTATATATTCACTCTATTTATTTGCTTTGTGGTGTCTTAGACATCATGCTGTTATTTATTGCTCATGCCAGGAAGATGGTTTAATATGTGAAATTAGTTTTCTTGGCATTTAAATTAATTAATCAAACCTTATTTGAAATTAGACATTATGATAATGTGGAATTAAATTAGCATCCCTTAATGAATTTTTTTTTATTTGTAGCTTTAGTATTTTTTTAATAATTGAAAACAACATAATCATTTTAATATTGCTGGAGACAAATGTGAAAACCTATACATGTGATGTCTGATTTTGGAGTGTTGCTGGGAAACCATCGCTTCCATGGACTGGTCATGTTAGCAACGATAGTGTCCATTAGTCCTTCTGACTAAGGACCTTGTAGTGAGCCTGCTGTAATTAGTTAAGACCTGCACTGGCCTTAATAAGCTTTGAATCACAGCTGAAGGTCTTCTGTTGTTCAGTGATGCTGTTATACTGAAAAGTATAACCTCAGTCTGAAAAAAAGGCTGTTACATGAAGTCTCACCTGGGAGGAACTGAGTACAAGTAACTTTTAAATACGTGAGTACTCTTAAAAAGCTCATACAGACATGAGTGGTCCAGTTCAACCCAGTAAAGCTAAAGCAAGATAAGATTGAAAACCAAACACTTGTAACTGAAATATACATTCAATTATGTGATAATAATCTGTGAAGGTGAGCCTTAAGAAGTATTCTCAAAGGTTAATAGCATTTGAAAAACAATAAAGCTATTGTCTTCAGGATTTTACTAAATCTAGGCACTGAAAATACCAGAAACAAATAAACAACAACAACAACAACAAAAAACTGGTAAAATAAAGGAAAAAAAAACCCTGGTAAATCTTGTGTAATTATGTTTTTCTTACAGGTCTAATACTCAGTTTAGCATTTACATTATGCATGAAAAAATGTACTCCTTTTGTCCTTCATCTCTATCTTCCTCTTTCCCATGATTTCTTTTGTGTTGTTCATATTAGGAAACCTTATTTATTTCATTCTTTCTAACTATGTTTACAGGTTTCTGGAAAGCCACATGCCCGCCATCCTGTGCCAGTCCTCTTTTAGTTTTTGTTAACTCAAAGAGTGGAGACAATCAGGGAGTAAAGTTTCTTCGTCGATTCAAACAGTCGTTAAATCCAGCTCAGGTCTTCGATTTAATGAATGGAGGACCTCACTTAGGGTAATGACCTTGGAAACCTTGAGCAAGCCTTTCCACAAGGGAATTAGATGCAAAGTCTAGTGTTGTGTTCCCCTTGCTTTATAGTGTTATATCCCCTTGTTGCTATAATTCCATCACCAATATCTACTCTGACTTCCTAAATAAAATCTAAGAGGCAACAGAATTTCAAGATAAATTTCATTGTGTGAAGGGTTTATAGGATAACATTTTCTTTCTAGAAAAGCTTGAAAATTCAAACACAAAACCCCTTGGCTAGCATTGACTTCTGTTAACCGGTAAGGCTCAAAACTGTTACAAATGTGCAGATGTTTTCCTGTATCACAGCAACTTTGATTTTGCTTTTATGCATAGTTGCCCAGGTGCTTTTCTTCCATTTCACATGCATAATTCTGATATTCCTCTGGCCTTTTTATGTGTAGCTATGGAATAAGACTATTGTCTAAATGTGCTCTGTATCTTAAGATTCTGAACACAAATGTCAGCGGGGGGTCTGCAGTGGGTTAATGGACAAGTACATGAAAAATTTTTCACCTGAATAGTATGTCCAAAATATAGGTTGTGCAACATATGGAAATAGTCAAGAAAATGACCATCCCAAAGAATTTGGAGCAAGAACACAATTAAAACCACCAGGCATTTCTCCCCAAAATATAAGCATTGATTGTGGGAGAGAGAGTGATGAATTTTGCATAGTGGTGGCCACAAGTCAATCATCTTTGCACATTAAGGAAAATTAAATTTGTGCCCATATTTCTGTTGCCTAGCTCAATTCCACTCAGATATAGTGACATGGTTAAATGGCCTAATACGATCAGTTATAGCAACTAGAAGCCCTAATTTTTGTACTCTTAAATATGCAGAATTATACTTAATGGTAAAAAGCAGATGGAGCAAATCCACAAAAAATTCTGTTCAAGCTGCATGTAAATAATTCAATTGATTACAGCTGTGGATTATAATAATTAGTACTGTGTTATGGACACATCATAATAACTCTGAGTTGTAATATTCTTTTCATTATAACCCTGATAATCTGAGCTGAATCCAAGTCACTTTTAGCTAGACTCTTGTACATGTTATTATAATGACATATAACATTTTTCTTAATTGATTAGACAGTGTTTGAAAGGAGACAGTATGAAAAATATGTTTGCAAGTTCTCTTCCTTCATATAGTTCTGCCATGGCTGAGGTGGCTCACTTTGATTTTGCACAGAAATTGCAGTTCATGTCAGGTGCTTTTAAGTACTTCTCCCAAACAGTTTCCGAGGAGAGATCCTTAGCAGTTATTCCATCAGGTTGCACTGATGTCTTCTTTTTTCCTAGTTGATCTAAAAAGCAGAGGTGCATGCTAGGAGACAGTGTATTGCTAGGGGTTTTCTCCTTTTTCTCAGGATAAGATAAATTGGTCTGGTATCAACTATTATCCCCTTAAATATCTGCTTCTTTTGTTCTGACAAGGTATGTGCCTATCGTATTCAAGTGACATTATTTTCTCTAGAAAAAATATAAATGCTTCAAAAAATAGTGATCTTGATGTGTTACTTTTTAAAAATGGTTCAGAAATTATGCATATTCTGGAAAATAACATGCATTGAAACCAAATATCTTTGTTGTTACTATTTTTTTTAAGAGTTTATACTTTCCAATTTTTTTCTCTTTCTCTTTTTTTTTCAGTTTAAGTCCCTGTTATTTTTTACCTTTTGCTTGCTTCTTCACATCTCATTCCCTTTTCCCCTGTCTTATCTTTCTGCATTTTCTGTCTCTCTCGTCCTCCTTTTCTGTACTGTCCAAGTGTTTTATTATGGAGGTGTTAAAAGTCAGAGTACAGGAGGAAGAGCAATAGGATGTGAAAGCAGCATATGGCTTTAAGGATATAATATTAAATACTTGTATTATTTGTCTTATATTGTTGTGATTACCTTATGTTTAAGAATTGCTTAAATGGTCCTTACATTTAGAAAGCCCTGTGCCCACAAAAGCCCACTCGTATGGTGGAGCACATCCTGTCATTGTATCTTACCCTCTTCTGGTGAAGAATCCCCAGTGGTGTATTATGCTTCTGGCTGAAGTGAGAAGCATGGAGCAGTTGCAATTTTATCACTTAAATTTGGGTTTTTAAAAATATTAATAAAGTCAATAAAATCAGACCTATAAAATCCTGAAAACAATATCAAGGGATTTTTTTAAAGAATAACATGGCGTGTTATTTATCAGAAATGTCAGTATAAGTGGAATATACAGCGACAGATGGGCTGCAGATAGGTTAATTAAGTAGATGGTTGTATCCCCATATCTCACAACAATGAAAGGATTATAAAGATGCTGTGCACAATATTTTCTTGTAACAATTGCTGATGAATGTCACTGCTCTCTTGCTAATGGATGTAACTAGCTCTGCATTTTCTCTGCAGTTTGCGGTTATTTCAGAAGTTTGACAACTTCAGGATTCTTGTGTGTGGTGGCGATGGAAGCGTGGGTTGGGTCTTGTCAGAAATTGATAAGCTCAGCTTGCACAAGCAGGCAAGTGTGCATATTTACTTTCCTTGCCTAAACTGACTAGCTTTATTTTGTGGGCCTACCTTTTCCTTGACTTGGTTTTTTGTTGTATCTCTGTGTATGGGGCAACCTCAGTAGTTACTGTTTAATGAAAGTTTTCACTGTTATAAACAGGATGAGTTGTAGCAGAATAGCACAACTTGACTTACAGGCTTTAGACATCAGCTATGAAATTAACATTTGTTGATTTAAATAACAAGCATTTGTAACCACTTGTATTTTCTTTCTAGTTTTCAATAGTAGATTTGTTCCTGTGCTGTGTTTCAGTGTCAGTTAGGAGTGTTACCCCTTGGTACTGGAAATGACCTTGCTCGTGTCCTTGGTTGGGGAGGATCCTGTGATGATGATACGCAACTTCCTCAGATTTTGGAAAAACTAGAACGAGCCAGCACGAAAATGTTAGACAGGTAAACCTAAATGTGCATATGCATCACTTACTGTGAGATTTAAATTGTATTTTTTTGGGTTTCTGATGGCCTAAAATCCATCTTAGAGACTTGCTGTTCAATGGATTTGTTTTTTGAGTGCAGGTCTTAATCATGAAGGAAGCTGCAATTGTGATGGGGACAGCTCTTTAACCTGCTTTTTAAGCTAAAGAGTCAGCAGGATGAGTGGTGGATGGAACTGGGAAGTGTGCTGTCCAAACATGTTCAAAAGTTGACAGCTTATTGCATGGCTGAAGGAGCTGCATAACTGCCTGTTACAAGAGGTTGTGAGCATTAAGAAATTGTGTAGATTCAAAACTGATTTGAGCAATTTTAGGGACTCCATGCATCTTCATTAAACACCATTAATGGTAGCATCTTTATTTAGAAAACACCTGAGCTCTCTGTCCTTGGATGCAGGGAAAACTCACCTTGTGTGCTTTCACCCTTTCCTGAGGCATCAGCTGTTGACAAGATGCTGGGCTAATTGGATCCATGACTAATATTTCTGTTCGAGGCAGTTTCTTAGTAAAAAAAAAAATAAGATCTTTCCACTCCTTGTTTTGTGTAATTTCCATCCATAAAGGAAGGCAGCAACCCCATTAAAAAAAAAATCAGAGATGATGGTGATCATGTTGTTCAAATGAAAGTCTAGCATTGCTTTTGAGAGGAGTATTTCTTATGCTACTCCTATCTCTCATGAGTGTTTCTTTTCTTGCTCTAGTTACAAACACTTGAATGTCATCATAAGGGATTTTACTTTAGGTTATTTTTATGAAATAGAGAAAAAAGCCTTTTTATAGTTTAAGCTTTTCTGCAGACTACTTGATTGCTTTGCAGCAAAGTATGTAGAGAAATGCTTGTTACTGATCCTCAGATTCTGAAAAACTTGTAGATTAAATCATAATTCCTCTTTTCTGTAGTGAAAACATACTCTGTTTCATTTTTAGGTCTAATTTCAGTAGACTTGCTCCCAAGGCCCATCTACAGTGATTACTTGTTCTTTTCAGCAGGCTTTGAAGGATGTTGTTGCTATCAGTGCTTTCATATTATCTGTGCTGTCAAGTGCTGTCCTGTACCACACAAAAAAAATATATATACACATCAAGGAAGACACTTCATCATTTGTTTTGTTTTCATGCCTGCCTCCTCTAGTTGAGATGGAAAGCTAATGTCACCTTAAAGATTTTTCTTCAGGAAGATGTCTAGTTTCCTTTGACTTCTGCAGTATGTTTGCACAAATTCTTTTATACTGTGAATGTTTTATTCCAGAAAATCTTTATGCCCTATATTGAATGTCCCATGAGTTTTTCACAGATGCGACTGATAATCAAATCACTAAAAAATAATCTGAGTAATAAAACAAATTATTACCTTTAATCTCTAATTTAATCTCTGTAATTATTATACCCATACTGTTTACAACTACAAATTAAGCTGTTTTTTTAATACATAGATGTTCTATGGTGTGACAATGATTTTTTTTTTTTTTTTGTTAATATAGTGGAGAGAATGTAAAACTAACAGTCTAGAAATTTGTGTTTCTTTCAGGTGGAGTATAATGTCATATGAACTGAAATTACCAGCAAAGCCTTCTATTCTTCCTGTGACTGCAGAAGAGTCAGAGGAGTGCCAGGTGCACTTTAACTTTTGTTTTGTTGTTTCGTGTACTTAACTTGGAGCTTCTGGGGTGACAGTAGCCATAACTGAAGCATTTGTGTAAAAAATAGATGTTTTGGGATCTGCTAACTGAACTGACTTAAGGTCTTGTTGTGTAGCTCAAGTAAGTAAGGTTTCCAGTTCTATATTATTTACCTAGAAGGAATGAAGTTAAGGTGTTTCCAGGAAAGCTGTCTGAAAAATTCTTCCTGAATATATATGTATATTTTAATAGGTATTAGAAAGTGTATTTATATAGCATGTTAAACAAGAATGTAATCTAGTGTCATATTGTTATGTAATACAATACTATATATTCTAGATAATTCTTATGTATGAGTATATTTTAATATATAATTTTGTATATAATAGTATAATTTAGTGCTATGATATGTACAGTAATATATATACTATGATAATATACATAAATATTTAAAATACATTTTTTCAATATATGAAAGCAAATGTCTGCTATGGTGAGTTTGGATTAAGCATTGAGAGAAAGCCCCCAGCATTTTGGAGGCAAGGGTTGTACTCCTAAAGAAAGACAGAAGCGTTTTGCAGCTTGAGTTTGATCAGGTGATATCACAACTTTCTCTTTGTTCATTGGGAGAGCTCAAAACCCTAAGTATCATCAAAGAAAAACTTAGCCTGTCTTCCAGACTAGATTTGTGCTTGTACTAGCTGATGAGGTTTCAATTTTGAGAGAGGGAGATGCTTTAATCAATTTAATTGGCATGAAAAGTCTGACTGAAAATGAGAAAATAATATATTCTCAAGAAAGTTAATGCATATCAACTGTAGCTCAAAAGTACTTGAGAAGCCATAATTAATCAGCAGTCTCTTGAACAATTTAATAATTCAGGCTCTTTTAATTGGCAAGGAGGTTATAACCTTTGACAGATTGCTGGATATAGAGATGCAGAAAGGCTGGGATATTAAGGGGGTTGCTTTGCACACAGCTCTGCTTTTGGTGTCAGCAATGCAGATCAAGGCTTTATCGCCTCTAATTTTTCAAGAGAGTTAAAATTTTCAAGTGTGTCTTCATCATCATTTTGTTCTAGTTATTTCTGGCTTTGAATTTTTTTTTTTAGCCCCTTCTGAAAATGGAAGGAACTGCTTGCTCATATAAAACTTCTTTTTTAGCAAATGTATGCTGTAGGCTATATTACCTGTCATTTTGTCCAACTTGAGTTGGACAAAAGCATTTGCTTTTGAGTGCCCTGTTCAATCTCTATTTTAATGGGATTTTTTACATTGCTTACTGAGGTAGGTTATTTCAGAAAAAATAATAATTAACCTTATAGTAGGTGTTGGATTCTGACACTGTTTGAAGAACAAATGGAAGTACATATTTGATTCTTTTCTTTTTCCCTTTCGTTCCTTCTGCAATTTCAGGAGACAAATTCCACTTGGTTTCAAGGAATCTTGTGTTTGAAAAGCAGTAGTTCATTCTTACAGATCAGATGTTTATGTTTGTTTTCTCCTTGAAATGAAAACTGATTCAATGTCAGAGTCCTATGATGAAGGTTTTAGGAGAAAAAACTGAAGCGGTATATCTGTCTGCTCAAAATCAAAGACAAAAGCATGCTGAGGGATTGCAAGAGATTCTTAAATGGAACTGTCAGCACTGCATTTACTTTTAGTTTGGATTTAGGATTTTGTTAAAATTTTCATGTAAAATTGAGGTCTGGATCCAGAGCTATTTTGAGATAGGATATAGTGTGTGAGGATGCATTTTTAATCCAGTCCAAATATTTTCCTGAGTGTTTTGTAATTTGTAATTTTTAATGCTCTTGTAAAGACTAAACCCTAAATGGTTTGCTCCTTGAAGATTGGTTTTGATAGCATTTTACCAGTTTGGCAGTCTTTGTCAGTTCTGATTCTTGGGAAGTGAGAGCCCACCTGACAGTAAAGTGAAAATTCCAGATTACAACTGCAAACTTTAGACTTGTTCTTGTTGAGCAATTTGAGGAAAGCTTTGTTTATTGTAGAAATAAAAGATATTATATCATTAAAATGTAGGTTGTTATTAATCTGGGAAGGTAGATCCTTTTCTGCCTCACAGACTGATTTTAGCCTAGAAATAACTTACTGTTTTCTCTACAAGAGGAAAAGAGCTGTGGATCAAGTTCTCAGATGCAGTCTAACTTTGAATATTAAACATCTGATACATAAAATACAGTATGCATGTAGAATCTTCATTGCCAGACACTTGGCCTTGTATTAGATCTGAAATGGAAATCCTGCTATATGTGAGGTGTTTAAACTCACTACTTGGTGTTAAACTGCTGGAATGTGTGGAAATTGAAGTCTCTTTTCTCTCTATTTTCAGATATCTGCTTATGAGGATTCAGTTGCTGCTCATCTTGCAAAAATTCTCAATTCTGATCAGCATTCAGTTGTCATATCATCTGCCAAGTGAGTCAATCAGTTTTATGTATGATGTGGGGATAAATTTCTTGTGTAACATCATCACCATAATAGCATTCTGTCTAAGCCTGATTTTCTTATGGATGGCTGACTGGCTTGGCTTAATATGTCTTGATTTATATATTTTAGAGTGGATGTTCTTTTCTGTGAAATTTTTAGATGGTACAGTTGTAATGGATGGCTTAATACTAAATTTGAAAAACAATCACACAATATCTATATAAAATGATGTTAAATCATTCCAAATCAGTGCATGGCTTAAATACAAAACTTACTGTTACTAATGCATAGATGTGATGTACTTCACACTGCATTTCTTTTGGCTATTTTTTGTAAAGCATATGTTTAGAGGACAAACAATTTAGCCAGTGTGAAGCAGAGCTTTAGCTTAGGTTGCTTTGTTGTAGCCCTGTCTATATCAGTTCAATCAATACTGATCTAGGACATCAATGGGATTTTTTCCCCAAACTGTTAACATTTTGAAATGAGAGAAATTTGGCAAATTGTGGACATCATCTGAAATCAGAACTGTTCTGTGTATAACTTCTCTATGAAAAAAATCTCATGTTTTGCAATATGCAAAAGACCAGACATAGAATTCTTAAAAATGCATCTGAATATCATCACATTTTTTTTTTACCTTGTAAAAGCAAGCTAACAAAATTTCATTTTTAAACTATACATAGCACACGTAGAAGATTAAACTGCAAGATGTTATTCTAAATTGGTTCTGTACTTTGTTAAATCTGTTTAATTTGTCAGAAAAATGTCAACCAAATGAACAGTACTAAGCAATTATCCCCACTTCATTAGTAAGTTTGCTGTCTCTCTGCAGTGCAGGTAACAAGAACCAAGTCATTTTCTGATTTACACAGTGAAAATTCATTGCAGCCACTGTAGTTCGCACAGATATGCTTCAAAAGCTCGAGCTGTGCCATGGGGTGTGTGTGGCCATATGCTTTCATCTAAGAAGTGCTTCCTTAAAGTCAGTAGATTTTCTCTGTGGTTTTTAAGCTCCAACTTTGCATGTGAATTTGCATGACTGTGTTAGAAGTTACCAAAGGGAATGCAAGTTTGCAAAGTCCTCTCCTAGGGAAGGTGTACAAGCAAGGGAGTGGATAAAATCAGTCACGTTTATTTCAGATAAGAGCCTGAGATACAAAGTATGCCAAGGCTTAAGTGAAAGAGTTTTTGTTTTAAAGCTTATCAGTCCAGTTTTGGAAACTATGGAAAAGAGTGTCATCTGATTTGCAAGTATGATCATTGAGTTCAGTTTCCAATAAGAATGATTCATTGCAGTGTACATAAAAATAAATTGCCGTAAGAATGTAATATGCAAAACATATCTATTTAATTTCATTTGATTTCTTCCCTCTCCTTTTTTTTTTTTTTTACCTGAAGAATATTATGTGAAACTGTAAAGGACTTTGTGGCCAAAATAGGGAAGACTTACGAAAAACCAATGGAGAATGCAGAGGAAGCTGATGCCATGGCCATTAAAGTAAGATTATGACTACATTCAGGTTTAAAGTTGTTGGGTTCTCAAAGTTTATAGCTCATGGATGTTTAATTTTCACATTGCCCTAGAATGCCCAGCTTGGCTATCATTTCAACCAGTGAGTTCAAAATTCTTCCCTTCCTATTGCATAGAGTTAATTATTTCCAAACTGCATTTAAACTCTGAGATCTCATTAAACTGTTTACACTTTCTTTCTTCATAAAGGATAAAGTTCATGGTAGCATACACAGAGATAAAATAATTTCTTTTTGCATTAGTTCTACTTCTAGGGATTAAGTTAGCTACAGGAAAACAATGGGGTAATGAAGAGTATGCTGTGAGAATGAAGGGGAGACAGACCACAATGTTAAAAATAGTGGTTTAAGCTGCAAAATACAGACATCATGTTGCAAAAACATTGGGAAAGAAAAAAACAGAAGGATTTGGTATGAGACACAAAATTTACATGAGCTGAAAAGAAAAGAAGAAAACAAAATCCTTGGCAATCCCAGAGTCAGAAAATGTACTTGCTAAGTGGCAATTTGTGGTTCATGTTTCTATCCAGTGCACATTTTAGAAAATAAGTTTTTCTTTTTAACTGTTCCAAGGTCAGAGAGTGTTTTCTTTCTCTTAGGTGCAGAAAATCCTATCTTTTCCTGTGTACCTAGAGAGAGCAATTACTTAGTGTTGGGGAGAGACATTTGACAGTGTCTGATTCTGGCTTGAGCCACTTGCTCTGTGACAACTCACTTACTTAAGTGTGCAGCTGTATTGCAGAAAAACCCCCATGTGTGTGTCTCAGTCAAACAGCTGATAGATACCTCTCAAAATTGAGGTACTGAAAAACCATGTGTGGGCAAACCTCTGGTGGTTTTCTGTGCTGCAAGTCATTGGGAGAGGGGTGGGATGCAATCCATACAGTTATGGGGCAAGCTGAGTTTAGCATGGGGTATTATTTGAATCTAAGGGTAGGGGGTTTGCATTATAATTGATCTGATCTGGTTGAGTGTCACAGGGTCTGCAAAAAGCCCTTGCAGACCTACTCATGGTCAGATATTCCAAAACGTTGAACCTCTTTTTGGATTTTACTTAAGAAATTACATAGGCACTAAAGACACATGCATATAATCTGGTACCATAATTCCTGAAAATATTCACATGTTCACTTGTTTAATTTTTTTTAATGAGTGTGTGTCTTTTCCACTTTGTCTTAGTGCTCAGAGTTAAATGAAAAGCTGGACCTATTGCTCCAGGCTCTTCACACAGAAGCCCAGGCTGCTCCCATTCTCCCAGGCATTGCTCCCCCCATCGTGGAAGAAGAACCAGAGGAGTTCTCAAGTGAAGAATCCTTGTCTGAAAGTAAAGAGCAATTAGCAGAGTGTGTCTCAAAGTCTTCCCAGAAGCTCTTCAAACCAAGGCAACAGTTAATGCTCCGAGCAAACAGCTTGAAGAAGGCTGTGAGGCAGATCATTGAACAAGCAGAAAAAGGTGCACATCAGCAACATTTTGGTCCAAACTGGTAGAATAGGATAGGATAATGATGCTTGTTTGCTTGTTTGTTTGTCTAACTGGAATAAGTTTTCATTATAAAATTTGATTTCTATATTCTTACATAGATAAAATTATGTGCTTATTACAAGCTGCAAGGAAAAGAAATGCACCTTGTTTGAATGTTGATGACTCTGCAGGTGTGACTACTTATGTATGTCTGTGTGTGCACATATAAAAGTATATTTCTATTAGCCTCTACAAAATGAACATTTCTGACAACAAATCTTTATCAGCTGGTAAATAATTGATAGACTCTTTCACTGAATTGATGATGGAACTCTTTTGCTGAAATTTTAAAACTAGAAGCTACCAAAAAAAGTGCTTATTTCAATGAATGCAGTTTTTCTTTAGAATCCTTGAGACTTTGTCTTTTCTCTCAATAACAGTTGTGGATGAGCAGAATGCTCATAGTGAAGAACAAGTGAACCAGTCTCCAGTAGAATACAGCAAAGAATTGGATGAATCCAAAGAAGAGGAAAAAGAGGAAGATACAAAGGAACTTGAGTCTCCATCAAGTGAGTAAATTAGGAATAAAATAGAAAAATTCCATCTCCTTATAATTGTATTTGGAGCATGATTGGTTCCATAATTAAAAATACGAGCATCCTCTTTGACTGGAAACTACTCATAAATTCTAATAGATTTGAATAAATAAAAGGTAAGTGAAAAATGTGGGAAATAATACATTAACAGTCTTTTGGAATGTATTTACAAAGCAGAGGAGGCACTTGTTCGGGAGAGAAGTGCCTTAATTTAATCCTTGTTTAATCAGTGTTTACACTCACCTTTCTACATGAACCTGAGCAAAGACTAGAGCCTAGGTGGTGGTGGCAATAGCATGTCTAAGTTGTAGACTGTGATTCTCAAGCTACATAGAAATTTTAGGAAAGCTGCATCTTAGCAGTGGAAGTTGCAGTCTTTTTTCTTATCAAAATGGACAGTGATGCCCTGCTGATGAGGCCACAGGATGATCTGTGAGTCAGAGAAACACTGGTAGCTGATAGGCACCAAAGCCCATCCTCTAGATACCTGGTGAGCAACTTTTTGGGGCAAAATAAG
Source organism: Serinus canaria (assembly GCF_022539315.1). NCBI lineage: Eukaryota > Metazoa > Chordata > Aves > Passeriformes > Fringillidae > Serinus > Serinus canaria. The sequence goes on along the minus strand of NC_066313.1, from coordinate 55,370,912 downwards.
AAAAGTATTTTGGGATTTGCATCTTCTTTTTTCACCCTAACCCACACTAAAATCCTCAAAGGTTGTCCTCACAAGGCTCTGCTCTGAAGCTGGTGCCTGTCTCTGTAGTTCCTACTCTGGAAATGAGACACTGGGTTGTTGGGGCTTGTCTCGATCCAGGATCTCACGTTTTCTCCAGAAACACATCAGGCTTTCTCCAGTGATTGTCTCTTCATGGCCCCTTCATTTTCTCTTGGTTATGGGAATCAATGCCTGTTGGTTGTCCCTTTTCAATAGTAGCTCATAGAGGATGCTGGCCCTACAAATAACCCAATCCTACTGTCATAACTGTATAATAAAGATATTCAGGTCTACAGTTTATTGAATTTCTTGTTTCTTGACGGTATAATTTCTGCATCTAATGGGGATCTGTATTATTCTTCCGTGTGTGGAACAGAGTGCATATTAATGCTGTCACTGGACGATAGGTGTTTAGGAAAAAAGCATGGAACATGAATTCAATTATCTGCACTGAAACATCACTTTTGCTCATTAGGGCTCTGTTGTTTTTATCAGAGCATTCACAGCAAAAGTTTATCTTTATTGCAGTTATTCCCATGAGTCTCATCTGTCAAATAAAGAGCAGCTGCTCTGCTGATTTTCCTATTTAATACAACTGCCTTGTTTGCAAGTGCAGAGAGAACAGACTGTGTGAACAGGGTTGTGAATTTTTCAGTAGTATTATGAAAAATGAATGTTAATTTCGTTCTGAGTATTATATTTTACCCTCCAAGAATCTTCCTGGCCATTTGATGAAGATAATGTTTTTCCATATGTTAATACCTTCATCTAAATATTTAATGACTCTTGTTAGATATCATTTGCCATTTTTATTCCTTTTTATTTTTTGACATTATTACAGTGTTTTGTCATGCATCGATACAAATCAATGTATTGCATTTCTACCATGCAATGTTGTAGTATTTTGTGATAACTGCTATGGCTGTTATACAGGTGTTAAAGTCAGAAGGAGATGACTTTTAGTCCACTTGGTCAGTCCTTTCCTATAAAACAATGGAGAAAAATTTACCTACTTTTCCTTGTCCTGTGTATAATAATTTCTGTTTGACTTCAGCAAGTCATTCAGAAAGGTGTGTCATCTTACTCATGGATACAAGAAAGGGAAGGATTTGCCATTCCACTTACAGTTCTGTGTCAGATTATCATCACTTAAAAAAATCCTGGCCTGAAGTAATGTGAACACAATGTCTAAACTCTTGCTCTAGTTAATCCTTTTGTCTCTAAATTTTTCCACTCAACATTTTCTTTCCATTAGTGTCTTCATACACTACACCCATCACTCTCAGGCTAAGTTATGATTGACATGGCCTGATTTGTCTCCCTCCTGCTAATGAAAAGGATGCATTGTATGCTCCCCACCACATTCCTGGTGCTGTTTCCCTGCTGTTGTCTTGGTGCTACTCCTACTAATTCTATTTTTGCCAGATTAGTTTTCTTGTTTTGAGAGGAAAAATCATATTATCTTGAAATGGTTTCATTTTTTGTTCTGAACTTCTTCAGATGGTAAAGTTTGGTGTTGTCCTAAGCTGAAGTAGTTTTAACATATGAGATAATTTGGACCAGAGATAGCCAAGAACTGTCTGTCAGTGACCATCTGTTGTGCGAGAGTTTTCTACATGCTCATGGAAATGCTATAACGAGGCATTTGGTAATACCCAAACTTTTTTCCTTGGGGCATCGGTTTCTGGGTATGTCTGACAGGGCTGAATTGCACTAAGATTGACTTTCCCAGGCTGAAGCAGGCACTGGCATAGTCTCTGAGGCTGCATGAAACCAGTTCTTCCAGGAAAGTAAATGACAGCACCCAAGGTCAGCCCTCTGCCAAGCCGATCCTTCTTCGTTGCCTCCTGAGGCAGCCAAAGGATAACTGGCCTCACTGAGCTTCCAGTTACTCTTTGTGAATATCTTCTCTTTCCCCTTGATTTTCTTCCCTTTCCTTTTTCTGAGCCTTTGTCAACAACAGCTACTAAACACTGATATCTGTCAAGGTTTCACTGATCCAACTTCCAAAGAATTTTAATAAATAAGTTAATTATTTGGGAAATTGCTGGTTTGTTTGTTTTCTGAGTTTTTTTGTGGAAAAAGATGTTGAAAAACTTATGCCTCCCACAGTCTCTCTAAATGCAGAAGGCAAAAGTGGACATGGCTTTTCCCCTTCCCTTGCAGTTTTCAGTTTGGCTGTAAATAAAGATGTCAGAGTTTTCTCTGATTTTTTCAACATCTGATGCAGGCACAGGCCCATTTTAGCTGCTTGAAGAAAGTAGTGTAGGTGTTGATAAGATAGATATTCTCACCTACAGGCATGGAACTACCTATATTAAAATTGTTATAAATGACAATATGCTGTATAATATGTGTATATTTATAAGTAAACATAGATGAAATTTAAGTTTAAATTTGATTATTTCAGTAGTATGTTTATCAGAAGCTTACTGCAGTGTTAAATACTGTTGCATTTAAGGTGGATATAATACATTTTATGAACATATTTCCATTTAATACATATAATACTTTTGCTGGTAGCTTGAAGTATAAGTTGGGAACTCATCATGAGGAATGCCATGCATACTTGCTCATTCTAATTTGTGTTTGTCACTTGATCTGTTTCTGAGTATTCTTACTCTATTTAGAAGAAAAAACTGTGGTGTGAAGGGGAAGGACTTTTGCTATGGAGTGGTAACAGAATAAATTAATTTTTCTGATATATTTCCAGGGCTGTAAAAATTATGTATTGGTAATGTCATAACAGGTCTAATTAATGTTCTTATTTCTGTTTTTTCTGCTCAGCTAAAACTGCACCAAGATCTCCTGATAGACGTACAAGCCGAGGTATCCATTCTCAGACAGGGTCTTTCTCTGCTTCAACTTTGGCAGCAAGCAAGGAAAACCTCCCAGTACTTAACACGAGGATTATCTGTCCAGGTAAGCTTGCTGTCAAATAATGACTTTTACTTCATGCCCTGAATTTGTTTGAACTGACATACACATCTTTGTGTGATACTGTATAGGAGAATATGCATAATAATGTAGAATATTTCTGATCCTTTGGTACAACACCAGGAGTAGCAGAAGTGCCTCGTTTGATCCTGGAGGGTGAAAAGTAAAATTCAGGATTACAGAAATGCCAAGTGGTTTGGGTTGGAAGAGACCTCTAAAGATGGTCTAGTACAGCCCTCTGTCATGGGCATTGACATCTTTCACTAGATCAGGTTTCTCAGAAAGGCATTCAGCCTGCCCTTGGTCACTTCAGTGGTGGGGCTTGTACAGCTTCTCTTTACAGGGCAACCTCTTCCCATGTCTCACTGCCCTCATCCCAAACTCCTTTTGTCCAATCTAAACCTACCCTATTTGAATTTAAAACCTCTGCCGTTTCCCCTGTCACTGCAGGCCCTGCCCTGGTGAAAAGTCTCTCAATCTTTCTTATAAACTATAAGAAAGATTGAGAGACTATATTTCGAAAGGGCACAATAAATTCTCCCTGGAGCCTTCTCCTCTCCAGGCTGAACAACCCCGGCTCTCTCAGCATATCTTCACACGAGAGGTGCTCCAGCCCTCTGATCATCTTTAGGGTCCTCTGTGGGTTCATTCCGGCAGGTCCATGTCCTTCTTATGTTGGGGAGCCCAGAGCTGGATGCAGCCCTGCAGGTGGGCTCTTGTCAGAGCAGAGCAGAGGGGCAGAATCCCCTCCCTCACCCTGCTGGCCATGCTGCTTTGGATGCATCCCAGGACATGTTTGGCTTCCTGGGCCATGAGCTCACATTGCCAGGTCACATCCAATTTTTCATCCACAGGTACCCCTACATCCTTCTATCATTTATCCTAATCAATGGATTAGGATGAAGAGGTTGAGGGACAAAGCTATGTAAAGTTCAACCCTCTGAGTGAGAACTGTCTGTGGATATCTCTCTGGAAGTGGATAACTGAAACCACACAAAGCTTCTCTGTAAAACAGTTGGGAAAGAAAATCTGTTCTTACCTAAATTCATTTGAAAGTTGAAAAAGTGTCTGTTCTGCTCCAAATGGAATTAATACTAGAGAGCACTAGTAAAACTCTGTATTAATTAACTTTATTAGTATAGCTAATACACAGTGGAACCAAGCTTACTTTTTGGTTTTTTTTAGGGAAATTGAGGTGAAAGCTGTTAGTACTTTGCTTTGTTTACATGCATTACAGAGTATTTTGTAGAGTGAAATTGATATTAATCAAAGCAGTCGTGTTGAGGCCATGATCTTTTCACAAATTAGGTTAAATGATGGCTCTGTCAGTTGTAAAAATGGTGAGAATATTCCTTATGTATGCTTCCAAAGGATAGGACAAAAGAATAATCATGGACAGTTAGGAGATGAAGATTAAACTGAATGAAAAGCTTTAGCAGTCTTTTTGGATGTTAGGTCACCCATCTGGTTAGTATACCAGTCAGTGAATGTTGGCCTGAAACCCTAAATTTTTTTTGTTTTTTTCTTTCTCCCTGGTGGTACCTGAGAGAGCCACCCAATGCAGCATAGCTGCCTTGCTGCTTAAGAGAGCCAGAGACCCGAAAAGATACCAAAAAAACTTTTACCAAAATCTTTTACCAAAAGATAAAGTTTTGGTAAAAATTGAGATAGAATCACAATCTTTCCCTGTACAGATTTAATGAATTTTGTTTCTCAGTATGTGCTTATATGTTTGTCTATTTATCAAATACAATTTTTTTTTTATTATTTTCTTTCTGTTTTGTTTTGTTGTGTTTTTTTTCTTTTCTTTTTTAATCAGGTTTAAGGGCTGGTCTAGCTGCTTCCATTGCAGGAAGTTCAATTATTAGCAAAATGTTGCTAGCAAACATCGATCCATTTGGTGCTACGCCGTTTATTGACCCGGATCCAGATTCCTTGTAAGAAATATTTTTTTCCTAAATGTTCTATTTTGCTTTCCCTAAGGGCATCCTCCTCACATTTTTGTAGTCTCTTATTTTTTTGCATTATGAAGTTCTTGTTTGCCATCATTTGGCAGTAGACCTCAATGTCTGGAAACAAGCTGGATTGTACTGGGTTAGTTATGAGCATTGCAAATGTTTTTGCAGCAGCTGAAAATAAGGGGAGTCATTTGCTCACTTATCCCTTGCTCAGCTGAAGGAGGAGAACAGAGCTGGGTTTTTCAGCCCAAACCAGTTTACTTAGGAAGATTCAGAGGAAAGCTCTCTTGAAGTATCTTAGTTCATATTCTGTTCTGTGACCAATCACAGTTTTGGTCAAAGATGTTTGCATGTCCAGGTTCTGTACAAATGTACACCTGATTTTCTCTTTTCCTCTAACAGGGAGGGATATTCAGAAAAATGTGTCATGAACAACTATTTTGGAATTGGGTTAGATGCAAAAATTTCACTAGAATTTAATAACAAGCGAGAAGAGCACCCTGAAAAATGCAGGTAATATAATTACTCTGCCAGTAACAGAGCCAAGATGTTTCCATTCTTTTCGTTTCCTTGCCTCTTTATATGAATTTCTTAATTTTTTTTTCTACAAATACAAGACACAATAATGGGTGTATGTCAATATGTGAATCTTGTTTTGCCTGCTTTCAGAAGTCGGACGAAAAACATGATGTGGTATGGAGTTCTTGGCACAAAAGAGCTATTGCAGAGAACTTACAAGAACTTAGAACAAAAAGTTCAACTTGAGGTAAATTTTATTTATGGAGAGAGTTGCTGGCACAATGTGTAGTGAAGAATTAGTGCTTATTTTTGAAACCAGTTATCATTCTTAGATCAACCCAAGCTGACCTCAAAGGCACTGTGTAAAGATGTGCTATGTAAAAGTTGGTCCTCCAAGTCCTGTTTTTGAGTTAAATGTCAGCACTTTAAGATCACAAAATACCCAGTATTAAGTTTCTTGTAATTACTGGGTTGGAAAAAAAGATAATAAATTGTGTAGTTGGATGTATTTCTTAATGTCCACTGTATCAAAAGACAGACCAGGTTTTAATGGCAACCACAGAAATTACCATAAAATTAAGAGAAGAAAAGAGATAAGGAGTCATAATCCTTCATGTTCAATTGAAAGTATATGAAAGCTACACATATAGGAAGAGCATGTAAATAGTAAAAAATTCCTGACAAAAGGGAGGAGATTCTGAATATGGATCACAAGAAGCCCAGTTACAGCAGAGGTTTTCTCTAATATTCACACAAAAGTATTATCAATATTATCGCAAGATATTATCAAAGCAAGAACAAATTCCATGTCTAAACATGGTTCTTATTTGGCTTTTAAGTTCTAACATAAAATCTAAGTCTTCCACATGGTAGTGGGAACTTAAAGGAGATGAAAATGATTCCTAAATGCAGAAAAAGAATACAGGATGGTTACTATTCTTTTCACCCAAAGAATATCTAAGGTGGATTTTGACAGAGAACATATATACTTTCTCTTTTAATTTTATGTTAGCTATTTCATATAGAAGTTTATGATATTTACATAAGGGTAACTTTTTAAGTTGAAAGAATAATTTTAGGTTACTGGAGCTCTTTCTCACTCTGAGATTTAGGAGGATTTTGTCTGATAGCAGCAGATTGCTGTTAGCTAAGGACTGAGTAATTATCAAGGAATTATGCAGTAGTTAGCAAATATAATGCCAGGAGAGAACGTTGTGTATACTGCAGATAGAATTCTAATTTAAGGATCTTTTGAATTGGATTCAAATAAGATTCAACAATACTGTTGGCCTTTCCATATTTTTTTTCCTAATATTCCTGTAAGTAAGTCAGTAAGTAAAAATTGCGTATTTACTGTTGTCTTGCATATTATTGAATATATTATGCCTGCATATTCAGGCACTAGAAACAGACTTCTACTGTAATACAAATGGCTGTGCAGCATCTAATAATATCACACCATATTTTGGATACTGACACATCTTGAATAAAATGTTACATTCTGGCTTGCTGCTAAGATTAAATTACACAAAGAGAGCACTAAGCACATTCTGGAAATAATTTGCATCTCCTACTTCTGATAAAGATGCTACAGATTTTGTCCTTATTTCTTTAGATTTTCTTTTTAATTTGTATAATTTTAAGATCCTTCTGTGAACTGGTAATGTGCAGTCATCTAGCAGTCTTCATTAAAGGCAGCTTGACCGGCTACTTCATGGTCCATAAAGTGACAGCTGGATAGAACTTACTTTAATTCCATGCCTGTGGCACTGCTGCAGGACTGCACTTTTGACTCCCAGTGGAATGGTTTGAGATCATTGGGCTTCCCCCTGCAGGCAGTTGTACTGCTGTAAGTCAGCAGTGATTTCACTGGTGTCTGTAAACTTGCTCTTGGCCTAAAGTGAGATTGATGCCATCCCATGATCATGTTGAGCAGGACATGGAGTTGCTTATGTGTTTTGGGAGATAAAACAGTAAGAAGGAAGGTCTGGATGGTCAGAAATAAGAGGGACCTCTTACCTGCAAAATCAACAACTCCCATCTGCAGCCAGGGTGACACCTGTGGGGTCAGTCCTAGATTTGTCTTCGCACTTTTGGGAGGAAAGTGAAGTTATTTTTACAGGAAGTCAACAATACATGCAAACACTGACAGCTAACCACATGTTTTTGGCTATGCCAGAAATATTCTTGGATATTCTTAACACCCACCCACCCCTCCCACACCTGGCTTAAATGTATTTGACTAAATAACAAGTCGAAATTGCAATTTTGGGAATGCTGGTATGGGATGGAAGACTAGTTCCTAAATGTATAAATGAATATTTTTGTAATGTCATTGGCAATCTTATTCTGTGCACTCAGGGAGATTGCTTTTCTTACTGCAATAAGATTTTTAATCCTTGATGGACAGGCCATGGTCAAAGTGCATGAGAAATTTCCTAACAAGGGATGTGAAAATGTTTCTTTCAAGACTCATGGAGCACCACTGCTGTAGATACTACAGCATGTAGATCTACATATTTTTCACCTCTGCAAAAGTCAGTGCTAAGATTGGAAAGAGGTGGTTCATTGCATGGAGGGAGCACAGACCTCTTAAAGACTCTGTCCTCCCCTGCCAGCGCTGTTGAAGCTTCATGTGCTAAAAATTATTCTTTACTGATTACTTTTCTCATATTATTTATGTACTGAAGGAGTTTTATCCCTTACAGTGTGATGGACAGTACATCCCCCTTCCAAGCCTGCAGGGCATAGCTGTGCTAAACATTCCCAGCTATGCTGGTGGGACTAATTTCTGGGGTGGAACCAAAGAAGATGATGTAAGTAGCATTAAAGAGACTTAACCTTCTGGGCAAAACTAGCAATAAATATAATGGACTGCTCTTCTCACTTGATTTTAAAAGTAGTAACATATAGTTTGGATAACAACTCGTATTTCAGGAGGATGTTTCAGTTCTTGCATTGTCTTGCTGGTTTTTTAAATTGAAAATATGTTCTATGATTTTTTACTGTCCATTGTCTTTTGTAATGTCCATTCCAGCAAAATGCTCATAATAAAGCATAATGATTTTATTCTTTAAATGGCTCTATGAGCATTTTTAGAAATTAATTTTATAAACAGAGGCACAAGTAATTTTTCTATATTGTTTTAAAGATGCCTGTAAATAAAGTTCCTCAAAGCATAGATTCTTCTGGTTGCTATAGTCTAACAACAAGCAAGGTAGACAGGACAATCAGTCAAAGTTTATACCTTAATTTTCCTCCTGTTCTTCAAACAGCTTTGCTGTGAGGGATGCTGATTCAGAAAGTGAAGACTGATGCATTTAGTGACTGATAATTTAGTGGGGGTAGTAGACTGGTTTTTGAATTATATTTTAAATAAACCTTTAAAATACTTCAAGGTACCTTTTTCCCCTTCTTTCTTTCAACTCCTAAGAAACATTTCTCCACATGGATCCCTACATGCCTGACAATCTGAAACAGTGTTACTGCCCCTACCCACTTCACTCACAGCTCACCAACTGTAATTACTAGCAGATTATCCTAATCTGCATGTCCTGATTTAATGTGTGATGTCTGAATCACCTAAAACTGTAGTTGCAAGCTGGCTTGTGATTTTGATGTAGACAATCCAGGACTCTTTTGCCAAAAAGTTTAACGTTTCTTGTGAGTTTTTATCCTTTCATTTTTTAATGCATTCATACAAACATATCTATATATAACATAAGTAATTTTTATATATTTATAATATCTATTATATATAAATGCTTGTTAATATTATATAATACTCATATAATTGCATATATATATATATATATATGTTTTATATATGTGTATATATATATATATACACATATGTAAAAGTGAAAAAAGAAATTTAGACATGTTTTACTGTCCTTTTCTTATTTTTGGTGTATATCCAGAGGATGGAAATTCTGTTTATATTTGGCAATAGATATCTAAAGCTTTTATATATAATTCATGTTCATAGTCAGAACTTGAAAGCTGCTCTAACATCTGCTCAGCCCCTGTTCAGGAGGGTTTTTTCTCCCTGGACTGCTTCAGTGAGAGAGAGGATTTGCTCGGTATACAGCAAATGTGTGTGTCCTGGAGCAGTTTTACTGATATTATTAGTCTTCTAGTGAGCAGATGTGCCAGCAGAGTGACTTGTTTGTTCTGGCCAAAGTCAGAGCATAATTCACTGCTTTAGTGCAGTCTTGAGTGGTTCTTCATCAAGAGGTGGTGGTGGTGGTCTGAAGTGCTGCTGGTGCTGCTTGTCTGGACAAATGAAAGACAAATGTTACCTTGACAGCTGTGATGACTGCTGAAACATTAGCCCTGAGCCAAGCAGGGCATCTGCACCCTGACTGGCATGAGCATGGCATGTAATTTTGGTGTCCAGAAGACAGGCTGGAAACTTGACCTGCAATAGGAAAGGAGTCAATTTGAATGTTGATCCACAGTGATTGGTTTGCCTATAAAAGAAAAAAAAGGAGAAAAAAGAGATTGGTTTTCAGTACAGATATTACTGGTGGAGAGACACAGCAGAAGACTTGGTTGAGTGTTTCCTGTCCTTTTGCTGAAATGGCATCACAAAATAAATGAAATTTTACAGCTGTTTTTTCTTAACACGTGCCAGAGCTAGCCCTATAAGTGTCAGTTACTGGATCAAGAACTCTCCACACATTTCTTGTGGAACAGCAGAATCATGATCTTGGTTCTTTTCAAAATGTTAATACATTCCTGTGAAAAATGGAAAAAATTCCATGGAAACTGGAAAAAAAAATCAGATGGAGAAGCTGTTTTTCTCCAGTCTGGTCTCAGGTGTTACTGATGCAGCTTACTCTGCCTAAGGTGCCAGCTGTGGGAGTCCATGTATTGCTCAGAGAAGTGATCTCTATACCCATTAAACTCTTACTGGAGGGATTTCTCCTGCCGATTTTTCTCCCCATTGCTTATCAAGATGAAATGGTCAAGCCCCAAGTGACCTTAGCACGGTATCACCCGCCAGACCCAGCTGAAGTGCAGCCCGAGATCTGCCCTGAGGCTGAATTCCCCGGCAGCACACCAGGTGGCGAGACTTGCTGGGCTTTGTGTGAGCCTGTGGAAATTCTGCACCTCGGCTGCACAGAAGGACATCTGTTCCACACAGAAGTGGTTTTCTTGTTTACAGTGGATAATTATAGACAGCACAAACAAGATTGCCTTCAGTATCAAAGCTCTGTTCAACAGAGCAGAGCATGGATCCGATGTTGGTTTCCAGAGAATTCAGAAAATAAATAGATAAGCTCTTCTGATAAGAAAAGGAAAGCATTTTCTCTTACCTTCAAGAACCTCTTAGATATTAAGTACATTACCCAAGCAGAGATTTTAATTGGCCTTTCATCTTGCCTTGAAAAACATTTTTAATTTGCATTCTGAAACATGCCATCTTTCCTATATAAGGACATGCCTTGTCATCCAGATATTTCAAATTATATCAGCATTGCTTTTTTAAATGATATTTGCCTGTTTGTGGTATCTTACTCCTATGACTTTGGAGAAACAGTATAGAATCTAGAGCATTTAAATGTTGAAAACAAATCTGTAAATGAATCTGTGTTTCATAGCAATCTAAACACTGGATTTGCAATCAAAAATGGAATACTTTCTTTTCCTCGCAGATATTTGGAGCTCCATCATTTGATGATAAAATCTTAGAAGTTGTTGCTGTATTTGGCAGCATGCAAATGGCAGTGTCCAGAGTCATCAAACTGCAGCACCACAGGATAGCTCAGGTTTGTTGCTTACTTGCAAGCATGCAGGATGGTTGGCAGCAGTTTGGGATTCTGGCAAGTTGTGGGACTCTTGGTGACCACCCCCCTATACGTTAATAAAGCACTGACATTGTTTTGCTTTTAGTGGGTAACAAGTTGTCTTCAATGATGAATGAAGTATAGGAGAGCTTAATTCCTGAGACAGTTCTGGAGAGAAGCCACAGCTCCTCGTAATCAACAGATTACAGGTGGCCTGTCAGTCTCAGCAGTATTTATTGCCCTGTAAAATAATGTGTTTGTTCTTTTCCAGTGTCGGTCAGTAAAGATCACCATACTTGGTGATGAAGGGGTTCCAGTGCAAGTCGATGGAGAGGCATGGATCCAGCCCCCGGGAGTTATTAAGATCATACATAAAAACAGAGCTCAGATGCTAACACGAGACAGAGTATGTTGCAGAAAGAGCTACCATTGCTAAATTGGTTTTTGTAATAATTTGTTTCAGTTATAACGTGAACAAAACAGTACTTATAAAAATGTTTTATAACTATTTATATAATTCATAGAGTTACAGTGATATAATAATTTCTGTAATGACCTGGATAGAGAATTATTATTTTGTATAAGTGACAAAGTTTTGTTAACTTTTATTTGTTTTAGTTAATCCTATATTCTTATTAATATATAGTAAGAATGGTCAACATTTGATCTATTCCTCCCTCCCCTTCTACTGCTTCTTTCTTTTTCTCTAGGTGTGTTATGCCAGTTACATACTGGAAATTCTAGCACAGTTGCATAAATAACAAAGTTCTATACTGTCCATTTTCCAGAATAGCTTTCTGCAGATTTCTCTCTCTGTCCTACCAATCCTCCCTCTCCCCCATGACCCAGTCTCAGACAGAAGAGACACAAGTACAACCTAGTCACAAAGCCACTGGAGAGTTCATGCTTGTCTAGGACTATTGTGTGAAAGGTACAACTGCCCCTCAGTTCTCCATCCACTAGCTGGATCCTGAATTTAGGGCAGAGTTAAGGTGGAATTTGAACTCTATTTTAGTAAATTTGGTTTTTTCTCCATCATTTTTAATATTTGAATTCTGTATCAGAATAATATTTGAATTTCTATCTTGCTATCCACACAAAATGTGCTTGCGTTAGTGAATCACGAAATTCTAGAATTATTTAGGTTGAAAAATACCTCTGAGATCATTGAGTCCAACCCTTATTACTGTCTTGGTGTTCTTATTGGTTTGGAAGACATATTTTGAAGATTATGGGGAGGAGGCTTTTAGAAGTGGCTTACTCACTATACTAAGTTTTAAAAACTTTAGGTGTAAAATTATTATTTAATCAGGGAGTATTATTTATATAAAATTAAATCAAGCACCTGTTTATTTGTTAATTTTAACTACAATAATATATAATTTAAAATGATGTAAAATGTCAAATTAAAGTTTTTAATGAGAAAGAATACTCCCAAGTGCTGTCAATTGAATGTATAATTCATTTTGATTAGGCCTTTGAAAACACCCTGAAGTCTTGGGAGGACAAACAGAAGTATGATTCCTGCAAACCTGTCATTCGATCTCCCTTGTACCCTCAGCAAGCTGTTGAGCTGGCTACAGAAGAAGAAGTTGCACAGATCCAGTTGTGCTCACAAGCTGCAGAAGAACTTATTACCAGGTAAAGTAAAATTAATAAGTTGGATTGGCAACCTAGACACCAAGTCTGAAATATTAATGCAAATTCATACAGAGAATTAGAAGTGTATGTTTTCCCTGGTTTTTGATTGAAGTTTTGTTGCCACTGTATCAGTTGGTTTTTTCTAATCTAAAGATTTTATTTTATTTTTAAGGTTCAACTTCTTTTTGTGTCCTTTTCCTATGTATTTTTAAAAATTTTATTTATTTGTTTTTGTGTTGGTTTTTTTTTGCTTTTAAAAACCATCTTTCTGAAGTAGCAACTGAAATGGAAAACTGTAAAGCTTCTTTGCAAAAATTGTAGCTTCTCTTTTTATGACAAAGCAAAAATATAATTGGGAATTATTGGAAAAACCCTTTAGCAGTCAACTCTAAAAGTCAGCAGGATGGACACTGCAGTCATTCATATAGGCTGAGATAAATAAAAACTTTTTTTTAAAATCCAAATATTTTATAAAGCCGCTATTCATTTTATCATAGCAACTAATTATCTTTAGCATCAAAATCCCCAGTAATATAAGAAAGGAAGGGCTACATACTCTCTTTATACTGCAGTCACAGACAAATAATTTAGTTTATTAATTACCCAAAGTGAAGTTTCGCCAAGACATCCTAAAAACTTCTCTGTTCTAGAGACGGTCTGGAGGTGGTAGTTAGAGTTGAACCTCCCATAAGCTTAAATGACTGCAACCAATTTTCATGTCACATCTGAAGGATATGCCTTGTGAAATAGGTGTAGGGGTTTTTAAGATAATTTCAGGTAAGTTATTGCAATGTGCTAGAGCTTTCCTCTGTAGTTTACTTGAATTAATAGGACCAACAACTTTTGGTCCATTTTTTTGTATAGCATTAGTGTTCTAAGACAAATAAATGTATCTCAGCATTTTGTATCATCATAACTAATATGTGTGATAGATATAATTTCTACGAGGTGCTATATGGCTTGAAGAAATCCTTGCCTTTCAATTTGTTGTTAGAAAGGACTATAATTTGATAAGTGTTTTTTGAAACATGTTCTTGTGCATTTTCTCATGTGATGAAGTTGTGTTCTCAAGAATTATTCTTTAAAGAAATTAAGAAACATTATTCTCCTTTTTAAATGTTTTTTTAGGATCTGTGAAGCAGCAAAAGTACACGGCCTCTTGGAGCAGGAGCTTGCTCATGCTGTTAATGCATGTTCACATGCATTAAATAAAGCCAACCCAAGGTTTCCTGAGGTAAAGAAGAACTGAGATTTATGTAAATAAGCTATAACATCTGGGTGTGCAAAGCTTGTGGCATGGGGACTGTCCCCTGTCCCCATTTGAAAACAAGTTGGATGAGATGGAAGATGATGCAGTTTCTGTGTTCCCCACTGTCCTCCCCACCTGGTACTGTGCAGGCATATCCTCAGAGAGGGTGGAGGCATGACAGAGGCTGAACCAGATCTGTCACTACATAAAGGTCATTTTCTGTGGATGCTTTCACAGAAATTTTCATGCTTAATTGATATCCAAGTGCTATACAGAGAAGGCAAAGGGGCTGAGGGGAACGAGTTTCCTGGTTTCTCTCTTCACACTAGATAATCTAGGTGTTTTCTGGGATTGGACCCAGGACTGATAAATTAGGCAGAGGCTGTCCATATCTAACCTAAATGGACACAGTATAAATATGTTAGTTGACCTTTGCTTCTAGAAGTATGGTTAGTAGCTTGCTTCTTCTGAGGACGAGGTGAAAAATTGAAGTCAACAGTCATTGTTAAATGAAATTCACAACTTGGCCTTTGTCATATGTGGATTGATATGGTGGCTGATTGCCTGATGATCTTCAGGATTGTATTAATGTCATACTAAATGAAATTGAGGAAAAGACAGCAAATAGATACTACATTTTTGGTTTCTATTCTCAGTGCTGAACAGGTTGTCAATTTAGAACTTAACTGATGTATTTCTTCTAGGAGAAGGCATTTAAGATCTTTGCTGTAAGGTGAAAGTACTTATTCTCCGTCTGACTTCAAAGAATGTTTATGCTTCTTATTCCCCAGAGTCTTACCAGAAACACTGCCATGGAGATAGCTGTCAATGTGAAGGCCTTGCACAACGAAACAGAATCTCTGCTAGTAGGAAGAGTTCCTTTGGTAAGGTCACAAAGCACATGATTTTATTCTTCATTCAGATCATCCGTGATTTGTTCTTTGCTGATTTTGGTAAATAGGTGCCAAAGTGAGTACACACTGCAAGAAGCACTGCAAGGTCAATAGGAGAAGATTACACTGCATTTGTGGTTGGATCAGAATGAGTTTTGAAATCTTCTCTTAGGCTGGCATCCATCTTGCCTTAGATAGCTAAGTCATTGCTTGGACTCTTCTGGATAGTCAGTGGAGAGAAACAGGTATCCTTTGGGGGGCTGATTCACACTCAGTTGTCTTGGAGGCCTATGTTAGAAAAAGATGTCTTATTTTCTGGAGATAAAGCATTTAAGAGAGAGCTATTATGTGACCATCTTCAGAGTTTAAGGGGAGCCTGGGGTGAGAGATGTTTAGATTCATACAGTCAACTTCTACAGAACTAATCTGGGCAAGTAAATATCACTCTTGTTCTAATACCTGTCAGGAGTTATTTTATAATCTTTGACTGGTAAGTATTCAGTAAACCCCTAATGGTACTTGAAGACTTTGCATCTTCTTTGGCAAGTGTTTGTGCCTAAAATGATTAAGATTTCTCAACAATTATATCTGGATGTATAATTAGAAAATTTATCTACTGACATTGTGAAGAGAAGAAAGATGTCACATTTTCTATGCTGGTCCAGTTTTACATTAAGAAGATACTCAGTAGGAGCAATTACATTTTCTTTAGATTCAAAAGCAGATTCATTACTAGTTTTTTTTATATAAGTGTTTTAATTAAAAATGGATATTAATCGGAATATTTTCATTTAGCTGAGTGTGGATGTAATACTTACTGTAGGTTCACATACCATACAAACAAGTGATGAATCCGTTTTAGAGTAATGAAAAGTAAATATAGTCTAAAGGCAAATAATTGTTTAAGTTATAGAAACAGTCAAAGATTAGGTTCACATGTTTTATTATACATTGAAAGGAAAGTTATTTCATTAGATGTTTTTGTCCAAGAAAAGGGAAAAAACACCTGCTGATTTTTTTCAAATTGCTATTGCTAATCCCATGTATTTTAGATTTAGTGGGGAATTAACGTGGAGATTAAAAAAAAATTAAATAGTTTTACAAAAGTAATTAGAAGAAAATGGTGATGCCATACTAGGACTGGTGAAATTTATCGAGACAGTTTGGAAATAATGTAATTATGGAAACCTTCCCACTGAAACATTACATTTTCTGTAGCAGGTTTGTTATCTCATTGTGTTGTTGAACTGGGCCCTTGTTCAGGCTCCAAAGCTTAATTTGATTCATTTTTCTGTTTCTGGATTTTTACATGTTGTACTTCTGCTTCTCATTATGCTTGTGCAAATGTCTTCATGAGGCTACATCAGGCCCCTTTTTTAGTAAAAAGGCTGTTTGGAAGGTACCAAGACAATATTCCAGAGGTGTCCATTACTCTCATTTGACATTGTGCTCACTTAGACGAGTGTTTCATAGGCACCCTGGTGAACCTTATTGCCATGTACTTTATAAATGCTGAAGTTGCCTGTGTTTCAGTCCCTCATTCTAATAAAATAGAGAGAGATAAGTGTAAGATGTTGCTTGACGCATCAGCACTCCCATCATAAACTGTTCTTCTAAGGATCTCTCTCCTCTGACAATGACATTGTTTCAAATCTTCCTCTAATTTTTTGGCGTCTTCATTTTTCCCACATCCTTCTTTCCTGTGGTCAAAGCTCTTGAGAGCAGTAAACTCATGTCTTTGGTGCTTATACTATTTGGTTTAACCCCAGCCAGCAACTAAACTAGGATACTTGGTAAGCTGCTTCTTTGGTTGCCATTTACTGGCTATTGAGTTTTGCTCTTACAGCTCCTGAGACAGAGAAAAAGAGGGTAAATAAGCGTAAAACAAGTCTGTGGTTCCTTCCACCTCCTGCAAGAACTATGATTAACAAATTCATACAACAGTAGGAGCATTAAATCACAACAAATGGTAAAATACAATTTTTAGTGAAATGATAATAACATTGGATCACAGAATGATTTGAGGTGGATATGACCTTAAAGATCTTCCGGTTTCAACTTCCCTGCCATGAGCAGGGACATCTTCTACGAGACTGGGCTGCTCAAGATGGGATGGTGAAGCTGATTTGTGGAATCTCTCAGATGCTTATGGCTGAAATACAGTTTGGAAAAAATTAAAAATACCATATTTTATCTATATGGCCCTGTTATAATTTTAAAAAGCATTTCCAATCTGGAACCAAGCACAGTTTTCAAATGCATTAAGGAAAAAGTATGACAGACTGTTTCATTTCAACAGAATAAAATTATCTAAACTCACTGAAATAAAATATTTTTATATGAAAAATTTAAATAGAGAAGGAATTGAAAAATATTTTATTTTTATTTCTTCATTTATAGTGTGAACTTTTATCTTGGAAATAAGATTTTCCAAGATGTTGTAGGAGGAGAATTTGCCCTGAATTGCTGATTCTTTCTATACCAGAATTGCTATTTTGAATTTATTTCAAGAGTACCATCAGATGAGCATTTTTTGTCCCCAGGCAAAATGTTTTCCTCTGAGAATCAAGCAATTAAATAAGTACTTGTTGAGAAAGACAGAATTCTTTGCTTCATTCTTTTATAGAAAATAGATGGCTTGAGTAATTTCTCAGAAATGAAAACACAGGAGAAGTTGTAACTTCTTCAAAGACAAGTGGCTTTTTCCCTGTGCTCCAAATTAACTGAAATGTTCAAATGGAAAAAAAAGGAAAAAAAGAAAAAAAAAGAAAAAAAAAGATATGTCAAAACAAAGATCAAAATCTGCTTATGAACACACAGCAAAAATACTATGATAACAAAGGGAGCTTATATTTCCAGTATCACTATACACTATGCTAGACAGTAAGATCTTACTAAAGATGGTCTCTCCATTGAAAGATGGGAACATAGGCAGACTACTAAAGCAAAGGAAAGACATTTTTGTTAGGTAGGATAAATTAATAAGGTTTGTAATTTATCACTAGACTCCAACAATGTCAAAATATTTTTCCAACACTAGAGCTTCAAGATTTTCTTATAATTCCAGTTAAAAAATGCATTCACTGGGATGTAACAGAATTAGATCTTTTCAGAAGGATATTCTGCACTGCTTTAGGACTACTTTTACTTTTAAAAGAGAAATAGATGTTCAGATTGCTTTATTAATGATTCCAAGCAACTTGGTCTAGGTTCAACTCTACCTCAAATGGTGTTTCAGCAATCCCAGATGAGCTCAAAACAGCTTTTCAAGGTATCAGCTTCTTTCCCTATCTCTTCCACGTGGGTTCACTCACACAGCAGCTTCAGAACAGTTTTCAGACTGGAGTTTTAACGGCAACAGGCATCTCTGTGGGGTGCTCAAGGTCGTAATAGAGCCAAATTCACATTCATCGTCAAGTCCCAGTGTTTGTACACAGCCACCACTTTCTTTTTCCCTTTGGCCTTTGCTGATGGCTTTGTCTTTTTGTCTCCTGCCAGGGAGTTCTTTCCACCCTTAGCCAGAAGCAGTGCCTATTACACTCTGTCTCACCTATTTAGAATGGGGAGTGTAGGTATCATATCACCACTGGAAGACCTTTGGGAATGGAAAGCTTCAGCGAGATCCATTTCTTCATACTTGAACATGAGAGAGTGATCAACCATCTGAACACATTCGCAAAAAATAACGGAGGCTTTTTACCATCTACTCAATTTTTGTACACCACTTTTCAAACAAAGATTTTTCAGCTTCTTACTCTTCTCATCAGGTTTTCTCTTCCTTCTGTTGGTAGTGTCCATTTCTAGTGTGTCCTTGCAGTGGTGTTATCTGATAACTCTTGCTCTGTAAAGACTCAGGAGTGCAGTGAAGGATGACAAGGATTGACAACTATGCCCAAGCACCAAAAGTCTCAGCTGTCTCAGTCGTCCCTTTGTGATTGGGACTGTACTAAATGTAGTTTGAGGGTGGTCTCACACATCTCTCAAGGAAAGTCTAACTTTGGGAGATTATTTCTTCACCATTTGTTGACACCATGAAGTAGTCATCTGTCTGTGTGTGGTAACAAGATATCTAGAATTAAATGTTAAACCTCATGAAACTAAAAGTCCTATTTTTCTGGCCTGTTTATGAACAGCAGTTAGAGGCTCCCCATGAAGAACTGTTGTCTGATGCTTTGCACAGTGTGGAAATAGAGTTGAGAAAACTTGCTGAGATTCCTTGGCTTTATTATGTTTTTCAACCAAATGACGATGAGGTAAGTTTGAGTAACACGTTCTTATTTTAACTGAACTTAATTTTCTTTTGATAGGGAAAAGTAAATTACAATTTTTCATTAATCTCTTGAAGGACTTTCAGTAGTGTTGCTGGATTATTTCTGTCTGCTGTGAACAACCTTCTAAGCTTAGTGCTTTTTTTTGGTGTTTTATTCCCTTTTGTGAATGTAAATGTTTTGACCGATAAATAAATACATGAAACATATATTTTTAATTTATATTTATTAATGCAAACATGTATAGAGTTAAATCCTAACATTATTCTTTACAGAAGTAAATTTGGGTCTTACTTTTTTGAGATTAGCTATAGATTACTATCACAAGCATATAATTTAACTGTTGTTTTCCCTTAATTAAAGGTAACTGTGCCTCTTTTCTCATGCAGGATCCCCCTCTGGATTATGCTAAAAGAAACAATAGAAGTACAGTGTTTCGTATAGTGCCAAAGTTTAAAAAAGAAAAAATTCAGAAGCATAAGACCAGCCCTCAGCCTGGTATGTGTTTTGAAATTGCAAGAAAAGTAGTAGCATTTGCAGTAAATGTGATTTTATGGGATTTTTTTTGATAAGAGGTGGCATGACTTACCTAAGACTAAAGTCAAAGTGGAAAGCACCTGAGCTAACTGGCATCTTCATTAGGATAAATTTTTCTTTCAGTGCATTTAGAAAGCATTCAGTAGGACCCCAATACTCCCAAGTGAACCAAAGAACTACTGTGAAAATACTTTTAAAGTTCTAGCATGCAACAGGATCTGTGTCTTTGCTGGTGGTCACGTTTGATTTACTCATAGCCATACAAGCCATGGGTAAACACATTGTTTCCCTATGATGCTCCAATTCAAGTTTTTCAGGTTAGTTTTAGGTGTGAAATAACTTTTATCACACTGGTTTAATTAACCAGTTATTCTTAATTTTTGAGTGGGTTATAGGTTCAGTAAGTGAGACAGCTCAAACAAAAAATCATGATAGTCAATACTGATTTTTTAATTAGAAGTTGAACAAGCTCCACCCTCCTCTCTTCCTATTTTTATTTGTGAGCTCGCTTCCTTAAGATTATGTCCAGGGCGCAATCAGTGATTAGATGGTCCTAAAACTGTTTCTATGTCTTTATTCTTTCAATGAACAGTTGATCTCAATCTACAAAATCTTGCAGTTGTTGATAGATTAAAGTTTCAGATTAGACATCAGATTTCTCTTCATTATAAAGTGAAGTGATCAGCATTGAATGAAGTTGCAAAATTCTAGTAATAAGTAGCATAACTATTTTTTTAATATATGTGGTCTTAATGGGACTAATGTGGGCAACTAACCTTAGAGAACAATGTTTTACAGAGAGCTTCTTAATGGCCTGTGTAACACAGTAGCTTAAAGAGTACTTTTTGTCTTAATTAAGAATACTAGAATCTGTTAATTAAAACTGGACTTGCTTGCTGCCATTGCTATATTTGAGGTGCGGTTGCTATTTTAATTTTACATGTAAATTCGTTTTTGAAGGCTTCTCCTCTCCCTGGATGACTACTAATAAATTAATGGCATAAAGCAGAACAACATTAGACTTTGCATCACTGATCCTAAGCTGGTTTAATGTGAATTTGTTGGGACATGAGGTTTTAAAGGCTTTACTGAAGAAACTGGAGTAAAGCTGAAAGCATGGCTGCAAAGCAAAGAACCCCAACTTTGTTTAGATACTTTCTTGTGTTAACTGCTAACCTGTAACCTGCATGTAAAAAGGGAATTGTCAATTTTTGTGGAAAAGACACCTCTAACCTTTCCCTTTGCTAGCACGGCAATTCTACTCTGTTTTCCACTCTCTTTGGCCTAACCTTTGCTTGTGATGCATTTGAGCATGTAGAAATTAAGGGGGTTTTGCTCTTAACTTTGGTAGTTCAAAAATGGGGCACAGATGAAGTTGCTGCTTGGCTGGATCTGCTCAGTTTGGGAGAGTACAAAGAAATCTTCATCAGCCATGACATCCGAGGCTCTGAGCTTTTACATCTGGAAAGGCGAGATCTTAAGGTATTTCCTTTGTGCTACTTTTCTGCTATTGACCATTTTCTTTGACAAAACAACAACCAACTTTTCTTCTTTCCCTGCACTTGTCATTGCTTGTAGCTTGGCTTACACTGTGCAAATATGCAATAAACTAATATGCGCTGTCCTTGGGCCTGACTTTCTGAGGTGCTGACTTGAACTCACAACCGAGAATATTTTTGTGTTATCCAGTTTTTTTTTTCCCCATTTTATGCAGAATGATATGATGCAGTAGATGCATTTATGTTAGAAGGCATAGGAGAAGCACACCTGATAACTTACTGGCATCTGTGTAATAGAATGTTTTCTTAAAGAGTTGGCTGTTTCCATTAAACATGATCAGTATGGATCAGTTGATGGTGGTTATAATTATTTTGAATCTATCTCCTGCAGAGGCTGATCTGCTCCACATGATTTATAGGGTATATATTGGACATAGTGGGTGTGAAACAGATAAGCAGCTTAATAAATTGCAGTATTTGGCTTACATGGCATTGGTGTTTGTGTGTCAAAATAGGTTTTATCATCGGTGACTGACCTCTGATTTTGGCTGTATAGATTTTTAAAAGAGTATTTTATTTTGACTCAAAATTGTAAAACCTTTTTCCTCTGAGGTCAGATAGATAAATTTTGCAGGGAGAAATGTTATCCAGTTTAAGGCTGTTATTTGAGCTTGCTGGTCCTTTTCAGGAATGACTTAAGTGCATCCATTATATGTAATAGTGGTTATATCTTTGGGGATTCATTAAATGAATTTTTCCAGGAACTCAGTAGTAATGAGTTCTTGGTAATGGGTTTTGCAACTGCTTTTAGCACATAAGAGAGGAAATAGGATATTGTATAAATTGCAAACATTTACATTTAGAGTGCAAGTCATTGTTCTAGCCATAGTGCAGTACTCTTCAGGTAGAGACAATATTTTCATACAAATGTGTTATTTTATGTAAAGTTTTTTATATCATGTGCAATCCTGATGTTATAAGGTAGTGCTTGCATTGTGTGACTGTTGCAATAGAAAGCAGCTGCTGAAAATAGCTGTGTTTGAGATAATCTGTTTGGCTGTTTGTCTTTCATACTAGATTGCTGAAGCTTCTTTCCATGGAAGTTAAATTCCATTCTTTCAGGATAGTTTTTGACAGGGAGGGACAGTTTCAGGACAGTCCGTCCCTGAAAAACTTGGGAAATAGAAGACTGTCTAAGCAATCCCTCACAGTGTTGCAGTGATGGATGTTGCAACTCCCTGTTCTGATTGAGTGCTGAACAAACTTTAAATTCAACTGAGAAACTCAGCATTACACAATGCATATGTTTGCTAAAATGTTAAGAAAATTTAAAAAGTCCAACTTGTTGGAATAAATTGTGGTGGGTAAGATCAGTGTTAAACGGGACATGGCTTCTGGCCATGCCTTATTTCTCATGAGTACCAATTTGACTGCATGCCCAGTGGACTGGCCCTTAAACCAAGTAAATATCTGCAGCAGGGTAATTACCAAGCTGTTATCCCTGTTGCTAAGGCTCATGTTGGTTCAGTGTATATAAAATCCCATCGCAAAGGTCTGTGCCATGAAATATCTAAAGGCTTGTCTTAGAGGACCTGCAGAGAGCCTACTGTCTCTATGTAGTGCTGCCAGGAGACACGTAGGATGAGGAGCTGCTCTACAGAAGTTGCCAAGGGCATGCCTTGAGCTAACCAAAATCTCGCTCCAGAATCGCCCCATGTGCTCATTAGCAGATGCCAAGAGCTTCCAAATCTGTGCCCTTCATAAGCCAGGCCAGGTTTTTGGCCAGGCATGGCTTGCACTCTGTGTAACAGCACTGAACTTAAATAGAAGAGTTTAGTACTCATCCTGCTGATTACAGGGCAGGGTCTCTGCAGGGAGCCAATTAAGGAGAGCTCAGGCAGCCTGCAGCTTTCTCCAGTGACCTGAATTGGTGTCAAGATGTGTAATGTGCTACTTGGGAAATGAGGAACACGTCACAAGCTGCCCTGTGAATATTTCCTCCCTTTGGCTATCGAGGTGTGCAGATGAGCCTTCAGTGCTCTTGCAAGCTATAATCTGTCTGCAGCCTCTCCTCCACTGCAAGGCCTGTGCTTCCTGACAAGCTAAACGAGATCACCATTGATTCATGAGCTCCTAACTCATGTGCAATACATTTACCTCCTGTCTGCAAGAGGAGAAATTGCTGCCTGTTTTAATTGAATCCTCTGAGCCCACCTTTTTTTTTTTTTTTTGTGGTCAAAAGCAGAGATAAAAGGCAGAATGGAGAAGGATTTGATGAAATACTCTTCCTTTGCTTGCATTGCTGGAACAGATTGATATGCTGACAGAAGAATTGGGCACCTCTAATTGTATTTCTGCATAGCTTGTGGATCACATTCTCAGGGAGCTCTGTGTGGCAACTGGCAAATGAAAAACCAGAATACGTCTTTTCACTCAGTCCTTGCAGTAATGATCTTTCTCCAGCCTCTCATGCCTGATTTCATTTAGGGGGATCTTAGAAATTTGCATTCATATGATTTTCTTTTGCTTGATGAATGGCTGGGCAGTAAATGGTGTACTATTCTGCAGAAACTGTAGAAAGAAGGCATAGTTGTGACTTTTTTTTTTAACCTTATTTAACCTTTATTTTAACCTCATCTATTTTTTCAACCATGTTCCTATGCAGGCAGCTTAGTCATAATCAGAGCTGCAACATATTTAGTAGGACGAGGGGATGTCTCCTTAAAGCTCCAAAGCAATGTTGGTTTCCTTGGAGAAAGGCTTTCCATGCCACAGACCAACTTGATAAGCAGTGCCAGTCAAACTAAAATCTGTGACAAGGACTGTGATACTTCAGCCCTGTGTTTTGCAGTAGCATGCTTTGAAAAAGTTTTTTTATAGAAAAGTTTTGTAAGATTTTTTAGATTTCAGGCATGCTAAATGGCTTTTTACACAGGGGATGCAAATAGGGTAGATTTCACATTTAAAAGATGGTATTATTAAGGAGTTCTTATATAAATTGTTTGCTAGTGGTGGTACATTTAGCCAAAAAATGTCCAGGAAATAGCAGAGTGGTTAGGGAGAGCAGGAGAAGAGGTGATACTGTAGTTCTACGACCATATCTGGGAAAAAAGAAACTTTTTTTTTTTTTTTTTCTTCAGACTCAGGCTAGAGTTTCTTCTTCAAAACTGTAGTTTAGTCAAATTGAATTTTTGTTAACTAGACATCAATTAGAGATGAACAGATGTTGTCTCATGCACCAATATGCAGAGATATTTGAGGCTCTTGTTCTTTGATCGATGCATGATATGCTGATGTAGCAGATCCTTTTAGTCTGAGATGAGAAAATTTCAAACTTTTCTGCATGAGTAGTAAACTGAGAATTCCAAATAGCATCCAGTGTCATGACTGTATAAATTCTAGTTTCCACCAAACTGAAAGCTATATGAAAGCATAAAATTTCAGAGTTTTTGGTTGGGTTTTTTTCTCTTTGGAAGTGTAGCAGAAAGGCGTCCCCAAAATTTTTGATGAGGCACCTGCTTTTGTGATATGCATTACAGCAACTTCACCTAGAAAAGAAATAGAACCAAAATTTCTTGCCTCTGAATCAAAGGTGTTGTGAAATGCTTTACAAAGGCTGGTGGGAAAAGTGGCTGAGTTTTTTTGAAAATTCATATGTTTCTTTCTTCTGATTTTGAACTCTGGCAGCATCTCACTATATTGTTTATCCAACTGAAGTTCTACTCATGAAAATATATTTATTCTGAAGAATGTGTAAGTTCTTAACCTTTAAATTGTGTGGTTTGTTGTAGTTTGGAAAGTATCCTTACGGGTTTTCCCTTATGTAGAATTTCTTCCACGTAGCAACTAGGCTATTTCATTAGTTTCAGTAGTTATGTGTGGCTTTTTTTGATTCACTTGAGAATTAAGTTTAACATAAAAAGGACAATATTACAGAAATATAAATATTACTGTCATTTTAGGATGAATTTGACTGCTACCTACATTAACTATCTTAAATTTAAAATTAGTACTACATTTGTTTATAAGTGAGATGACTATTAGTGAAAGTAAAAAAATAAATCTATGTGATTTGGAAAATCATAGGGTTTTTTCTAAGTAGTTTATGAACAGCACTTGCTTTGGGAAATTTTATGAACGAATTAAACTCCTTAATGCTGACACCTTTGTGCCAAAGTCCTGTAAAGGATGACTATCTATTTATAGTGCTGATAGTTTTCAACTGAAGAAACAGCCAAGTATCTTTTCTCTCTAACATAACCAGAATTCAGCCTTGACTCTCTGAAAATTAAACCATCTGTTAAATCTTGGCTGCGCTACCTTTATAATAAAATAGTTAATTCATGCCCATTTTACCACCCCTTTCTTCCAAAATTAAATGCATGCTAACATTTTAAAGTAATATAGAATACAGATTTTCTGGGGTCTCTGTGGCTGTAGAACTGTAGATACAGTCTTTGTATAGAGTATGCACACAATAATATATATGGTTTCATTTTCCACTCTTTATGAGAAAATTTTTTTCAAGCTGCCTAATTACACTCCCTTCTTTTTAATGTCTCTGTAATGGAAAAATCTTCCTATTGAAATGAAATTATTTCTATTTCAGAAAAATAGTGAAACTTTTGTAAATTTTTTTTTTTTAGTTATTTAACCACAATCTATTTATGTAAGGTTTATTCTACAAATAACTAGTGTTTGACTCTGCTGATTGCTCAACACCACTAAAACATGGATTTTACAAACTTTTTCATAGCTGAGTTACAGATAAGGGAAGCAGATTTCCACCGGACTCAGCTGAAAATTCATTAGTGTGATGGGAGATCATTAGCACAGCTGGGCATCCCATTCTGTTTCTCTGATCATTGGACCAGCCAAAATTGAAAAAGGATGCTGCTAAAGCTATTACTAATACTGAAGGAAGTTTGCTACAAAAAATTCTTGTATGTTGCTGAGTACAGAGATGGGTCTGGAAATCAGTAATAGAAACATTTCAGCTGATGTGAATGATTTAGTGGCTACAAGGTGATTTACTCTTGTGCTTTTTACATTTCCTTGTGGATATGACTACCGTGTCTCTGAGAATTTTTCTTCCAGCTCTCTAATCAGGAACATCCGTGCTAGGAGATGTAACAAAGGCTTTCTCTTTCTATTGCTCTCTAAAGGGAAGTTGTCCTACATGCCTGTAGCCATTACACCCACTTTCCCTTGAGAAACTGGGAATATGGGTGTTTGTTGATTAAAGCAGACATCATAGGGCCTCAGATCAAGTGACATTGCTGGACAGAAGTTCCAATCCATCACATTCTACCAAGCATTTGGTTGCTGTGTTAGAGAGGAGGGGGAGATTGTTCTCTTTATTTTGCCAGAAATTGTGAAAGGTGTTTGTACTTATAAGTCAAGCCAAAGCTGGTTTTGATGTATATTGAAGTGCCCTGGGTTGTCACTGTTGCAGGTAAGTAATTTTTTGTGTGCCAGACAGAGAGGGATTCATTGTATGCTCTAAGTAGTTTTTCTGTAAAGCAACTCTTACTAACACTTCCTGGTTACTGTTGATTGCAGTGAGCACATTTCTAGACATCTGTTGCATGGATAGGTCATAATCAATGTGGTTTCTTTTTCCCATTTTTAAAGTAAACTTCTTTTTCTTCTTCTCTTTTTTTTTCTTTTTCTATTTTTAAATTTTTCTGTAGGACCTGGGGATAACGAAAGTGGGTCATATGAAGCGAATTCTCCAGGGAATTAAAGAGCTCAGCAAGAACACCCCTTTGTCTGAAGTGTAATTATGCTGGTGCTTTTCTTAAAGAAAGAAGAGAAAGTTTCTGGAGAAGCAAAGCTGTTGCAGGCACTTGGCTGTCCTTGTAGTTTATGGAAGAATAAGCACTGGTGTTTGTATAGGCTAGCATCTCTGAATTCTTGTGTGGTGAAGAACTTGCAGCAAGAGTACAAAAGGATTTGTGCCAAAACAAAAAGGAAAAGGTGATATGTTCTGCGAAGATGTTTTCTTGGTGTGGAAATTGGCCAGTTTGGATAAGCCCAGTTTGGTAAATTGATCGGTTGGTGGTGAACTGCACTGACTGGAAAATATAATCAAGGAATGATTGCTTTGCTTACATGCAGCTCAGTATGCCTCTCTTTATGCTGCAGCAAGATGCCACTGTACGGCATGAGGTCATCTGGTTTTCCTTCCGAGACGTAGCTCTGTAGAACCTCGTGTGCAGGAGACCAGGAGGTTTGGAAGGTTCAACACGTGAGCCTGGCAGTGCCGCAGGTATCCAGCACTCGCTGGCCATGCCGAAGAGGGGAGAGATACCTCGTGATACCATGAATGCAAACTATAATGCATGGTGTGCCTGCCTGAATTGTCTGTTGTTCTGTTGCATGACACATCTGATACTTTAAACACTTGAACAACTTTTTTATCGGTTTGAATGAGATTTAATTTATTGCTACTTGAGTGTCTTTTTTTTTTTCCTCCAGTTTCAGGCACTTTTCTATTCTTCAGTGTTGTGTTATGCCTAAAATGTGTTCTATGGCAAAGGGTGTGTGGGTGTGGAAACTTAGCATTTGTGCCATATTCAGCAGATTATATATGATTGAAACACTGTACAGTTAGATTTTTAAATATATCATGTACAGAAGGTTTATCAGGTAACTAACTTATGAGAATTTTTGAAAGACCGGTACCTCACAAAAACATCAATTGGCTTCCTGCATGGAAAATTATAAAGAATCTTCTCAATGGTGCATTTTAATGTAGTTATTCAGTTATCTTAAACAGCTGTAGCATATTTGAACTTGTAGGCACTAATGGTTTTATTTATTCTATTGTTCAAAAGCAGATTTAAATATTAATGACATTTTCTTAAAGAAAAATTGAATTTTATTTATCATACATAAGAAGATATTTAAAATGTAGCAGCTGATTTGATTTTTGTGGGGTAAACTTTTACTTGTTGCTAATTAACTGTTAATTTAAAAATGCATCTGTGTCCATTTCTTTAAAAAGGTATCACTTTGTTTCTTGATAGCACTCCACCATCAGTAGACCATAAAAATTAAAAAACCCAGATTATAAGGTTTTAGGCTATGCATGCTAAGAAGAATCACATGCAAGACAGTAATCCATGAGTGTAAACAGGTTAAAAAAATTAAAACCATCTTTGTTTAGGTATTGCTCCAGACTAGAGTTTGTAAGGTTATTTACTTAAAGGACTTTATTAAATTAAACAGGTTCATAATTTAATTTCCTGGTTAACTTTTCACAAAAGTATTAATCTAGCTGAAAAATAAATTTTAGGTATCTGCAAAAAAAAAAATCCTACCTAATGTTTGAGATGAGATTACTTTGCACCACCTGCCAAAAAACTTGCAGAGAATTGCTCTCTCCTTTCTGTTTCTAGCAATTGTCATTGCAGCACAAGGAACACTTGTCTTTCACTTAATCAAGTAGCTTTGATGTTTCTTGCATACTAAAGAGTATCTTAACATCTATTTATGTTTTTCTCATGGGCAGAAGAGTAAGGTTTCATTTGGTTTTACCAAATCTTATTTTCTTGTATAAAGGGGCTGATGTCAAGTACTGCATCCTGGTTTCACCTTCCATTTCTTATGCATATGACCGGAGTTGTTCCATGGCGAGTAGATGGGACTCATCCCATGGAAAGTAAAATCTATTATACTCATTGTTTTATTGGAGAAAAAAAATCAAAATAATCAAAACAGGCTTATTTTTTATCTTTTTGTAGTTATTTGTGTTCTTGCTGCTGTAGGTTCAACAGGCAGCACTCTGGGAGTTCTGTGAACATAATGATTATTCTAGTAAACAAACAAAAGTAAAGGGCTCTTTTCTATTAGGTTTTGCATAAAAAACAAACCAAAATGCATTTGCTAAATGATATGACTTTCAGGATGTTGTACGAAAAGGATATGAAAAAAATGGAAAGTTAGGCAAACAATGGAAAGTTTGTTGGTTTTGGTTTTATTTTAATGCACTTGACATTCACCCCTTTAATGACGTTCAGGTGACATCTGCCAAGTCTTTGTAAGCTTTATTTCCTTTTCTCTTTGGTTCTCCATAAGCTACACTGTCTTTTAACATGTGGCAGCATTTTACCATATTGACATTACAGTAGACAACTAATAGCTAATCTTCTGGTCTATTCAAGGACAAAATACATAGCAGAACTTTCTTTGCTTTCCTGACTGTAAGATACAATCTCTTTACAACTTTCAGCCTTGCTTGATGTAATGCATTAAGATGGGCTATGGAACCAGATCTCTTCAAGACACTGTAGAGATCTACGCTGAGTATATTAAAAAATGGGAGCTGCTTTTGGGCAGGGAAAATGGGAAAATTTTGTTTGTAACACAGCTTTCTTATGGCACTCCTCAAATTACCTCAGTATTGGACAACTGATCAATGTTCATTTTTCTAAATGACCACCAAAGAATTTTAACTTTAATTGTCCTAAGCAGTTTTTTTAAACATGTGAATAGGAAAAAACAAAACTGTAAGTATCATTTATGCTGTATTTATTAGATGCCCAGGAGAGTAAATTTTATGCAACTCTATGCCTTAGACTAGTGTTGGCTATGAAGTGTAAATGCATCTGACAAGGAGGCTCAAAATATTTTTACAGGCGTTCTCTCTGGAGGTTGTGGGTTGTAGCTGTATTTAAGTGATGTGGCTTTTTTGAAGACCTGAACACATTGTTACTCTCTCATGGTTATTCTAAATACTGGGGCTTTTTCCTTACTGCTGTAAAAGTCCCATCTCCTAGAACTAAGTAAATTTTTTTAATGAACTGTATTTTCCCTAATTTAATCCTGCTGTAAAAAGTGCTTCAAAGCACACATCCCAATATCTCAACAAAACCAAGGTAAACACATCCCTGAAAGCAGTTAGCTTTTTAGAAAACAAGATCTGTGGAGCCTGATTCAACATGCTGGATTTATCAAGACAACCGCTATACAAAGTTTACTGGATTAAATTTTTCCTCCCCAGTCAAATATATGTGATTTCTGTGGTCAGTATGCATCAAAGCCTGAAGGGAGTGCAGAGTAATCTGCATTTTTTGTAGTGGCTGGTGTTCATATAGATTAAATGCTCTACACCTCAGAGAGAGGAACACATGAGCTGCATGTTTAAAATTGCAGCAGGTTGCTAAATATAAGTTGCTGTTTTGTCATTTTCAAATAGGTTTTTCTCAGTGCACTGTATTTGATTGCTGTAGCAACCTCTGATTTAGGTCATGCAAGTTTTGCCTTTATAGAGCCTCATGACTTCTTTTTAGAAGCTGAATGAAATCAAGCCAACTCATGGTTTTAGGCGTTGGGGATGTTTTGCAATACTTCAAAAAAAAAAAGAAGATTCAAAAATCAATTTTTTTATAAGATGGTAAGAGAAAATTTTCTTTGATACATTTTTATGTCTCTCCCCCTAAACACTATTCTTTTCTCCCGAATGTCTCTTTCTTTCAAAGAAAAATGCTTTGAAGTTGAAGAACAGTAAAATGTAAAGCATATGATTAAGAACCCTCCCAGACTATTTCATTCCAGTATTTCTTGTTTTGGGACTGGAATTAACATGCTTGGTCCTGTAAATAATAAATAGAAATCTTCTTTATCTCTCTATCCCTGCCCAAATTAATTAATACTGCAATGCTGCATCTCTGTAATTCAGAGGAGAGGTGTTGATTTTTTTTCTTCATAAATGTCCATTTTGTATTTTCCCATGCTTTTTGTAGAGAAATAGATAACCTGCCGATTTTACTTTTTAATTGAAATTGCCCATGCTATTAATGAAAATTTCATTAAGCCTTGATAATGAACATTACTTCAAGGGTAAAATTATCAGTGTTTGTCAGTGCATGTGGTCTTCATTTCAGGAAGGCTGGCAGGAGATCTTTTTCACATGTAATGGAAAAATAATATATAAAGCAAATATGAGAGGATGTTCCATAGTCCTACTTTAAAAACAGTTGTAATAATGTACTTGCAAGACAAAACCCCCCATGGTGATTCCATTTTGCTTGATGCTTCCTGCTAATGATTGCATTAGTGGTGTTTACAGCTATTTCTGCAGTATTCTCTGTGTGCCCCTAAATATTAAGTTCTTGCCTATGAGTTCAACAGTTCTGGTAATTAATAATTAGCAGTGCAAAAAGTCTTCGTTAAAGGTAAAGTCACAAGGAATGTATCTCATTGAGGATAACTGAGCTGGAGCAAATTGTTTAGCTTACAACCAGGAAATAATGTTGTCACTTGTATGAGTAAGTGTGAGCCACAGAAAATAAAATTAAAGAAGTAATTTTAATTTTTTTTTTCACCCCAATAACTTAAGTACCCCTCAACTGCAGCATCCTATATACATCCTATATTTATAACACAGGCTGTCCTGTATTTTTTATTCTGTTTTCATGGATTGTATGTTTTGTGGTATGATTTTCTTATCATCAAGGTTTGATGCTGCTTATTCTAACTGCGAGGATTTAATGTTTGCAAGAACTGTATATGACTGTATTGCTGTCTTAAGGAACAAGTTTTTGATGACTTGAAGAAGCTGAGGAGTTTGGACAGGATTTAAGCTTTGGACAGGACTTAAAATATCGCTGCTTTCTCTTCAGAGATGAATGGTAGCATCATCAGGATTGATAAAGCATCTTTTGGTAATTATCAATATAGATTCTTTACTGGTTGTATAAATTTCTGTATTTATATCTAGAATGTAATGTAGAATGGATCTTTTTGCAAAAAAAAAAAAAATTCTAGTTGTTTTCTACTACTGTTGCATTAGCAGTAGAAAACTTGCATTTCATAGCTCTGTTAAGTGTTAGCTTATGTACTTGAAATGTTTGTTTCTGCCATACAGAAGACCAGTGTGTTTCTCAGAAATTATAATCCATTTGGAAGACATCTGGAGACCTTGAGAGAACTATTTCTGTAGCCAGTTGGAGCTAATACCAAAATTCATAGCAACTTCTGTAGGCTTAATAGTGAGCACCCTCAATACTTTACCTGACAAAAAAAAATTTTGAAAGGTTTGTGGTTTTTTCAGTGCATAGAATTAATCTTAAAACATCATCCCTGTTTTATATGTAAATTAAAAAATATTAGCATTGTTAACACTTTTACAAAGAAGCAAAATGCTGATGAATACATACCCAAGAGTATTCCTGGACAAATTTTAATCTATTTAGCTGTAGTGGTTAAAGACCTATCACCTTCAGAACACTCAACAGAAAATTCATATGTGCACATGGTAGAATTACAAATATCTGTTTTAAATAATTAAAGACTTGTTTCCCATTTGACAAAAACTTGATGAGCTCTCTGATGGGATTTTGAGTTCCTATAACCTATTACTTGTATTAGTGGGGCAGAAGAAGCTGGTGCCTCCTTTTTGTTTAACACCACTCATGCCTTTATAAATGTTTTTACATTGCTTCCCAGCTCCTGTGTCTGGATGAGTTCCCAGCTTCTGGCAACATGAGACCCTTGCAGGTCTCTCCATGGTTTCTGTACAGAAGAGCTGGACAGGCAGGCCAGGAAAAAGGTGTAGGGTGCTCGAGGAGAGAAAGATACACCAAGGCTTCAGGTTCCAAAGCCTAGCATAGCCATGGTGGACTAAAATCTTTTAAGCTATATTTTTACAGTCCCTGCTGGAAGCTCTATCTAACAATTAACATGAGCTACCAGAATGCCCTTGGAAAGACAAGTGTTTAGGCTAACTCTACCAGCTGTGTAAGACATTGAAAATACTGAACATTATGGTAGCTGTTAGTAGGACAATATCCAAATGGCCAGTGAATATTTTATTCTGTGGAACAAATGCTTTGGAAAAATACAGTTTGTAGTATTATTCAAAGACTAGTGTTAGGATTAAAAAGCTACTGAATATAAATGCAATGTGGTACAAAATTTTAAGTCATTTGCAACTATCTTTTCCAAATTCATTGGAAGCAACTATTTTAGGGAGCTGTGTTTGATCCAGGTAGACAAGAGCGTGTGAACTGGGAAGTGGGAACAGGAAGAAATTAACTAAAAGTAAAATTGGATGGTTTGTTTTCATTATGGAAACTGTGTGCAAAGCCAAAAAAAATATCTCCACAGTGCCCCAAATCCCTTCTATGACTTTTTAAGGGGAATAGCATTTTAAGTCCCAAATTTTTTAAACTAAAGCATTATTTGGATAAAAAAACAGTTTAATGAATAACCTGACAGTGTCATTAACAGGGAAAGAGTTAGAGACACCACTGTTTTTCTGCTGGTGTTAGTTGAAGCAAGCTCTGTTTGGGACTAATTCACTTTGCAGTCGCAGTCAATTATTTTGTGAATGGGGAGATTGAGGAAAGCCATTCAAAGCTGCTTGGTCTTGCTTTTCAGGGATGGGGAGAGCATGTGTGCTGAACAGTAGGGCCTGGAGGCTTTTAATGAGAATTTCAAGGATACAAGATTTTCTAGTTGGATAGTTTAAGAAGGTTTGCAGGGAGCACAGAGGCATGCAGATTCTCACTGTGAAGGTTCCTAGTAGCATTGTCCTGTCACAAGAGGCCATGTCTATACTTTGAAACAGGCATTTGGACTGTGTGCCTAGCCACATTCCAGGGGATTTTCTACAGGCATCTGTCATTTGTGGTGTCTGTACTTTCTGTCTTGGTTTTATGTCTCCTTAAATCGGGTACCTTGAAAAATGCAGTTGTCCATATTCAACAAAAATTACCATTTTTCCCACTCAAGGAGCACAGCTTGTGGACCTGTCTTGAAATAATTTGTTTCATTAGCCACCTTTTTACATCATATCCTTGGAATCCTAAAAGAGCTGAAACTCTTTTAGGCACCTCTCTAGAGCTGCCAGTTACCTTAGGAATTTAATATGCTTGTATGTCAGTGGGATCATCAAAGGTCAAGGTGATATTCCCAGTGGTAGATGAGACATGCAATAGATGGGATTTGTACATAAGGAGTTTGTACTCCTTATGTACAAATCCCATCTATTGCATGTTGAGATGCTCCTGAAAGGTGAAGGGGGCCTGATCTCTGCACCTTCCCTCTGGCTCTTCTTTGTTGCTGTCATCACACACAAATAATTTAAGGTCATATAATATTAGCAGCTTCTTTTCTTAATTCACAGTGACAGCAAACCTATCAGTCACTACTAATGAAACTTCTCACTGTCACATCTGTCTGTCTAGAGCAGGCATCTTCAAATATTGAGCACTATGGAATTGCATTAATGTATTTTTAATGTATATTCTGGCATTTAAGAAAGGTAATTTTCATTGAAAGGTATTTTAAAGGTTCTGAGAGGATCCCAGCCCAGCATGGATGGTTTCTGTCATTAGCCAGACTTGTGACTTACACTGGTATTCCAGTCAAGTACATCTGTTAGTTAATTCTGTAGTAACATCCATTCACATGCATGAGTGGATGCATGAACTACACATGGAAGTATTGCAGAGATGGGACAGTGTCTTGTTCTCTGCATAACTCATATCTTTGGGTCTAAATGGCAGTTTGCAGCAAAGAGCTGAAACACGTGATTTCCACTCAATCCAAACCTCTATTCAATTGAAAGTGAAAACATCTAGCATGGTTTGCATGGGTTTAGGTAAAATCTGGTGTGTACTCAGTAGTTTCTGCCCTTTGTTTCCCCTTCCTCCTCTTCATTCCACAAGAAAGTCCATCATCTTTGCAGTCATATAGATCTTTTGGGACTTAGGCATATGCTGTGTTTTAAACAGTACTTTAGGCCCCTTGGAGATTGTTCTTGTATTTCACTTACAGCATTTACATGTAAGCCTACAGATGATTTTCTTGGAGAGAAAATGCTCCTCACATAAAAGCAATCCTCAAATTGATCATGGATAGGCTTTTGTCTGCCATACCTATGAATGTCATTCTCTTGCCAGTATTTGTGTGGATGTGTGTAGATATGTAGTACCTAGTTCATAGTGTTTATGTGAGAGCACACCTGTACATAGAGATGTATATACATACCTTGGTTTTGCCCAATATAACAATGCCAACTTGTGTGTAGAGCCAAAAAAACTTAAAACTATACAGTGCTTGAGATGCTGCATTGTTTTTATTATAGTATTTTTTATATCAGATAAATTGCAGGATGTTTACAGATGCTTATTAATATTTAACTTATACAATGGGGTGGCAGGATGTTTATGATTGTTGTCAGCTAAAGAATTGTATATGATTCTGGGTGAAATTTTGGCTTTTTTGAAATCCTTGGCAAAACTCCCATTGATCTCACTGGGGCCAGGATTGAACCCCTCTGAATCTATTGTTTACTGGCTATTTTCCTACTGTGATAATTTTTTTAATGAGTGAAATGTATTTATTTTTTTCCCAATGTGAAATCCGCAGTTTCTATTTGGATTTTTCTACGGAACCTGCAAACTACAAGACAGGTGGGAGTACATGCCTCAGAGACTGTACAGAATTTTTCATTGATCTGGTCCTTG
The DNA here is from genome assembly GCF_022539315.1 of Serinus canaria. Lineage (NCBI taxonomy): Eukaryota > Metazoa > Chordata > Aves > Passeriformes > Fringillidae > Serinus > Serinus canaria. The sequence goes on along the minus strand of NC_066313.1, from coordinate 55,335,079 downwards.
AATATGTCTAAGAAAATACCTTCTAAAATAACTTTTGTAAGATTTAATACAGAATCATCTAAAAAGAGATCACCTTTCATGCCTCTCTCCTCTCCCAAAGAGGGAATGCAAAGTGGCAGGTGAATGTGAAGAAGTATTCATTGATAAATAAAAAGTAGTCCTGTCTGTTTTCTGTACCTACTGATCTCATGCAGCTCACCTGTCTCTGCAGATCTGGTATGAGACACTTGAAGTACCTTATCCAAAAGTACCTTATTGGAGAAAAAAATGTTACATAGTAAGTATGTGGCTTTAAGCTTCTCATCAAGACTTGGAAGTATCTTCAGAGCCAGTGTGTTGAATGACTTTTTATATTCCATGGATCAATTAAAATTATGAAAATGTTAAGTGGTAAGGCAAGTCAGACAACTGCTTGACATTAGAGAAATCACTTGTCTAGAGGCAGAAGGAACAGTTCTTTAATAGCACAAGGAGGACATATACCATAATGCAGCGCTTCCTAAATCCCTTTCCAGGGTATCTTTTAATTACATATGCTCAAAGTGTATTCTTCCTGTAAAAAAAACCATATGGCTGTGAAACAGCTAAGTACATGCATCCTAATTTTTTTCATCTAAGGCTAAAATACCATTTTCAAATAAGAGCTGTCATGCACTTTGAAATACATATGTTGGGAACAGGTAAGTTTATATTTATCATAGATAGTCATCCCAGGGATAGTCAGACTTGTAAAATGAGGTAGTTATGTCAAGGTTATCAAAAGCTGAAGAAATAATGTAGCAGACACCTTCCTTTACAAGGCTCTTTCTGAAGACATCTGTGCAAATGCCCACTACTTCCAGGAGTCTTTTCCTATAATTTTGTTTAAGAAAGGATCATATTCAGATTCCTATCCTTCCCCTTGCTAATAAGGCAGGAAGTTTGCACCTTGGTTAAACTTTCTAGGAGTTTGTTGGCTGTAGAAACAGACCTCAAAAGAATAGACATTTGAGGCAATCAGTAGGCTTGCGAAGGATACACAGGGCTCTGTCTGGGCTTGTTAGTTCATCTGCTAATGTGGCTCTGATCACAGATTAGTGGGGAAAAGCTCTTATGGTGCTCCTGCTTCACTTGGTGGCAAGGCTCCATGGTTGTCAGTGGGGACAGAGGGGCACCCAAGCGAGCAAACACCTTTCCTTTTGCGTGTTGGTTGGCTTTCTGCAATTCTAATCAGGGCTGGAGTTCAGGACACAGCTTTGTTTGTCTGCAAGGCCATGTGATATCTGAGGAAATGAGGAGGAAGTGGCTGAAGGTCTGGATTCTGCCTTTGGTTTCCTGCCAATGGAGCTGGTGTAAGACTGGGGGCAGTGTAGTTAACCTTTGAGTGCCTCACTTTCTCCACCCATGGGAATAGGGATGCTCACCACCTCTGTACAGCCCCCTCGAGTCCTGTAGGAGAGCAGTGTTAAGTAAACCGCTGAGTTTTACCCACACTATTATATGTAGTAAAAATAAATTACTTCTGTCCATAACACTGCAAGAATTGCTTTTCCTAGTTCCAGTTCTTTTTGATGACCTACTATGTCCTGGGCAGTCAGTTTTAAAGCTTAGCAATTGCTCTAATACTTAGAATTACACACATAGCAGGCTCTGTTTGCTGCAGAAAAGAGTAAAACTTCAAACTGCCTGACAAAACTTGCCAATGAAGTATATCTAACAGAGCAGGGGTGTAACTTTTGGCTTTATTTACTTGTAATAATGGTAAGGAACAGTGAATTTTGTTTGTTTACATACTGTTTACAATGGCACAGTTTTATTTTTAATATATAAAAACAATTGAGGTATTTATTGCATATACTATTTTAAAGATGTTTTATGTGTTTTCACCTTTGGAATATATTGTTACATTTCCTTGTACAGATAATTTGGGTGGCTTTGTTAATATAGTTAGTAATTTTTATGACTACTAAGTGACCAGTTTTCCGTGCCTTTTTATTGTTGGATGCATGATTACATATTTATTATTGTATGGAAGTCACTGAGATGTGTATTTTTGTATTCTGCTGGAAGCAATGGTTGATTTTATTGTACATGATAAGAGATGCCTTCCATAACAGGCACTCGTATGAGATCTTCCTTCTCAAATAAACAGAATGCATTCAATGTATGTAAGTCCTTGAATTTACTTGAATTTATTTTGTATCTAGAAATCACTGGAAACGTTTGAACATCATGACACTGAATTTTAGATGTTATCCACTCAAAATGTGGGCTGCTACCAATGTCATCAAATCTAAACCAGAATTCCCCATTGAATTCAATGCAATGGCAACTCCTTGGCACAATCAAAGACTTTGGAATTTAAAAGAAAACTCAAAACTACATAAAATTTGGATTAATAAATACCAAGCGTCATTTCTACTCAGTCTGCCAGGGACTGCCTGAAAGTTGTTTTAAATTAGGGGCTTTGAATACAGCTTTTATACATGCCCTACACAGCTACGTGCAAACCCAGATGTAAGTAGGTCACTGTGCATGTAGGTGTTTACATTTGCAGGGATCTTCCACTGGATCTTGCTGCCACACAGCGTATTAAGTGCAAAAACAGATTTGCATTTGCATCCATGGCAGCAACAGCCGTTAAAACAGAACATTCAGTAGCACCCGTTTTAACACGGGTAAAGTGGAAAGTAAAGCAGGAAAGCAAACACGTTTTCCTCAGCAGTATGGGCTGTGCCTTGCTGGCACCAACCCTGCCAAACACTCACTGGGTTTGATTCCAGAGAGCCATTCCACAGGCAGGCATCAGCTGCCGTGTTGCAGGTCAGTGGGCTACTAGGCTGGTACCTAGCACAATACGTGATGTGAAAGTAACCACAGTCAGTGGCATATACAGAAGGAAAATTATAGTGTGTAGGAGCCTAAGTCAGTTCATGAAGGCTGAAATCTTGTGATCTATGGAGTTGTCTTGTGGTTGGGATCCCATTGTCGTGAATGATCATGCATTGGAGAGGCAGTTTTATGGATAATCCAGAAAGTTTACAGGTCAGTGCAGGGGGGTTCAATGCACCATGAATTCCAGGTGCTTACAGTTCTCTTAGGATTGAAGCCTGTACTTTAATTTTGGGTGTGTTTTGGGAGAATTCCATTTTTTTAACCAAACTGAAAAGGCTGGTTTCAATAATCAAAGCTGCGGTATACAGAAGAGACTGTTGTAGGAAAAATAACTCATGGGTTAAAGTAGGTGGCACCACTAGGGATGGCACTCTGCAGTACATGAGGAGATGGGGTGTAATGGTGTTTGGACACTGGGAACTCTCCAGAATTTCTTTGAGACGCTAGACTGCACAGTAAGGTAGGCTTCCCACAGTCCATCTTGACCATAAATCAGTTTTCTGTGAGTAAGAAGTCTAAAAATGTGAAAAAAAGTAGTTGGATTATAAGCCTTAACCTAGAAGATGCATTAAGGGAGGTTTTTAATAATTTTGAGAAAAGTTTGGTAAATGAATGAATTGTTCATACCACAAGTTAATACAAGTTAATAATCAATCCATTCATCTCAGTGGCACTAAATAGCTGATGAAGTCTGAAACTGTGCTAACTTTTAATTCCTATAACTAAATTAATGAAAATCTTTAAAAAAAAGAAGGTTGTAGACAGGCAAGCATTGAAATTGCAAGTGCTGAAGCAAACCTAACAGAGTTATTGCCCAGAGTTATTTTATCAAAAAGGGCTGCATGGATGTCTTGTTTAAAACAAAATATAGTAGCAAATTATTTAAAGAGGTTTAGGGGGATGGCATAAGGGAATACAAGGGCAAAATTGAAACTGGTGCAGTATTAACATTTCATGTTAATATTAAAATATTGGAAGAGTGAGCATGGTAAAAAGTGAGAAACAAAAATTATTTTTAAATTATGCCATTCAGGCCACTGAAAGTTGGTGTTTAGATTAAAATCTGCCCGTTCTGGAGACAGATATAGGAGTATGGCGTTAGCCTGAACTGGCCCTGTATTTAAGTAGTTGTTTGTCCCATTTCCTTTGGAGTTATTGCAGACTTTTCCTAATTTCACAAATGCCTTTTTGATCATATTTATAATTATACTTTTTAAAAATAAAATATGTTAATGGAGTCACAACCTCAATCCTCCCCAGGCATCCAATGGTAAGATGTCATGGATTGAATCTGTCTTGAAAGCATGACAAAACACAAGGCAGGTGCAATAGCTTCTGTCCTGGCCAAATGCTTGCAGATGAGTGAAAGCAGCATCTGGCCCATGCCCTCCTCTTTCAAATGAGAACTGAGGGGATCTACACGGAAGTGCATCTTTCTTTTTATAGAGGGAGAGATGTCGTGGTGATGAAATGGGACATCCTGGGATGTGGCAGATGCCTTAGCGAGGCAGCAGGATTTTTTTCTCTAGCTTTAGTTTCCATTTCCTTTCCCTGACAGCAGCACACAGCTGTGCCTGCATTTGCCACTCTGAACTCATTCCTCCCCTCTGCCCTTTTGCTGCTATTTGCATCTCCCATGGCTCAAAGGCTTCAGCCCTTCTCAGGTACCTACCGTCATTTCCCAATTGCGCTTTGCCAAGTTCAATTTCCTTTCTTCAATTTCATTAAAAAAAAAAAAATTATCCATCTGCTGCCTAGTGACATTAATGTAACAGCAGATATGTGTTCTCCTGGCAGTCGGGCTATCCTCTGAGTAGAGCAGTTCATTAATTAGAATCAGACATGCAATACCCCATAATCCCTAACACATGGCCCTCGTAACAATAATAATAATCATCTGCTAATGGTGTCACAATTCAACCCACGGTGTGTTTCCCCTCCCTCTGAGGGAGCACAGCTTTGCTCAGACTTCCTGGACACGGCGTTTCCAACCTGCTGTTGAAGCCATCAGTACTCTGAAGGTCAAGTCACACAGGAGCCTGCAAGTGGTGTAAGAGTTTGTTCTTCTGATTTATGCCTGATGACTTGTTTTCCAACTAACCTGCTTTAAAGCATTAATACAATCAGTCAGAAGTCTTAGGGGGCTATTTTCAGGTGAATAAAAAGGATAAAATGTTCAAGAAGTTGAGGATGCTATGGAGCTGTTCCCAAAACATGGGTTTTTTTTGGAGTGAGGAGAAGCTGCTTTTTAAAGGTAGGTTCAGGGGTCCCTTCAGAGTACCTGCACTAAAAGCTTGATAGTAAGGTTTTCATATTTTTTCTCCTTCACCAGCTTTTGTAAGCAGTGGGAGGAGCAGGTGGGCTCTGGGGCCAACTCCTCATCCAAGGCAGAGCAACAGTCTAGAGGAGAGTGCCTTACCTGGAGTGTGTGGGCATCCCCTTCCTGAAATTACAACCCACGCACTTGAATAGAACAGGAAGTTATAAAATGAGTTTTCTTTTTCAAGCACTGACTTTCTACGAAGATGAGCCTTACATAATTCTGCTCTGGCATTCCATCTCTTACTTCCTCTTTTCTGGACATTCACCTTCCACTCTACTGTGTTTTGAGCATCTTCTGTACTCCACAGACTGTAAACCCAAGGAAATGTAGGGACTAGGGCAATGCTCTGGATCAAGAGGAGGGAGACCATCAAACAGCATCGACTGCCTTGTAAAATATTTTTTCAGATGCCAGCTGAATTCATGTCTTCCATTTATTATCTTACTTCATCAAAAGAAAATAATTAAATGAGTTTATATATGAATAAAAATCAAATATGTTCCTTAAAGAATTTTTTAAAGGAACGAGGCAGCTACACAGAGAGGGATGGAGAGGGGACAATACCTGTGCCAGCTCTGCTCCATCAAAACACAATAAGCAGCATAAATTTGACAGCTGCAGTGTAAAACCTTCACAGAGTTGTCTCAGGAAGGTATATACTGCTTTACAAATCAAATGTTCTCAGAATTAAAACTTCAATATATCTCTCTGTGACCACTCAGCCATAAAAATGATTACTCTGTAATTCCCAGAATCGTAAGCCTATTTAAATTATTGACAGCGGTATTAATTAAATCTTTCAAACATTGTGGAAAGAGTAGCCTGGGCAAATGAGCCTAAATTGTTGAAAACTACAATAACAATTAATTATGTTAGGCCAGTCAATCACCATTTATTTCTCAGTCAATAAAAACTACTGTTAATGGCTGATTAAGCTCAATTAAGGTTTGATGGAGGCACTAGTTTTTAAATAGAAGTGAAATTATTGTAGCATTTACTAGCAGGATCAAAAATATATCATGGCTTGTTTTTTCAATATAAATCCCCCCCCAAAACATATATATATTGAAAACAAGATTCAATGTCCTTGGTTTTCTTAGCTGGCTGGGCAATCTGGGCTTTTATAAAGACTTTTACCCTTGCTGGATTAAATGGAGAAAAACTTGAATCATAAACCCTTGTGGTTCTTTTACATCTGTTTAGCAAATACCCAGTTTAAATGCTTCTGATATCCAGGCTAATCCCTGGGGGAGTGGAAAGAAATAATACTTTTTCTTAATTTAGAGAGAACTACTATCCTCTGTAGACCTACTTGCTTTGTTATTCGTGGGAATCTGACCATCAGGTTGCCTTTGGGTTGGTAGAGGGGGTTTGCCTGGAGGAATCACAGTGATGAAAAAATGTTACAAGACATTTTACCCATCCATTAACGTTTCCATTCAAGTTTCCAGGCTCACTTGTTGCTGCCATCAGTTTCCCACCTCCCAAATTAAACAGAGAAAAATGAGTCTTTTAGGGACATGACATGTTAAAATTCTGTTGCAGCTTAGTTTTTGGCACTGAGTGACTCTGATGTATAAGATATCAGTGAGCATAAGATGTGTAATGATGCTGTTGAAATTTGTTAAATCACTTACTATTTCACCAAAGCTTTGTTTGCTTTCAATATTAACTGCTTTTTTTTCTTTCGTTTATTTAGTGGTTCAAGGCCTGTGGTAAATCGAAGTTTTCCTTTTGTACTGACTCTTTTTACTGGCCCAGAATAGAAGTCATTCTTTGAGAGATACACAAATTACAACTGTTAGGAGGACTTTCCCAGAAGACATTAAATACCACAGCCAAAATGCAATTTCTATGTCTGAGTCCCACACTTTGCAGGTCAGCTGCATCTCTTACCTTCCATTCTCCTCTGGCCTTGGTGTCTTTGAGGGTACCCAGTGCCAGCACTGATGATGCCTCTTCTTTCCAACACAGGATTAGTGTTTTATAGAGGTGCTGAAGTTTTAGCATGACTAGCACGATGTATATAAAATAGATGCACAACTTGTGCAAATTGTACTTTTCATCTTTGACACAGAAACGGATGGGATTGCCCATTTCCTTTAAAAGCAGGCCATCTAGTGCTTGTAGAGGTTCAGCACACAGAGAAGCCCACTGCCAGCACGTTGCTTTGCTTCCTCCCTCATTTGCACTCCCTTCAAACCATGGAGCTGCTCACCTACTTTTCAAAACACACTGTGCCACCATGCAACTTAAAATAACAGAAACCTTAGGCTGTTGATTTCAAAGGTCTGTTTCCTGTCTGGCTCTCAGCTACTTATTTTGCTCAAGCACTGGGTTTTTTCAGACCCCTCTGTCAACCAGCATTAATGCCCTAATATGGCCAAGAAGCATCAAGGAACGTGACAATGTGGTTGGGATCAGCTGGATTAATGAACTAAGCCAAGGGTAGAAGGATCTAGCACCAGGAGTGGCCTAGTGCGGAGGCAGAACTGAGAGAACAGAGGAAAGACAAAAGAGAAAGAGAGGACAATATTCCCCTTTCACCACCAGCAGCAAGCTGGCAGAAATCACATCCTCAGGTTCACCAGAGAAAAACAGAATTAAGGTAGAAATACTGACAGCTTCTCATCCTCCAGACTGACACCAGGGCACATAAGAGGAAAAAAATATGCCCTGGTCCTTCACAAGGACTATTAAAAATGATGAGCCAGTAGGAGTCATATTGGAATGTGACATCTCCAAAGAAAGCAGGAAGGCACAGCCTAGAATTATGTTACTAATTCTGTAGCTGTATGACTAGACATGTAACCAGTGTCCCAGGAAGATACTTTATCCCAATATTTTGCTGGATCTTCCTTTCCTCCTCCCAGTGAGACAAGAAGACCCAGACACCTGCTGTTACTAATGGTCCTGTGGCACTTCTTATAGAATGTCCAAATTCTGGTGTAGGTAAATCCTGTCTGAATTTTGCTTTGGATAAATTGGATAAATCTCTCTGAGATAGGTGAGTTTGAGGTGTTTTGTGTGTGTGTAAGAAGTGTAAATACTGAGCTATGCAGTCCTGGATATTGCATAGGACAGCTAAATTCAGTCCCGCACGGCTGCCAATATATTTGGCAATATTCCCCTTTTATTGGGTTTAGCCTTTTAGTTAAAATTAAAAATCAGTAATTTTTCATTCTAAAAAAATCTGAAAATTTTTCATTTTCATCTGTTTTTAAAGACATGTGGAGATGTTAATTTTTAATAAAAATGAAAAAAAAGGAAATGTAACACTAGCTAGAGGAGCAATCTTTATCATTAACAAGAACATTTCTGGAAAAGTTATGTCTTAGACTGTAAAACTTGAGAAAATTCTTAAACAACAGAAGTTATAAATAAATGTTTTCTGTATTTGGTCTGCTAATGGGCACCTTCATACATCTTTTGTTAACTACAGCCAAGAACACAGGCTAGACTGTTGGATCTGGGATGGAAACCCTGACATTTCTATAGTGGTAGAAAATTTAATAGAAGAAAAGTTCTAAATAAGCTTCTTTCAAAAAAAAAAAAAAAAAAAAAAAAAAAAAGCTGAAAAGCTGCAATCTTGCTCCTCAGTGCTTTGTCCTGTTGGCAGAACTTTACTTTTGACTTAGGATCATTTCACATTAGCTCTGTATCATCCTGACAAGTCTTCACCTGCAGTGTGCATCATTATCTTTCCTGAAAAGAACTGGGGAACACCCACACTAAAAAGCCTCAGCAGAACACTTTATTTTAATGAATATAATGTATTTTCTCTAGCACTAAGTGTATTTTTCACTCACATACACATATATAAAACCCTCAAATACACCACATAGCTATGCTGTTGCAATGTATTATTAATGTTAATTATAACTATAATATCAAATTTTCAAATATCTTAAAACTCATCACCTATAAAGCTGCAATTAAGCTTACTTGAAAAACCAGCCTCATAATCAATCATCAATATCTATCAGGTTTCTGCAATTTCACCAAATGAATTTACATAAAAACAATTATCCTCCCCTAGCACACCTGAGACAGAAGGGGACCAAAAAAACCGGCCTTGAATTAAAAACAAGCCAAAAGACAGGAAGCTATAATTTGTACTCTGGATCCTGGCACATTTCTCATTTCACATACCAGCTATCAGGAGTGGTCTTGTGGGCTCTAAAACTGTCCCTCATAAAAAAACCCAAACTTCTTTTTTTGTGATAGGGAAAAATGGGCTCTAAAGCTGCAAAGCTGCAAAAGGCTCTTCCTCCCTGGATAATGAAGGAGACAGGAGGAGAAAGTGTGCCTTTGAGCAAACCTGTCTTGCCAGAGCCTGAGGGAACCAAGATGGGTAAACAAAACATTGGATTGCTTCCTAGCAGGAGCCACATGCAAAGTCCTCCATGATTCTTCTGAAACCCTGGAGTTCTTCCCCACACAAATCATTCATATCCATCAGCTCCCAGCCACAAAAAAGTCCTTTTGATGGCCTGAAAAATGAATACATTTTGCCAATGAATAAGCAAATCAGATCTATGTAACTTCATTTTCTGGTACAAAAATAGTAAAGCTGGGCTTGTCGGGGAATGGAAATCCATTTCCATTTTTCTCCTTTGGTATAATGTGTTTTAAAGGTATATTATTAAGAGCCCATCATCAAAATGTTATTTTAACTTACCCTTCAGTGGCTTAATTATACTCAATTATAAAGAATTGGGTGGTTCAACAATTATGACTATCACAGACCTTTTAGCATAAAGAGATATAAATATTATCAATGCTTCACCGACTAATTTCTTTCCTGTGTCCCATCCTCATTGCCCCTAGGGAACTGAAAATCATAGTTGATCAATCCTTATGTAACTTTTAGTAGCAGGAAAATTTTCAATAAACCTTTTGACTGCAATCTCTCAAGATAACCAACTTGCAGGGGCAAGCCTCAACACTTCCATGTATTCAAAGCTGATAAAATTTCAAGCTACTAGTAATTCTGGAAACGTTTGGCAGACAAGGAAAAAAAATTAATACTTTTACAACCCAGCTTTCAGGATCAAATTCTGACTTATCTATAGCACATCTGTTTTATTATGTAATGTATGACCCAGGCAGTTATCTGAAAGCAAATATAAATTCTTGTTTTCCATTAATTTATAGGTAGAACAATGTCTTATCAACTGTAAATGATGACACGTTGTTGAAGTTCAAACAATTTGATTTTAAAACACTTTTATTATGTTTTCAAATATTCCTAATGCAGTTTCTTGCAACCGAGCAGAGGCAATGGATTAGTCCCCTTTTGACTGAGGAGAAAGATTTTGACTTTACATAATAAAATATATATATATTTATATATATAAATATATATAAAATATATATTATATTAACATAATATAAATTATATTAAACATAATATAAATATATATATTTATATTATGTTTTTATATATATATATATATATATATATATACATCCACAGCTTTAAAGCATAAGTGACCACAAAGAAAATATTTTCCTTTCAACAAAGTTAAAAATTAACATCCTTAATTAGAAGAATAACTAATACTTCAATGGTACGTGGTCCAAAATGTTGGACCATGGACTGTGGTTCAACAGTAGTAGGTCCAAAATACCCAGTAAAATACAATGTTACCAGGATGTATAATTTTAAGCTACACTTTGAATCTTGAAAAGTTCAATTTACTGTAACAATCAAGTGAGCTTCAATTTAAAGGCAGTTTAAAAATTAAATTTATCTGGTTCTCAGTAAGCCGTGTAAATGGAACATTTCTGAGCTGAGAAATGTATCTAGATAAATTTAATTGGGAAAATGAAATTGCCTTCAGTGAAGGTAGCTCAGAAACAGCTACTCAGACATCTAAAAGTGGTAGGGAAGACCTCACAGCATTTCTTTCAGGGATTTCTGCTCTGTGTTTCATTTTGGCCAAGCTTTTGTGCCTTCAAACAGTAATTTACAAAGAAGTCATTGGAAAGGATTGTACAGTGACTTTTTCACAATGGCAACCCCACATGATAAAAATTCCCTCTCTCTGATATGAGGTTTTCAGGATCCTTTGTATTACAGCAATATTTTATACCACCATGTGGATGGAGGAAGCACTTCTAGTTTTTTTCTTTTTTCTTTCTTTTTTTTTTTTTTTTTTTTTTTTTTGAGGGAGAGAGAGCAAAAAACAAAGTTTGGGAGAGTTTGGGAGAAGACATCAATATTCCTATTTTGCTGAAAGGTCCATCCAAGACATGTTAGGACTTGGTCGTTTCCAGTCAATATTTTGATGGAAAAAGACAATTACACTATAATTATAGTGTGCTCATGTTTAAAGTGCATTTCTATTATAGACGGGATCAGAAAGGAAATTAAATAATCTCTGAGTATGTGGCAACATTGAGGAAACTGAGAATCAGAAGGACTTAAATGAGACACAGCAGCAGTTATTCATGTGTGGAATATAAACAAGACAAGCCAAATGGTCATATTGAGACTGACTTAAACCTTAAACATATGCTCAAGTTATTTCATCTGAAATGAAGAGCACATTTCAGGATATGTTGCAGCAAACTGTGTAAGAACTCCAGCAGAAATGAAGAAGAAAGCACATCATAAACAGGACACTGAACTATTTTCATTGTGGGAAAATCTCACTATGAAAATGATTTCCAGTTCAAGAATAAACTCTGTAAAACCAGTAGTAAACTGGGCCATGCTTAGAAAATATAAAGGTCACAGAAAACTGATATTGAATTAATTTGGAATCCAGATGCTGTAGCATCTCCACAGTAGCTGAAATTGAGAGAGAAAATGAGTCACATTTGTTTACATGGGGAAGGCACAAGATTTGAAATGTGTCTCAGTAAAGCATCTGTTTTTCCTCTAATTTCACAGCAGGAATATTAGAGACTACTTATATAGATGAAGTTGCAGAAAATTTAATTACCACTGAACATTTAGAAGGAAATTCATTGTTCCCTGCAGTTACCACAGTTGTGGTAAGGATGGTATATGACATCTCTGCGCTTTAAAGAGGAAGTATAGGAAGCAGCTGTAAACAAGGGGTGTGTATAGCGTGTACAACGTCTGCAGTTCTAAGGAATTAAAACACTTAACATTTATCCTATCATAGAAATTATCTAAACATTTGAAAAAAGCATTTGAAAAATACCTTTTATGATGATGTCATAACCGTGAACTACAGGAGGGCAAAGATGTAGCTAATCTTTTTACAAACTGACCTGGTACCTTTCCAGAAATACACTAAAAGGGAAAAATAACTGGAGCATTACAAGAATCCTCCAATAATGTTTAGGTTTAGGGTTACATTGAGCAAACAGCTCAGTACTTGAGCATAGCTAGTTCTGACAGAGAAGAATCTCCATATTGGCATTGACCTCCACATCACCAACTTCCCAATAAAGATCAGTATCGCTTCCCTAGTTCAGAAGATGTTTTTGCCTCATTATTGCATTTTGGCAAGTTTATCTTAAATTCATCTGCAAATATGGGCTGAAGACAAGGAGACAGTGTGTTAGCTGATAGCAGACAAGTGTTTATTCCAATCTCACACTGCACTCCTGCAGTAACTGTATAACTCTCATTAGCAGGGCATACATACACAGGCAAATGTCATGAGGTATTGCTGGCACGCAAGGTTATTTGAATGACAATCACAAAACTAGCAATGAAGGACACTCTGAAAACTTCCTCATGGGCTTGGGTATCATCATTAATCCTTAAGGATAATTCTTGGATTTAATCGGTTCATACAAGCAATAGATATGTGCCTAAGTCACAAGGGGAAAGCTGAAGAAAGAAACACATAAGCAACAGAAACTACAGCAGAGCTACATCCTCTCCTGACAGGAGTCAATTATTGAGAGGGTGTTTGTCCATCTTCTAATTGAACAGATTGGCACTGGAAATTCTGGATTGCCCTGGTTCCATCAAAAATTTCTACAGAAGCTCTAGCCATGAGCTGGCTGTGGCTGCTGGCCAGGCTGGCTTCTTACTGTAGTTCAGCTGACTGGCTATACAGCTCCCTGGCATCAGGCCGACTGCTCAGTTGGTTTCTTGGCTTCCCAGGCTTGTCAGCTGGCAAAGAAATAGATTGTTCCATTTTTGCCAGAAAGACTGCAGAGCCAACATGTTTTGTTCCAGCACTCAATGAAACAAAATATTGACAAGCTGGAATTTCCTGTAGAATAAAAATTTCACTTCCCAGCCAGCTCCAATTATTATTGTATGGTCTTGTGTAACACATTGACGGCATTTATCACATCCTCTAATAAACACAATGCACAGAAAGGATGTGAATTCAGGGAGCTTTCCAAGGCTTTGGATAATAATCTCATAGCATCTGCAACCAACCCTATGGAGTACAATACATCTTTTGATAAGGTTAGCGTGTGATGCTTTCCATTCTGCAATAAAAGGTCTCCTAGGCTGGCTCTCAGAACTCGTCTGTCAGCAGGACATGACTGGCCAGTTCAGTATAGAACTGTGGATGACATCCTCTATGCACATCCTCTATGTTTTGGAAACTTACAATGGTTACAGATCAAACTCTAGGGAAAGAGGAACCATTAATAACTGGAACATAGTTACATATATGAAGTTTATTGGGTTTTCACTGTTGAAAAAATAATGAGTAAAATACCCACAAACATGCAAATAAAAACGACTCCTCAAACATGTCACTGGAAACAACGGATTTGAGAAGGATTTGGTCAAGAGAAACCAAAAAATGACATTACATTATGCCATAATGCCATAAACCCAACCCTTGCTGGAGACAAACACCATGGTCCAGCCTGGGTTTATGACAAGATGACTCACAGAATTACCCACTGAGACACAGAGTTCCAGTTTTGGAGGTGTCAGGGGTGTCAGGAGTGTTTTCAAGGAGACACTGAACAGGCACTAAATGGCAAAGCAAGTCAATGCCTGGGTGTGCACTTGCAGCAGAGTAAGACCATTTAAGCTGTGTCTGTTCTCAGCTGTGTCTGTGCTGTCCCCAGTGCCATGCTGACACATTTATTATGTTGGTGAACTGGATCAGCAAAACGGAAGGAAAGCAGGTTGTTCTCTGGTCCTCTCAGTTCAATCTCATTTATCGCTTGATTTCACAAATGTTCATGCTGGCACAGGCCAGAACAGCGCAGACGCAGGAGCAGGGAGCTGGGCTGCAGAGCTGAAGGGTATGTTACAAACAGATAAGCCACCAGAAGTCATTCATGAAATTATTACATTGTGAGCTATGAGCTTTAGATTTTTATTTTGAGGTGGTAGGGAGGGAAGAAGGGGGGTGGAATATTTTCAAGCATTTTCAAGCAGATCCTTCCCAGCTTGCTGCAAGGGGATCAATGGAAAAGGCTTACACAGGTTTTAAGACTGGAAGAATATGCTTCTCCTAATGAAGGCAGGAATAATACTATAAATTACTCATCTGCCCTTGTGAAGGCAATCCTTATTATAATAAGTGTAGCTTATAGATATATTTTCAGGGCTGGTATGAACTTAATAAAGCTTTAGTTATAGAGGGACATTTTCCAGAAGTAGTATCATCAAAAAACCCCAACAAAACAACACTGACACAATCATGCAACTGTGTAGTTCCCATGAACTGAGGGGGAAAATATACGTAAGTGACTAGTAAAAAAATGGACAAAAGAAAAGTCACATAAAGCCACAGACTGTTTCTTCCATAGATCTTCAACACATTTTATAGAACTGGCATTCAATACCTGAGAGACATGACATATAACTCACTCTGAGAAAGCCTCTGAACAAGTTGTTCCAAGCCAGTGATCCTGAAATACCAAACTTAATAGACTGGTGCAGCCAGTGAGTCAGGATAGTACCAAGGACATGATGGTAGTTTTGACAAAAAGATTATGAAGATGCCTATTTCTCATACCAAATGAGCAGGCAGAAAACATCAGAGATGCATGGTCAGCTCTGCCTGATGCTGATTCCCTTCATGGGGCCTGATCCTGACCCCCTCATGTGGACTGGTGGCCCAGCCTGGAGTAGACCCATACCTGTCCCCACAGGTGTTTAATGCCCCAGGGCTGGGGCTGTCCTGAACTTGCCCTCATCCCAGACTGAGCTCAGTGGGATGGGCTCTGACTGGTCAGACTCTTCCTTGAAAAATACAAAATTCACAGGACACAAAGTACCAGAGCCCAGAAACCAACATTGTATTTCTTCATAATTAATATAAATTTTAAAGAAGTGTTGGCTGACCAGATAAGCTTCCTGTGCTTTACCATGGGCACTATTTAAATCAATTGTAAAAAAAAAAAAAACTTAAAAAATTATTATTTCAAAGCTATCCCCATTTATTTTTTATTATTGTATAAAAAAAAAAAAAAACAAACTTTTTTTTTTTTTTTGTGACCAACAATGGCATGCCATGGGTTATGTTTCATAGTTTCCTGATGAGGGTAAACTTTGATTTTTCTCAAGGTTTTGGCAGGGAGCCATAGGAACTCGTTATTCTAAACAGTCTAAGGGGAATTCCAAAACAAAGGGAATAAAAGGCCTGAATTTATTTTTAAAGCATGCTTTTTCATGTTTACATTGCTTCCATACCTATTTTGTTTTGTAATTTTTTACTTAATGTTGATACATAAAAAAGCAATGATATATTAAAAACAACAAATCCCTCTTACAGAATTTTTATCTTTCTTGAAAACTAAGAAGTAATTTTAATGATGGAGTTGGTCAAAAGGAGATATTCTGTTGTTAAGCTGAAGATGAGCAAACTGTTAAAATGTCTTTATTCAAAAGATGGTGTATTTCCCAAACCCCAACAAAACGACAATGGTCTCAATGGGCACTGAAATGAGAACTATTTTGAGTTAAATTTGAGGCTATTATTCATTTACTTTCTCTATCCCACAAGTACCCGCAGGCCCTGGGATTATGAGGAACATTATATCCCACTTGTGGCATAGTGTGACAGTTTAGAACAATCTTTTGTTTCTTTTATCTGTGTAGTTTTTGCATGGCTTTGTTGCACAGTTTAGTAGCTTCTAGGGTGGATGAAAATGTATTTCACCTACCTGTTGGCAAAAATGGACCCACTGACTTCTGAAGTGTCTGAAATTATTGTAGAAGTCATGAAAGATTAAAGAGAAATAAAATCCATAGCTTAAGTAAAAACAGCAGGTAGGCAGAAGCAGGAATTATCTAGAAGAGTAAGAGAGAGCCAGTAGCAAAAAAATTCTCATATCTTTTTTATAGGTCTTAGTGTATGAGGGGGTTTGGGTAGATTCTCTTTGCTTGTCATTGCCTCTGTAATATGGGGCAGGTTAGAGTTTGAAACCACCCAGCACTGGAAAAGCTACAAGGGTAGCATTCTTTGGTGTTTTTTCTTCCCTAACACCTTCCCTAGTATATGAAGTTTAGGAATTTTTTTTTTTTTTTTTTTTTGAACGTAGCTTTGGGGACTCTCTCTTTTCTGCGTTGCAGACGCTGCTGCAGGCACACTGCCCAGTCTCCACCTGCGGAACTCCGGTTGTGTCCTTCCTCCCCGAGCTTCACCCTCACACGCCGGGTCTCAGGAAGGCCCGTCCCGATTGTTAGAGTCTCTCCTTCGTGGGGGGACAGAGCTGTCAGCCCACACTGCTCAGACGATCCATTGTGCACTGTTCCACATACCTCCCCGCCGTGTCCCTGCTGCCAGGTTAGAGCCTGGGCGAGCTGCTGCTGCTGGAACGGCGTTTTATCCGGGGAAGCTACACGAGATTGCCGCTTCCACCCAAATGAAAAGAAATCCCAGGCCCCAACAGCACCTGCACCTACACACACAGCAGAACAGCTCAGGAGGAGGTGAAAATCAATGGCCTTTCTGCTGGCTAAATGCACACCTGATGCCCTGAGGAATCCGGCAGGAATTTAGGAAGGCAGTTTGAAAAGAAGGAGGGCACGGGATTTTCAGACAGTCTCAGAGTTTTGTCTGCGCCTCGTCCGACTAAACCCTGGCTGCCGCCTCCAACCCACGCCCCGTACTGAGGCCATGAGAGGCGACCCCGAGCAAGCGGGCGGCAGCCCCCAGGCCCTGACAGGCACACGGCTCCCGGGGGCTTTGCAAAGGCCGTGCCCGCACCCTGGCACTCCCGCGGGGAGGGGCTGGGGCAGGGCAGGAGCCGGGACACGGACACAGACAGGGACACGCCAGGAGCCGGGACACGAACACAGACAGGGACACAGCAGGCACCGGGACATGAAGCGCAGGGCCGCCCTGGGGGCGTGGCCGGCACAAGCCCTGCGCGCGCTCCGCCGCCGTCTCGGCTGTTTCCGGGGCGGCCGCCGTTTTCTCGCCAATGGGAGCGCGCGGCAGTGGCGGCGGCGGCTGCGGGGGCGGGGCTGGGCGGGAAGCGTCGCGAGAGCGGGGGCGGAGCGGAGCGGGGAGGGGCCGGAGGGGGCGGGGCCCGCGGCGGCGGTGGCTGGGGCGGGGGCGGCGGGTCCGGTCGGGCGCTTCGGGGCAGCTGCGCTGCCGGGCCATGGCCGCGGGCGGCGGACGCTGAGGACGCGGCCGTAACAGCCACAGGTACGGAGCGCCCGCTCTTCTTCCCACCCCCTGCGGCCGCTCCCCCGCGGGCCGCCCTGCTGGGGAGCGCGGGCGCAGGGCGGGGCGCCGCCGCCGGCCTGTCACTTGGGGCTCCCTGCCACAGGTCGCCCGGGGGCTCCCGGGGAAGCGCATCCTCCGCCGCCCTTCCCAGGGAAGAATCCCCTGGGGCAGCGCAGCGCTCGCGGGCCCCGCCGGTCACCTGGAGCGGGCCAGTGGCGAGGCCGGGGCCCCCTGGACCGCAGCGCGGGGTGAGGAGGGGGAACGCAGCGCTTCGGCTCCAGGGCGTAGAGCGCGGGGTTCGCGATCGCATGTCCCCCCCGTGTCCCAGGTCTGTCCGTCCGCAGTCTCCGGTGGGGACTGACTGATTCGTGCTGGTGTAGTCGTAGTGGCGGCACGGAGGCTCCGTGAGTTTACGTTCTTTCCTGCGTTGATTGGGTTGTGGTCGGTGCGCACGGGTTAAGTAAGTTCAGCCTGTTGTCAACATTTCGCTGTAGAAGTGTCTCCTCGCCCTCCCTCCCTCCCTCCCGCCGCATGTCCTCCTCCCAGTTCCTCTTCTCCCTCAAGGGAGGAGGAACAAGGAGCGTTCCTCCTTTGCTTTCTTGGCTCTTTTGAGGGGCTATCTTTGGCTCTCTTATTACAACCGAAGTACTTTTCTTGTGTTTCCAAAAGAAATCCAATAGGCAAAAGAGACAGAAAAAGGATGAACTGTCGATCTGAACTGTATTTAAAGATACAGCTTTCTCCTCTCTGATGTATTGAGTGAGATAGGGAGGAAAAAAATCCCACTTACATTGTATTTGGAAAAGATCAGT
Source organism: Serinus canaria (assembly GCF_022539315.1). Lineage (NCBI taxonomy): Eukaryota > Metazoa > Chordata > Aves > Passeriformes > Fringillidae > Serinus > Serinus canaria. Next base: position 55,316,480 of record NC_066313.1, on the reverse strand, counting down.
GATACAGAAAGAAATGGTAACAATGCTCAAAAATTATCCAGGTTACACTTGGAAGAGTCTTACATGGTTTCATGTTTGTGAGATTATTTCAGAATCATACAGTTAGACTTTAGTGATAGATACCACCTATATTTAATTAATCCTTGAGAAATAAACAAGGTATTCTCTGGTGAAATTTTTAGAAAATAATAGCCCCACTTGGTGTGGTTCTGTTATGTACAAAATACACAACAGACTGAGGTACAGAAACTTCAAGTTGATTGCATAAGCCACAAAATCCAGACCAGTGGATATCCCTAGTACATCATGTAACATTTTTTCCCAGAAGTGTTTGAGAGTCAAGACCCAGGATGGGGGGAAGCTGTGGGTGACTAGCTAGTAATGATCTAGGAGAAGAAAATTGATTGATTCTTTTGAAATTGCTGCTTCTGTGTGACAGAAGTACAATGTAAGAGAATTAAAACCAAGCAAGAAAAAGAGGACCCAGCCTATCATTATTGCTTACCACAAATGATGCATTTTGCTCGCTTTTGATGTGTTTTGCTCGTGTGGGTGGCTGTGGTTAAGACAACTTGTGTTTCATACCTGGACTTTTTCAAGACTGTTGACCTGATCAGTGAAACTAATAAATCATTAGAAATGAGAAATAGAGAAGGATCCTTTAGACTATTCTGCTTGCTTGTCAGTGTAGTCTTGCTTAATTGATTTTTAATAGCAATTGTTTGGTAAAGTTATAAATACACATGTAGGAAAACAGGGAATCAGGCCCCACCAATATGGATTTACAGAAGGAAGGTTCTGCTTGATCAGTCTGATCTCTTTCTATGACAAAGTGACCTGCTTAGATGAGGGAAAGGCTGTGGATGGTGTCTGTCTTGACTTCAGTAAAGTCCCACAGTATCCTGCTAGAAAACCTGGCTGCTCAGGGCTTGGATGGGAGTACTCTTCTGTGGATAAAAAACTGGCTGGATGTCTGGGCCCAGAGAGTGGTGGTGAATGGAGCTAAACCCTGCTGGAGGCCAGGTGGTGCTGGACACCACCCCTTGTGGTGTCCCCAGGGGTCTGTTCTGGGGCAAGTCCTCTTTAACATCTTTACTGATGATCTGGGCATGGGGATTGGGTGCACCCTCAGTAAATTTGCCGACAGCACCAAGTTGGATGGGAGTGTTGGTCTGATTGGGAGTAGGAGGGCTCTACATGGAGACCTGGACAGGCTGGATCCGTGGGCTGAGGTCAGTGGTATGAGGTTCAACAAGGCTGAGTGCCAGGTCTTGCACTTGTGTCACAGCAACTCCATGCTGCAGGCTGGGGGAAGACTGGCTGTAAAGCTGTTTGGTAGAAAGGGGCTTGAGTGTTCTAGTTGACAGTAGCTGAGCATGAGGCAGGGTGTGCCCAGGTGGCCAAGAAGGCCAGTGGCATCCCGGCCTGTAACAGCAGTAGTGTGGCCAGCAGGACCAGGGCAGGGATTGCCCCCCTGTACTTGACACTGGTAAGGCCACACCTTGCATCCTGTGTTTGGCTTTGGGCCCCTCAGTTCCAAAAGGACATTGAGGCACTGGAGCACATCTAGAGAAGGGCAGCAAGGCTTGTGTAAGATGTAGAACACATCTTATGAGTAGTGTCTCTGGGTGCTTAGCCTGGAAAAGGGGAGGCATGGAGGAGATCTCATCGCTCTCTATAACCACCTGAAACAAGGGTGTAGTGAGGTGGGGGCCAGTCTCTTCTGCCTTGCCTGCAGTGAGAGAGAGGACCAGAGGGAATGCATGGTTGGGCTAGATAATCATGCAGGCCTCTTCCAACCTTGATGATTTTGTGATTTTAAAAGAGTGTTGTTCTTAAGGATTTTTAAATTTCATATTTGGAATGAGTCATTCAAAGCTCAGTGTTTCATTAAGCCTGGCTTTTGCAAATCATCATCAGAATTCTCTAGGCTGATTCAGGTCTGTGTGCTGAAGACAAGAAAATGTACTTTTTCTTTAAAAGAAAGATGTCTTTTTTTGCTCAAGTACTACTAAAAGCACATTTTTAAAACATAGTATAGATTTACTATTGTCATTGGCTAGAACCCTTTATTTGAAATTTAATTTTAAGAAGGCCACATTACATATATTTTAAATTTATTGTTCAAATTTGTTATAACCTATATGTGTTTAACATAGGTGTGCACATGTCCTCTGAAGCATTTGAAGAGATTTACTCAGCACATTTACAGAAAAAAGATAAAGTTTCTTTTTTTTCTGCCAGCTATGGTTTTTCAATACACACTGACTTACAGTAAATTTAGGCATGGGATAGACTTACACAAAGAGATTAAATCCATGGCAAATTTCCTGTTGGATTCTCTTAAGCTGATTATTTAATTTTGCTCCTTACATATATTCAAACAAGGATACATGCATATGGAAGAACTAGCTAAATGCTTATTACATGCTCTGATGAGAAGAGTCTTCTTCCACAAATCACTGGAAAAACGGGGTTTATAAATTTATAGAGTTTTGACTAGAAGGGACCTTTAAAGCCCATCTTGTCCAGTTACCCTGCAGAGAGCAGGGACATCTACAGCTAGATCAGGTTGCTCAGAGCTCTGCCCAGCCTGACCTGGAATGTTTCCAGGGATGGGGCACTGACAACCTCTGGACAGCCTGTGTCAGTGTCTCACCACCTTCATTGTAGAAGATGTCTTGTAGCTAATCTAAACCTACCCTCTTCTACTTTAAAGCCATTCCTCCTTGTTCTATTACAACAGGTGCTGCTAAAATGTTTATCCCTGTCATTCTTATAAGCCATTTAAACATTAAAAGGCTTCTGTAAGGTCTTCCCAGAGCCTTCTCTAGGCTGAACAATTCCCACTCTCCCATCTTGTCTTCATAGCAGAGGTGCTCCATCCCTCTGATCGTTTTTGTGACCCTGCTTTGGACCTGCTCCAGCAGCTCCATGTGTTTCCTGTGCTGAGGACCCTAGAGCTGGATGCAGCACTGCAGGTGGGGTGTCACCAGACCAGAGCATCACCCTGCTGGCTACTCCTTCAGCCCAGGATGTGGTTGGCTTTTTGGGTTGCACTCGCACATTGCTGGGTCATGTCCATCTTCTTGTCCACCACCACCCCCAAGTCATTTTTCTCAGGGCTGTTCTTAATCAGTTCATTCTATAGCTTGTATTGACACTGGAAATTTTCCCAACCCAAGTGAAGGACCTTGAGTGTGGTCTTGTTGAACCTGACGAATTTCATGTGGATCCACTGCTTGAGCTTATCCACGTCCTTCTGGATAATATCCCGTCCCTCAGGCATGTCAACCACACCACTCAGTTGGGTGTAGTCTGCAAGTTTGCGGAAGGTGCCCTTGATTCCCTTAGTCTGCGTAATTAATGAAGATACTAGATAACACTGGTCCTGCTGTGGACTGCTGCGGTAGTTGTCACCAGTGTCCATCTGGACCCTGAACTGTTGGCTACTCTCTTCTGGATGGGTCCATCCAACCAGCTTCTCATCCCCTGAACATTCCACCCATCAAATCCATATCTCTCCAATTTGGAGAGAAGGATGGAGGATTATGTCAAAAGCCTTATGGATGTCTAGATAGAGGACATCTGTAGCTCTTTTCTTGTCTCCTGATGCAATCACCCCATCATAGAAGGCCGCCAGGCTGGTCAGGCAGGAGTTGCCCTTGGTGACACTGTCCTGGCTGTCCTGAATCACCTCCCTGTCTCTGTGTGTCTTAGCACAGCTTCTAGGGGCATCTGTTCCATGATCTTCTCAGGCACAGAGGAGATCTGAGGTGAGACGAACAGGTCAGTTGTTCCCAGGATCTGCCTTTCTACCCTTTGTTAAGGTGGGTACAATGTTTCCCATTTTCCAGCCACCTGATTGCCATGACTTTTCAGATATAATGGAGTGACTTGGTAACTACATCATCCAATTCTCTCAGAACTCTGGGTTGTGTTTCCACAGGTCATACAGACTTATGTACATTCAGGTTCCTCAGGTGGTTGCAAACCTGATCTTCTCTTTGCTCTTCCAGTCCATCCTCTGGAGAGGTGTGGGAAGAAAGGTTGCCAGTGAAGACTGAGGCAAAAAAAGTTGTTGAGTACCTCAGCCATGTCACCTGTTGTTACTAGTTTGCTGGTTGTGTTCATCGGTGGGAGTGCTTTTTCTTTGACCTTCCATTTCTCTCTGACATACCTGTAGAAGCCCTTCTTGTTCTTTGCATCCCTTGCCAAGTTCAGCTTCAGCCTCGCTTTGGCCTTCTGACCTCATCCCTGCAAAACTAGGCAGCATCCTTGTACTCTTCCCAGAATACCTGTCCCTGCTTCTGCTGCCTGTTCATTTCCTACTTGCCCTGTAGTTTGAACTCAGCTGCTCTTAATTTAGTCTCAACTCAGCAATGCCAGTCCCATGCCTTCCTTTCCTGATTTCTTACACATGGATGGGTATCTTTTGGGCTTTATGGAAAGCGTACTTAAAGATCTGCCAGCTCTGTCCTGCTCCCACATCTCTGAGGACAGTTCCCAGGGGAGCCTATGGATTTAGCTCCTTGAACAGCCAGAAGTGTGCTGTTCCAAAATTTAGGATCTTGAACGTACTCTTTGCCTGTTCCATGTCTGTCAGGGCTGCAGACACCACCAATGTGTGACTCCTATGGCCCAGGCTTTCACCAGTCTTGTTGCCACTGATTAGATCACTTAGGTTGGTGACTAACAGGTCCAGCATTGCATCCCTTCTGGTCAGGATTGTCTTATTATGTGTCTTAAGAAGCTGTTCTCCATGCATTCAAGGAGTGTCCTCCTAAAATAGCTTTCTGTGCTACTTTTTCAGTAGATTTTGGGGTGGTTGAAGGCTTCCAGGAGAAGAGCCTGTGAGCATGATGCCTCCTGTAGCTGGGGCAGGAAGGCTTCCTCAATAGGCTTCCCTGGATCAGCCACCAGGTTGACTTGATACCTTGTTTTGTTTCTTTTGCCAATCTGCTTTCAGCCTGCTCATGGCTGTTCTTCAGAGACAGCTCTTCACACTCTATCCATTTCTTGTTGTGGAGAGGAACATTCAGCCAGTAGCTGTTCCTAGCCTGTCTCTTCTTTCTTAACAGTCTGTAGCCATCAACAGCCACACTCCAGCTGTGGGATTTTTCCCTCCAAGTTTCAGTAATGCCAACTAAGTTGTAACTTCCTAGCAGCACAGAGGTTTCCAACTCCGCTTGTGTATTGCCCATGCTGTGTGAATTTAAGGTGATGCAACTTGCTATAAAAGGTAAAGATGGTGAAGGTGTTCAATAACTAGTTGTGTGATCAGTTTTTTTCCCCTTTTTTTTGGTGTCTGACAATAGTTACTCAGTAACAGGAAAGTCCCGTTCCTCTTTTATATGATGCTTCTGCCATTGATTCCCTTTTTTTTGAGTTAACAATAGGAGGAAATTAAATTTAATAGTCAAATTCAATATCCAGAAGTAAAAGCAATTTTAAACGGTAGGTTTTATTTATACAAATGAGCTACTTCCAGGCTGTTTTATTGTCAGTGCTTTCACTTCCTTTTCAGTTAGTGTTAATGTTTGTGTACTTCTCACATGATTGAGCCATTGTTGTGCTGAAAATGGATAATAAGTTTACATATTAAAAAGAAAACCTTCAGGTTTTGCTGCGTTGTTGGGCAAGTGGGACCCTTCAGATTTCTCTGAAGTGCATGACGGCGTGGATGCTGTAGGTGGTATAATATAGGTGTATATATTAGGACCTGTATTATTCGAGTACTGAAGGACAGGATGCAGAGAAGACAAAGCGTTGTGGTGTTATGTGATAAACCTGTATGGTTTTATGTTTCTGTCCAGGATTTTTCAGTCTTCATACTGTGATTTACAAGTCTGTTTGTTTCATAGGTAGGGGACCTTACAGGTTGATGTTCAGGTCTCCAGAGTTTAGTAGCAGATGACACAGGAGAATACTTTACCTGAAGGCAGTTTACAATATAACTGTGAACTGCTATACCAGAGTAAACACGTAAGGGCCCAGCAAGGTTAAAAGGTCATCTCCATGGCAAGCTATCTTGGGCTTTGTTAAAATTTGCAAGGAGGGATCCATCCAAATATACAGAGCTGAAGTATCTGTGTGAAATCCCAATTTTTTCTGTAGATGGCTTTTTCTTAGGACAAGAAATGTCTTAAGAGTATTTCCCCAATATGCTTTGGATTTTTACTGGACTAGCCATTTAAGATAGAGCAGTAGGGACAGGTAAAGTGGATATCTTTTTATTGCCCGATACTGTTGTGTCAATTTTTTTATTTTAGACACGTGAGTTTTAGCAGAATCGTTGTTTTATTTAGTCTTCTTTCCATAGTTTACTGTGAAAATAATTTTTATTTGTATTTATTATATATTATATCTGTGGATATATATAATATATTTTATGTTATATATATAATCTGTGGATCATGCACCTGGCTGCTTCATGTAATTGTCTGAATTTTCTAAACTTTAAATATCCAGTTGAGAGAAGCTCTGCCTAGAGATGAAAATGTTGCAGTTTATTTGCCTAAGTGTATCTTCTTTTCTAAGATTCTGGCAAGTTCATCTTTGTGAAAGAAAGCAGAAATCAAAGTGCAATGTATTCATATTGTACCTAATAAAAATCTCTTAAGTACAGATGTACCTAATAATAATCTCTTCTAATAATAATCTATTGTATTCTTGAAGAAGTTTTATTTTTAGAGCTGCTGGTGTGAAGAAAGGTAGATACTTGATGATACTACGGATCTTCATATTTAAATGACTTATGCTCAAGACCAAACCCATATAAAACTTTATTTCCCATATAAAGGTTAAATAGGTGCTTGAGATGAGATCGACAAGACCGGTCTGGTCAGTTGTGTGAAGACCCATACTCTGATGTCGTGGTGTTTATTTTCTTTATCTTTGCAGCCATTTTTATATGCACTTGCTCTTTGCCTCCTTTATTTTATATAGTATAGGAGTTCTTTTTCCTGATTAAAGTGTGTGACCATGGGAAAAGATGAAGTATTAAAACTTCCATAGAACTTGAAAGCTCACCACATGCTTTCTCTCTTTAACACTCTATATTTATTGCCTATTTTGGTGGATGCAAAGATGAATGAAACAAGCTGGATCCATTGCTGCTGGTTAAAGAGGGAAACTTGAAAAAATACCTTCATAGCTGTTTTTTTATCTTCTTGTTGTTAGAATGAGACTTAGGATAAATAAGGGCAGCTGATTAGAGCAGAAACTCTTGTGACCTACTCAGCTGAGAGTGCTGGTAAATGCATGTAGTCTGCTGTGTTTTGCCAGCAGAGCCTGGGCTGCCCAGAGCAGAACCAGGGAACGAGAGTGCTGATCCACATTAGCCTGTGGTACCTCAGGGGGACAGACATGGATGGGCCCGCTGGCTGCCATGGTGGGTGAGTTGTGCATTTGCCTTCCAAGATTGTTGCAGTGCATTGTATTGTATAGGAACCCACTGAAAAGCCCTTCTGAGCATATGAGCGACAGTGAATAAAAATTTAATGTTCCTCCCCACCCCCAGTGCAGCCTTGAAATTCCAGTTAAAGGAAAATAATGAAACTTACTGCTAAGTGTCTGTATTCTGCATTTCATGCCTGATTTTGAAGGTCATTAAGGCAGTACTTTTTTAAAGGCAGCTGTCATTATGGATGGTGTGCTGTTTAATCTTTAAGTGCTTTTTAATTGTTTTTATTGGTTCTTGTTTTGTCTACTTGCATTTTTAGAGTGGATGTGAACAAAATGGATAAATATAAAGCAATCAAATATAAATGTTTTTTGCAGGCATTTTTGAGCTGACGTCTTTCATTGAATACCGAGATTGGTAAGATCATGGACACGTACGCCAGGGCTCAGGGCAATCGCATGAAATCAAGAATATCTGTTGAAAAGGTAATGATCTGTATTTAAACAAAAAAAGTATTTCTGAGTTTTTCTATCTAATAATGAAGCAAGTGAACTGGTTTATTTGGGTTTTTTGTGTAAGGGGATTTTTTAATATGTTTTAATTTTGGTTGTTTGATGTTTCAAGGAAATAAAGAAATTGGTTTTGCTTTGCATTCTGCTATATTTAGTGTAATTGAACTGAGAGATAGCATCATTTAAGGAAATGCTTTTGTCTTTCAAGATGATGTGGTAAAATTGTGGTGTATTAATTTCCTAGAATTCACCTTGTTTATTAGAATATAGCTTTTATTTTAAAGCAGACTTTTTGAGTTTATATGTAATAAATTAAAATACACCTACATAGTCTTACTGAATTCTATGAAGCCTGTATTAGGGCTCACTTGTAATATCCTTAGATCTTGGTGTCTTGTCTGGTTTATCCTTGTTTTTGCATAAACATTTAGGAAATGCCTTGTGAAAAAGAAAATATATCTAGCACTTACAAAGGATATTAGGGGGGATTTCTAATATTAACTTAAGTTTTATTTATTTTTTAAAATTTTGTCCTTTCAACTTGGAGAACATAAATTCCTTAAATTTTCTTGCAACTTCTATAAGCGCTTAATAAAGTGAAAGTGGCAGTTTATACTGAAGGAACAAATTTATTTATCTTAACCGTATTTCTCTAGGCAGTTGAACGCAGCTGAGTAATTTTCTAGGTCTTCTTTGGCCATTAATAACTTCCTTATTTGCAAGTTGCTGCAACAGTAAGAGGAGAAACTGAGCAAGGAAGCATCCTATCATGTAAAAATTACCTTATTACCTTATTACCTTATCCTTTATTTCAGGATTTTTTCAGATTTTGTTGTTTTAAAGAAACAGTGTCTGTGTTAAATGTCCTGTTTGAAGGCAGAGGGAAGGTGTTGTGAGACAGCCAGGCTGGTAGTCAGTTGTTCCAGATCCTGACATGGAATGTTAACTGCCATATATTAAGCAGTTTGTAATTATGAGTGATAATCTTTCACTTTAAGACACATCGTATAAAACCTTGTATTTTATTGGTTTATGGGGACTCTTCAGCTCAAAAAGAGATCTTCAACTACAGTCAAGTAATTTTGCATCCTTAACCTGAACATAAACTTACTTTTAAAAGACTTTTAAAATCTGCCCTTTATTTGTTTTTCTGTTTCAATTTACTAAACAAGACAAATACCACCCTCCCTGCCCCACCAGGGTCTTAGACCTGTGGGTTGCAGAAGCATCTCTCTAATAATGACAGTGACCAGTGATTCCTCACTGATTCTAATAGTTGCATAAAATATTACTGCTATGAAGTGCTCCATTAATTGCTGTTAAGCATTCTGGACTGTGTGGATTAATTCAGTCCTTCCTGCAGAATTCTGCATCTTTCTGCAGCCAGACTCCATTGTTTTGATCTGTGGCTGCCTCCTCTTGATGTTTACCTGTGAGGTGTCTATTTAGATTATGGTGGGGAACTTGCATTCTCTTTGAGCCAGGCAGTCGGGTGGTCAGAGCTGCACTGTGTTTCACCTTCTGTTGATTTACAGAAGATTGCAGTCTGATTCCTGTCCTTTTCATAATAATTTGTCACAGCTAACAGGAATTGTTGCAGTAGTAGCTCTTAAAAGTCAGTGCACAGTTATGGTGTGCATATTTAAAGCCTTAGTTTCTATTTTTACAAAATTACCTCAGAGTATTCAGTTCCTTTAAATCTTAGAGCAGATGAAATCAGGAAGAGCTGCTTTGTTATTTAAGAGCAGAGGAAGTGTGACTGTCCAGCATTGCACTTCATTTCTCTGGACATAGTGGCATCTTAAAGGTTGTTTGAAATATCAGAAAGCAGTTGTTTTATAAAACATTTCGTGAGACCAAATATCTCCTCCGGTGTACTGTGATGGATTTGTTGATAATCACTTCTCTATTTGCCGGAACAATGCAAATCTTTGAATTGCTCAGCTGAGCTAGAGGTGTGACAAGAATTTTCACTGTTCCTGTCTGAGCACCTTGACAGTATTTTTGGTTTTCCTCTGGCAAAACTTAGTAGTAAATTTGAAATCTGTGCTTGTGAATGATATAGGATTTCTGGCAAGATTTATGTGAGGAAAGAATACTAAGTCCTAGAGGCCTACCAAGTAGAGCTTTACTGATTGCTTGGATGTTCTTTGCCCATATGTTTATGTACATTGGAAGTTTAGTAGTTATAAAAAAAATTACGTCCTTTCATTGTAGATGACCTCTTGTCCTTACCTAAACTGAACTGATAGTCTTGGGAGCTTGCTTGTTTTCAATTTTTGATGTGGTTGTGTCTCCTAGTTTGGGATTGTGAGAGAACTTGCGTCATTGTCTGTTGGATAGAAGGATTTCTCTGAAATTCAGGATCCAGTCCTCTACTGTCTGGACAAGCAGAATTTTGATAACAGTAAGAATACCAAAGGCTATCTAAAATATAGCCTCTCAGCTAATGAGGGCTTTAAAGCACCTCCCCTGAAACCTACTGCTGCTTTTGTCTTTTTGAACCACACTGCAGTAATAACTAAGACTTAAAAATTTCAGGCTGAAGATACTTACAGCAAATTCATACCTGTTTGTTTATGGATATCCTTATTCTTCTGCTTGAATAATTTCTATTCCTTTGCTGATGTTCACCTTTCTTATTTTTTTACAATTGGTGATCTGTCCTCTGTTAGCCTTGGTTTTTGGAAACTGTAAATGAAGGTTTTAGTCTGCTTCTGTATGAAAGCCTTTGCATTCCAGTGATTATCCTACATAGTCCTAGTTTCTCTGCTTGTTATGAGTTAATCTTCTTTTTACATGTGGATAATACTGTATGTGGAATTACACAGGATGTCCTTCTCAGTGACTCTGATGTCAGTTCTTTCACTAAAGGATGCATGTTTGCTATTTTCAGTGCAGTATCATATTGACCACTCATTCATTGCTATGCCATGATCAAGAAATCAGTTAAGGCTTGTGAATTTGCAATTCAATTTTAAAGCTTACTTTTTAAGGACAGAACTTTGTGTTTCTTACGGTTATTTCTAAACAAGTCGTGCTGAGTCATTCTTTCTGTATGATTTGTTGTTCTCCTTCTTAGCTGATGACACCTGCTTACTTCAAATTATCAACAGTCTTTATTTCATATTTACTTTTTTTCCTCATTAAGTTTATTAGTGATGATGATGCTTGACATCAGTCTCAAAATAAATTTCGAAGAAGTTGCTTACTGACCTATATCAACTGTTCTCAAAACCTTCCTTTTATTACCTCCATCCAGGCAAAGTCTTCATTTCCAAAACCAGCTCTTTTAGTTAATTCTGTCTTTGTCTGATTTTGTTAACGCTTCTTATATTTAGGTGATCTACAGAAGTCCAGATAGATGGGATTTTTTTCTTCTGTGTGTGTAGTGTGCCTGTTAATTTCCATATGGTTATTTTTTTCACATTCTGAAGTTTTTTTATATTCATTAATATGATCTGAAAAACGTATGTCACTACACTCCTCCTCATTTTAGATATGGATATTTTATCTCCTCAGTTGAATAGTGCCACCATAGGCTACCAGAACTGCATATAGTCTTGAATGCTGGTCCTTCTAGACCTTAGGGAGATTTTTCCAGTTGTTTCATCTTTCTTCTTCTCCCACTTCAACTTAATATTCTCCAAAATGTTGAATTGTCCTTCACCTCGGTAGTTCCTCATACCATGCTGTGGTTCTTAGTTACCCATTCTGCCTTTCAGATGTTGAACTAGGGAAAGGTGCTTATTTATAAATGAAATGTGTGTAATAGTTTGCAGCTTTAGAAAAGCCAACTAGAGAATAACAATGATCCCTTCAGTGCTCAAACTGGAGCACTGTTGGCTTGCAGAAAATTAGCAAGTCATGTCGTATGAATTTCTTTTTTTTCCCTAATTACTGTTTTGAATGTTGTGACTGATTAAATGATTATAAAAGCTGAAAATGAGACATTGCAACATTCTTGTTTGGCTTCACAAATTACTTTTGTACAAGATGAATGAAGGAATTACCAGGGAACAGTCTTTGAGCAATGATTGGTATTGCAGCCTCCTGTAAATTTGGAAGATACAGAGAATCAGAGAAAGGCACTGACAGCCTTCTTAGGAAAGTACAAAGTGGGAGCAAATTGTAGCTAACATGTGGGGGCAAGGGAATAGATAAATTGGAAATTAGGTGAGCACTTCATTAATTTCTTTCAAATGACCCAATAACTGCCTAAAACACTTTATGAAATAGTTCAGCTGTTACTTTTATAGAAAAGTTTCTGTTTTGACTTCTTTGTCATCACTTGACCTTGGCTGTCAGTGAGGCAGTCTGAGCCTTGTTGGCTGGTATTCTGAAAGGTATTTTGGCAATTTCAAAGATCCTGAAGTTCTGTTTTGCTTTTGTCTGTTCATTCTAGAAGTGCTTTCCTAATTTTGTGTTGCCATGAGCATAAACACAATGACACAGGCCCCTTGATTTTGGCTTTTGACAGAGTCGCATTTAATACTACTTTTTATACAGAGAAAAAAAAATCTTTGTTGAGGTTTACCTGTAATATGTAAAATCACTTTTTACTATAAAGGGATTGTTTTTCTTGTGGGACTACCAGAAATGCAAAGCATTCTCTGTCCAGAGAATAGATTTGATAGATTTGGCTATCTAGCACTTCTGCTATTGTTTGAGAAGCTAGGCAAATTTGAAATACTTTGTCATAAGTTGGACACGCTGATTTCTTATGTAATTTTTAACAGGGCAGTCTTATAGAGAATAATTATTGGGTTAATAATTTTTAACCATCTGATGTCCTTATTTGTCTTCTTAACCTTCCAGTTTTCTAGAAAAGATGAAAATTTTAAATTAAAAAAAGAAGAGATTGCTGACTTCCTAAAAACAATTCAGATGATATTGTCTTTTTTACAAGCTAAGTGAACCAGTTTTTGTTGTTCCGTAGTGTTGATTCTTTTGTTCTGCTGTGCTTTGTTACACTGGAATAAAGTCTTGGATTCTTCAGCCTTTTTTAGCCATCCCTGGGTGCTTGCATGTCACCATAAGCGTAATGACAAGAAATGTTACAAGAAGTATTTACGTGGAATTAAATTACAGTTGTTTTATATTCTTCACGGAGTGGGAAAGCGTGTATGTGGATTTTCTTGGGTGTTTTTGTTTGTTTTCTTCTCCTCTGACTTCTGAAGCCACCTCCTCTACTTCTCTTGACTAAAATTGCTTTTCATCCTATTTAAGGAAAAGGTGATGGAAAAGTTCCATATAGAGGCTACAATGCAAAGAATAGATGGGATTGGAATTTCTTCTTGGATTCATGTGTTCTTTTTTTCTTTGTGTTCTCATCTTTCCTTTTTTTTTAAATTCAGAATGTCAAACCATTCAGGAATAAAAGTATTGTTTGAAGAAAATGTACCTGCTTCAGCTTCATGTCTTGAAGTAAATTCAAGCTTCAAACCTGGTGATTTATATACAAAATAATTTGAAGTAATAATCAGAATAGCAAAACTTCTGGGGGGCAGAGAGTAGATGGATGGACCATTTATCTGGAACTGAACATGCATTTTTTTCTTAAATTTTTTTTCATTGTTTTTCAGAGTTTTGGTGAAAGTATCCTGCAATCTCTGAAGTCACTGCTACACAGCAGGAAAGAGTTATGCAGTGTATCAGCAGAGGAATGCTTAAATCAGGAAGAGCAAGATAATTTTATTGAGGTTTGCCATAATATTCTCACTTATATATATTTTGTGACTATGGTAGAAAGCAATGTCTCTTGAAACAGTATGGAAAGCTGCAGGATAGTAAATAGGAACAATGATGCAAGTTACTGGCCTTAAAATCTATGCTCCCTATTGTCATTCTTGAATTTAGTCACTGAAGTCTTAAAAAGGCTGTAACATTTCAAGGTGACATTTCTCTGCTTCAGAGGATTTGTGAAACTAGAAAAACCAGGGTGTGTGAATAGATGACTTGGGTGTACTGCATTTGTGAGCACTGCTGTGATTAAGGTTTTATAGATGATATCCTAATAAAGTAGCAGAACATTTTGATTGAGGTCTGAAGACTAAAGCTGAAGCTCAGAATTGCAGGTCTAGACTTATTTTATGTGATATGAATGGTCAGAAAGCTGGGCAAGGTCTGGATGAAGTAGACCTGAGAGAGTGTGGGTCTATCTAGGTAAATCTGAAGCTGTAAGGAGAAAATACTAGAACTGTTTGAGTTACAAGGCTAACAACAACTTCCCCAAAGGTAAAAGAAAAAAGTAAAAGCAGTGTATGCCATATAACTTGTATTATGGGTTTTACAAGACTTCTAATTAGTAGTGGACAGGTCTGACAAGGAGCTCGGAGAAGGAGAGGCTGACCTGAACAGGCCGTGCAGAGAAGCCGAGATAGAGTTGAAGCAAAGACAACTGAGAAAGTGGTTAGGGGAGATTTGATAATTGCATGAGCAGTAGCAAGAGGCAGATTGATGAGTTAGGATTGCTTGGATAACGCCAGAGGTTGTGTAACTGAATGGATACAGTCAAGGGTTGAGACATTTGGGAAGCAGGCAAGAAACTGAATTTGTGAATGATGAAAGCTATGAAAGATAAGGTAAGGAAGAAGAGCTCTGCAGTGGAGGTGTGAGCAAAACCTTGTCTTTATCTGATCAGGCAGACCATGCTTTAGAATCGATGAAGGTTTTTTTGTCTTGTAGAAAATACTGACAAATAGCTGGGAACATGTTTCATATGCCTGCAGTGATGGTCCCTGTAGAGAAAGATAGTTGACTATATTTAGTTACCTTATGAGATCAAGCAATTAAGAGTCCTCTGGTTGAAATGTAAGAGGGTCAATATCCTGTCACAGAACGGGTATTTTTTTTTTCTTATGATAATACAGGAAAAAGATACTTATATAGAAGATGATGTTAGAAGAACTCAGACTTGAGAAAACCAGAATTTAGGTTTTCCTGTACCATTTCCTTTGTACCCATGGCTTAAGAAAGCCTTCAAATACAGTGTCTCATACATTTATTTTTAGTTTAAAGAAAGGACTTGTGTTTCTGATGACTTTTTCCTTGGCCTAGGCCCCAACAACTTTTGAACTGATGTACTAACTTCTGACATGTTCAAAGTATTAAAAGCTGGGGGTTTTTTTCTGTGAAAACTGGAGTTTGACCACAATAAAGAGATCCAGATTAGCCTCCTCATCGAGACAAAAATAGACTCAGTAGTGGACTCTTTGACAGTTGTCTGCTGATCTCACAGTGTAATATTGCCTTTCATTTGTGTGAAGCTATGACTCCTGCTCACTGCCCTGTCTCTCACAATGACTTATCCCATGGGAGAAGATAAGGGTTGGAATCAATATCTTGAGGAAGAGGAAGGGACATGTAAAAAGATAAAAAACAAACACCCATTAAAGAAAACAAAGCAAAACTGCCAAAAAATCCCAAACAGCAACAAACTCTAGAGCCTCTCAAAATGTTCTTTAGAGAACTAGTTTTTTCACAGGTAGCTTAAATTGTTTGATATTTTGCCCCTTCTGTGTAGTAATTCAATTCATATTGTGCTGATAAAAGTTCATACTGTACAGATAAAACATGTAGAAGTTGAAGAATGTCTTGCAGATGTTGGGCAGATGAATTGTGTAGGAGTTGAAGAGTAACGTTGCTCAAACAAGATTGTTTCACAGTTAACAGCGAATACGGTGCTGCAGATGTGTGATTTGTCTGGAGCAATTTGGAATGCTGTGGAGAAGCATTATTTCCTTTATGATCTTGTCATACCTAACATAAGGATAAGTGGATGTAAGCCGGAAGATATTAACTGGAAGAATAAGATCTTTTTTCCAGCATGCAACCCCATGAAATAAACCAGACAGAATTTTTCATAGTATGATTTCAGTTGAAAATAAAGTTTGGGGTTTCTTTTTTACTCACACTTTAAAAGGACAAATTCAAAACACAAAAATAGTTCAAAATAGAATTCTGGCCATTTCTTTTTTGTAGCTCTCACAGAGCTCTTTTTCCTCACTTACAGAGATTCTGTGTGTGTACAGGCAGGTAGCTGAACCAGTTAATAATATATCAGTGTAAACATAGTGATGTTCTTTGGAGTAACTGGAGTACCTGTTGTAAATTTCTGAGTAATGATTTAAAAGTCAGTCTATTGCATAGTGCTCTGAAAAAATGGAAAGCAAATAAAACTAAATTTCAAACATCAGTGGAAGAAGTATTTAGTCTCTGTGCTTTATTCTGTATCTACAAAATGGAAGCAAAGCTTATTTTCTGACAGCTTTGTTTTGAAAATAAATGTCTTGGTATTTTTATTTTTTTTTTTTGAGTATGCAGATGGCCTCTGGATTTGTTTTTAGGGAAATAATAAATGAGAACTGTGGTTATCTGATGTATGGAGCAAAGTTTGAGCAATGACTGACTCTTCAGTCTGTTTGTTTTGAATGGTACAAAACACTGTAGACAGAAAAGAGGGACAAGATGTGATAAAATATCTCATTTGTCCACAAGCACAAAAAACTGAGGTAAAACTGTTATTTCTGGCATACTTTAGATTCCTGAGCCTAAAAAAACCGTTTTTTTTGGTTTTTTTTTTTTTTTTTTGGTAGGTTGAATATTTTAATTCTTTTATGTTAGGGTTTGTTTATTTGGCAATGGCATGCAAACATGTGGCTTAAGTAATCTGTTGTGTTTTGGCCTCAGGCTAATCAATTTACATGGTAAATTGCATAATGACATTATGCTTTATTCAGTATATCCAAATGTATAACAGTTTATCAGCATGGACAGATTTCAGACTGAAACTGTTTTATTTGTGCCCAGCCTGAAGCAAGGATGGATGAGCACTGATCTTTGCAAAATCATCTTTATTTTAACAGATGTAATGAGGCTTGTATGTGCTGCTCTGTATATACCAGCCACTAGAATAATTCCTGTGTAGTGAGTTTGAAATGTTGTGTATGCTCTTCAGTCTGATCTGACCTTTCCCAAGACAAATAGTACAGCATTACCATTCTTTATGTATGGCTGTGTGCCGCTCTTTGAGCAAACTGTACTGCCCTAAGGTATGGTTTTGTGCAGTAGAATGAAGCTTTAACTTAAAGTCTGCTGAATTTTTAACTCTTAAATATCTGCAGGAAACAAAAAAAAAAAGTTACTGTACTTGACTGTATTCTTGTATTTATTTTACAGATTACATTTATAGGTTTTGCAGAAGGGATGGGAGCTGCTCACTTGCAGGTACAGAATATATTTATCTATATTGGAAAATTTCTTCTCAGTAGCACCTAGATTTTTAGATAGAGGAAATTAGGTGTTCAAGAAATGGAATAGATGTATCTTAAGTATTTAAAAGCCTAAGTTTCAAATGTCATTGGAAGATTGAAAATAATAATTTTAATATGATAATCAGTGGGTTTTATATATTTACAATGTTACCTAGGTCAGTCTTTGTATTAGGATGCTCTAGAACAACGTAAATACAGCGCAGGGGCCGTGTTTGGGTAGGGAGGGCCTCAGTTGCTTGTGGTTTTTGTGGGTGCTTTTTTTTGGTTTGGATATTATTGTTGTTGTTAAAAACTTGTGTGTATCAGTGTTTTGGTTTGTTATCTTACCATTATTTGAGTTGTGCTTATTGATATGGTGCAGTTGCATGTGTGAAACTAAACTGAACTTTACTGATCTGACCTCTAGCTGTGAATGGCTGATGAGGGTTTAGAAGTCAGTATTATGATTATGCCTTAAGATGTTATTCTGGAGATTTAGATATATAAAAGAAATATTATTTTAAAAGGTGGAGTGTAGCAAACTATGAGGGTTATGATGTGCCATTTTATAAGTTAAGGATTTAGCTTTCCTGTGGAATTTATATATCAGTATAATTCATAACATACATGTTCACAGTAAAATTCCATGTTTCTACTCTGTCTAGATCTTAGTAGACATTGCTTGTAATAGTTAGTTGGTGTTTTAAAATGTAAAACATTTTTAAAAAATGAAGAAAGTTTGGATCCATTTGTGTTCCATATTAGATCAATGTTCCTAATTCTTCAAAATATAATGCTAAACATTTTAGTATAGGTAAGAACTGTTTGATTGTTTAGAGTTAGATGGAATGTAGAGAAAGTTGGACAGGAGAGGTTTATGGGGATTTGCTTTGAACCATAGGGATCAGTAGTATTTAGACTGCTGGAAAAAAAAAATTGAACTCTTTCATAGGCCTCTTCTGTATTAGATAAATCTAAAGGTTGTCAAAGGTCATGTTAAAGAAGTGCCTTGCTCATATTTTTGTGATAGGGAGCTAGAATGCTGTTCCAATGAAGCACACAAAGATCATGTAGAGATCCACTGAGAACCATCATTAGCTGAGGTTAGTGTAGTTGGGTATTTTGTAGGACGTGCAGCTGCTTTTCAGCACTTTCAAGATTCTGCTTTTTGACTTTTAGGCATCTTCCAAGTATGGACTGAATTAAATCTTGTTTACACAAGCTTTATATCACGGTTTGAGAGAGTAAGTGGGGGACAGAGTAAGAAATAGGGAAGAAAACTATAACTTTACCAGAATTAGCAGCTGTTAGGATTTGGGGGAGGTATGAAATCAACTCCATTGTCATTTGCATGCTTTTTTTGGATTTTTATATTCTCAATGTTATTTATTTAAATTCAGGAGTTATCAGCTGTTTCTGTAGAGCTTCCAGATGTTCTGAAATCTCTCCAGTTGCGCAAACTAAAAGAAAACGAGGCTGTGTTTCTAAAAGATGTAAAGAAAACCTTGGCAAAACCTTATGTCATGAAACATCAGGTAAAATTTTTGTCCTCTTGCATGTCAGAAGCATTACATTTTGCCTTCTAAAGAGTTGAGTCTTATTACACCCTGCCTTGCTTTTCGTTTTGGGTCATCTTAGCCACAGTAGTACTAATATTATATTTCTGTTGTTTCATGAAAATTAACTGTGTTGTATTCTTTACAGATAATACTTAAAAATGCTTAATATGGTGCCGATCCCATGCTTCTGCTAGGCTATAGTCCCTTTCACTTGCAATTTGGAAAGAATATGAAATTTTTCAACCTACCTTTCTCTGCTCTGCTCAGATAGCTTTCCTCTTTAGCAGACTTTTTTTGTTGAAACTGAGGTACCCAAAATTAAGGGAATGTCCGGTGTTCATAAATCTCAGTGATAGCTTTTCTTAAAAAAAAATTATAAATGCTATTAATTATAGAATTTCCACTGTTTTTATTTCTATATTGTTCCCATTATTACCATGCTAATTATATTATTTCCAATTACAAACATTGCATATAAGATTAAAGGTACCTCAAAGAAACAGATATTCTATAAACTGAAATATTATATGGCATAAACATGCTCTGAAATAGTGTGTTCCTCCACAAGTTTTCGACATGAATTCTTTAATAGATTCTTTGGTACATGTTATCATGGTTGGGTTACATTATTGCAGTGATTTATTTAGAATGCAGACCTTACAGAAATGAAGAAATCATTCTAGCTATCACTCTACACAAACTGTTGAATTAATTTCCTTGTATTTAAAATATTTTAAAATTTTTTTCTCTTCATAAAAATGCATTGAATGAATCCCTTTG
Organism: Serinus canaria; assembly: GCF_022539315.1. NCBI lineage: Eukaryota > Metazoa > Chordata > Aves > Passeriformes > Fringillidae > Serinus > Serinus canaria. The sequence continues at coordinate 55,296,970 of NC_066313.1, read as the reverse complement.
AGATTGCTGTGTTTGTTTTCTTGTTGCTCTCTTTTCCTAGAATCAGCTTCCTGAAGTGTTTTGTGTGATGAGAATGTCTCCTTCATTCCCAAGGATCAAAGTTGATTATATATTCACCTTGCTAAGCAAGTATACTGCAGGCATAAGATATGCAGTGGAAATAAACTCTTCTCAAAAACATCAAACAGAGACCACCCATGGAGAAGACGATGACACCAATCAGTCGGTTTCTTCAATTGAGGATGATTTTGTCACTGCTTTCGAACACTTAGATGAAGACGAACCTTCAAAGATACTAAGTGCTGGTAAGTTCTTGCACACTTTTTGAAGTTGGTATTTGAAATTTAGGCTGTTAGGGTTTAATAAAAGAGTAAATTTAAATAAATTGTGATTTATTTTTACATTAATCATGCTTTGTAAAGGGATATTATGCAATTGAAAAATTAATTTTTTGCTCTTTTCACAACAGTTTACCAACTCATGAACAAAAGATTCTAATCTCAGTGTCAGATGGATATCAAATAAAATCTTGTTCTACTTTGTGTGCTAAAAAATACAGTCATTTGTCAGTGATTAGATTTGTATAATAGTATTTAAAGAAAATGAAAGATTGCTTTAATCATGAAAGATGAGCTAGCATTTTGCAGCAATAGTAAACCCAGAAGTTGCCATTAAAATCTGTCCCATTTGCTATAGTTCTGTGGAAATTCTTGGTTTTGAAGCAATCTCTTTTTACCTTTTTTCTTTTTTGTTCAGGTACATGCAGCTTTGCTTCTCAAAACCATCGAGATGCTGCTTCACAGACTGTCCCTGGTCAATGTTTAGAAGCTGTTGACTCCAAGATTGTTGTGGGTTCTGCACATCGAAGATCATCTGCCAGATCTTCTACTTTGATTGATATTTTGGGACTTAAGGAGCTGCCCTCAGTAAAGAATTCAGTTACAACCTCAATTTCTGATCCCTGGATACAAAGGAGTTTCTATAAGCCATATAATCCGTCTGATCAAGGTGTTAATTTTTTACGTAAAACATTGTTTTCTTCCTCTCCAGCTGAATCCTCTGAGTCAGATTGCTCCAGCCCAAGCCCCATCATCTTCTTAGATGAAGAAGGGTATCAAAAAAGCTTGAAAGCAAAACTTCAGCTGCCAAAAATTCCAGTAGTAAAAGATGGTATAGAGGATTCAGACTCAGAAGTGAGTGAATTTTTCGATAGTTTTGATCAGTTTGATGAGCTGGAACAAGCCTTGGAAAACTCTTGTAAAATTATTAGGGATCCCATCCTAGGGAATACTGCCCAGAAAAGGAGGACTGCACATGAAAAATTATCTTCTGCAAGCATTACAATGAACCCTCAGAAATTCAAGTTTGATCGTCCCACTCTCCCAGCCAATGTAAAGAAACCAACACCTCGTAAGCCAGAATCACCGTACAGCAGCATCTTCGAGGTCCCGGATTCCCCTCGCCCGGTTAGAACGTCAGGGGAAGAGAATGGAGGCTTCTTCAGCCCCATTAGAACATCGGCCTTCAGCCCCCTGGGGAGCTGCGGTTCCTCTGAATGCTCGTGTCGAATTACTCTTGGTGGAGAGGGGACAGGTCAAAGTCACCCTGATGCAGCTTATAACAATTATTCGGCGTATGCTGACAGTGTTTCATGTGAAATACTGGGTTCTGTTCTTTTTTCTGAGTACTCATCGGAACAAATGTGTGCAGAGAATGATTCAAAACACAAAAGGGTGACTTTGAATGAGAAGAAGAAGCAAGCTGCAGATCTCAAAATGAAAACTCGTAAGGAACCACAGAAGCAAACAAAATCTAAACATAAGTCACTAATGATAAGAGATAGCATTCAAAAGTTTGCAACTGAATTGGTTGAAAAAAGTTTTGGCAGTGCATTTAAGGACCTCCAAAAAGGTGTTTCTTCATGCACAAATGCACTTTGCCATTTGGCTGCTAGGTTGACTTCTTCAGTCTTTCAAATGGCTTTTTATGAGATTGGAAGACGTAGAGCAATCTCGCTGAAGGAGCGTGCCATTAATGGCATAGCAAACTTTTTGGTGAGCGAAGCCATAACCGGTGCTTTGAAAGAATTGCGTCAGGTAAAGAAACAAATATTTAACAACACTGTTGCACGGTTTGCAGCAGAGCTCGCTGAAGAGCTTGTGTTTGAAGGAATCATGGAAGTATGCCAGTTTTCATATCCATCAACACCTACTGCACAATCCTCATCATTTGATTATGAAAACCAAGTGGTAAGATCCTATGCCCGAGATTTGTCTGAATCTGTCATTCAGGAGGCATTTATTGAACTATCTCAGGTTGATGTGACCTTCACAACACAAGCAGCCATTAGTGTTTCCATGGACAATATCAAATATGTAAGTGCAGAAAGTATGTTAGAGTCAACACAGACTTCCACAGTTTCTCCTAATTTTAATGATAGGGTAGCACAAAAGCCAATCCAAGACTCCAAGAAGGAATATACAGTACAGCAGGCTCTATTTTGTACCTCTGGTGTTGTGAGTTCAATACCTGTGCCCTTAGCTGGAAGAGCCCTTTGTCAGCAACAGGTCTCCTCTGATGCTTATAAAGTGAAAGTATCCACTGTTCCAAATGCTGATGACAGTACAAAAATATTCAAAGATTCTGCTCATCCATTTTTCACAAACAGAACAAGAGAGGAGGAAGTCGCTTCTTTCAGAAATATTTATCTAACTTCGGATCACAGTCAAAGTACGGAAAGTACTCCATCCCTCTTCTGTAGCCAGAATGATACCAAACTAACAAATAACAGATCTGGAATGAACAATAATTCAGAATTAACAAGTGGGTCAAAAGGCATTAATACTTTCTCTGGAACTATGGTAGATATGATAGTAAATGAAGCTTATGAAACCATATCCTCATCTAGAGTAACAAAAGCAGTAGAAGAATATTCAGATTTTTTAACAAGAAAAGTAATAGATAAAAAACCTTATGTGCAAGGTACTGGTGAAGTCACCCCCAAGAGCATGTTTGCAGATCATTTGGCCAAGTATGTCATAAAACAATCTGTGGCAGAAAGTAAAACTGTGTTATGCAACACCAGTGAGAATTTAACATGTAATGTGAGCTCACAGAGCTACAGAGATACCCATCGAAAAGAACAATGTGTGATACAGAAGCAAGAGGCTGAGAAACAAAATAGTGTTTCTATAATTGTGGAACAACAACAGTTGCCTTTGAATAATCCATGTAAATTTGTTACTCCAACTCATTCTGTTCAGTGTGTTTTAGAATCTAAAGATTGTTGGCAAGAACAAAAAGGAAGCAATTTTTCTTCAAAATCACCACCGCCTTGTTCCACTGTGACTTTTGCTAGGCATGTTCTAGAGGACTGTACTGACACAGGAAGCTGTTCAATAACATGCTTAAACAAGCCTTTCAAAAAAAGTGATACCCAGAAACTATCAGCAGGAGCTTTGAATTACAGGCACACTGATTGTTTTCTGCATGCAAATAGCTTGCCTTCAGAGATTTTTGGCAGTGAAGGTGCTTTGCAGATGGAAGAAAAATCAAGCCTGAAACATGGAAATACCTGTTTAATGCCTGACACACCCCCACCGACTCCTCTAGTACCATGTCAAGGTAGTTCTGAAAGGAATCTACGAAAACTGTCCAAGAAACTCAAGGGAGAATTAGCAAAGGAATTTGCACCTGTAACACCCCCTTCTACACCCTACAATCCATCCACCACTGATTCATCTGAAACTGAACACGACTCTTTGGAAAATGAGGAATTTATGCTGAAACTCATGTGGTCACTTTCTGAAGAAGTGGAAAGTAGTGAAGATGAAGATCATTCTGAAATGCCTGCTGAGAAAGGGGAGCATTCTGCAAAAACAATTCAGTATGCAGATTGCCTAGCTAGCCACATAATTTCAGTAGCGACTGAAATGGCTGCTTCCCATTTAGGTGGTAAAACAAATGAAAGAGAAGTTAGCAGGCAGGCTCACTTAGGGATGCAAAAGAAAAGATGTAGATATACTGCGTTTGTAAATATCCCAGAAGAGACATGTAATTCCTTGTGGAATTATGCAGATGATATGGCAGGAAAAGTCATCAATGAGGCCAAGAAAGTAGTGAAATCAAGGCATTGCAAGCTGTTGAGGTTGAAGCGGGTTAACTGCCAGGTGGATTGCTTTTATGTGAGTAAAGGTGATAAAGATGGTAATTCAAAAGAATGGTGTGGCCCAGTACAGGACCAGTGGCTGGGAGAGAGAGATTCATCTGGGCTTCCTTTACCACAAGGTTCAGGCACAACAGGTTTGACTTCCAAGTACCCGAGCTGTGAAAGTGTGACTGATGAGTACGCAGATCATGTTATCCGCATTCTGAAAAGAGAAGGAGGTAACGCTGAGCTGTTGGTGGATCAGTATGCCAGCAGACTTGCTTACAGGTCTATCAAATCGGGCTTGCAGCAAGCTGCTAGAAAAACCAAATTCAGATACAGCAGAAAGACATTTCCTGGGCAAAATGCACAGCTAAATGGTAAGCTGGAGCTGATCAAAGCAGGGAATAAAGATGCAGTACAGCATGTGAAAAGCAGCATGCACCACTGTGAAGGCCAAATGTTCGAGAGGAGTATCCCTGCACAGAGAACGGAATGTACAGATTTGTTACATTTTTCCGAATCCCTTGCTCACAGTATCACTTGTGATGTCAGGAAGAAGCTGAAAATGTCAGGAGCGTGTTTGCCAAAGTCTCTTACAGATTCCTGTCTGTATAAAAAGACTGAATTTGATGAAGTCACAGGGGATCTCATTAAAACAAGGCTTTCTAGAGCGTTTCTTCCTTTCTCCCCTGATCATAAACTCTATCATAGTACAGGTAATATAAATGAAAATGGCTACAGTGAAGGTATAATTCAAGCTATAGAACAATATGCTAGGAAAGTAGCAGATGATACTCTAGAAATGAGTTTAGAGTCAGCTCTTCTCCATGTGGCTGAAAACAGAAAAAATGGGGATAAGCTCTCGTACACTGAGAAACTGTCTCCTTTTTCTGGAACTGTCTGTAGATGCTGCAGTATGAAGGAACATCGGTACTGTACAGAAAGTATGTCCCATCATCTACCTGCACAAGGATCCTGCATTCCAGTGAGGCATTTTCTTCATTCTGGATTGGGTGGTGCCTGTCAAAATTCCAGAGTGTTTCAGCTTGATATTCCCAAAATTCACGTTGATGTAGAACAGAGGACAGTGTTTTCTGACAAGGGGGCTACTGCAGCTGTAGAGAAAGCAGAAAGAGAGCTGAGTTACACAAGTCTGACAGCTGACAGTGGTATTGGACAAGATGGAGTCAGTTTTGCTGAAAGCCTTACTACTGAAATAATGACATCCGCTATGACTAATATTGGTCAGGCAGTTACCATAAGGTAATATTAATTTTCTCTTACTGTTGCATTTTGTACCAGAAAAAGGATTGTTAATACAAATATGTGCTCAGAAGGAATGTTAGATATATTTTCTTAGAAAGATACGCTTTATGTTCTGAATGCTTTCCTTTTGTTCTTCTGGTTATATTTAAATGACTCAGAACTAGGGAAAAAAAGGTTTTTCCACCGATGTGAGCTTTAAACCAAGGATACTGTGTATGTCAGCACATATGTTCCAGCAGGTGACTAATAAGTGGAACTTTTTGTTTCAACTTCAAAATAGTACCTACAGTTGTACATACTAGTCCTTACAAGTTTTGTTGATCTATGAGCCATGACAGAATCCAGGTTTGTTCCCTGTTCATACTTCCTCTTCAACATCTGATGCTGGTCAAATGAGCCGTTGCTTTGTATTATGAAGACTTCATTTTTTTTATTATGGCTATGTTGTGATAGTGTCTTTACTACTAGAAAATAAAAAAGCAAAAGAAAAATAACCTGTTACTTTAAGAAAAAGCAACTTACTAAACTACACTTTAGCTTATAAAATAGTAATACAATAACGAAGGAATTGACTTTGAAATTCTTGTGTATTTAGCAAAGTGTAACATACTGTCTCCTTTATTAGGCTTGTAAATAGGAAATATTTTCCACAGTAAATCTGTGGCAAACACCTGTATCCTAAAACTGATTGTGCTGTGATCAGAATGAAATCTTTTCAGGTCCAAGAGCAATCCGTACCTTTTTTTTCTATTTTGAAGTAATATTTATATTCCTACTACTTTTTTGAGGAGAATTTCTCACACTAGATTCTTTCTCTGGTGTTTAGAGGGGCATCATGATGAACAATAAATTGATTTTTATACGTTCAGTGGCTAAAGGCCACAGTGGGACTGAACTAAATTTTTTCAAGGTTTGATGTAAAACACATGCATACTAAGAGCATAAAAGTGCTCTTGAGTAAATTGTTGGTCTTTGCACAACAGGATTGAGTCTACTTGATGTGTGACAAAAGAAGAAAGTCTTGTGGTGATGTTTTTCTATACCTATGGTTTCAAAGATGACGCTTTTATTAAAAAATTCTAATTAGAATATGCCAACAACAAAATGCAGGGTTCAAGGAGATACTGTTTATTATTAAATTTGGGGCAAGGAAGTGTTATTAGAATTTTGCTGTAACAGAATTTATAAATGTTTATTCTATTGTCATCTTGCCTATGGTATGATCCTTGAGAGACTGCCTTGTGTGATGTAGACAACTGATGGTGGTATAACTGTAAATAAAAATGAGAAATATGACCTTTTTTACTACCCTGATGGGTTCCAGTTCAGGAACATATTTGTGCAAATTAATGCTCACTGGAGCAAAGTGTTAGGAATGATGTGGTTAAGATTGCCTTTTAAATAGTGAATGTTACTGTGGCTGCTTGCTGTGTGGGAGTAGGCTGATAATTTTTCTTGAACTTCCTACTGCTTCATGTATACATATATATAGATGATCACAGTGTGCACATGAAAGTTAGTTCATAACTGCATGTTCTCATTTTGTAAGGTTTTTTTTGTTATGTTTGGTTTTTTTGAATAAGGAATTCAAGCTTCTCTAAATGAATTTTTAAAGTATCTTCTTAAGACTAACTTCTATGGGGTATGGTTGCTTGATTAGCTTTTGGATAAAAAAATTAAACTTACTTCCTGAGGGGAAAAATTCTGTACAAGCCATGCATTGCTACACTTTCTTAAAGGAGAAAAACAAAACTTTTTTTGCAGAAAACTTTCTAAAAAATGGAAATCCTAATATTTTAGTCACCAGTTTATACTTAAGCACTTTGCCCTCAGTAGCAGACTGCTTAAATGCTCGTACTGAAGGCAAGCCAGGGAAAATAGCCAAACTGTTCTAGGGTGAACAATTTCAGAAATGGTAAGTCTTCTTGTCAAGTGTACCTTGATACACAGGCTGCAAGGCTACAGTGCCTCCTGTGGTTCATAGCAAATAATATTCCAAATGAGAGAATTCTTTGTACCACTCTCTTTGATTTCTAATGAAAGAATTCCTAATAGCAATCCCTGATTTAAGCCTGTTGATGTTTCAGATTATTTTGTTTGCACTATTTCTTGTGTTCAGAATAGGGCATAAATTAAGGGATTCCCCACCTTTTCTTTTCCAATGGAATTTAATGTCTTTGGAATGGGGTTAAATTGCTGTGAATGAACTAAACACAGATGACATGAAATGCAGTGATGTTTTTGTCTTAAATTTTTGTTTAGCTCTGTTGGAAGAGAAGGATTTCACTCTGTTGAATCTGTTGTTAGCCAGCAGATGAGTCTTAGTATTGGTGATGATAGCACTGGGAGTTGGTCCAATCTAAGTTTTGAAGACGAACATCCTGATGAGAGCAGCAGTTTTCTTCACCTAAGTGACAGGTAATTATAAAGATGTTAGTATAGTTAAACAGTTACCTTGTCATCAAGTGATATTTCTCCTGGGGTTTGGGGGAGAAGGGATTATTTTTGTCTTCAACACACAATGACTTTTTTATTAAAAATGGCTCTAATACCATGATTTTGTTTTCTTACAAAATGTTGTTGGCCATGACTGTTCAAACTCTGTAAAATATATGGAGAGTGCATTGTCGTTGATGCCAGGGAATCACATCAAGTAAAACTGTACATATAAAAAATTTAAGTATTAGCAAAAGATGTAAGCATTTTAAAAACAACCTGTGTAAAATACAGCTTTAGAATACAGTTTATAAGTTGTGCTCTAAAATATTTAAACCTAATCCTTGACAAAATGTTTTCTATAAATTCATTTATTTTTGAAAAAAAGTAATAGCTTAATTTGCATGATGAGCTTTTACGGCTATTTTTGTCTTTTTTGGGACTGGAATTTATAAGCTGCTCTAACTGACATTGGTGGAGTATTTATATTCTACCAATCATAGACTTGCAGGTCTGTGGTTGGCAGAATATAAATACTCCACCAATGTCAGTAATACTGGAGCTTACCTGTTCAGGTTAGTAACTTTTTCTACAGAGCTTCTCACTGTACTGTTCCTGGCTGTTTGATAATTAACAAGGATTAGAATGGCAGTTCTAAAATTTGCAGTGTCTCTGCCTGTTTCCAGGGAGAATTATACTGAGAGTTGTGAACCCAGCTTCTGTATAAGGAATGTGTGAGGAATGAATAAACCTAGTTTTTTGTGATTGATATAAAAACGCTCAGCATTTCTGTTGAAGAATAGCAGAAATGGGAGGGAGATTTTTTTCTTTAGTTAGTACTTCCAGCATTGCTGAGATTAAAGAAAGTGTGGGAGACATGCTTGCTTAAGTAATATCTAAATAGGTTATTTGGTACCAATGTGAAACTACTCAGTTAAATGTCTGCAGTATTTTTCATGTTTTGCTTAACCAAATAATTTAATCAAACCACTACTACAATTTATCACTCATACATCTTAATAATTTTGTAAAAGAATGCATTAACTCAGAGTTATTTTAGTAAAACATCATCTCTTGAACAAGTGAAAATGATGATGAAAATCTGAGTATAAGGGAGATTATTCACTATGTTGGCAGTTACACAATATAATATAGAGTAGTTGATAAAGGGAAAAAGTATAAAAAAATTCTGGAAACAGTAGTGCTTGTGTTGTATTTGTGATTTGTTTATCATTGCCAAAACAGATGTAAATAAAAATAAGGTAATTTTTTTTTTAACTTGGAAGAAAATCTGTGGCTCATTAGAGGAGGAATGACCTGAGTTAAGATGTTAGTCATAGAAGGGGAGGCATAATTTGGATAGTAAGGTGTTGATGGAGGAAATAGGCATGTGCAAATTGATCAGCTGGTTTTACAGAACTAATTGTGGCTTGGTAACAGCACGTGTGTTTGTCTGTGTTGCTGAGCTTTATCAGGGGAAGCAAGAATCTGGGGTTTTTGCCTTGTGTAAAAAAAGATAGCCAGGGGGAGATCTGTAACAAGCACAGATTCATTAATAATACCCTGTTGTGGTTTAACCGGGCTGACAATTAAGCCACACCCAGCCAGTCAGTAACTCCTGCCAAGGTGGAATGGGGGCGAGAATCAGAAGAGTGTAAGTGAGAACACTCATTGGTTGAGATAAAGACAGTTTAGCAGGTAAAGCAAAAGCCATGCACGAGCACAGCAACACAAGAAATTAATTCACTGCATCCTGTGGGCAGCTCCATTAAGATGAAAAGTATTTAGAGAACTTGCTAGTTAGTTATGCAGGGAAGTGCTTGTGTCTTCTGCTTTTCATGCCTAAATCTGGTGACTTAAATTTAGAATTAAAAAGTTCTTAAGCTTTCCCTCTAGTTGATTTGTATGTATAAGCATAGGCATAGACATAGGCTTTTCATGCAGCATCCAGGCTGGGTTATAACTCAGAGCAGAAGCCTCTTGTTTTTCTTGTTATTCTTCTGCTGACTCTCTTTGAAGACCTGCATGAACCTTTACAGAGGCATTATAATGCCTTTGTCTGTTCGTTGCTTGTTTTGTGGTTACAGTAATTTATTTTAAAGACTGCTAATTTGGCTGTTAATTAGGAAAAGGTCTCATCCCTTTCTCATACTTCACTGTAATCATATGGTTCAATAGATATGATTATTTCAGACCAAGATTGACTCTGTAAAGTGCATTGTCTATTACCTAATCAGAACAGTAGTGTGCAGAGATTACTCTGTTAGATTACAAGTTCTTTATCATTTAGTCTGTGGATGAGTGCAGCTTTTACTTCCATTTTTGTTTTGCATTTGTAACTTCCAGTGAAAGAAGCATTGTGAGTGTAAAGTATTGATACCAATAGGCTAGATTAAATTTTTTATACCTGTAATTTAATGATTTAAAACCAAACTTAATATTTCATATAAAGTGTGGTAGTCTCGCACAGTAGCTCGAGAAATGTTTTTTAGACCAGGTTTGCATTCTCTGCAAATTGGTTTCTTCAGAAGCCTCTGCTCTTTAATTTTCTATTTTTTTTTCTTGTTAACATAACAAGAGAACTCTTTGAATTCTCTTTGGACGTGTAGTCTAAATAAACAATAATGTACTGAATAAGGCACTTGCAACTTCATGTTATTTGAGTGTCTTTATATTGTAGACTTGCTAACTTGCTGTTCACTGTTTGGAAATTGGGATCCAAGCAGGCATGCTGGAGAGCAAGAGACACTGATAGGTGATAATGTTACGGGTAAACACTTGAAAGAGATCAGTGTTTGTCTCTTGAAATGTTTTCTTCCCCCATTCTGCTGTTGGCCGTGAGTGGAAATGACCTTCCACAGTTACGTAAAACTTAGGTGGAAAAAGCATCTTCCTGCAGCAGTTTTTCTCTGCAGTTACTCCACAGCTTCTCATGCCATCTCTAGTAGGCAGTCTGCTTTCTTGAAAAATGCTGGATATTTGGAAGTCCTGTTCTTGGAAAGCTTCCAGACATCCTCTGGGAGTGGTATGAAGTTGGGGAATGAGATTTAATCATATGAGTTGTTCAGTGTGGTACATATTGACAGGCTTAACAAACTGTGCTATTTATAATGACTGAAATTAATGACTGTAAGAACATGCTCCATTTTTTCAGTTGTTTGCATTGGGTTGAATGTAGTCATAGAATAAATGCAGTATTTTTGTGAACTGTGAGTGAAGTAATCTCGTCAGTATTGTTTTCATAGATTTAAAAACCTCCTTTTTTTAAAAGATCAACTTGCAGAACAATATTAAAAATAAAAAAAATTCTTTAGGAATTCTTTCTCATCAGGTTGCTGGAGATCGTTACTGGGTTTTTGGAGTGAGATGGAAGGATTTTGTATGTGAAGTTGTCTTCACAGTGCATAATTTTATTAACTGTTAGCTGCTCCTTAAGCAAATAATACAGATGTAATCTATTTTCTTAAGAGTACTCGTTTTGGAATTGTTAGCTTTTAGAAATATCAAGTGATGTGCTTAGACCTGAGGACAGAATTCCTGCTAGCACTGATCTGAAAAATTAATGAGTACAAATTAATACTTTTCATCAGTGTACTGAAACCTGCTAGTTTTACAATATTGTGCACATTGCTGCTCTGGATGGCACTGAGAGTCATGTTTGTTCCAGTAAACCTAGGAAGTTTCAGTGCTCTTGTGTTAAATGTCTTGGCTAAAGAGTTGTAAGGAAAATGAAGGTTCTAGTTTGAGCTATTGTTCTTTTCTAGTTCAGCTGTCTTCTCTTCTTCTCCTGGCAGTAATGGTAACAGCAGTAGCTGGAGCAGTCTTGGTTTAGAAGGGGAAATGTATGAGGAGAATTTATCCTTTCCAACATCAGACAGGTTGGTTGAGTTGAAAAATACAAACCAGATGGGTTCCTCATAATTAATGCATGAAATCATCATTTTGAAAATAAAAATACAGTACATTTTTATGCTGATACATTATTCACACTCTTCTTACTTAATCACAGTATGATTTTTTCATTAATTAATCCATCCTAAATGATTAAATTTTTCTGTGCTAAAACTGATTAATGTATTTTGCTTGCAAAAGGTCCCTTTTTTGCATGTTCTTGCCTGCAGTTTTGTAAGTCTTTAGATTTACTTTTTTTTTCATGCAGACTAGAGCTTGCTTCCTACAGGATTTCTGGGTTATTTCCCTTTAGCTTGGGTAAGCTTTCAGAATTGCATAGTAATTGGTTTTTATAGACCACTTAGGCTTACCTATAGCTATATCTGTGACATATGGTGGCTGAACCTTTTCACATATGAAGCAAAACTATTAAAATCAATAAGCAGCACCTTTAACACCTTTCTCATTTCTCTCTTCTCTCTTCTTTTCCTAAGAGAAAATCTTGTGATGTTGATGATAAGTCTGTTTACAGCATGAAATGGTGTGAGGAGCAAAGCTGCTTTTCATGATCACTCCTTAATTCTTTTATTATTTTCTTGTTGTTTAACCTTCATTACAGTCTTAGAATTTGCTATATTTACTGCATATATTGGATAGTACTCATATTTTTGTTTTCTTAATTAAAATACAGTGATGGAACAGAAGATAAAGATGAAGATTCCAAGGATGCTGTGGAAGGTAATGTCAGTTCCTGCATATACTACTGTTCTTGTCCTGTGCACTGTACATTAATTTTTTGTTAATTCTTTGCCTTTGTAGTCTGCAATACAAGGTGACAACTCTATTATCCCTATTCATCATAATGAATGTCAGTCAAGCGTCAGCATGTTCGATTAATGCCCTACATAATCCTCTTAATACACTGAAATTTGCAGCCTTTGGGAAGTGCTAGTTACTTACTGATGCTTACATGAATTCAGTAACATAAGGTAGAGAACTTTGATCAGCTTTTTGAAAGTGTGAATTTATGTGCAGAGCTTAACTTCTAAAAAAATATTTGTTGAGGAGCCATGGCAATGAATCCGCATGGCTGCATTCAAAATGCTGATGAAGTTACTCAAACTGGGCACATTAATCTTGGGAAACAGTCATGAAAAACAATAAAAATATTGGATTTGATGCATTTGCTATTTTCTCTTTCTTCTTAGTGAAGTACAACATAAGGTCTATCCAGAATCTTGTTACAACTTTGTGGTTTGTTAGAAGATCTCTGTGGTCTGGTTCCATTGTGATTGATGTGCCAAAGTTTGTTAACTGAAATAAAAACAGCCAATACACAGTGTGTGAAGGTGGTTTTAAGATGAGCTGATGTTAGAACAAGTTGTAACAGAGCTCTTCTTTGTGTTGAGCATGTTCTGAAGATGAGTGTTTCCAGGAACCTCAGCTACTTCCTTACAGAGGATATTCTGCCTTGTTGCACATCTTCAAGTAGTCTTAGTGTAAGCAGAAAGATGTGTGGGTTTTTGATTGGTTTGGAGTATTTTTTCTGTCTTTTTAAGTTCCTGGAAAATGTATATAAGTGACCAACATCTCTTAATTGTATTAAATCAGATGTGACTCTAAGGATATAAGAAAACAAAGCTATATTAATGAGTATTTTTTCCTCAGAATAATTGTAATTAAAATATTTTCTACTCTGTAGGTTTCATCTGCTTTATCAATATGTTTTTGCTTTCTTTTGGTCCTAACTTTAAAAATTCTGGCATCTCAAATACTCAAATTGCTCAATTAGGATAGTGATGGGATTTTTTTCTTTAGATGGTTTAGGTGTCACCTACTGTCTGTAGTGCAACAGACTGCTTTATACTGTATTAAGAATTTTCTAGTGAAATTTTTCCACTGTAAGTTCCTCAGTTTCTCACTATTGTTTTGGAAAGGCTCCTTCTGTTGTGTAATTGTATGACTCTCTAAACAGTGTGCTAGATAGAACACTTTGTACCTGGTCTAGTACATTTGGATGTTCTGTTCATGACATACCTGGAAATGTCTGGCTTTTTTTAAGCTGACTGTGCCTTGGTCACCAAAGAATTTGAATCAAAGCCTTGTTATCAAATGTGCATCTATTTTATAATATAAAAAAAGTAGCAAAATTTCTCAGTAATGTTTCCACCATGCTTTCCACCCACTGTCATAAGTTTTTTAAAAAATTGTTCTTTCTCCGATAAAGAAGTTCAGTTTTGGGGCTCCTAGGCAAATGATCTATTATCTACTGAAAGCACTGTTTGACAGTTTTGCTAGTTGATTTTCTCTTGCTTTTACTTCTGGGGGAATCTGTTTCAGCTTGCTTGACTTTTCCACTTGGGAATTAATACCTTATGTACTTCAATTGTCATAACCTTAGTTGGAAGAGTACTGAGGTTGAGCTAAACTCAACATGAATAAATGTTCTTGTTGCTGATATATTCCATGTTTCTATAGTCAAGTTCAGTAGTCTGGAAGCAGTGACTCTAGCTTGGAGAGCACTACATACATGCCTAATCGTTCCTGTGAGTGTGACAAAGGATCTCTGTGGTAGCTGGATACAGAAACTCATTGGGAACAGAAGTTGACAATACTGTAGTTCCTAAATGTTATTAACACAACTACTCTTCCAATGCTGTACAAATTTTTGAAAGTTATGCTGTAAAAGAAGTGTTGAAAAACTGGATATGCCTCAGTAAAACCAGTGGTATATTTTGGAAATTTCAAGAGGCAGTCCGATCAGTGCGGGAAAGAATTCAGAAATACACACTTCTTAAAATGAGTTAGATGAAGGCATAGCAAAATGTAGCAGCTGGAAATGGAAGGAGCTGATGGACCATGTGAGAGCCATTGCTGTTCAATGAACAGCAAGGAAAGTCTATGCTAAATTTCTTGTCATTTAGAATACACGTTGTAGTTTAGGTATCTTTTAATATGTAGCTATGTTTGTACACAGTTGTAAATGGGATAAGCAATACTTCCTAATGGGAAAGTTCTGAAACACTTGAGACCGATCTAATTTTTTCCTTTCATGTTATCTGTATATACTAAATTGAGGGTTTTTTTTATGTAATACAGTCTATAAATAGTGAACTACAGAGATTTTTTGGAAACAATTTGAAACTATAGATTTGCTTATTTTATATTTAATGTTAGGTTTGGAGCGAGCACGAAAGACTTTAGCAATAAGGAATATTGATCTGGAACCAAATCTAGTGGACCCACAGCTCAGAGCAGCACTCCAGTGGCTGGCAGCTTCTGAAACAGAGGTGTCTGACCTTCACTTCCGCGACGCTGCTGCAAGAGAATTTGTCTTGGTAAGTACTTGGGCTTGATGGGTGGTGGGAAAGGGGAAGGATTTCCTTGGCTTCCATTTGCTGTGATATACCAGCTGCTATTCCTTCATTTGCTGTTCACTGCTGAGGAAAATCATTAGAGGTCAAAGTGGAACAGCATGTTTCACCTGTGTATATACCATACATAAACCAGTATTCATCAAAGCTGTTTTTTTCACTTCTCCACTTAAAAGTGTTTTACTCCAAAAGGGATGCAATTACATAATTTCTGTTTGGTGAAAATTATATTTTTTTCAAGCATCTTTTACTTAGTATTTAATTGTTTATAAATTGAATCTTTACGAGAACTTGGTAGTGCAAATTTTTTTTCTAGCTTAATGTGTTCTGCTTAGGGTTGTTTTGTTTTGGTTTGTGGGGGTTTTTGTTTATGATTTGTTGGGTTTCTTTTGATAGCAAAGATGCATTTTCTTGTGAGAAAGAAGTTTAGTTTTGAAGTAAATATTATGTCTTCATTCTGTAAGCTACTAAAACCAAAACTACTAAAAAGAGTTCTCAATAAGATTGTTTTATTCTTATGTGCCTTTGCTTTCGTTTTATTAATCAAACTTTCAAAGAACTGGGCATTAGCAATTTGTGTGTCTTTGGAAAGGCTCAGTATTTTGGTATGTATGCTGTCCTGAGTATTTCCATCAGAAACACATGAGGGAAACTTATTATTCCAATAAAATCATAAAACCTATTCTTTCTTGGCTGCACACCAAAATACACATGATAATCTGGATTTTCTTACATTAAATCTATATTTTTTAATCAACCAAGAAATTACTTTAACATTACCTTGTTATGGAAAGGCTAACTTAATAGATATATAGGAATTGTCTCTAATGATGAGGTTCATAGGAATAATAATTATAAAATATTTGTATTTTGTGTCCCGATAATGTAAAAAAATGCTAACATGATGCCATTAATAGCATTTTAACAAATAAGATCTTGACAAAAATTACTTACTGTACTTACCAGTATACTAAGGAAGAAGAAGCTTGCTCTCAGTTCTGAAATTTAATATTGACTCTTCAGCTTGGGGCTTTCCAAAGCTTACATCATCATGTCAGGAGAAAAGTGGAGTTACTGGGAGGTAAAGGTCAGTATGGCAAAACAGACTCCCAGAGCTGGATGGATGTGTGCACTAATGGTGCTTAGTTACTGGACACTTGTGGTAAGAATGTGAAAGGTGCCTGGAGGCCAGGCCGGATCGTACCTGGTCTGCATTCTCCTAAGAGAGGCTCCTGCCTTCCTCACACACAAAGAGAATGATAATTTTGAAGAGTTTTTCTGCCTATGTAACTTTATGGAATGTGTATTTGATTTTGAGAGTAGGAAGTTTTGCATTCTAATTTGAAATAACCCAGAAAGTCTGGAAACATTGTTTTGGCCTATAGAAATATATGCCCTGTGTTCCTTTTTTTGGAGCTTGGTGTGTTTGATTTAGAATTATTTCAAGAATATATTTGGCTGTAAATTAGTTCTGACAGAGTGGACTTTGTGCTTCTGTAAACTGGAAGGCAGTTTGAGAATACCTTTCTCCATTTCTGTGCTATTTGAAATTGTTTGGTTTTGTCCTTGTATTAATATGTTTCCTCATTGTTACCACGTATAAGTGCCTTAACACAAAGAACAAAATACATCACTTTTTCTGTTCTTACATGCTTGGCAGAGCATTCTTTGGAGGTTTTCGAAGGTTTTGTCAACGAGACGGGGTTAGGAATAACAGCCATTCTGACTTCCTGAAGTTTTTTGCCTTCTCTTGAAGATCTGTTCATCTGTTTCAAGCTTGTTGCAAATACTCAGGTAGAATAGTGGTAGGACCCACAAGTGTTAATAATAATTTATTTTCTGTGTACCTGAGATGTGTATATAACAATATAATATGGAAGACACAAAAGAGATGGCAGGCACCTCTTTTTTAAATTTTTCCATGAGTTGCTCATTGTTTGGCCAGCTCTGAGTTAAGAGACTACAGAGCTGTGCTGCTGAGATTTGAGCCAATGCTCCAGGACACACAAGAAAGATATTATTAGCTGGCTGTGTATTTGAGCATGACTCCAGCTACCTTAATAAGAGGACATACCAAGAAGAGCACTCAGGAAAATAGCAGTGTCAGTTATGTGTGCCCTCTTAAAAAATGATAATATTTTTCTACTTGACACTTCAGTTATAAATTGATACTGAGTTGACACCTGAAAGTAAGACCTTCCGGCAGGCAGTAGTCATGCAGTCCTAAAAATGCTACAGTAGTTAATTGTTTCAGTTAGTTTTTTAGATTATTTTTAGTTGTATAGATGCAGTTATGTTAAAATAAATTGAAATTTTGTTTCCCTCCCCGGAGGCAGAGAATGATTACCTGCTTTTTATTCCATCCCCCTTCCCAATTGGAATGTTCTCGCCCAGACCGAATTAAATTGGCAGCGGTCATTCCCGGCTCTTGCAGAGCCGAGCGCGCCCCTGCAGAGGGCGCTGCAGCCCAGCAGGAAGCCATGGCCGCGGGGCTGGTCCCTCGGCAGCCGCGGGGCTGGGGCATCTCCCGGGGACCCTCGGGAACTAGCCCGGCTTCTTAGGGAGCCCGCCGGGCCTCAGAGCTCGTCGGGAACAGCTATTTGCTCTATAAGCAGTGGGTGAGTTCTGGAAGGGAGCAGAGGCGTGTGTGAGCTGATCGCAGCAGGGTGGTGAGCCAGCGATGTGATGTGGCTGCAGAAGGGCTCCTAGCGTGTATCAGGCGGGGTATTGCTTGCCGCAGCTGGGTAGGAATTCTTACTTAAGGGTGTTGTTATGCTCAGCAAGGCAGAAAGACGTTAAATACCTATAAATGGAACAAAATACATTTGTTAGGAGAATAACAGGAAAACAGTAAATTAGAATAGATAGTTCTTGACTTCTATGAGATGCCTGACAATTTGGATATGCAAGTGCCTGGATTAAAAAAATCATATGTTTTCCATTTTTAATGAGACCTTACCTACCTGTTTTAAAATTCCTGTTTTGAGCAAACTCTAATATTTCACTTGTCTGGCAGTAAGAAACAGATTGGTCACCTAAAGAAATAGTGAGATTAAACCTAAAATTAAAATTTAGGTGCCAGTTCTGTGGTTTTCCCATCATGGAAAACTTATTTGGACTGAAGTTTTATATTTTTTTTGTTCAAATAGGTATTTGGACATTAGCCACACTTTCCTCTGGCACAGGAAAGAAAAATAACCATTCTTTTATAAACCAACAAACATAATTTACAAAATTGCATGTTGTAGACTATAAAACTCCTACTTCCTGTGCTCTGCTTTAAAATTCACAGAAATAACTACAGATTTCAGTGTCTTCTTATATAGAAAAGATGTCCTTAATTTCCACTGAGAAAAGTTTCCAGTGTTCAGAATAATTTATGCTCAGGATTAGAGAGGATTTTTTTTCTTGGTCAAGTTAATGTTTTTCTCTAGAAGTTAATTGTTTGATACAGGTTTTTATGCCCATGTTCTTTCTGTCAGTCCTATCACCTGCTTTGTTGCAGTTGGAACATCATCTAGGTAAAGAAGCAGGGAAAGATTGTCCTCCTTTTTATTTTTTTTAGAACTTTATATTGCAATCTGACAGATCTCACAGTAGAAAGTATATGAATTTTTAATTTTGTAGCTGTGAAAAATATTTCCCTGAACACTGTGTATTACTATTTTTAAACTTAATATATGGAATGTCTTGGTAGGGACTTTAAAAGGAGGTAAAAATGTACAGTTCCAGAGAATAAGTAGGGTGTCTAAACTGTGTTTACAAAATTCAGCATTGACAGGTGTCCAGAAGGCTACAGAGAATACTTTGTTTGTGTGGGTATTTGTTTATTTATTTAAACTAAAAGATGTTAGGTTTTTACTCCTGGGCAAGCTGTCAAATTCATTCTTTCCTTTGGGTAGGCTTTCTTACACATATAGCTGAGCTTGACACATCAGCAATGGAAGATTTTTTTTCCTCTGGAGCCTAGGGGAAAAGAAATGTTTTCAGCTACACTGATCTCTGCTCCTGAGTGGTAGTTTAACTTAATCATCACCTTTTCCTCCTCCCCAAGATGTTATAATTTCCCAACTCTGAAGAAACTGTTTTCATTGAGGGTAGTGTCTGTGCCACCCCAGCCACACTATATGTTGTGAAAGGAAAATCCACATCCTTTTATTAAGACAGAGTTTTGTCTTTTTATACATGCATTATTGGCATGGGAGGGGTGGCAAATGTCTTAATCTTGTGTTCAGAATTTCCTGTTTTCTGCAGTCTTGATGAACCACAGTCCTCATACCTGTGGCACCACATAATTTGAAAATGGTGCTCCCTCCAGAAGAAAGTTTTGTGAAGACTGCCCTAAAGAAAAGTGCTTGATTCTTGCGGAAGTTTTTGTTTTTATAGATGTGGGAATAATGATTAACTCATTACAACTGATCTCTTCTGACTGAATGTTTCAAGAATAACTTCTGTAACTTAATCAGGATGTCCTAGTCAAAATATTTTGTCTTCTCCTGTTTCCCCTTTAGCTTTCTAGAAGACTGAGAGAGAGAGATTGGAAAGTTGGAGATCTCTTGCAAGCAGTGCTGAAATATTGTGAAATGATAGAGACGGCATCTGATGGAGAGCAAGCTCTGAGTAGATCTTTGGTCAGTTGGCTTCTGGAAAATGTCTGAAAAAATCCAAAGATGCAACACTCTTCACTTCATTCCTCTTCTGAAAAAAGATAGAAGGAACACAGATGTGTAAAGTAAAATTCAAGCAGTGATTGTATAAGTAATAGCGTTAAAAGACTTTGAGGTGAAAGTCAAAATAGCTGTGCTGTGCTTTGTGATACTGTGCACATGGTATGTTTATTCAGTCCATAATCGGTGTTGTCCACCCACGCATAAATTGTATTTACTGCTGTGTTCATACCACTGAGATATTTATGAACAGCCCTTGTTTATGATCGTAGTCCACAGGAGACAGTCTCAGACATGATGTTCAGGATTCCCCTTGTGCCAGGAAAGCTCTTTCTCCCACTCCTATGTGTGCTATATTCACGGCAGGACTAAGGGCACTAAATTCAGAAACAGTCTGTTCTGGAATATCTTGCTGCAGACAGTGGAGAAAATATTCATCTTGGCCAGGTGTTACATGCCAGGAAGAAAATTGTGACCTGCCCAAGCAGCCCCTTAATACAGTCTGGCTTTGTAGCCACCTTTATCCGTTTTAACTTTGTGTGAAGATGGGAGAGTCTACTCTGAAATTGCTGAGGTGCAAAGGCATGAATTTGTTGACTCCTGTAGAACTGGTAACTTTGGGTAGAAGGGCAGAGTGAGAAGTTGAGCATAATTTAGTATGTAATTCTTTAACAAGGTTTCCTGAAGCTTGCCAGTCCGATTTAAATTGCTAAATTTTTTACTGAGGCTTTTTGTATGCAGATAATTCTATGACACTAGTTCTGTGTCAAAGAATTTGTACATTAGTCTCTCACGCAGATGTGTTAAAAGTAGAAGATAGAAATTTCTGAGGATTTTGGCCATCTTTTTGAATAGTTTTAATTCCTTTCAAAGCAGCCAGATATGAATTTTCTTTTTATGAATAAAGACAGTTTTGTTACTCAGTGAGCATGGAATTGTTTAGCAAAGAATGCTAATAAAAATGTAAAGGAGAAATTTCTTGCAGATTGATTTTTTTATTTTTGTTAACTACCTTCCTTGAATTTTTTTAAAGGCACTTTTAATTGAATATTTTTAGCAGTCTTGTCAGGTTTCTCACCAATGCTGCTGATTTGCCTTTCTGTCTGAAGGGAAATCTGAACCTTCACTTATCCTGTGGTTTGAAAATGTTTTTTGGGATTTTTTTTAAATATATCCTTTGAGAGAAAAAGGCACATGCTAGTGATTACCAGGTTGCCACCTAAAACTTGGCAAATAATCATAGAGTGTTACTGATTTTGGATGAACAAAAAATCTTAATAGCTTTTTCACAGAAAAATATACTGTTGATACAGTGCGCAGTTTTGTGATCCCAAACAAGGAGAGATGTGGTCTCCAAATCTATTCCTGATTTTTAATGGCATATGTACAATTCTGATTATCCCTACCCCATGAATTGCTTTGAAATGTCACATTGGTAAACGCAAGAGCACTGTCCTTGCAGTGTCTGTGTGTTTCAGGAAAGCATTCCACCGTCCTTTTTGCAGAGACATGGTTGGTTTTAGTCCTCTTTTGTCATCTGGATTTCTGCCCTGGATCTCACAAAGTTCACCTTTCTCACAGAGCCAAAGATTTTTCATGTTTTTGTATATGCACATACATGTGTTCACACAAAACAAAACAAAACACAGGTTTGTTTATCTGTATGTGTATGAGATTTCACCGCTGTGACCTCCTGGTGCAAACTTCTACCACTAAATTAAAATTCTGTTATGCTCAGTTTATTTCCTCACTTCATATTGAAAAGTCAATGTATGTGGCAAAAAGACCAAAAGCCACTTCAAGGTCTTTTGTATTGTTATAGGTAATATAATCCAGGCATCAGGAATTCTTTTTCTCCAGAGCCCAAAGCATGTCAGAGGAAGTTATTTAATTCCTATATTTGGAAGATAGTTCTAGTAGCAAATATTTAAAAAAAAATATACAAAGGTTATCTGGATTTTTTTCTTCCTCTTCCAAACCCCCTGAATTCCTTTTCCCCTTTTTTATTTTCTTTTTTTTTTAAAGGTTGATTTTCAATATTGTTTTAGACAAAAATTTGAAATAATTCCCTGGATATAAGACCTTCCCTTTAACACAGCAATAATATACTTGTACAAATTTACCTATAAAATTGAAATCTCAAGGAAATAAAAGGCTAAAAGCAGTGCCCCATGACCAAATTTTTCTCACCAAGTGTAATTTCAGGACACGAGGATAAAGTACAGTATAGTAAAATGAGTACAGTATAGTAAAATGTTTCTGTACAGTGAGGAAGATATTGAAGGTGATCCAAATATACGAAACCTTACATTTAAAAAACCTACAACACAACCAACAATCAACACTGCAGAAACAGCCATTTTTAAACTCATTTATTCAGAATGATGGATTTTGTAAAGTTGGTGCTTTTTAATTTCATTTACTTTCTTGGAGAAAGGCAGAAGATCGTGCCATTCACAAAGCTTACAACTATTCAAAAAGTTAAGTAGACAGCAGTTGCACTGAAAAATATTTTTATAAATGGAATTCTGTTTTCAGACTGGATCAAATATGTTGTGTAACTATTGATTGGTGTTACGTTAAGGAAAAAATGGTTTTATTATCCTCTGAGGAAAGTAGCATAATTTCCAAATTTTCATGGGAAAAATGGCATAAAATACTTCATTTTTATTGAAAACAAGCCAAAAAAAAACCAAACCAGTTTTCTACACAAATTGTTATAAATTTGTTCGGAATTACGTGACTTTCCTCCTGTATGAAGTTAAAAAGCATTACTCTAGCCTGGCAAAGTTATTACAATTGAATAATTTTAATAATCTTTGAAAACCATACTGTGACTGTATCTAACTGGTGCTGTCTGCCATATTAGTGAGAAAGCTGTTCCTTGCCAATGCAAGTCTTAAATTACACTTTTACTGAGTTTGTTTAAAACTCCTGACCACAAATACAGAAATGTAAGTGAAAACTCTAAAAACATGAAGGGCCACATTCTGGTCCCTTTAAAGCATACAACTCTGCTTTATAAACAAACATAATAAGGTAGAGTTTGTTTTATCTTGCATTTTTTCTGTATGGGAAACCCTGGTAATTTAATTTTTATTTTGAGGAAAATATATCCTAGGATGTTATTGTTTCAGAAATCACCCAGACATTTCATAAATACATTTGGTGTTCTAAAAAATGGAAGTGTTTTGATGTTTTGTAAGATTCTGTAGAAAAAGCACTTTGAAAAACAGTCCCTTTGTAAAGCAAGTTAGCAGTGGCCATATTTAAAACTAGTTTAAGTATTCAGAACGGGATGCATAAATAATACAAAGTATGCATAAAGCCTTAAAATAAAAGCCGAACAAAACTCAAACCCATATTCTAAAGCTGAAGAGGATTTGCTGTCTCAAAACAGTGAAAAGGCAGCTCAGATGACATATGTGAATGCAATTTCTGTAGTATCTTTGTTCTTGAGTTTTAGAAGATTGTGTAAGCTTTTTAGAGAAAAGCCAACCAAAACCCAGAAACCCACATTCCGAGACTAATTAGGTCTCTCAAAAATGGTATCAGATTTTAAGTGTTACATTTTCTAATGTAACTTTGTCTGGGACCTTTTCTATGAAGAGGGACAAATTGTTGGAGATGGGAACACAGTGAGTAGTAAACACCAGCGCAAACCCCTGTAGTTCTAGACAGTCAATTTGCAAAGAAAAATACAAGATTCAGGAATGATTACTATTGTAAGAAATTTGGCTTTTCAGCAAGAGACACTACTGTCAAGCATTTACTGTACTTGAGCTCTGAAGAGGCAGGTACAGAGCCCAGCCACTGTAGTCACTTTATTTTGTATCATCTTTGTACATTCCTGTTGTATAGCTGGTGTTGTAGGTTTAGAGGGCCTTTGTTCTAATGTCTGAACAGTATTTAATAATAAAAATTATTTGCTGGAACTGCTGCTTATTTGTGCAGTGTTACAGTAATTCACAGCCCAGTTAGTGATGCAATTGTATACCAAAAGCAGTTTGAATAACTAAATGTTTATGTAACTGTACTCAATGAATATGAAGGTCTTGTACTGTATAATGGTGACAAGTTTTACCATTTTAGTAACTTAACTATATTCAGTTTTCAGATTATGAACTCCAGGTTGCACTAAATTCGTCCTTGTTTTAGCAGTGGCTTAAAATAAAACACATTTCACTGGCTTCGAGAGTGCTGTCGTTTCTTGTAAATTCATGGAATATTATTTTTCTTTTCAGCAAACACAGTCTTGGTTGGTGGCTGTGTGAGGAAGGCGCTTGAGGAAGGGTGTAGTAAACACTGCATCAGTAGATGGCATACTTCTTACAGAGTTAAATTGGTGTCCTGCAAGGGGTGAGGACTCTGCTTTACTGTTTTTGGGTAGAAAGGTGAGCCCACAGTTCCCCTGACATGCAGTAAAGTGTCACATGGACTCTACTCACAGCACAAGGGGGATGTAAGAACCAGTCAGCTCCATCTTGCCTGGGAGCTGGGTTAGTAAGGTTGCCTTGGTATTTCCATGTGGACTGTTGCTTTGTCCAGTATTTCGGAAACTATCTTAGAACTCAGCTTTAGTCTTCTGGACAAATCCAAGAATATTCTGCTGGTGAAAATGTATGAAATAGGACATTTTGCAGGTTTCTTCGCTATCCTCAAGTGTTTTGGAATCTTGTGCAATCCCCCAAACAGCATATTGTCAAGTACCCTAAAATAGTAATGCTGAGCAGAGATGATTTGCACAGTACCATTTCTAAGATTCAGAAGTACTGCTATTGCAGGTAGCTGTCTTTTGATGTATAAGTTGTGAGTCTACTATTCTCAGCTGGGTTTCATTTCAAGAATTAGGAAAATTTTGCTGAAGTTACATTAAAAACAGTAAGCGTGAGTAACTCTCCTTGATTATTTTGCAATGGTTCTTTAAAGGAGGTTTCTTTAGTATTTTGAGGTTGCTTCCAAAAGGAGCATTCTTGTGTTTCATTAACATATCTGTTTCAAAGATTTTTTGTTTGGGTAATGGCTCATGGTCAATCACATGGAAAATATGTGTTAACTGAAGCAAGTAAATAACTTACTCTTCAAACACTGTATGTTCAAAAAAAGGCAAGTAGTGAGTTGGAAACAAGGAAAAGATTTTCATAAAGGGAAAGAAGATATTCATGTGGAAGATAAATCTGAGCTTTTTTTCTTCCTGCCTTGGACTTTATTTTTCTTTCATTCAGCAGTCTGGTTCTGGCTGGTTTCATTCAACCACAGAACAGTATCCATGCACTTTGTTTAACCTTGGTGTGTTAAATTGAGAGTTAAGTCTCCAGCTAGTCCATAGTCTTCGCTCAACATGTGTGCTACTCCATCTCTTTCTACTGTTGGTCAGACCTTCCTCTCAGTCCCTAGCCTGAGCTTCTGGTGTGACTGAATTCCATGCTGGCTATTGCTCCTAGCCTCCGATTGGAAGGTGGCTACGGAAAGTGAGTCATGCCAAGGCTGCAGAAATGTACCCAGATCGCTGACCTTACTGGTTATTGAGCACCATATTAATCAAATGCTGTCTCTTTCCCCTGCTGTTGAGGCAAACCATGAAGCGTGTGACTGCTAGGGGCAAGGCAACCAACAGTGACAAGCATGAGGCCATGTCTGTGGTCAGGGTACTGGCTATCTAGTCCATGACCACACAGCACCTTTCCAAAGAAATGGCAAAAACTGAAATTAGGACCTTTATGTTGTCAGAACATATAGTCTGCATTGCCTTTATCCCTCTGAAAATTGCTGCTGCTTGTAAGATCGTGAGGGAGCTTTGCTTTTGGGTTTGTTTGGTTTTAATTAAGAAAGGGTAAAAGAGAGCACTTGTGAAACTTATTTGACTTAGGTTTTTGGAATTCCTTTGCTTCAACCAGAAATCAGATGAATATCAAGAAAATAAAGTGTGTGATAATGTGGTACTTCTTTCTGCTACTTGCTCCTGTAGCCCACTCAATTCCAATTTCTTATTTTGTACAGCCTCCACCTCATTTAACTTCTAAGTTAAATCAGAGGCTCTTCCTACACCTTCCTTGTGGCTCTTGCTGTTTTCTACCTTCTTTCTGTCCCTTGTCAAGTCTTATAGTGCAGCTGTCATCTTCAGCTTCTCTTTTGACCCTTCTCTGTTGTCCTGATGTGACTTCTGGCCTTCTTATTCTTCTCTGGTGGAAGTGGTTAAAAACCAGCAAGGGGAGTCTTAGCTGTGAGGCTATGGAACAAGGCTTGCCTACCAGAAATCATCAAGCAGTGAAGAAGAGCTAAACTTGCTTTTGGCTGAGTTTTTCACTCCTGTAGGAAAGTAATCTGTGGTTGCTTTGGTTTGGAACCCAATTTACTGCTTGCAAAACCCTTGGATTTTATGCTGATCTAAAAGCAACTTTTAAGTTGATACTGAAGTATAATGTAACTCAAACGTACTCCATAATTCGTGCTGCTGTATGTGCAGTGTGCTGCTGGTTGGCTTCCAGACACAGGGCAGAACTCAATCCTTTGGAAAACTGGCAAAATCCCAGTTGTCTCACCCAGCTACATCAGGTCTCAATTTAGATAAACAGTAACCTTTAATAGCAAATAGTCAAGATCTAAGAAGGTTGTATTTTCACATTATTGCCCCATAGTATTGTGCTGTGAACAGATGTTGCAACTGAATTGATAACCACACAAAATCAGACATGATGCTGTGAAAATGCTAACAATATGGACAGAAATACAGCAAAGAACCATCTGCTTCTGCTGGAAGTTGTAGTTCAGAGGAGATGCGTGATGTTTCTGCAGGAAATTAGAAAATGGCTCGGTGGAAACCGAGTTGTAAAAGCAGAGAAATTATGTTGAGAGAAATGGCAATACTCAAGTGTCCTGTTGAACTCTTCACAGTATGTTATGCAGTTTGAACCAGAGAGTTGGAGTTCACAGCCATATCCATTGGAGTTAAAAGGCCCTGGGAAGAGGAGAGCATCCAAGCTAACTGTCACAGGACTGTGAGATGCCTAACTAATATTTCTGTGACAACAGATCATACATATTTTTCATTTTTTTAGCTTGGGAGGTTCAGAACTTTGCTCGCGTCCTAACTTATTGCTGTAAACCACAGTGTGAATATTTTATATTCAGGGCAATCAGAGTCTTCAAAGGGTTAAGCCTGAAGCATCCTGACAAGCTTAGTACATGCTGGCCTCTTCAACAAAACCTCTTTTCTTGTGCCTGCCTGAGAAAATAAAGAGGTGGGTGTTGGAAATTCCCCAAGGAATCCTCATCAATATGATCAAAGTGCTTGTGAGATGCTGCTAGAGACATGGTTTCAGAGAATTTGGTAATTTTTGTTTAAAAATATCTTGTGAGATTTTTTTGTCTTCTGCAAGTGTTGGAATGGCACTGCTTATGGTATATGCTCGTCTTGTAGTCTCTGTGTGTTAAAAGTATGACTTAATTTATTTTTCTCCATGTATTAGCTTACCACAACTGTTAAGAAAAATTTTAGGTACACAAAAAGTCATCCTTCCTGCTGCCATCCAAATTACACTGGGTGAATGATTTAGGTTAATTTGGGAAAGAACCATTAATCTGAATACATGGCAGCAATGAGAAGGTTCATTGTTTCCATCGTTCATTTTCAATTTTCTTTCTTAAAATGTAAACATTTTCCAGTAATTAGATTGGAAATGCAGTAAAGCTAAAGCTCATGAAATTGTCTCTAATTAACAAGGAGAAAATGAAAGAGAATGAACTGTGGTCGCAACACAGTCTTGACCCTGGACCTCACTTAATTTGAACTTAAATTCATTTCCTACCAACTGCCAAAAGACAGTTTGCAAGTTTGTTTGCAAGTCAAAAGTTCAAACACAGTTGTGTCCTAAATTTCATATCTGTTTTTAAATGTGAATCTTTGGTTGTTGAGAATAAAAGCTGCAAATGTTTTCTTTCTTTTTGGTTGTAGTGTCCTTACTGGGTGGGGCTTTTTAACTACTCCACCTTCTCAGTCTGACTAGTACCTTTCAGCAGGGGTTATGGATTGCATTGACCCCATATAGCATCCTTGGCACCTATTCCATGGAATTTCTGCATTTTGCTTCCCTGACTTGGTTTTTATACTACTCTCTGTTCCTAAAAGGTCTCCCAGTCTCAAGTCCTATGCTGCAGATACTTCATTGACCCTGAGGAACTCTTGATACCCTCAAAGGAGGTAAAATCTGTTGGCAGGAGCCAGTGTGTAAAGTGGAACAATGATCCTGGGCTCTTCTGAAGAGTTTTGGACATTCACAATGACTTGTATTTACCAAATCCCACAATAGTTAGTATTTTTGTTATTCTCCCAAAATGATCAAACTAATATTTTACAATTTCAGATACTTTCCTGTAATAACGCTCGCAAACTGTGGGCTTTTTCAGGCAAATCTGAAAATCACTCAAGGACTGTCCCAAACAGGTTGCATGTAGACAAATCCTCATCATTTGGAAGGTAATCACTTTGTAAGTTCTGCCCTGGGCCCCCCAACATAAGGACATGGACCTGCTGGAGGAAGTGCAGAAGAGGCCACTAACACAATCAGATGGGCTGGAGCACCTCTCCTGTGAAGACAGAGACCTGTGGCTGTTCTGCCCAGAGAAGAGAAGGCTTTGGGAACTTCTTCACAGCATCTTCCAGTACTAAAGGGGTCTGCCAGAGAGCTGGGACTTTTTAGTAGGGCATGTAGTGATAGGAAAAAGGGGAATGGCTTTAAACTGTAAGAGGAGAGATTTAATCAGATATCTGGAAGAAATTTTTCACTCTGAGGATGGTGAGGTGCTGGAACAGGTTGCCCAGAGAATTTGTGGATGCCCTATCCCTGGAATTGTTCAAGGCCAGGTTGAGAAACCTGGTCTAGTGGAAGGTATTCCTACCCACAGCAGAGGGCTTGAAACTGGATGAGTTTTAAGGTCCCTTCTGACCCAAACCATCGTATCCTTCTAAGTACCTGACTGGTGTTTTTTTTACCTTTCTGTGGGGTTCAAAAGGATAAAAAGTCTCGCCCTGTTCTAAATGATGACTCACCTTCAAGGCAGTATCAAACCCTGCCTACATGAAAGTCTAGGAATTCCCAAAGATAACACTAGAAATAAAAGGATCTAACATTTCACATGATATTATCCCTCTTAGTTTTGTTTTCCCAAGGACATGACTTTTTAATAAAAGCCACAACAGTAAAGACTGCATTAAGATGTATGATGTTCATAACACTGTGATTGCCTGGAATAAGGGAATTCTCTGCTCAGCTCTGACATGGGGCTTCTGAGTATCTTTTGGGTAGGTCTACTGTCTTACTCTTCTTTGTTTCTCATTTTGTTAAGTTGACTGATGCCTCCTGCCCTTTGCTCAGGGAGGTGGTGGGAATTATCTCCCTCTCTCCTCTACGCGAACAAGAAGTCTCCTGCCAAGCTGAATTTGATTGATGAGGCTCCAGGGAAAGAGGTCATTGGAAAAGGATGGTGTGTGGCAGATGGATGTTAACAGGCATGTTAGGTGGTCATGTGTTAATTTAGGTGCAGAGAGCTAATTTAACAGCTAATTAACCACCCCTTGAGAAGACCTGAAATAACCATTTCAGAATTGCAGTCCTCTCCCATTGAGAATGTATTGGTTAGGGGTTGCCATGATTGAAAATTGCAGCATAAAAGGTAAAAATGTTCTTTGTGTTATTATGTTGGAAAGATTTAAAAGATAATTTAGGTAGAGTTACATAAATAACTGGGTATTTCCTCTTGATGTATGGGAGTTCAAACTGAAAATTCTCCTTGTTAGCCTTAAAAATGCGTTCTGATGCCTGCAGCCCCTCCGGAGAATGGTTCTTCATGCACTCTATTTACAGCTGGGCAGAAGAGAGGCCTCTGGGATGGTACTGAAGCACATATAATGGCCTCAAGGAGATAAAATCATCCTGGCTGTACTACTCACCTGACAAATACCATGCTCTCCAGAAAGCCACAAAAATGTTTTGAAGAAAGCAGCATAACCACTCTCCTGCTGGTGGTTTGGTGAACCTCACGGGGCGGCCCACAGTCGGATGTCACCCATACTTTCCAAGCAGCAGCAGGGCTGGTCAGTGGTTTGACATAAAATGCAGCCCGGCTTGTGCTTTGGCTCCAGGTAATGCCACCACAACCTGTTTAGAATGTTTGCTGTGTTTATGGTTAGTGATGGATGTTTTGGCCAGACTGGAGCATCCCAAGCACCTTCACTATGAACTACTTTGCGCAGATTGCCCCCGTAGTTGTCCTTCTGGCTGAATCTCATGTAAATGCTAAATACTGGAATTTTCACCCTCATAGAAATACAGAGCTTTGATGCTATAGGCTTGCATGGTAGCAGACTTTGCCAGGTTTTCAGGCAAGGCCAATATGTTAAATTATACTAAATGTAGTGCATGCTTCTCTCTGTAGCTTGATAGCTGTAATTTGTTAGCTAGAAATGCGCTATTACATACATGCTGAGGTTTTGTGGATTTCCTGGCTTCGTTGTTGCAATGAGGACAAGTGATTAATCATGTAACATGTCTAGGGATGAGTGAGTACATCCGGTCCTGTTTTTATTGCTGTTTTATTTTACTCCCTCTTTTTGTACCTCTCTAGCTTACACATAGCTTTTATACCAGTTCTTCTGCTCACCTTTACTCTTTGTACTAATCACCAAAAATTTCAACAGCCTTTTAAGGAAAAGAATGACACAGAAATAAGGCTTTTAAATGCTAAGAAAATTGTCTATACTCAGATCTATTTTTTCCTTTGGAGATGTATTCTCTTAGTAGGTAAGAAGTTTTAAATGTTCATGTCTTTTACATTAAGGATGAACATAGAACCCTGGATGCAGAAAGTAAAATTGTGGGTTTTGACATTTTCTGAAGTAAATCTTTCCTATCAGGTCCTTGTTGCGAACTGTATCTGTGAGATAGATGTGTCTTTATTTTCAGCAGCCTTAAGTGATCTTCCACATCTTCCTGCCTCCCACCCTCACTTGACCAAAAACACTCTCAGAGAGACTCAGCATCTGCAATATTCCATAAATTATGTCCTAGAACCATTTGGAGGATATTGGCTTGTTCTTAGTTCTTTACATTTTTCCGCATTTTCTTTTAATAACTTTGCTCTGGAAATGGCAGTAAAACCTGGCTCATAACTGAGCCTTTGAAAAATCTTTGATTTGCTTTAAAACCCTGTCACCTTTCTCTTCACCACAGTAGGAGTGGCAATTCCAGAATGTAGGAATATTTTATGGCTTTGTGATTTCAATGTTAGAAATAAAGAAAATGCAGATTTACCCAGCTGTGAAGATGACAGAGGTGGGTTTCTGCAAAGGGAATTTTCCCATTTGATAAGTGTTGCAAGAGAGTGAGGAGAGCCATTGGCCAAGAGGTGAATGAGGTTACCCACAGGCACCAGTGGTGCACCCAATATGGCTCAGTTGCTGAACTGTGGGTATATGGGTCAGTAAGGAGGAAGAGATTACTGGAAAAACAAAGAGGTGTTGTAGCTGGGGAATTCTAAGTAGAGGCAAAAATAGGCAACATAACGTGTCAGAGTGCTAATGCAAAAAAATGAAACCAGACAAAAAAATGAAACCACTTTGCTTTGAGTGCTCAATAACAAATCTTTGGAGAAAGGCATGGATCTCTTAGCTTGTGCACATGCACCTCCAGCCAGAGTGCAACCAAAGAAGAAAACCTCAGACTTTGCAGAACCAGAAATAAAAGTCCAGATAGAGGTAAAATTAGAGGCCTGGTGGACCCCAATAGCAGTAGCAGATTTTCAAAGTTGGGTGTGCTTACTTCTTATGTCATCAAATTTGGCATTGTCTACTTTATGCTGGTTACTTGTTCCTCAAATTGCCTATAACCATAAGCTGAACACCTGAACTGCTATGAATGTGCAAACATGCGGTTTAAGACCAGCTGAAGATGTGTACATGGTACAAACAGAGTTCTGCAAATCTAGCTCTAGGATATGAACTCGGCCACTGGAAGCTTGTCAGTCCACAGTTTTTTTAGCTCTTTAGAGGATGTGGGCAGTATCACCAATCCCAGCTTTTCTCAGGATTTTTTAGGTGGAGAGAGAAGGAAGATAAACAGTGTTTTCAAGTTCACAGTTTCACAAAGCCTTTGGAGAGATGCATTTGTGTAGGCATCACAGATGGCTGCAGTCTAAGGATATTAATGATGAAAATCCTGGTCCCAATTTCCAATTAGGCAATTATTTAAACGGGAATTTATAGTTATTGCAAAGCCCTTTTAGACTGATGGCATTATGTAAATAAAGGAAGATTTTTGGAAGAATCATGTGGGAGGATGACACCTTTGCTATTGACTACTGCTAGAAACATAAAATGAAGATGACAAGGCTTGTTATTCCCATGGATGTTCTTACCTTGAGCTTTTATAAAAGCCAATGCATCTGACAAATCAAGATGACTTATGGATGGCTGAGATGGAGATATCTGACATCTTTACTACTTAACAGTGAGGTCATTTTCTACAGAAACTTCTACATATCCTCCAAGGTCTGCCCTCTGTAAAAGGGGTCAGTAAAATGCATTTGTCAAAATGAGTGCCTGTTTGGAAAATTGCCACTTTCATACACTAATGGCTATGAATCAAGAGGAAAATAAATAGCTAGGACTCCTTACCGGGTTATTGGCTTCTTTTAGGTTTCAGAGTCAGAAATAAACACACAGTGGTGTCATTAGATTTACTTTATGAGACCAAAAAATTACTACCAGAATTTAAAATCAGTGTGTTTATGTAGAAAAAATCGATTTCCTTCTGTTAGAGGCTAATTTTACAGCACTTAACTTTAATTTCTCAGAAACATGCAGGACAATGTCCTTGGCCTGTGTACAAAAACCAGTATTTGACAATATTGTAGCATGTTCTGCTTCATACTGAAAATGGTCCTATCAGCCCATTAGAGGAATGCAGACATGTCTCAGCCCAAAGCCCACTGCTGACTATCTCTCTTGGTTAGCCTGTCCTCAGGTGTGCAGGCAGCTTGAGACCCCTGACAGACAGGCTGGGGACCTGCCATGAGTCCTGCTGTGTGCAAACGTCTGCAGTGAACTTGTGAATGGCTGAGAGCATGAAATACCTGATCTGCTGCTGGATGCTGGATGTCTTTATTTTCTAACAACATCTTCCCTCCATTCCTTTTAGCACGGCTGACAGCATAAGGCTCCCACCAATGGATAGTCAGGCCCAGATCTGTATGCTGAGGTGGACCTGGAAAGACATTTTCCAAAGCATTTAATGCTTCATTTCAGGAATGGGCAGCTCTAACACAACTGTTTATGCATTTTCTCCAAAGCAGCTTAAATGAGACGTGTAAAATACACAAGCAGGCCTCGAAGGGAGGCCAAGACATTCTCTCTGTTCAGGGAAGAAGCCAATTTATAGTGCTGCAGTCAGAACGCTCCTCTTATTTCTGTTGCTCATTTGGACTTTCATGGGGTGTTTTGCAGCAAGGCTTGGTGAGAACTATAAATCAAATTTTGCTGTAGCAGTGCAAGGGCCTTGGTGGTTTAAACCCCCCTCAGAAGAGACAGGCACAGGAGCCAGTGCATTCTTTCTGGGAGCAATGTTCCTACCAAGAAACAAGTATGGGAACAGCAAGAATGTCTACAGATCAGAGAGTCTTGTTGTCTACAGATCTCCTGTGAGTCATCATTTAGACATTGCTAAAGTAGAATGGTGCTAGCCTCCCCAGTGAATTTCATAAGGTTCTGAATCCCTTCCCTCTCCAATCTGGAATTACAGCAGAGATTTGGGGTATAGGTGAAACCCCAACCATAAAACCTACAATGAAATAAAAGACTCCTACTCCACAAGCCAAGTCTCTATCAGAGCTGAAATGTCATTAATGAGAAATATATGCACAGAAGGAGATTCACCTTGCACTTATGTTGGAATCAGCTGCTCTAAGTTCCCTGTAGGACTCAGGGGAAACAAAACCTCCTTCTGGACCATGATTTGTCTCATTTCTTGGAGTCATATGAAACCAGAGTAAATGTCTCTATTTCTTTTAACAATCACAGAAACAGAGTCATAGAATTGTTAAGGTTGAAAAAGACCTCTAACATCACAGAGTCCAAACATTAGCCCAGTACTGTCAAGACCAGCACTAAACCATGACTCTAAGTGCCAGATCCACATGTTTTTGAATGCTTCCAAGGATGGAGATTCTTTCACTTCCCTGGGTGGCCTTTTCCAATGCTTGACCATCCTTCCAGTGGAGAAAATTATCCAATCTAAACTTTTCCAAGCACAACCTCAGGCCATTTACTCTTCTCCTGTCACTTGTTCCCTGGTAGGAGAGACTAACTCCCACCTTCATATAGCCTCCTTTAAGGTGGTTTTAGAGAGTGATAAGGTCTTCCTTGAGCCTCATTTTCTCCAAGTTAAACAGCCCCAACTCCCTCAGTCACTCCCCATAAAACTTGTTTTTCAGTCCTTTCGCCAGGTTAAAACCATAAAGGAGTCTGGATTAGTAGTTAATGTGTTGATATATATCACAGAATCATGGAATAGTCCAGGTTGAAAGAGAACTCGAAAGATCATCTAGTCCAATATTCTGGGGGAAAGAGAGCCTAAATGAAGCTATCTAGCACCCTGTCTCGTCATAACTGAAAAACCTCCAGTGATGGGAACACCACCATGCCCCTGTGCAGGTTGTTCCAATGAATGATGACAACCACTGTAAAATTTTTCTTTTTTGTACTGGGATGATTATATAGAAGTTGTTTGATATTAGTAGAGCTGAGTCCCACTCGGGGCATCTGACCCTTTGGATTAAGTGCTCAGTCCCATAAGATATTTGCCTTAAATTTCTGTCTATATGACCTGCTTGAAGGACTTTGGAGTAGTTATGAGATTATCATATTCCTGGAAGGAACTGGGAGCAGGGAATGGATGTCAGTTGTAGTCAGTGCTTGAAGTGGAATTTCTTGTTCGTGCAGAGATACTGCCAAGTAGAATGTGGAATGGAATATTTTCTTATGGGAGTTTCTTCTTAGAATGGCTGCTATAAAAGAACTCTGCATTGCCTTCTCTGGGGCAGGTGGTATTTGTGACAGCCTGAATCTGCCTGTAAGAGGCAATATAGAAAACCAAATTACTAATCTTGAGACTGTTCTATCAGAGAGAGCGTAGAGAATGAAAACACATTAGAAAATGCAATTTATCTGGGCACTTCTGAAGAGTGTACCTTTGCTTACCAGACAACTCAATACAACTCTAAACTCACCCTGTGTTACTTTTTCCCCAAGCCTTATGACTCAGCTAAGTATTTTGATAGAAAAGCCCAACCGCCTAACTTTATTTCCACGAAGAGGATAATTCCAGAAGTCTCTAGCCATAGCAGAGAAAGTAATTAAAACCAAACAAACAGCAGGCTGCATGTACTTGTGTTCTTTTCCACCCTGGTCAGTTATCAGCGGTCTTAAAACATTGCAAAAATTCTGTGGCTAACAAAGTTAATCTTAAAAAAATAAAAATCATAATGTCTATCAAGGGAAAGACCTATTTGTTTTACAGTTGATGCTTAAAAAAATAAAATATTCTGATAATGCGGAAGAACATGTCTTGGAGCTGGGAGAGGCTGTCTCACCAAGGAACCTCAGCCCCTAGCATTGGAGGCCTGGCATGAGACAGTAAACCACATGTTCCCTGGGATGAGTGATTATTAGTGACAAACAAAAGCAGTTTCGGCAACCCCAAACTTTCAACACTCATGAGTCAGGACCCCAACAGTCAAAACTGAGAGATGTGCAAAGAATGTGTTCTGTGTTGTTTTTATTTTCTTGCTGAGCATTCAGGGCTCACATTTTTATTTTCTTTGTGAGATTTGAGACAGTGAACAAATTCTTGCTGTTGGGTGTTAGGGGTAAAAAGTCTGGTTATCGTGATATCTACAGTGAAACCTCAAAAGGTTGCAAATCCACATTGTTTGCTTTGAACCTGAGCTTTCTTTCCATTTGCTAACCAATGATTCCTGATGGTTGTGGATATGTATTTTAGCCATACTTATGAGTTGCTTGGAAATTCTGTCTTAAAAATGGAAAATGTGGTTCTCATAAAAATCAAAATTTACCACAGGAAGATGGTTTAATTTTTTTTTTCTGACATGTTTCCATCAACACGTAACATTAGTTGCCTCAGGTTGGGAGGATCCAGGATGCTTGGTGAGTTTCTTGACAGAATCCAAATTAAAAAAAATAGATTAATTTAGTATTAATATTAACCCATGTCCTCTGAAATTCTAGAGGATTCTTGGGTTCTAGAGCCTCATTTTATTTTCAAAGAGTAGAGCTCTCCAGTTGCCGTTCCAGGCTTTTGACATACATTTTCTCTATGAGATGCATCACAGTTATCTGTGGCTGTCATACAGCATGGAGGTATGGTCTGACCTGACAGCCTAGATAGTTGTCTGAGCTATAACATTCCTAAAATACAGAATTCACACTTCCTGTATTAGGAAGTGTGATGAGATTTGGACCTACTCCATTTTCTCATTAGATAGCAATTCCTCTTTTTCACTAGCAGTGTCCATCAGTATAATTGAATCTATTTGCATAAAAGCACTTCTGCATATAAATTGTTGAGAAAAGGTTCATTTTGCCTCTTCACAATGTAGTTTTGTTAAACATAATGGGGTGGTTCCAGTGACTGACGTGTCCCCCTTGGCTCCCCACATACCCACTCCACAGTCAGACCAGGTTTCTTCACCAGTTTGACCCCAGGTTTCCCACAGCAGAAAAGAGTCTCAAGCCTCTGGTTCCTTGAAGAAATTTTATCATGATGCAGCAATAACTTGAGCTGGTGCCTTCGAGGAGGGATCCTGAACAAAAGAAATCCCAGGTTTCTAGCATAAATGTGCACAAAAATCTGGATTCTTCCAGTTGAATCCTTGACTCCTGCCATGTGTCTGAGTGACCGGTCACCTGGCTGGTGCCACAGGTCCCTGTGCCCTTTGTTATGAAAAGGGTCTGCAGTCCATGGCCTCTTGCCTCAGGCTTCCACCACCCAGAGCTCAACCTGCAGCTCCCACTGCATCTTCACACTGAGCTACCTGGGCCAAATGTATTCCTCAACAATCTTCAAATATTTTGGAAAGAAAAAAAATAAAATAAGTCCCACAAGAACCTCAGTTTGTTTCTTTCTTTTTTAGGTGGCAAGATTTACAAGAAGATTGAGTTAGCGAATTGCCTTGGCTCTCACTATATGCAATGGAGTGATAGAGGCATGTCCAAAAGAAGATAAGGCAGCTCTCCCAAAGTTTGAATTGGCTTCTGGATGTACTTGTCCAGTTGCAGAGACAGTGGAAGGATTCTAAGGGCATGTCTACATTGCCAAATAAAAGAGGGCTGGGAAGTGAGCCCCAGTTATCCACAGCACTGAAGAACTGGTTTGCTCTCCATCACGGTTTCAGACTTCCCACAGAGGGTGTCTCCAGGGTAAGCCTTCTATAAAGAGGAGGTTGGATTTGTGCAGTGAGGACAAAGGCCCATCTGGATCCCAGTTCAGGCATTCACCTTCTTTCATTTATCTCTTAAGACACCAAATTGTATAGAAGAGGTAAAAATCTAACACAGATATGTTGCAAAAATCGATCCTCTTTGAAAATCCAGCCCCAAATACAAGTAAACCCCTATTTGTTCTGTATCAACAATTCACTTTCCTTCTAATCAAATTTTTCTGTGCATTTGTCTAATTTGTCATGATGGATAGATTATTATTGAAAAACTCATCTGATAACAATGGCCTCTCATTTTCAGTGCCTCAGCTATTTAGAGGATTGACTAGAGACCAAGAATTTAAAAGAATCTGTAATCAAAGTTAAGGGGAATTGCAAATAGTTCTTACCTTCTTTGCTTGGGTAGTAGCATGTTAGATGAGCCTGAAGGGGAAGGCATGTGTATTAAAAATGCCCAGATTTTTAAACTCTTGTAAGACTTTGGCTACAAAAGCACACAAGCAAAGAAGGATGAGAATGATGATCCAGAAACACATTTCCACCTTAGTGGTTCTGTTGGGAAGAGGCAAAGTGATACATAATCCTAATCTGCTAGGTTTTCTATTGCCTGGCCATCCCGAGAGAAGAGCAGCAAGTGGTCTTTGTCAGTATTTCAGACCAGACTCTCATTCTTTAGTCAATTAAATTAGTCGCAGTTCTGCTTCAACATAACAAAATTTCTACGCGGTTTCAACTTGAATTGCTTTGAATTCAGTTTTGCTGTTATTTGGACTGGTCCCCTGAATCTTTGTGTTTTCACTTCCTTCTTATTCCCCCTTCTTTCTTGTTTTCATGTGCAATCATGGTATAGCAATTAGAATGCACTGGCCTGGCAGTCGTTATCAATTGCAAGTGCTTCTTATGCTTGGCAATTACATGCTGGTTAAGCCAAACCAGGCAGGACTGTGTGACAAACCCGTAACATCTGTGTCCTGCCCCATCATATCATTAGAATGTATATATTCATGGAGTATGGTGTGCTGTTGGCTGGGAGTCTGAACAACAAACCATAAATAGGATAATGGCTTTCCTCAGTACATTATCATTATTCAAAAAACAAAACCTCACTTGTTTTTGAGGACCTTTTTGGTTTGTCTAAGTTTCTCCATGGGTATGGCTTGCTACTAGGGCATGATGACAGAGGTGCACATTTGTTGTCATCTTAACCACTAAGAGCCCCGTGCCCTGTCTGCGGTGCAGGACATCCTCCCCGTGTCTCCTGTTGCGTTTCCCGCCCTGCGCTGCACAGTCACTCTTGGCTCTCCGTCAGGGGGACAGGCAGTCGCCAGCAGGTCACCTCCTCTCTGCTCTGGCAAGCTGTTTCAGCTATATCAGGGGGCTCTGTAAACAACAGCAAACCCTGTTACCTTGAGGTATGAAGAATGACTGTTACTTATTAGTGTATTTTGGCTCCAACAAATTTAACCTCTGATGCAACCAGGCACCTGTTAATTCCAGGGCTAAATGAAGCATGATTTTTAAACTTTCTAAGCAAGGAGATAATGAAGAAGTTGCTCAGCTTCTTGGAGGAAGATGCTGGCTGTTATGAGTTTGTTGTTAAAATGTTTGGGGAAAGGATGGGGAGTTGTTTGTTGTGGGGGAAGGGAAGGTGTCCAGGACTTGGTGAGGGCAGAGGGGGGACAATTCAGAGAGTGATTGAGCTGGAGCACCAACCAATCACTCGACGCCCTGGAGAAATGATTGGTCCAGAATGAACATCAGTAAGGACCAATCAAAGTGCCCAAATTCCACCAATCGGTGCACAGATCCAAAACCCACCAATCCTGGACCAGGGATGTTTATAAATAGGGGAGTTTTCTGTTCTGGAGAGTTCTTTTGTTCCTCTTTCGAGCTGTTGTGTGGGGATCTGGGCTTATCCCAGATCCTCTGTTCTCTCTGGCTTGTGTTTAAATAAACGAGAGCCTTTTTCAGTCGTTTCCTGAAATTTGGCCTCGTTCGTTTTTTCATAACACTGGCTACGGAAGACTTGGTGCATATGCACTCCCATAATTTCATTGGTAGGAGGTATTTTAGACTTTGTATATACAGGAAGAGATGGATACATTGACCTCAGGTAAGACAAATTAAAACAAAGCATTTTCTATTAATTTCCTAGGTTTTAATGATGGTCAGCTTCTTTTGAGATTCATTTTATAGCAAGTTACTCAGTGTATCAGAGGGTTCCACAAACTACTCCAGAGACTTTAATACTGCAAATAATTACAATAGCCAAAGTAATGTTCTGACTAGGGTCTGCCATTCAGCTTTGGGCCTCACACTGGCATGTGTGTATGGCACATACAGCAGCAGCTGAAAAACAGATTAAAGACTTTAAATACTTTTTTTTTTTCACTCAGAAAATCCAAGTGAAAATTCATAAATGTGTGGTTTTTCACTCAGGGAATCCAAGGCAAAATTTGCGAATGTGTGTTGTATCACTAAATTGTTACGATGACAGGCTCGCTGTCTGATCCCTATCATTTGGGTCCCAAACCTTCCCTCCTGTGAGCAGATGTCAGAACATATCTTGTCCTGTCTCACCTCTTGTTGACCTGGCATGGATAGGTGGAGCCTTTATGCAGCTGAGCACACTTTATGTTATCAAAAAAGCTGAACACCTAGTTCCCTCAATAGGAATGGAAGACCCTGCTTCTGCCTCAAGCTTTGATTTCACAGCCCATGGCTGAGTTTGTGCACTTAGCTGAGCCTTGATGCATTTGCTCTCCTTTCTCAGTGCATGCTTGGGAACCAAATGGTTTTGTCCTTGAGTCTCATACCTTTACTGAACAGAAGAGTGAGTAGTGGTATTACATAGTACATTGCCCATGATTCCCACATGCAGTTACTTACTTGAATTAAACCCATAGGGAAACCTGCATTTCTTTTGGGTGGAGCACTGTTGAGACTTGTTGAGCCTTGTTTTCGTCACTATTTATTGGCAATTTAGAAATAAAAAGAGAAAAGTTAAAAAATGCCGCTCTGGCTCTACCAACTAGCAACACTGGTACCAGTAATCAGCACGTACTGTGCAGGCACTGGAGGGTGGTGTGGCCAAGGGATCCTTCCAAAAGGAGGGCATTGAGGAAGCATTGCCACTGTGGGATGGAAAGTTCATATGTGCAGAGATTAATTGTTCTCAACTCCAAGAATGATTGCTGGTGTGTGGCCACGGGGGCAGCTGATACAAAATGCAACAAATGCAGAAGCAAAGCTATCTGTGTGCCTCAGAAGTAAGACAATGAGATAGTTGGTCAGAACCTCATGCACAGAAAGCTGTGAGGACACTAGAAGGGATTGCAATGAGTTATGGGAACCCTGAGAGAAAAAAAGAATGGATGGGGAGGCCTTTGTATTGTCCTGTATTGGTTTTCTGTAAGTAGAAAATAAGTTCACAAGCCTTGGCAAAGCCAGCAGTCATGTTGGCTGCGATACTGTGCATGAGAAGCGATGACTGAGAGCCTTCAAGGGCTTGCACAGTGGGTGCATTCAGGTGGGGTGTGCTGGCTGGACCCAGGGAAGCTGTAAAGTTGGGGTTCCACGTCAGTGTTTGCTGCTGGCCCACCACTGCCCCCCTGCCAGGCCCCCCTTGGCCTCTCTGCACCCTCTGTCATGCTGGCATTGGGTCTTGCTGCCCCGTGGCTGCTCCCTTCCACTGCTGGAAAACTAATTCAGCAAACACAGTTTGAAAGAACCCAATTTGCTGTGGCAGAGCACCCTTTCATGCTGGCCTGGTGCCCTCACAGAGCTGGCCAGGGGGTGCTACCAGGAGGGTGGAAGGCTGTCAGCTGCTGGGGAGGAAATGAAGTTTCCAAAGAGAAACTTTTTGGCCCGTCAATTTGTCGAGTGACACAGCAAATGCGAAGTTACTGGTAGTGCAGTGAGAAACCAAGCCACCAGCCAGGCAGACTTTAAAGCTTTTTTTCAGAAAACTTTCAAGTGGGTGTTTTTAAGGCCAGGCATGCACTCTTAGCCCTTTTGTGACACAGTGAGCTGCCAATAAAACATGGCTCTCAAGATGGATAGCCCATTTGAGACACTGAGGTCCTTTTGGAGCATGAAGTGATAAAATTTCAGGACAGGGTTCAAGGTTATTATTTTTCTTGAGGCTTTGAATGACAAGCTGTGGATTTTTTGATCTGTATCTTCAGTCAGCACTTTTCAAAGCACTTGGAGACAGCTATCAGTAAACCAGATGGATGGAAGACACACTCTTCTTATGTTATGACACATTCTGCCAGTGCAAGGATATTTTGGTGCCAAAACTGCTGTAGGCAGGCTCAAGCAGTTCAGGGGATCAAGATACTGTATCTGGAAGCTGGGATGGACAAGGTTTTTTTGATAAGAACAAACACCAACCATCTCATGCTCAGTTTCTAGCTATCTTAATTCCTACCCTATCTGCCCACCCCATTGCACTCTGCCTTCACCTGAAACCAGCCTAGTCACAGTATGGATCAGATTTACTCAGATTGAAAGCAAGCAGGGTGTGGGGGGGTGTAAATTCCAAAAATGGCATATGCCCACCACCCCAAGGTAGTAGCAATGTGTGATCCCTCATGGCAGGAAACCTGGAAGCTTTCTGTTCTTGATGTGCCACCTCCTTGACAGCATGAGGTTTGCTTGTAGCAATACACATTGACACGCAAGGAGAGATGGTGGGGCAACACAAGAATAATTTTGGTTAAACAACTTCCAAACTGATCTCAATGAAATCAATAATTTAGACTTTCTGTGGGTATTAATTTTAAAGAAAAGTTGGCTAATATGGAAGAACATATTTCTTAAGTGCACACCTTCATCCTTTGAAGCCTGATAGAAGGCTGAAGGTTACAAAAGTCCTTAAAACTTGAAGAACCAGTCAAATTAATAGTGACAAGCAATAGCCCAATTTGCTTAAAACCTGGGTCAGACTCCAGCAAATCAAGACACTTGCTTAAGAATCATCAGGCTCCCAATATCATTACTACTTTTTTCCTTTATACTCATATCGTTTCCCCTCTGTTCCCTTGTGGCTTTTCTCCTGTGATCTCCCTGTGATTAAAAGGGCTTTCAGATGAAAGGAGGTGGAATTCTCAGGTAATAAATAACCTGATTCTAGGGTCTAGGGCTTTAAGA
This sequence comes from Serinus canaria, assembly GCF_022539315.1. Taxonomy (NCBI): domain Eukaryota; kingdom Metazoa; phylum Chordata; class Aves; order Passeriformes; family Fringillidae; genus Serinus; species Serinus canaria. The sequence goes on along the minus strand of NC_066313.1, from coordinate 55,254,524 downwards.
AAACAGCCAGACATGCTCAGTCCCAGCCATTAAACCACAAATGCTGGCAACACTTCAAGAATAATTTAGGAGTTTGGGTTTTCACTTCCAAGTTGTCAGAAAGTGATGTTGAAGCCCTCTGGGAAAGAACCCTGTCCAAATGACTCCTCAGAAGCTGCCACGAAAAGCCATTAGGAAAGTCTGGGGTTAGGCATACCTGAGCTTTCTCTGATTCCACCATCCCCAAGTTGGATAACCAAGAACTGATGCTGTTGCTCTTCTGAACAGAGATTTTCATCTCTTTGTGTAGATTTAGCTGATCTCAGTTATCTTCATCCCCCCAGCTCACTTTCTGCTCAAAGCACTTCTATGGAGATATTAAACTCCATGACACTTAAAATAGGTCAGAAGAAGAGGGTGGATGATAGTAATAGGAGCCTTACTCAAAAGCTGGCTACTGCATGGAACAGATGTAAAGCTAGGTGAGATGCAAGGCACAGCCAGTGTTGGTATTTCCATTACTGAGAGCAGGTGAGGAAGCACAGGTGTTATAAGCACTGAATTGTTTCTTGGGTTCATTTCTCTTGTGCAGACATGGTCTGCTTGCAAAATGCCACTTAGCTTCTGAGTGACAATATCTGGTTGATAGTTGTTGATGGAATTCGTGGGTCTTGTTTCAAGAGCCCTGCAGATATTACCCATCCTTTGCAGATGTTTTCAGTTAAATTGGTTGGCTCTTCTCCTGGCCAAATGAAACACACTAAGTGTCCTGACATTTTTATCTGCTGTTCTCTTAAATTTGAGTTCTTGTTTCTTGGAAGGGTTTGCAAGGCCTCCTTTGAACTGTCTTACAGAATTAAAACACTGCAAGTTAGCTGATCCTGGCCTGGCTTTCAGTAAAGTTCTAACTGATTTTGCATACTCAGTGAGTACACCCTAGTTAAAACAAACTGTACAGGACAAACTCTATGACAAACCCACAGAGGTGGCCCAACCTGTTAGAGCATTACAACCTGTATTTCTCAATATACAGCACCATGTCCTCTCTGACCCTGAAAAACAAACCATAAATAAGATAATGGACTTCCTCAGGGCAGTATGATTACAGAGACAAGACCTCTGTTATTTTGAGGACCTTTTAGTTTCTCTAAATTACCTCATAGATACTTTGGTCTTTTGGCTGTCATTTTCTGCTAAGAACTGATGAGAGAGGTGTGGATTTTAACCACCAAAAACTCCCCAGACTCTTTTTGGAACATCACATCCTCCCTAAGTTTCCTCTTAGCAAGTCTGCCCCATGATGCACACACAGGGTGCAAGCAGGAAGAGGCATGACAAAATTACTTTCTTTGGCTTCTGCTTGATGCTTTTGGGAAATGGGCTACAAAACCATACCACATGGACAAAGAAGAACCTCATCTTTTCTAATCTATTTCACCAAACCATTGCCTCTCTAGGTTCCTCCTTCACATCCATGGTTCACCAGCAGAAACCTCTGATTTCACCTTATCTGGAGATTGAGCCTTGGACAAAAAAGGAGACCTCCATGTTGGGGAGGTATTAAAAAACAGAAGTGGAAAGGGATACAGGTGCTTGTAAGCTTTTGGTGCTTAGGAGAGGGGCCCAAAATCTAAAGTGATCATTCTCTGTTATGGAGTTACAGACCTGCTGTTGTCACCAAGGATCAAACATGCTCTTGGGAAGCCACTTCCACCCTGTCAGGAAGAAGGACTCGGGATGCAGGGGTGTCTTAGAATCCCTACTCATAGTAATCTTAATCTAGTTTTTTTCCAAATCTATGTTATTTTCATAAGACAGCCAGAGAGTTGTGGGATCAATAACTAAGGCAACAGATCTTCAGTCAGGTATGGCAGGGAGCTACATAGATAATGATCTTTGAACAGTGGGTTGGAGAAATCATCAGTACCAGTGTAATACAGGCTGTGGAATGAAGAGATTAGGAGTGGCCCTGAAGAGAGGGACTTAGGGATAGTGCTGGATGAAAAATTGAACACAAGCCAGCAACATATGCTTGCAGCCTGCAAAGCAGCAGTGTCATGGGCTGCATCAAAAGCAGAGAGGCCAGCAGGGTGAGGGAGGCAATTCTGACCCTCTGCTTTGCTCTCATGAGTCCTCTGTTGAGTACTGTGTTCAGCTCTGGTGTTCCCAGCACAAGAAGGACATGGATCTGTTTGAGTGAGTGCAGAGGAGGGTCACTAAGATGATCTGAGGGATAGAACACTTTGCTTATGAGGAAGGGTTGAGACAATTGCGTTTCTTCAACCAGGAGAAGAAAAGACTCCAGGGAGACCTTATGGTAGGCTTTTACTCCCTAAAGAGGGCTAATCAGAAATCCAAATTTTTTAGCAAGGTCTCTTGAGATGGAACAAAGGTTGATGGTTTTAATCAAAAAGAGGGTCAATTTAGACTGCATATAAGGAAGAAATGTTTTATGATGAAGGTGGAGAAATATTGGAACATGTTGCCCAACGAAGTTGTGAATGCCCCATCACTGGAAATGATAAGAATTAAATAGAAAAGAAAGGAATAAAATAGATTATTCAGTTGGAAGAGACCTACAACGATCATCTAGTCAACCGCCTGACCAGTTCAAGGCTGACCAAAAGTGAAAGCATACAATTAAGGGCATTGTCAAAATGCTTCTTAAACTCAGACAGGCTTGGGATATTGACCACCTCCTTAGGAAGTGTGTTCCAGCATTTGATTACTCTCTTGGTAAAGAAATGCCTCCTAATGTCCAGTCTAAACCTCCCCTGATGCAGCTTTCAACCATTTCAACATTCTATTACTGGATCCCAGGCAGAAAAGCTCAGACCTCCCTCTCCCTTTCCTCTGGTCAGGAAGCTGTAGAGAGCAGTGAGGTCACAGCTCAGCATCCTTGTCTCCGAACCAGACAAGCCCACAAATCTGTAGTTGCTCCTCATAGGACATTCCTTCTAGCCCTCTCATCAGTTTTGTTGCCCTTCTCTTGGTGCATTTGAGTACCTCCATGTACTCCTTAATTTGGGGGGCCCAGAACTGTACTCCAGGTGAGGCTGCACCAACACCGACTACAGTGGGATAATCACCTCTCTTGCCTGGCTGGTGATGCCCTGTTTGGTGCACCCTAGGATGTGTTTTGCCCCCTTGGCTGCCAGGATGCAGTTGGCCCACACTGCACCTGCTGCCAACCAGCATCCCCAGATTCCTTTCTGCAGGGCTGCTCCCCATGTAAGTGTTCAAGGTCAGGTTAGATGGGGCTTCAACCAGACTGAGGGGGAGGGGTCCCTGTCCATGTGGGAGTGTTGGAATTAGGTGTTTTTTAGAAGTCCCTACCGACTCAAACCATTCTGACTCCATGGTTCTATGATCCCTGCCTGCAGTGCTCTAATGCAGGACTAGAGTAAAGGACAAAAATCCAACTCTGTGGCTTCCTAAGGTATTGCTTTGCCTTCGGTGTGCTCTGTACACAGACCAGGTTGCTGCACTGGAACCCTTGCTGCCTGTTCCCAAGGGATGACCCGCGGGCCGTGCTGGTGGAACAGCACAACTTGGTGTGCCCCAGGTGGCCCCTGGTGCCTGTGATCCACTCAGCAGCAGTTCTCTGTCATAGCACTGCCTGGCTGAGAGCTGGAAACCCCTCCTTTTGCCCGTTTGGGACACGAGGCTGAGAGAGCAGTGCCTCGCTGGCTCGGCCTCCTCAGTCCGGGAAGAGGCATTCAGTCAGCCAGCCACTTGGGTCACGGAGTAAAGCACTGGCAAAGGTTATAATGAGCAAAAACTCAACAAATTGCTGTTCCAAACACTTGGGCTGACTCCCTTCTAGGCTGGAGTCATCTGCTGAAGGCAGCAAGAAGGGAAAGATTTTTTTCCTTTTATATTGTCAAGCTGCTGCCTGCAGAATGCGAGAGCTCTAACTGGTGTGCTGACTCTGGCAGCAAGTCAGCCCCAGTGTCTGCATAGCTGTTGGCAGAGAACAATTGGACTCACAAGTTTTCAAAATATTTTCTTTTTCTCTCCTCCTCATGATTTTCTTTGTTTACCCAGAGAAAGAAATTTGTTGGTAACCTCTGAAGATATAATAGTGTCCTATTTCAATTGAGATCAGAACATGTAAGCCATTTACTCCACTTTAAGTTATTGTATTCCAAGATCTATGAAGTACTGTATATATTATAATTGCTTTCAACAAATATGTAAGTGAAATTGCAGTGTTTCAGGGTGAACCATATAATCAGTCTTCTTGGAAGTTTTGGAGACAGGAGTTAATAATGGGTTATCTTCTCAGTTATGCTATGATAGACCATTTCCTATCTGGAAATAGGTCATGTCAAATAGTAGCAGCAGTTTATTTTTGCTATTATTTGTAACCATCAGTAGCTGCTATCAAAACAAGAACCTCATTTTGCCGTGTAGATTGAACACGTGAGAAGCAAAAGCACCCCTGAGCCTACAAACTTTGCTAAAAGTAAAAAGCAGTAAGTGGATGGACCAAATATTTTGTTGGGGATTAGATGTAGCAGAAATAACAGCAAGGAAAGAATTGTTATGAATGCTGACTGTATGTGTACAGGAGTTTTCCAGCTGCTTATCAACTTTCCAATAGCTAAGTGGTCTGATGGTGCCAGAGTGGACATTTGGTTGGAGAACACCTCCATGGCTGGATGATTTGGCCATGGCTGGCAGGAAACTCCACCATGCTTTGAAAACTTTGCCTGATGCGCTCTATTTTCCTGCAGATATGGAGAGCTGGCTCGAAGTGACCTTTGAACTTCTGGTGTTAAAGGGGAAACAATTTATTGAAGTGATTTTAGGATTGGGTTGGTGTCTATGGGTGGTGTGTCCGCAAGTCTCCTTGCTGATCAGAGGGTAAGTCAAGAGCTGTGGAACTCAACTCTACTTTCCAAGCCTATACTTCTGACACTGAGGCAGGGTATCTGTCACTCAACTAGGAACCATTACAATTCTTCCACATTTCTCAGAAATGTCACATCTCCCCCTGCCATAACCAGACAATCCATTGGCTTTCCTGATAAATATGAACTTGGATGCTGGGAAATGAGCTCAGGCTACCTAAAGATGTTAGGAATATTTTTTTCAGCCTGTGAAGATGAAAGTGCACTCCTCACATTACTATATCTGGGGGATACTTTTACTTATTTTCCTACTTCTATTTTTTTTTTCTGAGAAAAAAAAAGAGATTTCAAGGGACTTAGAATTCTCAAATTAATGTGAAGTCATTGTGCTTAAACTGTTCTTTGGCTTTGACAAATGATGCTATAAAACCAGTGATGTGCAATCCCTTGTTAAAAGTGTCTTTCTGACTCAATGTCATTCACACTCCTTGACAAACACTTTTGTGTGTAAAACAGGAAAGGACAAGCATGCACTTTCACAAAGTCATTCTTAGAGACACTATAAGCAGAAATCTTCTTCTCAGAAAATTTTGCCACCTCATCTTACTGCAGTTACCTTCTACTACAAGACAGTGGTGGAGGTGACATCTCTTGAAAAAACTTGCTTAAGTAATTTCTAATGTTAGAAATAGTGAAGCATAAATCAAATTGCAATATAAAACCAAATGCTGATATAGTAAGGGAGGAAAAGTCCCACAACATCTAGTGATGAGTCACATTTCATTGTTTCCAAAAGCTTTGTTCACACCAGCATCTAACCACAGCTAGTCACAGCCAGTCACCTTTGCCAAGAGCATTTCCAGTCATCTCCCCCTACCAGCTTAGGTTAAACTGAATCCTCAGAAGGTTGCAAATGCCACAAAGAGCTGATATGTGACATATCACCATAGAAACAGAGGTACAATTCCACGTTGAGGACCTCCTTACTAAGTGCAGCCAAATGAAAAACTAGAGCTGCTAGAGAATTGCAATTCTGCCTGACTTCATGCTCTGTGTTATTACTGCCCTTCAGATTCTGTAGAGTGTGATCATTCCCTCCAGTAATGTAAGCAAACAAGTGAGTAATTTTTTTTAAAGACAATACTGAACAGGAAACAAATAGAGAAAACCACTATGTATTAGTTCATCATAGTAAAAATATAATGCACAGTAGGCTACTTGTGGCTTTGCGCAATTCAGGGTTTCCTGATGTGCTCTGACATCTTGGTATGTGAATGAGGTTTTCTGATGCAAGTAAGTGCAATTCCCTAGCTTGATGTTAATCTGCTTTAACAGAAAGTGGGGAATAGTAAAAAAGTCATTCAGAAGTCTCAGTGTTCACTCTCTTAAGGACACTCCCATGTGGACTACAATAGACTTTTCCTGTACACATCAAATTTTTATCAAAACTCAGTGTTTGGTTATGAAGGTAAGTGTTTTTTATTCAACAAAAATACGACCCTTTCCACTTCGTTGTATCAGATGCCTCCTATTTTTCTTTTATAATGGATCTTTTCTGGACCCCAGGATCCTGTAAAATCCTGGCCAAAATGACAGCTTATGGTTCTAAAACTTTGAAACGTGTTTTTTTCCCTATTAAGAGAAATTCCCTTTTCCCCAAGCACCTCAGCCTTTCCTAGATCAGAAACATTTCCAGCTGGAACACTTGAGGGTTCATCTGAACAGCAGCTGGCACACAGGTGTTTTAATAATATAAACTGAAATTGTCATTTGGGCGTCCTCAATCTTGTCATTTCGCTGTTATCGCCTTCAGATACTTGGAGATCAGCCTTAAAATCCAGAATGTGAGAAGGAAATGAGCAAAAGCATCCTGCTGTTGTTCTGCCTGCTCAGGGATTGCAAGGCAAATGTGTCCAAGCAGGTCCAGCCATTTCACCCGCTCTCTAGGAAAGAAGATCCTGTTCAGGGCTTGTAATTAAGACCTTAAATCTGTCATTTCTTCCCGCATTGCTCTTCCACTCAGCTGTCACTTTTCAGCTGCTCTTGCAGCTTGGTCCTGCCCCCACCGAATCATTCTACTCACTTCTTGCTGGAGCTCCATCCGCTTTCCCTTGTGCAATCTGTTCTCTTGCTCCAGGCATCCCCGTGTCCCTAAATCCTGCTCTCTCTTGCCCAGCTGTTTCCCTGTCCCCTCTTGGTTCCTCCTTCCTTCCACCCAGTCAACACTTCTGGATCAAGCCAGCATCTAGCTGTGGTTTTCTGCTGACTTTTTCATCCTTGTCGGGAATGGACATAGAAAAGGGGGAAGCGTCGTCCTAACCGAGACGGCGGGATAGGATTTCTTCTCGCTGGAAACAAGCAGAGACAGAAATCCTCCTCAGAGGCAGCTATTTCATTTATTCCTTCAAAGGTTTGGGAAAGCAGGCAGTGATCTTCCTCTGGACAGACTTACTCCTACACTGCAATTCATGGAAACTGTTGACCATTGCAGATGAAAATCACAAATTCATGGGAATATTTCTGGATTTAAGACTATTAAAGGCTCTTTGAAAATTCCCATGTGAACAGAGCTGCCAGAAAAATTTACTGTGTGGCAACTTCTGAGGTTTCAGTTGTTGTTTCCATTCTGTGCTCACAGGAAAATGCAAGTCTTCATTAAAAATGGGAGATGGTGGGGTATGATCTAGAGGCTGGCAGCTGATCGGCAGCTTGGAATAAGGTGGGCACAAGCTCAAGAGATTAATCTTTTTTTAGTAAAATCAGAACTGTATGGAGAAGGAACTAAACTGTGCCTCCCACAAGACGTTGGCTGTCACCTCCTCTCTCCCTCCACAGACACAGGAAACTCCCAGGAAATTGTTTCTGCAGAAAACGTGAGTTTTGGAAATGCAGAGTAAAGCACCAAGTTCTTATGGCAGCAATCATTTACTCAGTCCTTGTATCTGCCAGAAGAGCTGGGCAGTATTTCTAGATAAATCCAGAAATATTGTAGAAAATGCAGAAAAAAGGGTAAGATATGTCCGAAAGTTGCAAATATTTTGCAAATCTTAAGAACTCGTACCTTTTTTAGCTTTATAACTCTAGTCTTTCTATCGAGTAAATGCACAAAATAAAAGCTTTCACTTAAAAACATGAAAAGTCCAAGCCCTTAGAGCTGCATAAAAATCTATTTTAAACTGTGAACCCCAAGAGCCTGAAATGTTGAATAAAGAGAATTCAGCTGGATAACTTTTAAAAATTTTGGGTTTATTCTAAAGCTGCCGTGATTTTGGGGTCACACCTTACAATTCTCGAATGTCTGAAGTTGACATGCTATGGATGCCTAGTGGAGGGCAGCTTTACACTACAGGCACATGTCACTGGGTGGGTGGAATATCAGAAAATGAGGGAATAACTCGAGCTTGTGCACGAGGCATACACAAGGGAGTGAAACAGCGAGAGAAAATGCCATTGGTAGCTGGTAAGAGAAACTTCCTGGCAGTAAGAGCTGTTATTTTGTTGTTATTTTGTCTGACATTAGCAGTGAGATGAACTGAGTGATCTAGGAGTGTTTTGTTATCTCTTACTTCTAGGAACCCTGGAGCCACAATGCCACTTGGACAGGATTTATGGACAGCTTTTCAAAACAAGCAGGCGAAACATGAATGTGCATCCAAAGGAAGCTTGGGCAAAGATGGCTTAGGTTTTCTTCTTTCTTTTTGTTTACCGGTGAAAAGTTGAACTTTTAAATAAATGAATAATTAGGTATCAATTTAAATGTTTCATGCACTACACTGTTAATGTTTCAGATGCAACACACCCTTTTCAATCACTTAAAAAACTGCCACAAGGGTCTCTGTACCTTTTGAAAGAAAGATGCCATTTAAAAATTAGAAAAAAATATCCAATATGTTTTGAAAGTGGTGGAGTTTCTGTCAGCTCTTTGTCATGTATCCCAGGGGTCACTGATTTTTCAACTGCAGCTCTAAGTAATGAAGAGATTTGATGTCTCTGCAATTGCATATTTGAAAAAAGCAGAGGTTTAAATATGCATGTGCCTCAGCTGATCATTTTCTGTGCCCTTACATATTTGTGTGTGCCCTTACGAAGGCGATGTAACTATTTGCAGGTTTTGCAAATCCTCTTCAGGCACTCTTTTTTGCTCCTATTGTTCTGTTGTTATGGTAAAGCTTGCAGTCTTACAGCTTAAGCCTCTGAGATTTAAATAGTTAATCAAAAAAGAGCTTCACTGGAATAGCATAGATGTATTTAACATCCATGATAAAACTTTAGTCCCACTGTCCATTGCTTGTAAGGCAAGCATGTACCTACAAAATTACTCACTGCCTTGCTCCTTAATATGTCATTAAGCTAAAATTTGGACAATGAGTAGCTAGAAATGCTTGAATGGAATTTATCCATTTAAGCAACAAAGCCCCACTAGGAGTGTATATTTAATTACAGGTATTACATGCCAACAGACCTATTCCATGCTGCTCAATTTAAGCATGATGGACTTTTTTTTAGGCATACATTTATTAATTTTGAAAACCATAGTGACCTGGCATTTATAAAAATAAACATATTATCATTCTACAGTATTTTCACTGCACTTAAAAATATTTACACTTTTGGAACTGGAAATCTTTCTTGTTTAGTTAGAGAATTCAGACTCTAGGGATTTTAAGGGCAGACTTTCCCACATTTGATAGCAATTTTCAGTGGCTTTCTTTCAAGCTCAGCAGTAAATATTTGCATGGGCTTCTTTACATCTCTTGACTTCATGTTGTAGCTGTAGCTTGTTGCCTTTGTCTGTATTTTCTTTGGCTGAGGAAAGGTAGAGTATTAAGCACTTCTTTTCCTTTCTTATGATCATTGCCATTAAATCCTTGAAGCTTATCATGCTTTGTCAAAGCAATTTTCATTTGAATTTCGACTACAGATTTGATTCTTTTAAGCATTTACCTATAGTATTGGGGGACTATATTTAAATTCCTTTTTAATGCATTAACACATCTACTTTTTAATGCCACTCTAACTGAATGTGTGGGTTTTGTGGTGATCTTGCATTGAGCACCCATAAATGAATGATTTTATATGAGTGTGTAGGAATGGCTTAGCTCTTCTCACAGTGTTTATGTAAGCTTCGTATTAAATTTGTCTAGGAAATTCAAAGCTGCAAACTACCCAGATTAATTGCTTTCCTTTTGCATTGACCTGTCATTCTCCTGCTGTATTCAGGATGAGCTTTATGGCACGTGGAGTATACTGCTAGGACACTGCTGTATGGGAAAATACATCTATCCTTTGGCAGAGGAAAGCACATGCTGCATCACATGGGTTGGGGTAATTACAGTGCATCTGGAGCTGTAGGCGTTCAAGATGGCCACAAGCAAAATTCATGCGAGTGCTGCAGTGCCTAATACCCTGTGCCATCTATAAATTTAGAATATTTAGAGTTGGTTTTTTTTCTTTTTTTGAATTGAACACCAGAACAGAACATTGTTTCCTGTATTTGGGGCCCAATCTCCCAAACCCTTATGTAAGTCATTCCATAGGCTTGGAAATCTTCTGTTTTGTGCTTTTTTTTCTTTTTTTTTTCATCGCTTTTAACACATAACATTCACATAGAAAATACCAAAGGACAAAACACATCTTGTGCAGACTGTGTCTCTGCTGCTAAAGAATTACAGGCATAGGCTGACCGCCTTTGTGGCCTTTTGGCTGTTTTAGGGGTTCTGCACATGCAGTCACCTGGTTCACACATGCCAAGGCAATTTCGTTAAATTAGCCTTGCAATTTCACTGGGTATTTAAACACATGGCTGGAAAAGCCAAGGTGATTTCTGAGAAAAACATTGACTCTAAAAGGATCAGTAAGTCAATTTGATGTATTTAATACTTCCCAGTCTGTGAACTAGCAAACTTTGCCTTTATGCTTCTCTTTAGAAAGTGCTTGCCTCTAATATTACCTTACCTGTACACTTGGGACATAATGGAGGAACACTAGAAAGGATCAGTCTGCTGGGTTTCTGTACCTCTGACCATCAGCTGCATCACACTTAATTCTGTAGCTTTTGGCAGTGTGGATTATTCCTGTTTTGGAACTACATGATTGTATCACCAATCTGAATGCCACAAATACATGGTTTACTGCCTCCCCTCTCTGGAGCAACCTCATGCTTCCTACCAAAATTAGGCAGTTGATGTTGGACTCAAAAATCTCCTTTTTAAAAGAATTTAAACTCTGTGGACAGCTCTGCATTTATTTATTTTTCTGCCACTGATTAATCCCTTCATTTGGTATACTCTGGTAGAAGAAGCTGTTCAAGACAGGAACCAAAGGCTTATCAGTAAAGGAAGTCAAGTGAAGAGAGGTGAGGTGAGACTCTTACCTGAAAGGAAATTGCCTCCCCAAACCTGTTCATCTAAATCCTGGAATAGAAACTGGAAATGGCTGCATTCATTCTGGCATCTGGAAAGGGGGTGCAGAATACAATGGTGAATTATATCCCAGTCTTTCAAAATAAGTATATTTTGTGGTATCCAAGGTTCATGGTTTTGTTTCTAAGTTTAGTTCTGAGTAGGATGAGCTGCTTCAGTACTGATAAAAGGCTTCTTGTTTGGAAGGCATCCCTTCAATCATTTCTCTGGTCTTTTTGCAAAGCATGTTCCTGTATTTGATTTGCATAACAAGGTTTTGGTACTGGGGGACTACAGGAATAGCTTCTGTGAGAAGCTGCCAGAAGCCCCTGCTGTGTCCAACAGAGTCTATGCCAAGGAGGTCCAAGATGGACCTCCTCTGGAGGACACCTCTGGTCCAGTCCGAGCCCATCAGTGATGGTGGCAGTGCCTCTGGGACAGCAGTGTTATAAAGAGGAATTCATTCCTGGGAACTGGAATGAGAGTATGTGAGAGAAACAGCCCTGCAGATGCACACAGATCAGAGAAGGAGGAGGAGGAGCTGCTCCAGACGCTGGAGTGGAGATTCCCCTGCACCCCCTGGTGCAGACCGTGGTGGGGCGGCTGTGCCTCTGCAGTCCATGGGGGTGCCAGGGGGAGCCCAGATCCACCTGCAGCCTGTGGAGGACCCCATGCCAGAGAAGGCAGATGCATGAGGGAAGCTGTGAACTCATGGGAAGTCCATGCTGGAAGAGAAATCTGGAAGGACCTGTGGCCCTATGGAGAAAGGACCCCACACTGGGGCAGATTTGTTGGGAGGACTTGTGATCCTATGGGGGACCCCCTCTACCCCCTGGGAGGGCTATGCTGAAACAGTTCATGCAGAGCTACAGCCCAGGAGAAGCATGAACATTGGAGAAGTTTTCAGAGTACAGTCTTCTGTGGGAGGGAGCCATGCTGAAGGAGGGGCAGAGGAGTCCACCCCTTTCCGGAAGAAAGAGTAGCAGAGAAAACATGTTGAAATGACCACAACTCCCATTCCCCATATCCCTGTGCTGTGGGGCAAGAGGAGGGCAAGTATTTGCGTGTGAAGTTGAGCCTGGGAAGAAGGCAGGGGTGAGAGAGGAGTATTCTATGATTTGCTTTTATTTCTCATTATCCTCCTCTGATTTGATTGGTAATAAATTCAGTTGATTTTCCCAAGTTGAGTCTGTTTTGCCCGTGATGGTAACTGGTGACTGATCTCTCCCTGCCCTTACCATGACCCATGAATGTCATATTTGTTAGGTTTTGTCTCCCCTGTCCAGCTGAAGAGGGGAGCACCATCTCTTTAGTGGGCACCTGGCATCCAGCCAGGGTCAACCCACTGCACTCCATCAGCTGTGGGGATATTTCCCACCAGACCCATCTCCTCTTACCTTGGAACAACCTTATTTTTCTTGGCAAGGCATTTGGAGCAGCTCCAGGAGAGAAGAGCATATCCTGAATGTCACTGCTACCTGACTGCACTCTAGTGAATGGAGAATATTTGTGTCTTGACTTACTCCATGCTCACTCCAGGCTCTATGGATTTATGTGTCTACGTAGACACTGAATCCTCTAGGAGCACTTTGCAGTTCTCAGATCCAGATGTGCATCCAGCCACATCCTGACTACACTTTTGGGTGAGATTTTCTGCCTTTCCTGTGTCTCTTCCTCTTTCTCACTCATCAGAAATGTTGGTTTCCCATTGGGGAAAGGAAATTTAGTGAGGTGAAGCCTTTGAGAGCTAACAGCATTCTTCATTTGGTCCTGTGTCTGGAGTAATCTGGAATATTTCAAATAAAGATCATTCAGATGGGGAGTTGGGGGGTGGTAACACAACCCTTATCCTGTCTGGAAGAATAAAGAAAATATGTATTTTCACTGGGTTTTTCTTGTAATATTATTTTAAAAATCTGTGTGCCCCATTCTTGTTTTTTTGCCAATAATAATAATGCCATAGATATTACAAGTTTATTTTTCTGTGCTGTAGATACTTGCATATTATATCACTTTAAAATAAAATTAAAATGAAGAAATGGAGAGTAAAACCTCAAAGGAGTTTCCAAGGCCTTGTTTATGATTTTCTTTAGTATCTTAGTATGTTTTCAAGAAAGAATAATATTTCTTAAGTATATTACTTTTTGCCATAAAGATTAAAAACAGACTAAATTAGATAATTGTTTTATTTTTCTTTTCAAGTAAAAGATTTACAGAATGAGGTTGGAAAATTGTGTGTAGGCTGATGTTTTATGTTGTAGCTGGTTATTACTCAGTGAGTCACTAAGTTTCCAGAGCTTGCCACACCTTAAGGTTAAACTGCCTCAAACCAGGCAGCAAACTGTTAGCTGAGGTGCTTTGAAGGACTTTTTTAAATATAAAAATATATATGTTTAAGCAATGTGCAAACTTTGCTGAGACTACTCAGGTCCTCTTTCCTTTAAAAGTTTTCTCTGCACACTCTCTGTTTTCTCTCACAGAATTAAGCATAACTAAAATAATTATTTATTTATTGTCATAGTTACTGGTATTTCCTAGGAAGACTTAGAGGCCTCTTTATTGATAGGAAGGAAGCCAGTGCTCTACAGCATAGTCACACCAAGCAGTTTTTTGGGACTTTAGGAAGACATGTCAGAAATCCACAGTGAACATGTGCCTATGTCTGAGTTGTGAAAGAGGGGAAAGGAAATATATGGAGCTGACATTCATCTTTTCAGTCTAATGCTGCTTCCTCACTGTCTGCCTGGCTGAAAACTGCATGTGGTATTCAGAATAAGTACTGAAACAGCCAGTTCTGGAAACATTATTTTAAAAGAAATATAGTATCAAAATAATTATTAAGTATGGATTCAATATCATGTACTGTCATCCACCTATTTTCAGTAGTGGCTTCATTCTGAAAATTGGATGCTTCAGTTATCAGCCAAACATAGAATATTGATCAGCTTAAAGCATATGAGCCACTCCCCTGGGCTCTGAGCAAGACCAGAATTGCACTTTGCTCTTCTTTGGGTGCTGTATTCTCCAATGTGAGGTATATTTTGAAGGCATTTTCAAATGCAGTAGAAGCTATCCAAAATTTCCTTTCCCCATTAAAAAAAAATCATAAACCTTCCATTTAAACCTACCTTACTTAAAAAAATATTTAAAAGAGGAAAGAAAACAAGATTTAGTAAATAGGTGTTAGGAATATTGCCAGACTAGGTGAAAATTGTATTGAATTTATCAAAATAGAGGAAGGTATTCACAAGACAAAAGTCTGTCACAGTAAAGAGTCCATGAGAATGGGTAGCTAAGAAGAAATAAATTAACAAAATGTAGATAGGGAGAAAATTAAACACTTTCCTCCCTCTCCTTTTTTAAAAAATTGTTTGTTTGTTTCCTGGATATTGTCCTGTTGAATTTCAGAGGACCTGCAGAAGCTTTATGTAAATTTTTTATTTTATTGTTGATATGCAGGTGTTGAATGTTGGTATTCACACTAGTTTCAAGTAGCTACAGTGACATATAAATCATGTGAACTAGTAAGTGAAAGAAGGAAAAAAAACCCCATTTTCCCCAGATACTTATCATGTTTCTTCTCTTTGCACATTTAATGGTAGGCACTGACTCTCTTTTAACACCCAATACTGCAAGTTTTTGCTCTGAACAGCAGGAGTGCAGACTGGCAACAGGAAGTGTTTTCTTTTTCTTTCCCCCTTTTTGTCCCAATGTCTTGCTGTCAATGTCTCTTGCTGCTCCTAGGAGTACTTGTTCTGAAAATGGGAACATGGGGGATGGTTTTGAATTACCTTCCAGTTAATGGTAAACATTTTTTACCTTGGGTCGTGGGTTGGCCCTTAATTTTCTGGTGGTTTTAAATGTATCCTAAATTTAAAAAAATGACCCTCTTAGGCATAGAGCAGTAGGAGGATGAAGAGAAATCTTCATTATCTGGTCCCATGGACAGGCTGTTATATGCAAAACACAGTAACCACTTGCTTTTGTAACTTACGGCATCTTGCCCAAGGGTTTTCTTGGTGGTGTTGCTAGATCTAATACACTTTTTCACAGGATTCCTGCAGGTGTGGTGCATTGTTCTAGATCAGTGGAATGCTGAGAAAAGCAGTGATGCCTTTGAAGAACCCTGGAGAACAGATTCATTGAGTGGAAAACAGGTTTCAGCAGCTTTTCTCTCTGTGTGGATTAAGCCCCTGCCAGCTCTGCAATCCCCTGGTAATGGCAGCTGAAGCCAACCCTGGAGCTGTCGTACCACAGAGTTGTCCAGGGTGCTTCCTCTCTGCTGGCCTTGCCGCGTTTGACCTGAGGGCTGTTCACTGGAGGATGCATTAATGAGCATCTCATGTCTTCAGAGCCCCTCTGCCTCTATTTCTGTGACATTTTGGAAAGCCCACCAGGTATAATCTGTCAGGCAATACTTGCAGAGACCTCTTCAGGGGCTCAACACACCCCACTGATGTCACTGAAATTCAGAAAAGTCTGAGACTGTGTGGAATAAAGGTTTCAGCCTGGAACCTTCCTTCTCACCAAGAGCTTCTCACAATAGATGATTGGCTTTTCAGGGCAGGGGCTTAGTTCTTGACAGTGGACACTTCCTAGGTCTAAGCACTGATATTCCAGCCATGCACAAGCTACTGACTGTGTAAAGTGAGCTGGTCAGCTCCATGCTCAGAGTCAGGGGGCTGCTCAACCAGCCAGACACAGGTGTCTGCTCTAGGGAGAGCAGAACAGCCCTCCAGACTCCTCTGCCCCTATGGACTAGTCTCCACCTGCTATAATGGGAGCTGGATCACATGAAGACACCCACATTTAGAAAGTGTATTTATGTGTCTGCAGTCTGGACCTGAATATCAAACATTTGTGGCTGAGGGATTAGGCTGCCTAAACATAGATGCTACGTGGTGTCTGAAACATCCAAGGTGTACTTAGGGGTAGGACACAAAGACTATGGGGGAGCTGTGGCCCAGGAGATGGAGTCCAGGCAGGGCTCTGCAAGGAACACCTAGTGCCTCTAAATATCTGTGGGTGGGCAACAGACCAGCCTTCAGTGATAATTCACATTTACAGATACCTTCTAATCCTGTTTCTTCTGTTTAGTCTTCCATTGGCTTCTTCTTTTTTTTTTTTTTTTTAATTCCCAGTTTTCCATGTGAAGTGGCTGTGTAGTCATCAGTAAAGCCAGGAATTTAGTGTGACCAACTACAAAGAGGAAGCTAGAATTTTAGAAAGCTTTATTTTACCTGATGCACATTTATTAGAGCCTCCTTGAATGTCTGATTCATGCCCCTCAAAATAGAAATCTCTTTCCTTGACCTTTACTGTCTTTTCTTCCCAGATAAATTAAGAGAGAAAAAGACAGCAGAGGAATGATATGGCTCGAAAGAGAGGCTGCTCTTTAATTTGCACTGAACCGTAACTCTTTACTAAGTTTGTTGTTCTAAAATACTTTCCTGATACATCTGCATCAATACCAGTCGGATATTGAGAAACAGGATAACCCTTGCTTAAGTGGTTTAAGAAACCTCTCAGAACATCTGACATAAGTGAACACATTGAACAAATAAACAGATGTGGAATTTCCCCCCTCAACAGCCTTTCATCCAGGACCCTGCAGCTGGGGATGGAGGAAATGTTGAATGCCAGTGTGGCAACTCCTTCTATGCTTCCTGATCTGCCATATGGCCAGTTGCATCCTATATGATTTTTCACATGGTGGGAGGATCAGAGCAAACAGTCTGATAATTTGTGGTCATTTCAGATGTGCCACAAGTGCCATAAAAAGTCATGTAAGAGTGGTGTCAAAGGGGTGATGAGGTTAAGGCACAGGAACACCTGTAAACATCTTGCTTTGCCCTGAGAATTTGGAGTTTTTCTTTCCAAGCTTTAGAAAGTGCCTTAACTAAAAGTAGCTCCATGGCAAGCAGCTGTAAAATGAAGCAGAACACAAAATTTAACTGTCTGCTATTGGGATTAATGCATCTTCTGTTTGTGTAGTGGATAGAGTGCCAGACTTTGTGAAAGACTGAGATATGATTAGAAACATGACATCAATGAGAGCTCAAAAAGGTGGGTTAAATTTGCTGCTGTATGACTGTTACCAACAGAAAGAATAAAAGCATGTTTATTTTTTTCCTTCTTAAAGTACTTTTTTTTTCATTCCCCAGTGTTCTTGTTCTGTCACAGTTTAATATTCTGTTCACATAGAAAGGAGTAGGCACAGCCTGAAATTTCCTTTCTGTAGCTGCCTTACAGAAAGCATTAGGACTGAAAGAAGGACAGGATTTCAACATTCACAATAGACTTTAGAATGGGAACATGAAAAGCTCACATCCATAATAGGAGACTCTATAGGCAATTTCTGAGACAAGATAACTCTGATTTTCCAAAGGATGTATTTTCTGTGTTGGTGCTCCCACCATGGGGTCCAGAGCTTCACAGCTTCACTTGTCTCCAGGTCATGAGAGGGCTGAAGCTCAGTGCCATAAATACATGGTGCCTCACTGCTGAGGGTTTATCTATGAATAAAAATGCAATAATTGTTTGAATGAGAGTGAAACTGAGCACCCCAGCAACACCTTGATCCTTGATTTACTGCCACACAGGCAAATGGCAGTAGGACCAGCAGTGGAGGTGTTGGCTTGGCCCATTGACATGACATAGTTTACACACAGGTTTCCTCTTATGAGTGACTACAGAAAACAGATAAATAAGATAAATTACTGTATGAATGTTATTTTGCAGCTCAAAATGAAATCTCTTTTGCAATGTCTGTGACAGTTCTAAAGTTAAAGACTGGTTACCAGGAAACAGAGGCTACTTCTTTCCAAGCTTGTGAAAGACCTCAACAAAACATGGGCCAGCTAATTAGGATGATGAAGGTAAAAACCTTGTATGTGTTACAATCAGAGAGGTCAGACAATGAATAGGTCTAAATCCAGCTCGTTCCGTGACACATGCCTGTGCCAGATTCTGCTGCAGTTTGGAGAAGCAATTATGTAAATATAGCTTTGCAAACAATTCCACAAAGTGACAAAAAAAGTGTTAATTACCAAAAATGTTAGTGATCTGTTTAGTCAACCACAGAGTGATGAAATCATGGTCATATTAAAAATGAAAGCCTGATGTAACCACCCTGGGTTGTTTGGTTTTTTTTTTTCAGGACCATTATCTTTCTTCATATCATTGACTTTTAACTCTCAAAAGCATCTTGATTTATTTACTTTTTTAAACTAGGCCCAGGAAAATGACACACATGCACACAGTGAAAATAATATCTACTCCTATTGACAGATGGGAATGTCATGAGTAGTGCCACCACAAATCTTCATAGACCTAAAAATCAGTTAATTCTTGCTCAGATACTCATCCTAAACTAAATAAGATTTTTACTTTGCTTTTGATAGGAAAAAATCCAGTCTATTTTCTTTCAACAAATGAAAAAGGAATATTGATAGTAACCTTTTCATGTTTTTGACTTGCATAGAGTTTCTTACATTGCATTGCAATCACAATATAATAAAGCTCTTCTTTAATATTCATTTGATTTTATATCTGTCTGCCTGTCAGCAGTTCAGCATTACAATTTAAAAGGCTCATTTCTCAAAAGGTAATCGGTGTCCTTATTGTACTCATTGGCTACTTGGGCAATATAAACATAATAGATAAATAGCAAGAGACAGAGTAGATCCTACTGGTACTAAATACTGGTATCCAGTTACTCTACTTTCCTCAGATTATGGCTATAGATGCCATGCAGGATTGACTAAAAACATTCTTTGGAAGGACTGTAGAAGTTCACATCAAGTTTAGAAAAGGTTCTGGGTGCAGTTAACCATAAATAATGGTTATTTTGTAATATTCAGAAACATCTTATTTCCATGGATAAATTACTACCTTCTCTTTCTCTGGTGAAAATTTAAATAGCAGCTTCAAACAAAAGCTGCTTCTATTCCTGCCACAAGCTTATACAACACAGTGTTGATACAATTTAAAGGAGCTGACATACTGCTTAAAATATGGATGCTGCATATGACTTAAATAATACGAATTATATGCTGAAGTCATTACTGAGCTGTTACCCAGGGAAAACATAGTGTTGCTTCAATAAATATTTCAGGATTCAACACTATAATTCTTAGGAGACATTTTACAGAAATAGGATGGATAGTAACTTAAAAAATGCTGTGGAATTAGTACTTCAGTGTTTAAATATTTAGCTAGCACTTCACTAAAATAGGATTGCTTCTCCATGTATTTGTTAACTACATAGTAAATTTAAGAAGGACTGATCATATCTCCTATCTTCTCCTTCCCCTTTAAATGAATGTGCAATAAGAATTCATTCCCATTCTTCTCAAAGTCTGGGCAAATCAGTCTTGCTGCCCATGTCATAGCACAAGTGAAGTTTTGATGAGAACATGTCTGAACAAAAGCCCCCCTTCTAATCCAGTCTGACCTTTAAAGATAAAGTTCTATCTTTTAATCAGAAATGATTTTCTGTAAAGAACTTCTGAGAGATCTCACAGAACATTTAACACAACTTTTATTTCTGTCATACTCAGATGAGGTTACATTTCTGCAGAAGTAGAAATTCAGGTGCAGAGAGACAGTGTGTGCTTGATGATAGTCCAAACCTCTGAGCTCCTGCTTTTTGGTCTCTTTGCTAAGGGGATCGAGTTGGAATCACAAGATATGCTGCAGATTTCTCAATGCTTCACAGTCAGTGAAGCACAAAACCCAGGATAAAAAAGGTTTGGCATTCTATGGCTTGTGATCTATAACTAATAAACTGACTTGGAGAGGATGTAACTGGCAGGCAATAGCAGTCCTAATGCATAGCAGCAGATTTGTCATGCTACAGAGTGCTGTTGCTCTTCAAAAGATTCTAGCATGCACATCTAAAATGCACATTTAACTCCTGCCTTAACTCCCACCTGCAACATCTGTAGGAGTGCCAAAGGCATAACTTTCAGTTGAAAAGGGGTTAATATTTGTAGAGGATCAGGCCCTTACCTTGTATCTATACATGGATTTCCCAGAGTGACCAGGTTAATGGGATTTGCAATCTCCAATCATAAAGATAACTGTTATAAAACGTCTCCGTACTTTGAGATGAGTAATGGAAGCAGGTGACTTTTAAAACTCACTGTTTAATGTATTAAAGAGTGGTGGCTCTGATCCAAATTCAGCAGAAAGGCTCCTACTGATTTCAATGGGCTTTGAACCAGGGAATGGTCTTTAAAATGTTCTGTACCTCCTGCTCAGATATGAGAAGAAAAAACTGAAGGGAGAGACTTTTTATTCCTCTAGTGTTTGGAATGACTCAGACACAGCAGACTGCTAGGAAATTGTATTTATACCACAAGGACAACACTTATTGCAACTCCTTAGTCATCAGAGAGTGGCAAAATTCAGTTGTAAAGTCTGGTACAGGGTCACAGTATGCAGCTTTTGGATTATTAATTTGCTTATTTAACATAGGCATTTTTAAGATTAATCTTGTCTAGGAGTTGAAGATTAAGGTGTTTCTAAGATTTATTTAATCCAGAGTGTTGTTGATTAGGTTATTTCAGTAACACCCATTGATTCTAAAAGCAGGGGAAGCAAATCACACCAATGAATCTGACATAATGCTGTTGCCAGACACCACCACATGAAATACCTACCGAGCATCAGGGATAGGAAACTTTCTCTAAAAATTCCCTAACAGAGAAACGATCCTCCTGTTTAATCACGATATGAATTCTGCTAATCAAAAAGAAAAGCTGCTACACTTCAACTGTCTTCATCTCCTGTGCAGCTGCCCATCACTTTGGTGCCACATTCACATCTCCCCAGATGGACGCGCTACAAACCTTTGCACATCTGAAACCTTTAATTTAGAGGAGTGAGCTCAGCCTGTGGGCTGTGTGCAGACTCAAGGATTTCTTTAAAAAAATCCCTCCTGATTTTAATATCTATTTGATATTGACAAAGAGCATTTTGGCTGTGTCATGCTGTGCTAATAGGCTGCAAGGTTTCTTGGTCGGGTTGACATTCTGCTGCCCCTAGGTAGCAAAACTCTGCGGTCTCCAAGGACAACCCTCAAAACTCAAAAGAGCTGGGTACTGACTCCCAGCAGGGCTTCCTTTATGTGAACTCAGCCAACCAACAACTCCATGACTCCAGCAGATGTTTTTGGCCTTCAGACCAGTGGGTGAATTTATCCATCTTCCCTCATTCCCTCAGTAATCTATCTGGCTGAAGCCAGCATGGTTAAACCTGGATCTGTGCCGAGGGCAATCAGGAATGAAGGGCTGGCCCGGTGAGATTTTCCAGCATGTATCAGGCAGATTGTATTCAGGAGCAAAGGGTCCATGCTATATAAATGCCTTAGAGCCTGTACCAGTGTTCTTTGCTCCCCACTGGGCTCTCTTTGATTGCAGGTTTTAAATATGTCATGTATTTCCAGATGCATTATTTATGTTTGCTTGTGTTGTTGTGCAATTTGTGGCAGAGTGAGGGGTCTACTGGAAAGCAGCCCTTGGTTTAGTGGGCAGCCCTGTAGCAAAATATTAGTAGTACAGAAATCTGCTGCTCTAAGTGAAATTTGATTTAAACATAGATGACAGAAAGTATTCAAATATTTTTTTAAAATGTTGGCTATGTTCAAAAGGGGTTAACTAGAAGTACAGCTATTTCTAGTTTTTATCTTCTTTTTCTTGTTCTATCTTGCCTCTTCTTTTTTCCTTTACCTTTCCCTTTCCCCTTCCCCTTCATTTTCCCCTTCCTTTTGGTAGTGCCTGAGCACTACCAAATGGGGAGAAGTGGGTGGTGGCTGCTCATCCCTGTGGCAGTGGCACAAATAAATACCTTTTTTTCAGCCAGTCTGGGTAGGAGGCTGTGTCTGCTTGTGAGTCTAGACTCAGACACCAAGAGCTGTGTACACATCAGCTGGAGTTTAGGCAGTACCCCTGCCATAAAACTGTACCTTCCCTCTTTCCAGAAAATGAAGCACAATCATCACGTGGTGTGATTTAGTGCCAGCTCATGACACTGGTGTTTCACTGTCAGTCATCCCAGAGTTATGGTTTCCAGCCCAGCTAACTCTCTTTGCTTTCTGGTTTGATTTGCTCTGTTAAAAAATGGATTCTTGATTCATGCCATACTGCCTTGCAACCAGAGGAAACATTTAACCAGGACTATCCTGATTTTAAAGAAATGTAGCTTCCAGAAGTGCATCCTTCATGTTGTATTCTAAATTGGAGCTTTCCCTTTCCCAGACCAAATAGTTTTAGGGTAAATGCTTATTTATACATTAGTGTATAAGTTCCAGGAGTTTAGAAGCAAATGTGTACTTAAGGCCAGATAATTTGTGGTAGAACATAGTAGCTAGCCTTTAACTTGATATTTGTCCAAGAATGATTTCATTATTGGTGCAATTTAAGTTTTGGGATACCCTAAAGTGCTTTGTTTAGGAATTGGAACAATCTGTGAAGCTACAGGAGTGATAAGTGATCATTGCATGATCATGACAATCTTTTTTTTACTTGGCTGACCATTAATTTGCCTTAACTACCACCTTTGTGATCATCCTGCTCTGAATGTTATGTATTGTATACTGAAATTTACCCGACTCATCTGTGTGACCACAAAAGGAATCCCCAGGGCCATCTTTAATTTCACAGTCAAATGCACTACTTGACTAGCAGCCTTGAAACCAGTGTGTATCCTACATTTTGGATCTCCTCTGGGAACAGTATTGAACAGTTAACATAGCTATTTTGCTTTGTACATGAATCCCAGCAGGAAGATTTGGGAGAGGTGGTGCTGGAGGAAGGACAGGGATTGGGAAAAAATATATGTTCAAGTTAAAAAAAAAAAAAAAAAAAAAGAAGATAGAGCAGGACCCTTAATGTTTTTTTGAACAAGATGTAATCAGTTGCCATAATACTGTACTGTTTGTTTGACTTTTTTTCAATGTGGTTACTGTTACTTCATCCCTGAAATGCTTCCAAGAGAAACAAGGGATTGTCCACAAGATAATCACCGCTGTGTCTGACTTCTCTGCATGTAGTATGGTGTGTCACTAAGAGAGAGGTATTATCTACATGCAGCCTGTGAACAAAAATCAAGAATACTCACTGGGGATAAAACTTTAGGTGCAAATTGTTCTGCAAATGGATGACTCCTCCAAAAGAAGTTCCTTGCTGCTCAGTAAAATGAGAACTCTACCTTTTCCAGTTTTAGTATTCCGGTGCCTGCTCTGTTTAATGTGATGAAACCTTTGACACCTTCAATCTCTTCAGTGGTAGCTTAGGAGAAGGCCAGTTCATGATTTCTGAACTGATCTGCCTGCACAGTGGGCACCAAGTCCCCTTGTGAGGCTGAGCATGGTGAGCCTTGCTCCTGTGCTCTCAGAGGCAGCCAGATCCAGCCAGGGTCCCTGCAGTGGGCTGGGCTGTCCCCATGGCTCATTTAGTTGTTGCCCTGCCAGCAGTAACTGGCATGGCTGAATCTCCCATCCTATAAAACAAAAGGCAAAGTTCCCCAATGCAGTGTTCCCATACTGAAATACAACCTTCTTCTCCTCAGGTATAAACCCACACTATGAATATGGGTGCTCTGAAATGGTCAGCTTTGAGATGGGGACAGTCCCCCAGTTTGGAGTGTCATCTGGCAGGGACCTCAATCTCTTAAGAAATACCAAGGATCTCAAACAAGCTACAAAAGTCATCAGAGCCAGCTTTCAGGTGGGCATGTTCACTCAGCACAGCACCCAGAGTAAACTTACATGAGCTTTTTTTTCATGTTCAATTTGTATATTTACATTGGATCTATGCAGCCCAGCTTAGCAGGGAACCTAAATTTGGCCTGCTTGATGAAACATTCTTTCCTAACAGAGTTTTTAAATTCTCTCTATAGTCACCAAGAAGAGGAAAGTATCTCTGGAAACATTCAGAAGATAGAGCTGTCACCCAAAGTAATTTCAAAAAGGCAGGCTGGGTCATAGCATGTATTAATACATCAGCACTGGTTTAGGGGATTTCTTTAAAATTTTGATTGTGTAAAATAAAATAGAGTGGAATAAAATAAATAAAATGGAATCATGCTAGTCAGTTCATTGTTAAAAGTCCTTGCCTTAACATCAACAGTTTACATGACTGTCAAATAATATACTTCCAGAACTACATTTATTAGACATCTTGTGGTTTTTGTTATAATTTTGCCAAGAATTATTTATTTTTCAGCATCATGGAGGAGCTTGCTTTTACAATCATAGTAGAAATTGGTGTAATAGAGATGAGCAGCTGATGGGTTGGCTAGTAAAATAGACAGCTATTCAATTTTAGAGTGATTATTTTTTCAAAAACTGTGATGTTTGTGTTAGGAAAAAAGGGTACATTTTTGAAATTTTTAATATTTATTGGGTGGATGTTACCTTAAGTCCAACGTGTAACAAGATGCCATTTACACCCAGTGCTGGTCTTTGTACCTTTACTAGTTTGAGTAGGTTTTTGCTTCACAGCTGACCTTATCAGAACAAATTTTCTGCTTTTTGCACATCAGCTGGCAAGGTCTGAAGAGTGGTGGCTGTTGGCCACTAATGTAAAATCAGACACGAGTTAGTTGTAATCAATTCATAGATAATCAACTGCTCTAATAAATCCATATAAATTATGAAACCCAGTCTTCCAGTGTCAGAACACCTTGCAAAAAGTTTTCTGTGCCCCTTGATTTTATTCGATTTTCTATGGACCAGTGAAGAGGGTAATATATTTGATGCATTTTATGCGTGTCAGCAATTTTTGGCTAGAATTGAATAATTACATACTCTCATAGAGAAAATTTGCTTCTGTGCTATGAAAATGTCCTCACAAGCTGTTAATTCTGTGAGAAAATTGAGTGATGATAATTAGCAGAAGTGAGTAAAAAATAGCAAAAAGCAATTATGCAAATTAGCAAAAAAGCTTGTAAAAATGTTGCGTAGGTGCAGCAGCTTGGAAAGAAAGCCTTGACTTTGTTATTCCTTTTCTGTCCCATGACTTAAAATACAAGCCCTGTCTCCTACGTTGATGGGAAAAGCCAAAACATATGCTTTTCAGCTAACACAAAAACAACACACAAGGCACAATGTTATTGCAAGTGTAAAACTAAATGGAACTTTTCCATAAGCCATATTCAGAGCAGTGTCAATGGCCACAAGGCCAGCTTCAGCTTGCTTCTGGGGGTGTTGGAGCCCACATGGGCCAGCATCCAAACACAGTAGAAATACAATACAACAGTGTTTTCGCCTCCCGACGCTTTTCATGAAACCACCAGAAGTCCTGCATCAGGAGTACAATGTATCAGTCTAGCTCAGGAGTTCAGGCTTGGGAAAACAGCTGGTAAAACTGCTTCATGCAACATGCTTTATGAACATGCATAATTACCTGTGTTAAATATCACTGGTTAGAAGCTGCTCTGAAAAAGAGCTGACATTTTGATGGGTCTTTAAGGCAGGGATGAGATGAATAATTTTCAGCATTTTGATAAAAAAATAATTGTGTGATTTAGTACCTCAAATTGCATTCTTCAGAGTGACTGTGTGAAAATGGTGTTTCTCACCCAACGTGCTTATCTTTGATGTGACTTTAGTCATTGCTGCCTTTATTAATCAAAATAAATATTTGACAGTTTAACATGTAGAAACTCTGCTGAGCCAGAACTGAAAGGGGAGGGAGGGCTGAAGGTTTTTGGATTAATTGTCTGTCAGAAGCACTGTTAAATAAGCAATGACTGACAGTGTTTCAGCCCTTCACCTACAGACAGAATACTCACACCCTCAGGTGAACTCCTGTGGAATAGGAGCAAGGAGCATTTCCCCTGTAACATTGCTGCTAGTGGTGTTAATCAGCGAGCCAGGAAAAACATGGCTTGGCTTTTGACTCCTCAGAAGTGTTGACAGAGCTGACAGTTAAGAGTTCTCTCTTTTTTTAACTTGTGAAACACGTGTGCTTTACCTGGAATTACTGAGTCACGGCAAATATGGAAAAACCGCTCCCATGCCATTTCCCAGAGATGAGCGGTCATTTAATAACAGCATGTTTATACAATATTTGTTTCCACTGTCCATGTTAGAGCCTCAAAGCACTTTGCAAATGTTAATACAACTATTCATAATCCTTTCTAGCTAAGCAATTTATTTCCGCTTTATTGGCCGGAGCCATGAAGGCACTGCTAATAGCATTTATCTGTTACATGAAGGACTTCTGAGCTGTGGCTTTCCATGTTCTTTGAAAAAGAAAAAACAAACAAAACCCAGAGCGTGTTACTATTAAGCCTGTTTTACAGATGAAGATATAAGGTTTTCAAAAGAACCAGGACTGACAGATGGATGTATAACCAGTGATATATGATATATATGCCTTGTACATGCAGCATGTTCATCATGCAAATCGTTCTCACTGGTTGTGGGGGATTTCTGGGGTGATGGGAAGAACTGGAGGGCCAGTGGAGGAGAAGCAGCCCTCCTGTGGTTATGTCAGTGTAGTTTTTTCAGGCTGCTTCCACTGCTTGTTCAGCGAGCACATCCCAAAATAGACAGGTAGCCAGTCCCATGTATGTCCTCATGGTGGACTCTTGCACACATTCTCATGGCAGCGAAATCCCACATGCATTGCACTTTTGTGTTATAGGGCCTCTGGCACTGACACAGCCTTGCACCAATTTCTTCAGTGCTGATTTCCTTCCAAAATAGACGTACATATATATATATATATATATATATATATATATATACTTAGAAGAATGATGTATGCATGTACTTCTTTCTCCAAAGGCTTTGAGAGTAGGATTGCTTGGTGGACATGGGAAGCTCCCTCCAACTTTCCATCTTTTGGCTCTAGTTGGAGGGCCTTCCCATTGGGGATGGTCCGTAGAGCTGGTTTGGGATCTGTAGCATTCACCACAAGCCCAAGCGCACCCCAAAAAACCGCAGAAGACAGGTGTGGGGGCACTGTTCTTGGACTGAGGGATTGTAAGCAGGGGACTTTGGTCACTGAAGGTTTTACCTCAGGCATTGAGTCAGAGGAAAAGTCCCTCACCATCAAATGACACAGACTTTATTCCTGGCAGGAGGCAAGAAATATTGTTGTCTTGAGCAGCATCATTGTTATTCTGGGCTGTTGGCAATGACCAGGTTCTTGAGCCAATGTCTTTGGTGCCCTGTTGTGGGCTAGACATCACCTGAAGGACCAGTCATAGATGGCTTTGCCTCCCCATTTTGAACTGCTCTCAGCAATCTCTGCAGTATGTAACTAAATTATCCCTTTTTTCTTTTTAATTATGAAATGCAGAAGTGGGTTCTCACCAATACCCATTCTTGCCATACTTTTGCCTACATTGATGTAGATATACTGGCATTGTCAATGCCTTTTGGAGAAAAGAAACTCTAATGAGTGTGTCTGGTTCATTTTCTTGACCCTCTGTAAGATATTTTGACTTCTTGAGCATCACTTTGTAGGTATGCTTTGATCCTGATCCTCTTACACTGACAATTCTCCCTAAAGTGTTTCTCGAAACCCACAGAAACACAGAATGGTTTGGGTTGGAGGGGACCTTAAAGATCACCTGGTTCCAACTTCCCTGCCATGGGCAGGGACACCTTCCACAGACCAGGTTGCTCAGGGTCCCATCCAACCTGCCTTGGAACATTAGCAGGGATGGGGCATTGACAGCTTCTCTGGGTAACCTGTGCCAGTACCTCACCACCCTCTGGGTAATTTTTTTTTCGTAATAGCTAATATAAATCACTTCTCCCTTCTTTTAAAATGGTTGTCCTTTGTCCCATCATTGTATGCCTGTGTAAAAAATAATTCATTAGATGCCAGGAGAAATTCTCTCTTAAAATTTATGCTCTACTCAATGATTTTCATAAAGGGAGGCTGCATTAGCATCTCTCTGTGTGCTGGAGAACCATGCCAAGCAGTCTTGAGCTTGAAATTTTTCAGGCTCCTCATTTCACCTTAGCATGTTTCAAATGACACCGTCTTACAGCTGTTGCCTAAAAGAGAATTCAAAGAATTCACTTTGTCCACTAAGCAAGGCCCTTCAATTATTACCTGTCAGAAAGAGCTGATAGGTTTGGATCTAGGATATCTTCACAGAATCAGCCCACCACCAGGAACTCATGAGTCAATAAACTTTAAATACAATTACTGGATTTTGAGCTCCTGGTCAGTGAAAGTGGTGTCAGAAACGTGCAGAGAAATACCAAGGCTCCTGATTGCAAAGTTCACGTGATACTGGTAAATCTCCATTAAAAAAAAAAAAACAAAAACAAACCAAAAATGTAGGAAGAGACACAAATCAGTTTTTAAAATTGTGATACAATTTTAATATAGATTTATTAATTGCAGGTTTAGGTTTATACAGCCAAAGTCTACAGATGTAAATAGAGGAGTCATAATAGAGGTGGAAAATAATCAATTGGCAAGGTCTTCACGGACAGCTTCTATTCCTGCCCGTAGCAGGTTTTTGAGAATATTTCCACTTGCTAAAAATTCCCACAAGATGGCAGTGCTCAGTTCATTAACAAGCGAAAGCAAAAAAACTATTTTGCTGTACAGCGAAAATGAAATATAGGAAAAAAAAAATCACACACAAGATCAGTGGCTTCTTAACCCTTTCTGCCCATCCCACACTAAGACAGTTTCCCTGTAAAGAGCACAAGAATGTGCATGTAAAATCGACAGTGAATATCCACAACCCTGAAGAACAGCCAAATCTTGCTTTGTTACCCAGAGACACAGAAGTGTTTTGCATAGCAAGCTAATCTTCTGTACAGCGAGAGAAAATGAAAATGACACCTGAATTCATCCCAATTTGTAATATCTATATATATATATATGTATTTCTTGTCTGTGCCTGAGGCTCAGAGCTTCCAAGATTACACATACCCAAATTGCAGGATTTTTTTTCTTTTTTCCAAACAGTGTGTAAGATAACAAATAGACAGGCTTAGCCTCTTGTAAGGTTCTCTTTCTGCTTGTTTGGTAATACAGCAAATGCAAGGATTTCCTGCATCATTGCAGTGCAGTATTGTATTATGGCATTTTTAAAGAGACTGTTTTTTTCTTAATGAATTTTCCCAGTGAGTGCACACCATCTCTATTTGAAAACATCTTCATTATTTATCTTGAGAGCCATTCTGAGTATGCCAAGTTAAATATCTAAAAATAGAGAGTAGGACTTCTCCTTGTTCAGAGCATCATTTCATAGATGCAGCTAATCAACTGCTGAGAAAACAGAACTCAGTCCAGGCTCCTGGACACCCAGGCTTCTACCCAAAGATCAGTGCTCAGCTTTAGTTTCCCACTTTTTGGGTTATAATCAGTGGCAGAAAGAGGAACAGAGGAGCCAGCAAACCTCCTGCTTGTCTCTGTGTTTAAAGGACACAGGTTCAACCCTGCCTGGCTGAAAGGATGCTGCCCTATAAAACTGTGCCACCGTGCCTCATCCCCTGCCTGTGGTATGCCCAAGACCAAGAAGGGCAGGCCAGTCCCTTTCTTGTAGGCACAGCCACAAGCTGAGTCAGGCAGCTGGCACATCTGATACTTTCATCAGCATCAGTGTGAAGCCATCAAGGGACCAGAGCAGGGTCTCCTGAAGAGAATGGGACCGTGGTTTTGGGGAAAAAAACAACCCAAACCACAAACCCAGTATATAATGGCTACGACAGGTACTCAGAGATTTCTGCCTGGTGCCAGGGGGAAAAGAGGGGGCAAAACCATACGGCAAAGTCCCAAGAGGGACGTGATTTCCCTGAGTGAACATGCCCAAGGGTGTGTGAGCATCCTTGCCTTCTGGAAGGACAGAGGATAAGGTATTCCTGGGTGTCCAGGAATACACTTCCAGAGACATGAAACATCTAGCTACCAAATGATGACTTCCCTTAACTGGAAACACAGTCCTGGGAAGCAAGAAAATGCCCTTCCTCAGTATCATACCTCCCTTCACTGCAGTCCTCACCTGGCAATGGGCTGCAGCTGTCAAGATAGTGATCTACTTTTCCCAAAGTTACCAGCTTTTCCCAGCCTTTTCCTCCTGGCAGCAAGCACCACCTTCAATCTGCAGGCAGATGTGGCAGCCAGGCTTTCTTGCAGGCAGAGTCTGCTGCCCTCAGCCCCATCCCTGCAGGGTGCAAATGCTCCCTCTGACTGTAGCAGCCTCTTCTCAGTGCCAGAACAGACTTTGGGCAGATGTTGATGCAGCAGCCTGGCAGAGGATTCCTAAAATGATTTAACTTCTGTGCTACCTGGCTCTGCAGCAAATCCCAGCTCTTCACAGGTGCAGAAAGAGGCCAGAAATGTTCTGTTCCCCTTTGCTGCACATTGGTTTGGAACCAGGAGTATTCAGATACCCTGAGAGCTGCATTGAGATCCAAAACCTTGCATCTTTGAGTGATTAATTCTTTTTTATGCTGGAGCAGACAAATGGTGCATCTGGAATAACATGAAAATATTTGTTTGTCCTTTCTATTTTTGCTGTGCTAACAAAAATGGTTAAAATTAAAATAGCTCCTGAAACAAAAATATAGGGTTTGAAAGTCCTATCAGACCTTCAACTTTTTCTTAAGTTCTATTAAACACATTTTTCTCACAGCATATTTATTGTTTATTTAGATTTACTCAAAATTATAATGTTATTTCAGTTTGCCAAAAAGAAATACTAAAAAAAGGGGAATTGAGTCACCTGGCATACTTACATTGGCAAAGTAGTAACAGATTCTAAAAATGAAAAGACAACTGTTCCAAAGTCAGCACCTGCTGCTGTGAGTTTGGTATTATTGTTTTTGCTGATACTTCTATTTATCATGGTTTGTCAAAGCAGATGTTGCCATTTGGAAAGGTCTCTAGTTAACAAGACCACTCTTAATCAATCACAGCATTTTTCCAGCAGATTTATTCCTTATGGCAAGGTGTGCAGTTGCACAGAATGTTCACTGTGTGCAGGATCAGAGCTGAATGAATAGAGCACTTCCCCAGCCCTCCAAGCAATAATACCAAACGACACCGTTAATGTGGCTCCTCATTAAGAAAATGCAATGACTGATTAACTCTTCACTCTTTCACATCTGAGATCACCCACATTCCCACAGGACATCTGAGTATTTCCTTTTACCCTTGTCAAAACTGTACAGTGGGAAGGGAATGAGGCTGTCTCCCACAGGCTGCTCAGCAATGTTGTCAGTGTTTTAACGTGAGAGGCTGTGCCACAGTGGCTCATGCTGCAGCGCTGCTCTGCTCATGTGGTGGGATTAGGAGGCTCATTTTTGCATGGACAAAGTGAACCTGAGGACCCACTCACTGCTTAGAAACAACACAGCAAATCACTGCTGGCATAAATGGAAGCTGAATTTGAGGGAGCACACAATGTCAGTCTCTGTTGTGGGGTTTTAGTACTGCTTAACTGGGCTGCATGGAAAGGTGCTGGAAAATCCATGACCACACAGAGGACATGACACCTAGAGAGTAATTTGTGGTTCTTACCATTGTAGGTAAGTGTGGCATGAAATGAATTGTTTAAAAATTGCACCTTGCCCTAATGTCGCACCTGGTTATTCAGGTGCAACATTCATCACTAGATTCAGGGCCAGATGATGTCCTTGGAGATGGTGGTTCAGATGTATGCCTTGCTATAAGCCCTCTCCCACAGCCATTGCTCTTACACTGTGGTTGTGTACTAGCTGAAGCTCATCTGAGGTGAAGATGATGTGGTTCAGCTCCCCTTCCCCTGCCCTTGAATGCCCTTTCCCCCACATTTCCAGTGCTGGTACCACCGAGCAAGAACAGAGGCAAGTCAGTGCAGGAAGCTTATATAACCAAAATCTGACCTGACACGGTTGTGTGGAAACTTCTGCTGGTGAGAAACCCTCTATAAGCCATTATTTTATGGCTTGTTTCTCTTAAGCAGTACCACAAGCCACAAACATGGCTTTGCAAGACTTCCCCCTCCTCTGCCCCCTCTGTACCAGTCCTTATTTGCCTTGGGGTGGCTGAACTGTCATGACACTAGCCAGATCCTAGGTTTAGCCTTACTGTCAGCTTCCAAATCCCCAAACTCATTTTTCCCTACTCAGCTGAAATACCTAAGCTGATATTGAAGGCAATCTGTGGAAATCCTAAAAGAAGCATAAAAAGAAGAAAATAAAGAAGATCTTAATGAATGCAGGGAAATGTGATTCAGTAGTTACTTGTCTAGGGATGTGCTAACATTTTCTATCAAATTAGTTTCTTTTTACTGAACCAATCCTTTTCAAATTACTGTTCTCTGTATGGTGGTAGGAAATCTCCACTCCTCTCATTGATCTCTGCTATTCACAACCACTCTTCTATTCTTTCCCTTCTTAAAAAGTCCTTTTATTCAAGGCAACACTGCTCCTCCTAGACTTAAATGTTCAGAGCATCATCACCAAATTCCCAGTTTGCTATTTTTGGCCATGCTTCAGCAGAAATCAGTATGGCCAAATTGTGGGGCAAGGAATAACTCTTCAGTGAGGAGGTGGTCAAACCCTGGAATAGGCTCTTCAGGGAAGTGGTCACAACACAGAGCCTGTCTGAGTTCAGGGAGTGTCTGGATGATGCTCTGAGTTGTATGGTTCAGTTTTAGGTAGTCCTAACTGCCAGCAGGGAGCTGGGCTTGATGATCCTTGGGGACACCTTCTAACTCAAGATATTCTGTGATTCTGTTTCTGTGAACTCTGGTTCAGGCTTTTGTGGACAAACATGGAAAGTATAAAATACCAGACAAATCTAGTTTTAAATAACTAAAGAATAGCCTGATATTATACTGATGGGAAAAAAATGGTCTCCAAGGCTAGAGACAGACCAAGAAACAATATCTGTCAAACTGCATTGAAAGGATTTCTGGGCTGGATCAACTCTTTTTGGTATTGAAATGATGCATTCACCCCCTCTGCTCTTATTTTGTTACCTAATAACTTTGTAACTCCAGGCCTGGATAAAAGAAGCCAGACTTTATGCCTTTGTAGCTTATGTATTTCCATCAAGACTGAAGATTGCATGCCTGGGACTTGGCAATAACAATATAGAGCAAGAGGAGAAGCAATGAACTTATTATGTGTGTCAATAAAGTCAGCAAGTAAGTCTTTGAACACACACATGGAGTGAAACTGCTGAGTAAGGGAGAGAGACTTTTCCAATTATAACACCACATTAACACCCATGTCAGAGGTTGAAATATTAAAAAGCAGTTAACAGGTCTCTTGAGAAGCCTTGGTAATGCACAGCAGCTCTGCATACTTTCAGACAATGTAAAAAGCCACAACATTATCCCTTAATACTGCACACTTAATGGGCAGAGCTCAATTAGTGAAAGCTGTTCAGGAGCTGAAATGTTGCTTCTGCTGGGAGATGCCCTGCCTGCAAACAGAAGTAACAGCACTCTGCACCCCAGGACCCAAATGTGAACTGCCAGGCTAGGACACTGCTGAGGGCTGTCTGAAAGTCAGCAGCTGGAGAAAAAAATGCTGCTGCCTTTTTACAGAGACAGATGTCCTTACTCATGACTGGTTTTGGGTTGTCTATTGCCACCCACCACGCTTGATGTAGCAACACTTTGGTTCTAACAATCTTGAACGCAGTTTCAAGCATGTCACACACCTCCAACTAGATTTTTTCTACAGAGAGGTCTACCCCTAGTTAGTTATTAAAACTCTGTATCTCTTATGGCTCTTATGCAATTCATTACTCTCAACCTACAGACTTCTATGTCACTGGGAAACCCAGCATGTGTCCTTTCCAACCTCTAGCTGAAATGTTCTTATCAAATACATTTTCCAGCATGGGTGGCTTGGTGTAAGGGGTGCTAGAGCTGTCAAAAGCACCCCAGGCTCCATGCACACTCCCCTGAGTCCCACCTATCTCACAGTCCCATGCTACTGATGAGCACATTGTCTGCTTCCCTGCCCTGCAGCGTTTTATGATCTTCACATCTGGCCTATGGGACGTACATTGATGGACCAAAGTCAGTATGGAAGTCCATGATTGTTTCCAGCTTATCTGCTGAATTTGAGTCACTGTTGTACTGCATCCATGCAGGGCCTGCCATTAGGCACACATGTAAAGTGACTGTCCTCCTAGCTATTCACTGGTTTAGGGGAGAATCTAACTCCTTGCTAAACAATATCTTCTTGCCTAGTCTTGTACTATAATTGCATCTAAGTCGCTGGAGAAGAGGCTTTAGTTTGTCTGTAAACTCCATGGCTTTTGTGGTTTTGTTGCAATGATTTCATACCCTGAATTTAAATAAATTGGGAAATAAGAGACTGCTGTAGAGCCCACCCAAAAGATTGGTGGTCTTCCCAGTGCACCGATCAGGCAATAAGAAGGGAATGTAAAACCTACATCTGACCAAAACAATATGAAACCAAAGTTCCCTGCGTGTGCCACGCCAAACAAACGAATGCTGAAGCCAGCGATTTTTGCAGTCAATATGCTCCATCATCTACATGATAACTTGGGAGATGCAGTCAGATCAAAGGTTTCCTTTCAGTCCCAAAGCAGAGGATGTTTGACAGTGAAATCAGGACAGTTGCTTCTGCTAAGCAAAGCAGAGCCTGGCTCTGCCTGAGATAAAGCTCTGCCTGTTGGGAGGAAAATCTCAGTCACTGTGGCAATGTCATCCTCACTCTGGGTGGAAGCTGCTTTTATGGGTAACAGCTGTTATTTTCATTGAAATCTGAAAGACCTGTCTACATATTTTGTTGTTGGTTTTTTCCCCTCAGTATAGGATGTGAGGGAGGGAAAAATAACTAAATTGACCTTTCAATTGACAGAGATGCAGTGTAAAAAGAACTCCAAGAAATGAATATCCTTACAATTATGCATAGTAAGGCATTCTTACTCAGTTTTTCTCATGTAAAGAAAACCAAGAAAAACAGAGCTATTATGACTTTACCCACCTACAGACAAAGATCTTCTGAGAAGATCCTATTTCTCAGACCTTTCTCAGATTTTCAGTCTATCTAGTGGGAATTCTTTTTCCTCCCTTAAAAGATAAATATGTTAAGTATTCTCAGAGGACAACGGCTTTTCATCTGAGAAAACAAATGTCATCACTGTTTCTCATTCTCAACCTTGTCTTCCTTTCCCTGTTCTTTTATCCCTATCCTCCAGCCACAGAGATACATATTCTCTTTTGCCATTAAACCCTTTTCCTGAGATCTTAAAACATTTGGGGACAACATATACTGAGACAAAAATTTCACTTTAGGAAAATAGCCTATCTTTCTATTTAGTTTTAAGTAAAAAGCAGTAGAAAAACATTAAAAGGATGAGAGTCTGGTGGCAAGAGGAGGCAAGAGGAGATGAGGAAAAGGAAAGGGAAAAGACCTCTAGGAGTCATAGTTAGGAGATATTCAGAGATCTCCCCTCCCACTCTAAAATTGGCTGTGTGCACAGTTGAGGCCTAGAGGACTTAAAAAATTGTGGAAGTACATTTCTGTCCACTTCCTTGGGGTCACACAACACATTTGAATTGTGGGAGTTGGTCTGGAATTGCTCGGGACTCTAGAGAGAGAGTTTGGCCAGTTCTGCACAACACTCTGTCTTTTGATGCCTTCCCAAAATATTTATATCTCCAAAGAAGGCTTGCCAGAAAAGAAACAATAACAAAATACTCTAGAGATGAAATTTGTGTATGATTCTGATGTACACAAAACATACTATAGTGTATATATGCTCACCATGTTTCCTAACTTCCTTTGCTTTCTTTTTTGTGTTCTTAACAGATCTGTGTGTCTCCCTCCTAGATCTTTAAAGACAGAAAATGAAAGGATAGGAGTGCTCAGCAGCATTGTGCAATGTGCATTTGAAGGACTGGAACATTTCAATCTAGTACATGGGCTTCTGCCATTTGAACTAAGGAAAACACTGTGTTTGTGGCTAGTGTAACATAATTGCAGGGAAAAACCTTTTAAAGCCAGATACTGAAACATCTGTAGTGCAAAATGACTTGTTGTGTGCCAGCTGATATCTCACTACCCGTGCCTAAAATAAACGGTTTTGACTTTGTATTTTTTTTTTAAATTTACCCTTGTCATATCCAGCATCAACAATTTCAACCTGGACAATGAATGATCTACTGACTGATAAAAAGTTACATTAGATCTGAATGTTATAACAGAGCATTGAGTGAGACTAGACATAGGCAGCTTTGGCACCTTTGGCATCTACCTGGATGATGAAACAAGCCCAAACGCACTTCTAAATTTGGTGTAAAGTCACAAGGATGCTGTTTTGTGTAAGAATCTCAATGATCCTGTTTACTTTTTCTCTCTTGACCTCTCTCACTTTTGTTCTCTTGAATTCTTTGATAATCATTGCAACATATCTAAAACCGGATTACAAAGCTGGTGTTGGTGAGTCTGGCTCACATTCAGATTTCTTGGTATAGCTGCCTTATTTTGGTGTACCAGTGGCCATAGTTTATGAACTCAAGAGGGGCAACTTAGGCTGTTACCTAAGATGGACAAACTATGACTTCACATTCAAGAAACAGAAAGGTGTCAATGATGCACAGATGCCTACTGCAGGTACTGACTTGGCATTGACTTCACACTGAGAGCCAGAAAATTGCTGCCTAGCCTAGACTGCTGATTTCTTCATGCAGCTTTTGAACCAGCAAGCTCAGGGTGACACCTAGAAAGACAGGTATGTTTGGGCCTTTTAGGCTATCAGCTGTCTTCCCACCGCCCCTTCCCTGCCTTCTGGCTTGTGCTTGGAGAATGGGAACTTTCCTCCCTGCAACTCCTCCCTGCTGTCAGGTGTCTTTGAGCTGACTCCTGCAGCTGTACTGAGAGACGTGCTGGGCTGCAGGCTCATCGATACTATGCAAATTCACCCCGCAAGTGGATTACCTGCTGCTGTGGGAACTGACTAACCTGCATCTGCCAATTCACTTTCGCTTTTACTGGACAAGGTTAATGATGAAAATAAGCTCAATCTTGTAAGAGGTTAAGCAATTTATTGCAGAACAGGAAGCTGAGTTACAAAGAACTACAAAAATAAAGCAGCGGTGCTGCTGTCTTTACTTGGTTCCTTATGGGTTTATTTTCAGCATTTTGAATTTGGTTACTACTTGGGAAAATAGTATTTCCTCATTTTGGCAGATGGATATTCTTCATATTGCCCGGGAGATATTCTATGCTAGTAAAAAACAGATCTAGTTAATTTCTTTGATCAATGCTGCTAGTTTTAAATGCATCAGGGAAAATGAATTGCCCACTCCATTTTGTTTGTTGGTTTTTGGGTTTGGGGTTTTTTTCAGTGTGTTTACTGTACTTTGCAGAACTACTTTCAGGTTAATTTTAAGCTTAATCCACCTCTTATCCCCCCATATTCAACCAATACTGACTCCCATACAGACCGTATAATTAATATAAAAATGAATTTTTAATCTTTTTTTTTATAATTCATGTAGAAACCATACATGAAACTTAAATTTTAACAAGTTTTTAGAGTGAACAACTCTCAACCTTTGGGAAACTCTTACCAGAATGGAGAGATATGCTTGTTTTGTGATAACTAACTCCCCAGGTATTGAGGTCTAATACTGAAAATGGTGTATTGCAAGCAAATGAAAAGAGCAAATAGAAACTGCACAAACCAATTTGCACTTTTCACTTATGCTTCAGAGCTCTTAATGTCATCTTGGGTAGAAAATGTCTTAGCAGTTTTCTCTAGCCATCTGAAACCATTCTAATATATTGAAAAATGGCA
The DNA here is from genome assembly GCF_022539315.1 of Serinus canaria. Classification (NCBI taxonomy): domain Eukaryota; kingdom Metazoa; phylum Chordata; class Aves; order Passeriformes; family Fringillidae; genus Serinus; species Serinus canaria. Next base: position 55,216,526 of record NC_066313.1, on the reverse strand, counting down.
GTGACATTTCCCCAAGATATTTTTATGTGCACTACTTGGTCAATCCTAGGTGAGAATTGTTATAAACAACAGAAATAGTGTCCACAGTAGAACAGCTTTTATCCCCCCACAATATATTGATGTTGTTTCAGTTTTTTTTCTAGAAGAATAATTTTAAAATATTAAAAATACTATACTAAAAGTATTGTATTTTTAATTCAGAAATATAATTGAAGTAATAAACATCCTCCTCTCCTCTATTCTTCTTTTTTTTCTCCTTTATGTAGACAAAACAATTGCAGTTACAATTCATTCACTTGCCATTCTCTGGTCAGACTGAACAGAGCTTCTGAGTGCAACCTCCTCAATATCAGTAAAGGCATATGGAGTGGCAGACAAAAGGCCTAATTAAATGGATATTTCCTTTCTTCCCACATGATGGTGACTGAGCTTCAAACAAGCCAGTGAACTTCAGGTGAACTATAAACTTTAGGTGCATATAGAAACAGGGAAATAGATCCAAACCAGCCCTGGAGCAGTCATTTACACGTATGCCAGGTTTTATAGTGACTTGAGGTGCTGCCTTGTGTAGAAGAATGTTTTCCCCAGCAGCAGTCTGACTAAGGAAAGGTTAATTTCATGTTTTAGTTTCTCTTGGAGTACCCAGAATAATGCTGGGTATGTCAAATTTGCTGTTCACGGTGTCATAGCTGAGCAGGCAACAGGTATTGTTGTATAGTATTTACAGCAACACAGGGGGCTAGAAATATTTTTAGCTATAAAGATCCACACACATCCCCTAGAACCAAGATGGATTTAGAGTAAAACATGCCCTGGAAAAGCTGAATGCTTACATGATCCTCTTCTGGTAGAGCAAGATAACTCCACAGTCCCATGAGCATCTGGTGCCAACTCTGCTACCTTTGAAGGTAGAAATGATTTAAGATGAGACCATGACCTGCTCTCTCTACCTCTGAGGTGATGTAGGCTAAAATATTTCTTGCTGAATTAAGCTACATCCCTTATGCTTGCTTTTGTGAATATATAATAAGAAAATAAAGGAGAAATTTCTGCTGTCATAAAGAGTGGTAAATTAATATATTCCAAGTGATGTTTTATTTTGAAATGGGACCAAGTTGGAGTTACTTTTATTTCTTTATTTCTCATAAAATCAGAGGTAGGCTTCCACCTGTAATGAGCAAGAGGGAAGATATTACACAGAGAGAAAAGTCTGTGACCTAGGACCAGAGGAGCTGTTCATGGATGCATGATTTTTCACATATGTGTAAGAGCTTCACTCTGTAAAGAGCAGAAAAGCAGCTGCAAGAGGAGAGGGAAGAGGACAAAGCTTCTGTATATCACTTCAGAGAGTGAAGCTGAGAGATGGGCACCAGCATCTTCAGTGCTGCTGCTACCTTATGTACAAAATACCCTGCCACCTTCATGTCTGTAGTGTAAACAGACCATGGACACAAAGTAAGGTTGGCAAGTAGGGGAATGCATCCACACCTGTAGAAAATAAACAGGTAAAGCACAAAAGTGTCCGAATGGAAGTGATGTGCAGCCTTGTCTGAAGGTAGCAGTGAGAGCTGGAAGGCCAAAAGCTCACTTTGAAACTCTCAGATGAGAGGTTGTCCCTTATTTGTTGTTTGGGTTTGGTTTTTGGTTTTGTTTTGGTTTTGGTTGGGTTGGCTGGGTTTTTTTTTTTTTTTTCTTTTCTTTTCTTTTTTTTTTTTAAATGATAATTGGTGTTCATGCAGATAATCAGCTTCACAGACAAGATTGGGAGCATAAACTGGATTTTCATCCTGGCTAGAATATTATTTGAGAGAATCTCTAAAGTGATTGTAAGAAGGCACTAGAAACACAGTTCCTGGAAGTAATACCCAGCTGTCATGTTGAATTATAGAGAGACTTAGAGCTGCTAAGTTTTCTATGTCTCTGTTTAATCCCCTGTAAAGTGAGCAAAGTAAAACATATCTCAGAAGGATGTAGTAAGTTACCAAAATGATATTGTGAAAGATTTCCTGTCTCTTTGGAAGAGGTGAGCTGTCTAGTGCGAGGTATTAGTGTTCATCTGTGATGAAGCAATCTCTCTCGTAGATAAAACAAGGCAAAATCCTGTAATTTGGTGCTTCACTACTGATGACTGACAGCTCACTTCCAATTCATAATTATAGTCAAAACCCACATCCATTTCTTCAGAATAAGTGTTTGGATTTGTGTAATTGTGATGTAAGAAGAAAATGTTTAGACCACTTCTTTAATTTCTGCAAAGAGTAATAAGGGAATAGCATGAGATAATGCAGCAGTTTCAAAGAAAAACCATCAAAAACAAATTTGCATTTTGCTTTTCTATATGCTACACATTTTCCAGGTTATGTTAGAAACACATTTTCACTTCATATGTAACGTATTTGCTATTTTCTGGTCTTCTTCCAAGACATTTTGCCATTATCCTGCCAGGCCTGTATGTTGTCTGACCACTTCCCCATTGCAATTAAGGATTGAAACCACTTGCTTACGCACAACGGAGACCATCATACCTAACCCCAGAGGAGGCCAGAAACTCCTAGCACACTGCATTTCCCAGACCAACCAGGAGGCCCAGGGCACAGAAGGACAGCATGCTATTTGCAACAAGGGCTGGCACACTGACAGTCCACATGAGTGCAGCTATTCAAAATAAATTTAAAAAAACCCAAAACTTGTGTGTGTGGGGATTTAACACATCTCATAAAGAGATACTGCGATACTGCCTGAACTTCCATAATAAAAGGAGATAAACTGCTTCAAAATCAGTCGTTAAGAAGGCACTGTCAAAGAACCAGCCTCAAGGAATGATGCTTAACCAGAGGCTTTTCTTCAAATCATGCAGTATATGTTTAGTAGACAATGTGCAGGATTGCAGGCTTGATTTGAACAGGCATCAGAACATGAAGCTTGCACAAGAAACACAGCCATTCTTAGGAATTTCACTGTGTCCCTCCTACCCCTTCCCTGCTTTTCTCCCTTTCTTTCTCCAGGGCCAAAGCCAAAAAGGAGAGATGATGCCTTGGGGCGCTGGAGGTGGGGTGTAAAAGAGAAGGAGGCAATCTCCGACTGTGAACGGAAATATTTCATTGACTTCAGTGTGAAGAGGAAAGTGATTGCTGAGTCCAGACTGCAGTTTTCATGTGTGTGTGTGTGTGTGCACGTGTTTGGGGCTGGGGATGGTACTAATAAATCATGTTTATCAACCCTTTGGATGAATCTTTAGTTTTTATAAGGCAAAGCTTGTCCTATTACAGAGCAACAGCGAAGTGTGTGTGAATCTGGCAATCTGTGCTTAAAATAATCTTTGCAGCCATCTCTGCTTCAAGCCTAATATTTAAGGACTTAAAGTGATAATTGCTTTGGATCACCAGAGAATATATGAAAAACTGAGAAAGAAAAAAATTGTGTTTGATATCTAAGTCCACGTGGCAACATTTTTGAAATGCTCTTACACAGCTAAAACGTGAGGACATGGTGTTTTCTTAGGATTAGGAAACATTGGGAAAGGAAGAACCCTCTCAAATGACATACTGGCACAGACATGCCATACATGCAGACAGAGACCTTGGGTGGGGGCAGTGCTCTGTCTGTGTGCATATTTAGTTTGAAAGTGGTTCTGTAAGAAAGCTCAAATTCAACAGTTAAGAGGAAAGATCTTTTTTACCCTTTAAATTTTCCTATTAGTTTGGAGCAAGCCACAGATAGAAAATAAGAAGCTGTTTGGATTTATTGTGTCCTGGAGCCATTAATTACAGTGAGTCCTGTTTCTGTTTATTTGTCTTAGTTCTTCTTGGTGTTGAAACACTGACCCTCATGGACATAAAAAAGATTATCTAGCTTCATCTGTCTCACCATCCTCTGCGGCTCAAGTCCTTGTGGTAGAGCACTTCCCCAGACTACATGACACAGCCAGATGTAGCAACCAGATACCAGGCTATGAAACAGCACTAATTTCAAATGTCAGCCTTCACACTCCATAAAACAGGGAGCATATTACAGTGCACATTAAATTCCAGAGCAAATAATACTTAACATCTATGAGGATGCATTGTAGATTTGAATAATCTGGCAGACTGCATTTGGAAATATTCTCTAAATTTCCTCTGTCCCTGCCCTGAGACTGTGGTAAGTAGCACAGAGACCAGCTGTCCAGCCTTGTTTTTCTAAGCCATTGACTAAACAGTGAGTTCATGTTCAAGATAACTGTGGGGAACCAGTTCATGAACTTCTTGAACTCTGCTGTCCATAAGTGTGGTGATGGGATACAAAAGCTGCCATTTAATTAATCATGAGTCTTGTAGGTAAAAATGAACCTTGGGGCAAGTATTGTGGGTTTTTTTGTTTGTTGTTTGTTTGTATTTGGTTGGGGGGGGTTGTTTGTTTGTTTTAAATTACAAGTTGTCTGGAGAGCAAAAATAAGTAAAATGCATTGAATTGTTGCCAGGGAAAGGCCTCACTCCATAGAACAGGAAGGTAAAACCATCACCTGCATAAACAGTTCAAGGACTTGCAGTGCATGTTGGCTTCAATGCTAGAGCATCAACAGGGAGCAGAATATTAATGCTCCTTTCCAGATTCACTTCCCAATTTGCAAAATTGTTATCACGGAGGTCTTTCTACCAGTGGCATCTATCCTATTGCAAGAGTTTGAAACTTTCCCTTTTCTTTATGGGATTCAGTTTTCTGCTAATTACAGGCACAATAGGTATTGGTCTCCAAGAGGAGAAAGCTGCACTTAAAACTGAATCTTGCATTGCAATTTCATTCTCTAAACCTCTCTATTCATGTTGATAACAATATCTAGATATTGAGCCTTTATCCCATAAAACTATTCACTAATATAATTTTAAAACTGCATGAGAAACAGCCTTATTTTATAAATCTAAGGTAGAAACCACTAAATTCCTCTGTGCTTCAAGGTACATGCACTTTGCACAAGCACAGGATCATCTTCTGCTTTGTATTCAAAAGCTCTTGACATCCAGAAGCAGAAGTCACCACAGGAGCAGGACTGGAAAAGACTTTTCAAGATAAATACCTGCTATTGCAAGACTTATAAGACACTTTACTTCTTTCACAAATTAAGTCTATCTAGTGAAGTTTCTGGAGAAACTCCTTGTTCCATTTACTTTAACTGATAGATTACTTCATTAACATTACTCCTTAAACGGGTAAAAAAGGAGCTGTGAAGCTGGTGAAGGATCTGGAGCACGTGTCTTATGAGGAGCAGCTGAGGGAGCTGAGGGGTCTCAGGGGGACCTTATGACTCTCTACAGCTGCCTGAAAGGAGAGTGTAGTGAGGTGGGGGACAGGCTCTTCTCTCAAGCAACCAACGATAGGACAAGAGGAAATGGCCTCAAATGAAGAGGAGAGGTTTAGATTAGGTATTAGGAAAAATTTCCTCAGCAAAAGGATTGTTGGAACAGGCTGCCCAGGAAAGTGCTTCAGTCATCACTCCTGTAGGTATTACAGGAGAACTACATGTAGTGCTTAGGGATAAGGCTTAGAGGTGGAATTGGCAGTGTTAGGTTAATGGCTGGACTCAAAGATCTCAGTGGTCTTTTCAAACCTGAAGTGTTCTATGATTCTGTGAAAGCCTTCCTCTGATTTCCTGCTTAAATAATCATTGACAATTTATATTGATGTTTTTGTCTGTAAACCTTTACTTTAAATAAGATCCTTTTCCACTTTCACATACCTAATTTATTTGTGACAAGTAATTATACTGCTTTAGCCTTGACTGAAAGCTTTTCAGTCCTCTGATATTCTGATAGCACTTTTTTTTTTCTGCTTCCTGTTTGAAATTTTTCTTCAGTGTGGGTACCAGATTGGGACAGATTGTGAGCTTTCACCAGGGTTTTAACCTTATCCCTGTGTGTAAATAGATCTGGAACAAGAGCACTGTATTTGGAGTCTCACCTAAAGTCACCAGCTTGCTGGTAATTGCCTTGAGGAGATAAAGCAAATGCAAACATTTCAAACTATAATTAGTAGGAAGTTCCCAACAAGCAAAGTATTATTTTCACACTTTGCTTTTATATGAGGCATCAAAGTATTTTATGATATGTAATTAGGACTGAGATCTTCAAAAATGTGGCAGAATAAATAGCATTGTTCCCTGTTTCAGTTAATTCTTTTATTGTGCTTTTGTATGATGAAGCAGAATATGATGTAATTATCTGCAAGTAGTTATTCATGAAGAAACTATCCTATTTCTTCAGGCTCCAAGTGATGCTGAGGGAGTCGCTGCTTTCTATTTGAATATTTCCTGAAACCATTGCTGTTTCTATGCATTTATTGAAGGGTTTATACAAGTTTTAGCACTACAGCCCTACTGATAACTGATCAATACAAAAACAGATAGCAAGGACAAGTGCATTTCTTTGCTATTGACCATGCTACAGGGGCCATGCTATGTTAGGTGGCTCAGACTGTGAAACCTGCCTCTGCTTTATAATGCTCCTGGGCAGATTTTACTACAGTCTTTATTTGAATTGTTAATTGGTACTGGCTGCTGGATCAAATGAGGGGATAAAGGAGGAAAAAATTAGTGAATGCGTGTTTCAGCAGGTTACTTCAGCTACTGTGCAGTCTTTGATCATCTGCAGTGCACTGGGGCTGGAAAGTTGGGCACTGTGACACCAGACTTCGTGTTGTCCTTAGCAAAGCATTGGGACACTGTCCTGAGCTGGGTCTGCAGTCAGTTTCTCCACAGCAGGTACTTGGAATAAACTCATAAGGCGCAGTGCTGAGTGCCAAACTCCTCAGACCCGCGTCCCTGCTTTCAGGATGGATGTTCAACATAACACCATAATTTACATGAGATCTTTCTCCAATTCATGCCATCTCCTTTCTGCACTGAGCATTCTACTAAGTTGGAAAATCCCTATTTGTTTTCCTTCTAATCATTCCAAGCAATGTGGAACAGTTCTGGCAGGTGGGCTTATGCAAATGCATTTGCTCCTGCGTCAGAAGAACAGATGATTGTACCTCTTTTTGGGGATGTGGGATATGCTTCTGTGCCTTCATGGAGGCAGAATTGAAACCAGATGCTCTTGCCCATGCTTAAACCACTGAAATACATGGAGAAAAGAGGAAGTGTGAGATGAAGACAGATGTTCCCGATACTCAGATATTATCTCTAAGGCAAACATTGCTTTCTATGGGAACACACCTATACACCACCTCCCTCCCCCATATTATTCTTTTCCCCATTTCCTTCCTCTTCAAAATCCCTAAAACTGTGTCAATTGGGAGAGCAAATCCTTCAGCCAGCACACAGATATGTGGTTAGGACTTCTTCCTAGGGATCCTGGAATATTTGTGGGCTCGAATCCCACTGGAAAAAAAGAAATGTAAAGACAAGTCTCCCACATCCTGTGGAGTGACTGTGGGAGTGCCCAGCATCTCCTCCTCAATGGCTGTTCTGTGCCAAGCCCAAAGAGCACCTACAGACATGACCACCCCCACTGAGATGAGTGGGAAAAAAGCAGTTTGTGAAATTTGATGGGAATTGATGAGAGCACTGTCAAAACTTTAATGGGAAGGGTAAAGGCATTGCCCTTCCTCTTCCAAAAGGAGAGCCTCTTTCGTCCTACCATATGGCCTGGAATGGCATATCTCTTTTGTAAGATGAAGGTTTGTCTACATCAAGTGGACACTTAATTTATCTCAATCAACTTCCTTTCCAGTATCACTTTGTGCTTAGTACTAGATGATCTTAAAGGGCCTTTCCAACCCAAGACTTTCTATATTTTAGTTAAATTTTAAGAAAGAGGATTTTTTGTTCTGACCTCCAAGTGTTTCATCTTGGTCTTTTCCCATGGGTCATCATCCAGTACTTCCTGTTTCCAGGTCTCCTTTGTTCAATATCCTCTCTAAGGGATCTTTGCTACATCATCTGGTACTTTCTGTCCCCTCTTGTGAGCCACAAGCCCTGCTGGGCATGTCTGACAGCTTCTGACTCATATTCCTCGTTGAGATCACTGCTCTGTTCTGCCTTTTCATTTTGTGTCACATCTTCTTGTCCCTGCCCCATCCAAGACTCAGCTCCCACCAAGTCTCCATCACATGTTCATGCACCATCAGAATCCTCAGGCAGCTTCAGGCACAAATTAAATACACAAAAAAATACCACCACTGACTTAGGGCAGCTCTGAGCCACAAGCTGCTGGAGTGTACTGGGAAGTCTAATTACATGCTTGCCCCGTTCTTTTATTTCTTTCCTGGGCATAAACTGTTGGCCACTCCCACTTCTGCAATCAGAACATTATTCTCTGGTCTTAGCTGGGTTTACTCACTATTGATTTTGCGGCCATTGGTTTCTTGGCCAGCAAGAGCCTGGACATTGAATGAGCACGAAATCATTCTGCTCCCTGTAACTGTGGGGAGTATTTTTTTTTTTTTTTTGCCTGAACCAGCCAGTTCAATAATCTCAGATCCAGAAATTCCAGCATGGTGGCTGGAGCTCCAGACTCCACTTGATTAACAAAACCGTCCCTGTGAAGGACAGGCTCCAGGCAACTGCAGTCTGGTTTCCAAAGAGCAGGGCTTGGGCTAGCCACACTGCCCTCCACAGCTGGACATGGCTACTCCAAATCTACAGTAGCTGCCACCCACACAGGCCAGCGTGAGTCAATGGATCTCCGTCTGACTCAGTACTGCTCTTGTCCTCCTGTGTGAGAAAGCAGTCCTGAGGCACAGCTGCTGTCAGCAAATGATTTGTTTTCAATTGCATATACCTTCAGCAACAGGTTCTTCCTTGGCATCAGAACAATTCCACTATTTCTGGGGGGTGCTGAAAGCAGTAGATGTTTAGGAGCAGCTTGGAAGACAGTCAAAAGAAGGTAAAGTTATACAGTTATAAAGTTATACAGTTCCTAGTTGCAGTGTAAATTGAAATATTTAAATTTGGGCAGATGGTCCTAATAAAAACTTGGGTTGTGTGTATTTCAACATAAAATCATGGGGAAGGAAATGCTGCTCAGTGAAATAAGGTAGAAAGTGTTCCTCTAATTCTGACAGCATAATTTAATGAAAAATACTTTTCTGAAATACTTTAATATATTCAGCTTATTGTATTGTATGATGTTTTGATTTATCTGGAAAATAAAATTGAAACACTTTTAATGTGTAGTTTGACCAGAGTGACCTTGTCCAATACCGAACTCTTCTCACCAAAGTGCCTCACTGCCTGTTCTCCTGGTATGGATCATAATCATTGGGATGGACTCTGTCTTTTGACTCCATCTCAGGAGTTCCACAGCTCTGCATGTCACCTGTAACTTGGATATGGACTGGGATACTTGAAAGTCAGACAACACAAAGAAATGTGCCATGACAGTCAGGTGACACTACAGAAATATTTTATATTAAAAAATGTTTCAGCATATCTGGCTTAAAAAACATCCAGAAAGTCTCTCTTCTGCAAAGGAGGCCTTGAGGTGCTGCAATCCTAATGCATGAAATCTGTACAACACAAAAGTAAATTGTGCAAATCCATATAGGGTGACCTTCAGGCTTCTTACTGGAGACACCTGATCCAAAAAAATATTGAAGTCCTGGAAAATATATTCACCAATTTCTCTGAGCTTTTAAACTGACTCTGAGGACTTTAACTAACAACAAGTAGTGTGGGTTTTCTCTAGGTTTTACCAAACCTAGACAGATATGAACTCTTCTCCCAATATTTTCCCCTACACCCTGTTGCTGTCTTCTGCTCTAAAATAATGTAAGAATGTTCCTACAAGTTCCTTTCAGTTAATTTTTCTTGAAAAGGACAAAGTTATGTCTATTACCTTAATTTAAGTGGTTTTACATAAATATAAAAGACTAATATACTATTTATTTCTGTAGATATTTCAAAATCAGTTTCATTGTTTTGACCTTTGTCATACCCACTAGACTATAAAGAAACAGAATGGCAATTTCCTGGAAAACCTAAATGACATTTTAATGCATTTTTCCACTCTTTTAAAATATAGAAATTATTTTCCACTGTATCAATTGCTGTTTCCCAGACTTTTCTAGGACAGTATTTTAAATAAAAGCCTAAGCTTTTACTAAGGCATACTGTGTTATTGGTCATATTTTGTCATCCTTCTCTTCACACTTGCATATTTACTTATATCAACCACGGTATAGCATGTCAAGAAGTGAAAAAAAAAAAAAAAAGGTGAATCTGCTGATTTTCACTACTTTCATCAAAACATCCCTATTCACACTGAGTAGATCAGAGTTTCAGTACAGAATTCTCTCTACATCCCCTAAAGAGTCTGTGCTGTTCCTTGGAACCCTCACTGTCCAAAACACACTCAAAATTCATACAACCCAATTAAACATTTGTATCAGGTCAAAAACAACCTTTGGCTGATGAAATAATTTCACTGACAATATTCCAACCAATGGTAATACCAGAAACTTTAGTTACAAACATATGTCCACAGGAAAAAAATCTTTCTGGTGTAAGAATATACTTGTTTAACTGCTTTACTAAAATGGAATATTTCAGCTGCATAATCTCTCTTGAGGTAAAAAACACTGTATTGCTTGAAGTGTAGGTCAAGACAAGAATGTTTTATGATTCCCTGTGTTTTGAAAGAGAATAAACTAAAATTAAAAGCCTAAATTCCCCCCCCCCAATATTTTATTTTGACCTGAAGGCTTGTTGCTATTTGACATTTTCAGATTTTTCAAGACTTTCAACTTTGCAATAAGAATCAGCCTCACAATGAGAACTACTTTCAACACAGCCTTTTTATGTAAACACAGTTTCCTGTTTTGCTTCAAAGCAAAATGATGAAAAAAAGTCCTAGCAGCTATGCAGTCTTATCACAACAGGTACTAGATTTGTGATCATCTCTTGCAACACAAGTATTTTGTAGACAATAGGAAAGAGCTGTGTTCTGCTCAGGGGCCAAGAGTTCATATTATAGAGCCAGGACTTTGTTTGAGGGAACTTTTGTGTGTGTCATTACTCCTCACACAACCCAAACAATGACACATATTTTAAGAAGAAAGTATTTTTATTAGGCTCACAGAGAAAATTGTGTAAATGAGATAGTAAATAAAGCAGATTATTTTTCATGCAGATGAACTATTCTCTGAGCCCAAAGTATAGAGAAAATATGAAAGTAATTGTGGCTCATTACTTTGAATTCTATTTGGTTATCTAAATCAGTCAGATGTTTGAGAGAAAAGTGTTTTCTATTTTGGGACCAGAGGGTGATCTTGACCCTATTAAGAGTATAAGTGGTGACAGAAGTGGAATGATCAGAGCAAACAGTAATCAAAGATCAGCAAGACTCGAGAAATAAGGAAACTCAGAAGTCTTTGTCAAATTCATCTGATATGAAATCTGGTATCTGATAGAGTTGCACATTTTGGTTCTCTGGCCCACCTGTGGTCTTGCAGCGTCAGGATTGCAAGATTAGAGACAGAATAGATGTTTTGGGAATATAATTTTCCAACTGGTAACAGGGTGTCGTTGTTCTTTCCTGATGAGGTATCCTGTGCTGGATGTTTGGTTTCACCCACAGAGCTCCCTAAGAGCAGAGAATGCATTTGGTGCTGCCCATGGCATTTCAGAATGCTCAGGTGTAGGATCTGTATATTTTGGTGGTTCTGCTGGAGCAGGTGTTTATCATGAGAGCTATGGCAATATTTGGATAGGATTTTCCTGAGCTATCTGGCTCTAGCCAGCATATACTAGTCTGCCAAAACTTGCTCTCCATGATGGAGCTAATGATAATGAGTGTGGTTGGAAGGGAAGGATGGGTGTTTTTAGGAAAAATAATTTCAAGGTATGATTTTCTTCCAATATAAGCTACAACTCGTTAACATTTTCCAGTATACATTTCTTGCATATTGTGGTATATGATACCCAGTAGGGGATTTCCTCTCTGTATTGTAGTAAGTTTGGAAAAGGTTTAGGTGGCTTCTCCAAATATGCAATCCTAGTGGAGTGTCAGTGTTGGATGAGCATCATCTGTAGCTTTGTGAGGGTGTGTCAGGAGTGCTTTCCTCAGAGCAAATGAGGTGATGTCTGTGGGCTATATCAGTTTTTCTAGTGTGTTTTGGATAGCTGAGGGTTTGTGGAAGGAGGTGTGTTGGTCTGTGGATTTTCTGCATATGGTATTTTGACGGTTGCTATTTTTTATGTTGACCTTGGTGTCTAGAATGTTGGTGCTGATGTAAGTTTTCCAAAGAGTTTAATGGGCAATTCTGGTTGCTGGATTTGTGGTAGAAATCAATGAGGGAATCTAAGTTTTCAGTACAAATGTAATTTATGTACCCCTAGCATATCCTAGGAACCTGCGTTGGTTTGGTGGGAAAATGCATTACGTGGGATGACTCCTTACTGATGTCCTGGATGAAAGTACCTGGGTGCTTGTATTTGCAGCTGAGATTTTGTGAGGGTGAAATGGTTCTGGATGAACATGAAACAGATGGGCTTGATTATTCAGTGTCAAGAGACAAGACACTTAGGCTTAGGGTCAGCAGTAATGGTTCCCTGGTGTAGCATACGATGGCAACACTAAAGATGGCAGAGAAGGTAGCTAATGAAGCCAATAGAGAAGACAGTTAATGAAGCAGCAATCCTGGAGGAAGCATATTTGTCTGGAGAAAGTTGCTTTCATATGTGACAAAATATTTAAAGATGGTGTCTGCAGATCTTCATAGCTCTTCACTGAAAGTCTTCTTCTGATTTCTTCTGCAAGAATCTAGAAGAGCACCTTAAGGGGGAAAGAGCTGACATAAATTTTTCCCATTTTCATTAGGAAGAAATTTGAAGTCTAAAGTGAAAAAAGCCGAGGTCTTTCTTGAGTTCCTTCTCATAAGAAAGCATAAAAAAATATAATGTGACGGCATCACTGATACTATCCTAGCTTCTCCTTTATCAGTTGTTTAATTACTAATTGGTGACTGGCTTCTAAAAACTATATAGACCCTTAAAAACCCCCATTTGTAGCTTTTAAAAAATTCTTTCTGAAAGAATTGTTTTTGTAGACCAATGTAAAATTGATTTAGGAGGGTGCAGCTCACTCTAGTTTGAGATTATTTTCATGGTTATTTTACAGGTTGTGGTGGCTATTTTGCCTTTTTTTTTTTTTTCTCCTAGAAAAGTTGAGACACAGTTACAGAAACACTTCCTCCAATTGGACTACAGACCACAACGCTCCCAACGTTTCCAAGAATAAAAGCAAGCATTTACAAAAAAGAAATAGTGGTAGATACTCAAGCTTGGGGTATTCCTGCCAATGACTTTGTGGTGGGTGATGTTGAGATGCAGGTTCCCTCATCATTATTTCTCAGGTGTTGTCTTGCTGGTGAAGGAATTGCCATTGCTCTATTTGGGTTCAGTGTTAAACATAAGTTCCTTTTGGTAGCGATTTGTTGCATGGTGGTTTGGTGAGTTCCAGTTTCCTTTACCTTTTTGGAGCTCATAATTACGTCAGGTTCTGTCAACCTCTCAGGAAGGTAAAATTTTCTCAGTTTCTTAGATAAGAGAGACCTAAACAGGATATTGTGTCACGTATTTGAGTTGAAATACAAACTTTTTTCTACAGACAAGATGACCTGCAAGATGGATCTGTGTCATTCTCCCACGTTCCTCAAAGCCTGAGCTGGACTTCAACTCACTTTTATATCTGGCCTGAACAGGACCTCGAGAGGACCACGAGGAAGAAAACAGCTACAAACTAGCATGGCTTTATGAAGAAGAGGTTGAATGTAATTGAATGAAAGCTGAGACATGGAGAACACCAGAAGGTGTTCTTAACTAAGGGCTCAGAAATGTGTCTCTAGCAGTCTGGCTGCATGTGGGATATGAGGAGACTCTGAGCTGGTTTCACTGGCAGCCAAGTACCAGCTTGTCTTTAACCCCTTCCTTTAACACGATTGTGAACTGCGTCGCTTCTTTGGACGGTGCAAGTCAACAGCACCTGTGCTCATTTTAGCCTGGCTGGAGTGAGGAGCGAGTGAGACTGGGAGGGGTTAGCAGGCCTTCGGTCCCCTGAGGGCTTGGACTCACCAAAGGGGCCAGGGGAGGTGCACCCGAGGTGCACGCTGACTTCAGACACCGGGAATTTAGGGGAAAGGGACCCTGCAGATGAAACCAGGGGCTCAGGGAAGCCTCGGCTTGCGGGGCCGCCTGGGTGGAGCGCAAACCTGAGTGGGGGAAAGGTGCGGAGGGGGCAGGAGGCGGCGGAGGCAGGGCTGCCCGCGATGTTCACCCCAGAGGCGCGGAGGAGCAGGACTCCGCTGCGCGGGGCGGAGCAGCGCCGACCGCATCCCCGGGCGACCTGCCCAGCAGCGAGGGCCGGGGCACCGGGGGCAGGGGCGGGCCCGACCCGGGCCGGCGGGGGCCGGTCTGTGCTCGGGGAGGCGAGGCGAGGAGGGGGCGGCGATGGTGCGTGTGGCGGCGGGCGGGAGGGAGGGAGGGAGGAGGAGGAGGGCGGCAGGGGCGCGCCGCCCGGGGCTGATTGGCCGCCCCGTTTATAAGAGGTGCCCGGCCGGGACGGTGAGGTTGTTTGCCGGCGTTGGGGAGGTCGGCGGAGCCGCGTGTGGAGCCGTCGGAGCGGAGCGGAGCTGCGATGCGTCGCGCCAGCCGAGACTACACCAAGTACTTGCGCGGCTCCGAGGAGCTGGGCAGCGGCGCCGCCCACGAGAGCGCCCCGGCACCGCCGCCGCCCCCGCCGCCCGCGCACCCGCACCCGCCGCCCGCGTCCCGCTCCCTCCTCGCCGCCCTCGTCCTCCTGGGGCTGGGGCAGGTGGTCTGCAGCGTCGCCCTCTTCCTCTACTTCCGAGCTCAGGTAAGCGGGATCTGGCGCGGGCGCTTCCCGCTGAGGCAAGTGCGGCCGCCTCGCACCCTGCAGAAGAGGGCAAGGCCCTCGCGTCGGTGCGATTGAGGGGATAAATTAAAGAAAAGCAAGCCAAAAAGTTTTAGAAGACGCTTATCTGCCTCTAAAGTTGATCAATTCTGAGAGGGGTCGGGCCGATGGGCTCCCAGTGCCCTGCCCAGCGTGTGCTGTGCCCTGGTCACTGGAGCTGCTCAGTAGGCGGGGTTCCAGGTAGCGCTCCGGGCATCGTGTGCGTTTTGGGGTACCGGCCTATGAGGTTGGATATGAGGGGTTTCCTGACTCAAAAAGCAGTTTTGTCATAATCCTTCATCTAAAGTTTCGCAGGGCTTTGGTTTTTAATGGTCAGCTTTCAGTTATCCACTGGAGAGAATTTTGGCATTGGGTATTAGACAAAGATTCTTCACCCAGAGGGTGGTTGGGCACTGAAACAGGCTCTCCAGGGAAGTGGTTACAGCACCCAGACTGACAGAGTTCTAAAAGTGTTTGGACAGTACTCTCAGGCACATGGTGGGATTTTTGGGGATGGTGCTCTGTGAGATCAGGAGTTGGACTCGATGATTCCTGAGGGTCCCTTCCAACTCTGCATAATCAGTGATTCTGTGACATGGCTGAGGTCTTTGGCCGCCTTAAATGTTTCACCAGCAGGAGAAATGACTTTAAGGACAAAAAGGATCGTCGTGCAACACCACTCGTGGTGGGTTTGTCACTCAGGCTGCGCAGGGGCGCTGCAGAGGAGCTGGGTTTGTGTGCACGTGGGCATCGGCCAGAGGTGCCTGCCGCGGCTCAGGAGGTTTTTCTGGGATTCTGGGGATTTCTGGGAGAGCCGCATCTCACCTGCCAGGCCTGAAGTGTGCCGGGATGCCTCCTCAGCAGCGGCAGCGGTGCGTGCCGAGGGGAGCGCGGGGAGGTGTCGCTGTGGGGGCAGATAAGGTGATGAGCGGTTGGGCTTTCGGAGAGCAGAGGAGTCAGCTTCTTGGAAATGGCTCGGCTGCCTGGATTCCCTCGCTGCTGCATCTCTTGCCCTGCAAAGCTGAGCCCTCTCGGAGGAAGTGGGGAGCTGCCAGCTAGTTGGTTCTCAGGGCCGGGTGTTAGATTTGTGCTTGGCTTTATTGTCGGATGCTAGCTAGTTCTGTTGATGTGGGTCTGACTGCCGTCATGGAAGTGGTGCTTCTGTTGTGTGTACTTTTCATTTGAAGTCGGCAGAGACTGGAAACCTGTTTCTTTCGGTTTACTTTCTAGGTAGAGGCACTTGATCTTCAGGTAGCAGGCTGGATTTCTTAACTAAGTGCACTCTGAAAGCAGGTGTTGCACAAGTGTATACCCACTTAATCAGATGAGTGACTGTCAAATATACAGTAACGCTGCTGATAATTTATTATGCACACTAATTCATATTTTCTTACTGACAATGGCTTTGTGTTTTCCGTTTTTTCGAAAAATAAAATGGAACGGTGGTACAGCACTTAGTTAATCATAACTTGTATATTTCAGAAGAGTGACATCTAATTTCTGGGACTCATTGTAAAGTAGCTTAAAGCTACTTGTTTGCTTGACAGTGAAATAAATTAATGCCTGCTTCAACTTGTGACAGGGGAATGTTTTTCACTCCAGATGTTCATGAACCTGAAAAGACATTCTTGTCAAAACACAGCTCAGAGATGCACAGCTGTGTGTGTTCATTAGGGGGCTCGAGAGCCATTGCAATCAAAACAACTAATCAAAGTGTGCCCCCTTACAGAAGACTCTTCCTGACAGGCACACATGAAACCCTGACGTGCACCTAACAAAGGGTAAAAAGAACCATAATGGCTATTTTTCTTCTGCTTCCTTGATTTTAAAAAATGGCATGATTCAGGTGTAACTCTGCATTTGACAGCTTAATTCTCTTGCTAGCTTCTTGTTCCTGTAGATTTGGAGTAGTGCTATTGAATGGAGTCTTTCATAAATTTGAATTTCCAAATCGTCTAAAGAGGTGATATAACTCAATATAGGCTTGACTGAAGTCATTGCCTAAAAAATTTTAATGGAGAAAATGTCATCAATGGAAAATAGAGCAATAAGTATACCTATTAATTAAGTACATAGTTCAGTATGAGAAGATATGATAATTCATATTTGTTCACCATTTCTAATTGTGGAATAAGATGGAAAAACATAGTAGGTCCTGCAGCAGTTAATTCTTATTTCACACTCTTTGAGATTTATTGTATTTAAATGGGACTTGATCAGACCTCTTTCTTTTGGGAAGATTTCTGTGACATTTGATTTTATTAAGCTACTTCTATTTGGCCTTTTCAGTGTAAATTTCAGCTATCTACATTTGTACTTTAATAACAGAATTTAATTATTTTTAATTAATTTTGTTGAAATAATGAGGCATTAGTAGTTAGAAGCTGTGCATGAAAAGATTTGAATTGTTTACTTGGTAAATTAAGCAAATGTGAATTAGAAAGATTTGACTGTATAGGCTGATATTAAGAAATTATATATCTTCGAAGCTGTTTAAACCTTATCTAAGAGTCTGAGTAAACTCTGACTCAGTTTTACCACTCACATTTTGTCTGTATTCGCATAAAATCATTTGGGCTGGATCATGACATCGTATAAGCTGAGACAATAGTTGAGGTTTTGGTTTTTCCCTAATTTTGTTTATTTTGTGGCTTGAGCATTTGGAATTTCACAAGACACATAACTAAGACTGACACTAGGTTTTCACGGGTAAACACATGTTTGTGGCCAAGAAATAATGCAGTGCCATGCATATGAAACAATGAGCTGGTGTGGCAAAAAAGAAAGAAAAAAAGTAAGCAACAAGTTTTAATTTTACCGGATTCCCATAATAGTGTATGGGAAATGTAAGAACATTAGCATGTTTTATCTTTGCTTTTTGGTCTGTCCTGTGCAGTGTACTGAATCCAAGAAATTAAACAATAAAACAGTGTATCGGTCTTAAGCATTTATTTTGCCTGTACTTTGAGGAATACTTTATTATCTACAAAAATGCTGTGAAAATTTAAAGATACTCCGAGCAGCTGGAGGTCATCACTCAATAGAGACTCATGCACAGCACAAGGTGAGAGAAGTATTTTCTTTAACTTTGATAAATTCTGAGGTAAAGTCTCCAAAAGCTTAGCTTTTAAGCTTTTCTTTCTGGCCCATTTCCTTAGTGCACTTAGATTTCAAAAAAGTAGGAATCTGGTCTAACACTGACTGAGCTGGAGGGCAGTGAAGCAAATTGAAAGTACTCAAAATGAGATGTGGTGGCTGTGTGTCTAATGCCCACAGTTTAAGCTAGACCTCCAAGAGTGTGCACTTTTCTTGTTAAAAGAAGGTCTGTACAAATTTTAAGCATTCTACTAGATTGAAGAACTCACAGTTGGATAAATGGTGACCTGGAAGTCCAGTTTTTATTGTTATTTCATGCTTATGTGGAATTCTTGTGGTATGTTTTCAAACTATTACCTTTCAGACTTCAGATGAAGTTTTGTGAGCGTTGTGGCTAACAGAAAAAAACAGCTTGCTGTTAACATCTTTCAGAAGCCTGAAAGAGCCCTTTCTTGGTGCTTAGGAAAGGTCAGGAAGTGCAAAGTGATATTTGATAGTCTGGAAAGTGGTTTAAGTTTGAAAAAAAGTACAAGTGTAGATTTTAAAGATTTATTGTAAGGAGGAAGGAGGAAGTATTTAATGCAATATTGTAACAGTGCATAATTGATGCAAAATTTAACAGTAAAGGTGGGTGTGTCTCTTAAAACCAAACTGAGTCCTTTTTACATCAGAAAATTGGTTCTTAATTCTGTAAGTTAATCTAACCCATGGTGCTGGAGTTCATTTTGTCTGCCCTGAAGTGGCTGAATAGAGTCCAGAAATGCAACTAGAATGATGAGAGATGCTGAAAGCTGGGGGCACTGAACAGTCTGACCTGATTTCAAGGTCAGGCAAAGCAGATATTAAAAATAAGCTAGACACTCCTCTCTTTAGTTTAATTCCTCTAGGGTATTTAGGATACTTCACACTTTATAAATCTTTCTCCTTTATTTGTGTTTGCATCTTGATATTTCTTCCAATATTAAAAATTTAAGACTTTTTGCTGAAGATACCCTGCCCTGCAAGTTAGCAAACTGCTTGTGGTATTTCATCATAATTTTCTAATTCTTTAGAAGTTCATCTCAAAACTCTCTTGGAAATTTTTTCTGTGCATCACTACTTCCCCAGTTTTGATCTGTGCTGGGTAGTGCTTGTTTACAGCCATGGCAGTTCAGTGCCTGTTCTTTGTAAAGGCTTATGATGCAGGATTTCTGAGAAGTCCTTTTCAGGCAAGTGAGCTGATTTTCATAGTTAAATGTGGTGAAGACTATTCTTGAAGGTATTCTTTGAAAAAGGTGAGGGCAGCAGGTGGGTTAGCTAGTCCCAAGATCAGAGTTTTCACTTATCAAGCAGTAACTCTGGAGACTTGCAGTTTTTGTCAGGGTGGGCTGCACAGCTCCAAGTTGCTGAAACCATCAGCTGCAGTGCTTCCATTAAGCCTTCAGTCTTTCACCTGTAGGTGCAGAGATGCTGAATTTCTGTCTTAAGCCTTGAGCAGATAAACTGTAAACAGAGCAAGGGATTCTGTGCAATCTGCTGTTACTGTTGTGATACAGCATTGTGTGACACATTTGAATGCTTGCTGATAGCAGTTCGTCTGTGCTGGCATGATTTGTCAGGCTAGAAAGTCTGGCCTTTAAAAATTTCATTATTTTTGTGCTGTAAAACCTAGTGTTCTTGCCTGTAATTCAGAAGATGTGTTTTAATAAATCCAAAACTGGGATAGTAGTCTCTGTCAGGTAGAATTATTGATACAAGTTGGTATTTAATGGCAGCTATTTTCTTAACTTTCTCTGTTCTATTCTGTGAGTTGTGTAGAAGGGAGAAGACTTAGATACCCAGATCCTGTTAAGAGACATCAGTTCAGTCATGTGTCTAATGATCCCAGCATGAGAGGTTGCATTCGAAATAAAGGGTCCTATTTTGGGTCCCTCGGTACCAGAAGTGTATCAACAAACTGGAAGGTGCTCAGCAGAAAACCACTGTGACAGGTAGGAGCCATCATGTATAAAAGAATGGAGAGCTGGATTCTTTGACAAAGAAGGTGAGGGAAGCTAATCACTGCTTTTAGCTACCTGAAGACAGTCAGGCTTTTCAGAAACATGCAGCAGAAACAAGAGGCACAGTCATAAATTGGACCAAGGATTCAAAACCCAAGTTTTTTTTACACACTAGAAGTAGTAAAGTTTTAGGACAGTTTGTCCAGAGAAGCTGAAAGTCTTCCTTGATGGACATTCCCCAAAGCTTGTCTAGAAAAGGCCTTAACCCACCTGGCCTGAATTACAAGTTGGCCCTGCTTCAAGCAGGGGGCTGGACTAGAGACACCCAGGGTACCTTCCAACCCATGTCATTCTGCATTAACTGCCTTTTAGCAGCTGTTGGTAAACATTTTGTGCTTCTCTTTTTTTATTATTATTTCTTTCTATTTTATTTCTTTTTTATTATGTTTAGTTTATTTTAGTTGATTTTCTGGGCTCTGAGTGCAAGTGGAACAGAATGTGAGGGATGCTTGGAGAGTGCAGTTTTACAGGCAGTTGAAGCTAGTGCTGCCTTCTTGATATTTCATTCTTATGCCTATCCCTGGACTGACTCCGATGCTTATCTGATATATCTGGAGTGACTTGGTTTTGGGGAGCTAATCTTAAAGGAAATTAGGCCAGCAAAAATTCCTCCCTTGTTACTGATTTAGAAGAGGAGACTGAAACCCAGGAATTAAATTCTGTGGTGAAGGGGGTGAGAGCAGAGAGGTGCTGGCTCAGATCTCCTTATGCAGTTAATGAGGCTGCACTGCACTAGCTGACTTCAGAAGGCATTAGTGTAGGTTTTTAGCACTTAATTCATAGAGCTGCAATGGCTATACACAGATTTTCTATGGGGATTCAGCTGTATCAGACCATCACAGGAAGATGTTACTGCCTCCAAGGCATTCCGTAACTCATCACTACCCCTCTGGTCAAAGCTGTGGCATCTTATGATCTTCAGGTGAACCTTCTATGACCTGTTTCATTCCAGATCTGCAGGGGATGACTGAGACAGCTAAACCAGGCTACAGGATCTGACACTGGTCTGGATTAACTGGGCAAAGAGCTTTCCATCTGGAGACTTGAACAGAAGGGTGGTGATGGAGGAGGCAGCATTTGCTACTGCTGTCTGTGCAACAAATGTCTCTCTGCTGTATGCTGCTATAGGGTGGCTGCCTGGGTGGTGTAGACTTAAATTCAGCTCTGTAATCCTAACCTTACACTTTTAAATTAACTAATTTTTTTTTTTTTTGGGGGGGGGGAGGGTAGGGAGTTGAATTTCTGTTCCTGTGAACAAATGATATGCTTGATTTACTCTAGCTGTTTTGTATTGTGAAAAACTTCCTTTTGATATGGTGTTTTGTTCAGCTCTGTGTTAAAGGAAGCTGAACACTAGGCACCATCCATAATATCTTGGTATTTCTGCATTGCAGTTACAAATAACCTTTTGTAATTCTCAGGTAAAAGTGTCCTTTCCAAATAAAAGACAGAAGTCCATCTTCTTAAATAGGCCAGCTGAAACACTTAGGGAGCCTAGACTAAGAGTTTGGGTGCAAAAACCCTTCTTTAAGCCTGAAGTAAAAAAATGTGAGTTGGGAGCAGTTTCTGGGAGTCCTAGGCCATCTCTGAAAGATGTTAATCTCTTTGGTGTAATGGATTTGGAGTGTGTGAAAAAAAAAGGGTGAAATGGTTTAAAAGGTTTTTGTGCAATAAAGTGCTGTCAAGGTACAATCCTAATCCTTGGATTATCTTCCAATTTATCTAAGCAATAGAACACAGGATTTAAAATATACTTGGTTCAGTTACAAAGAGCAATTGATAAAAATGTATTGCAGATATTCTAAACTTACCATGCCTTGCCCAATGATGCAGAGGTGTCTTGTGGTGCAGTTTAGTCATCTTTAGGTCTTTAACTTTTGCTGTCTTGCTGTCTTTGGGACTATTTCACACAGCAATATCTCTTGCCACTGTCATGGCTTAATCCCAGCTGGCAACTAAGTGTCAGACAGCTGCTCACTCCCTGATGGCATTCTGCAGAGAACTGGAAGAGTAAAAGTCAGAATTCATGTGTTAAGATAAAGAAAATTTAAAAGGTAAAGAAAAAGTTGCGCACACAAAGGAAGCAGAATATGAAGGCAGGTGTTTAGCCATCCCTAGGACAGTGACATGGGAAGACAAATGCCATCATTCCAAATGTCTGCCCTTTCCACTTTCCCCCACCTTTATAATCTGAACATGATGCCATGTGGTCTGGAGTATCCCTTTGGCCAGTTCTGGTCAATTGTCCAGGCTGTGTCCTGTCCCAGCTCCTTGTGCACCCCCAGCCCTCTCTCTGATAGGTTGGGGTGGGGTGAGAAGCAGAAAAGGCCCTGACTCACTGTCAGCCCTGCTCAGCTGTAATAAACACATCCCTGTGTTACCAACACTGTTTTGGTCACAAATGCAAAACACAGCCCCATACCAGCCAGTGTAAAGAAAATGAACTCTATCCGCAGTGAGGGCATCCATCAAACAGTTTCAATGATAGCTGACTGACAGCTTCAGTGATGTAATTTCAGTGGTAAAATGGTTTCAGAGATAACTTCTCTGTCTTCTCTTGAGAATGATGTGCTGTGCACACACATACATATTTTCCCCAAGTTTCTCTACTTGACATTCATGTGTCATCTTACAAACAATAGCTTTTGAGGTAAGATAACTGTGTATGTTTCCTGCTAAAATAACTGTGATATTGCCCTGAGTGGTTGAAATATGGAATTCAAAATTACTGACTTTTCCATAAGTATGGGGCAGTCTTTCAGGATTTATCTTTAACTTTTGAAAGTCTAAGCTAATGAAATAGGCAGCACCAGGAGGTAATTCATTCTCCTATCTCACATGTTTGTTGGATGAAATTAGCCCTGATGTTGGGTACTTTTTTCTCTCTACACGGTTTATAATCAGAATTTAGATAATAAACTTAGCCAGGGCTAAACTTCTATGTGGTTGAAAAGTGTCTCTGACACTTAGAACTGTGGTTGTGCTTATGTTTTTGTTTCAGATGGACCCTACTAGAATTTCAAAAGAGCATGCACACTGTGTCAGAACACTTTTTGGACACCAAGAAAGTACAGATTTGCATGATGCCTCCTTTGAAAGTCAAGAAGCGAAGTTAATGCCAGAATCCTGTAGAAGTGTGAAACAGGCTCTCCAAAGGGCTGTGCAGAGGGTAAGTGGCACAGACAATGTCTTTATTTCATGGTCCTGTTGAAATTAAAACATTTTTTCCAAAATCTTTATTCAGAGGTAAGTTCTGTAAGTTGTTTCCTGGTGTTTTTTCCAGGACTGTATTGTATTTGCTGATGAACCGGGTAGTGGCTGACCAATTCTGTATTCAAGCACATTTTATTTTTCTTTTAATAAAGGAAGACTTGAAGTTGTACTAAGAAAGCTGATGAAAGTCAGGTGGTTAGCCATTCTGACATTTGGATGGGCCTGAACAGTTGTCATTTATGCTAATAGGTGTATAGGTTTTCCAGATGCTCGCAACAGGTGTCAGTTCCACATTGTTTTCAACGGAATCTTCCAAACAAGATTCTCTTAAGATCATCAGCCAGCAAAATACTGCCTGAAGGAAAAGGAGATGGCATTTGCTCTCATTTGCTTTTGTTTCTTACTCTGGAGTCCAAAGTGAGGGTCAGTTCCTGCTTTGGTTTTGCTCACGTTGCCAGTTCTGTGTTCTGTGCAGGCCATTCTCACATTGGCAGAAGACCTACTTGGCCATAGTGTGATAACTGGGTGGTCTTTGTCCAGGAATTGAAAATGACAGGTTATTCCCAAACACAAATGACAAAAGAAGTCAGCCCTAATGAAGAAGCCTAGGCAAGCTGGAAATATGCCTCAATCCCCTTTTATTGCAGTTACTGCCTTTGATCTCTTGTGTTCATGATAGTGTTTAGTGCTAATTATGGGCTGTGTAACAGATGGATGTCTGCTATGGTATTTGGTTTTTCTGGCTTATCAGGCCCATTGCATCTTTACTGCCTCACATCTTCATAGGACTGGCAGGTTTTCATTAAGGGTACTACATTAGATTTGAGCTGAACTCACATTTGCTTTAGCATGAACTGTACTTGAGTTAAATTTACAGCATTTGAATTGTGCTAATGTATGTTTGGTTTTAACTGAGAACTCTTAAGTGACAGATCTTTCTGTGAACAAAACACAGAGAGGCATAGGAGTCCATGTTTTATCCCTTTTGCTAGCCACCTCCTTCAAGAACTTAAGGGGGAAACAAAGGGTTATTTCTGTAGTATTAGTTCTTTCCTCCTGCATTTTTAGAGCCTCTCAGGCTGCACCTACATATGTGCTGAGTGCTGGGCTGCTGCTTCACTCATGACAGAGGAAGGAGCTTGTTACAGTAAGTCAATGGGGAGCCCTGTGTTCTGGTTTTTTGCTGCTGGTTACTCAACAAAGGCACTGGCTTTAGCTGAGGCTTTGTATCCTGCCAGTCTGGATGGAGGTTAAATGCTGCAATGTCCGTGGCCAGGATAAGTAGTGAGTAGGGATAACTTTTTTGGCTGATCACCATTAGTTTGAGAACAATAAAATTTCCCTTGCCAAAGTAATTAGACTCTGAATTTCCTTTGAATGCAATGGAGTTTATTAAGCAGCTGCACCAGTGGTTTGGATGCTTTGTCATCTTGTATCAATGACAGAGAAAGAAACAGATAGGAAGGTGCTGACCTGAGGCTTTTTACATCTTGTCAGTACATCAGAGAAGTGAAAGTAACAGCGTCAAGGCAGAACTATACTTTATCATCATCTGTAAATTATGCCTTTCAGTCACCCTGCAACAATGAAGAGCAGAGATGCAGCTGTAACTTCCTTGCAGTTGGACACACTTCTCTGTGTGTGGATCCAGCTAATGTGACTTAAAGGAGGTTTCCTGTTGTCTGTGCTTTCTTGGCTTTCCTTAAGGAGAATAAAGAATCTGACTTATGTGTGTTTTAAGAACTAGTATCCTTATTTGAACTGGCAGCATGCTAAGTGACTAAAATGGAGCATTTCAAAATACCATTTATGTTTTTTGATTTTTCAATATATTGTCTTTTGCAATTCGAGCTGTTCAGGAAATGAAAATAGACAAATTTCTTTTGCTCAGGTTTATGGTCTGGTTACAGTTTCTAGCTTCCTGTGCCAGTTCTCATCGGTTTTCTTTGCACACCTGTGGACAGAGTGCTTAAATGTAAAGCAGAGATTGATGTTGAAAGTGGAAGTGCTCTTATGAAAACCAGTGTAGTAGAGCTGCAAGGTCCAGCCTAGAAATACTTGTCTCCTGATAAAGTAATAGTTCTTTTCTTTTAATCAGAATCTAATGATTGATTCCTTAACATATTCTGTGATAAAAATTCTGTTTAAGGAGCAGCTTACTAAGTAGAGAAAATATTTTCAATATTGCATGTAAACTTTCAAGCAGACAAATAATATGCTTTCATAGCCAGTCTGTTTGCTTAATTTTTTTCCATGTAACCCTAAAAAGCTTTTGGCAGTCCAGATGCTCTAACCACAGTCCTTGTGAAGTCTGTTATGAGCCTGAAGTAGAAAGGACTACAAACATATCTTGGGTCAATCCATAAGTAACTTTGCTTGGCAGTGCTCCCAGGTTCTAGCTGCTTGTGCAGTTCAGGCATAAGCTGTTCTCCCACATGGCAACAGAGTGCTTTGCTAGACCTCCAGGGCAGCATTTATAAAGAGATCTATATACTTAGCAGACATTTAAAGAGCACATAGTTATGGACCAAGTAAAGGTTTCACAAGTGATTGCTGTAAGTTGTAAAAATTTCACCTGCAATTTTGTGGGTTTCCATCCTACAGTCTTATATGCCTTTTTTTTTTTTCCTGCAAGCAGTAGACTACTCATTTGGAGAGTGGTTTTATTGCTGGTCTCTGAACTACAGTCTGATGAATATAGGTTCATGTACTTTTTATTTTACTTCCTTCCTGATTAGCATTCTTCAAATTGCTGAATTTCCGGCAAGAGAATCAGATGCTTCTTCCTGGTATCAGCTGTACTTAAAGCACTTGTTAATGAAAGAGTCAAGTGCTTTAAAGAAGCTTTAAGATCACATCTGAAGCAATAAGTGAGTGTCCAGAAGTTGTCTTCTCATTGTTCTCTAAAGGCTACTTAGAGCTGCTCAAAGTAGATACTGAGATATTTAGATAAAAGCTAAAGGAGACTAAAAGCCTTTCACAAATGTCATGTCTTCAGGTGTAGCCTTGTCTCTGCATCCTCAGCACTGGACATAAGTTCAAGAGGAACAGATATTTTTGCAGCCTGCTGTGGATGGGGTAGAGAGCAGTTCTCAACTTTCCAGGCACTTAAAACTTGATTTTTAGCTTTAAAATGAGAAGGTTTTGGAGCTTCTTAGTGGCCTCTCTTTTTTTTCTTTTTAGATGAAGGCAAGAGATGTTTTTAATTTTTGTGACTAACTCCTTGTCTGTTGTTTAAACAGTGAGTATGTGGAGGAGGTTGGAATGTGGGAAGCAGGCCAGCAGAGTTGACTTGCTGGGCAGTGAGCAAATGACAAAGGTGTACAAGTGCAGCTTGTCATAAGATCAAGAGTGGGGTGATTTTTGTGTACGGTTCTGCTAAAGATAAGTGAACAGCTTGGTATCACACATGCTTCTGTGGATGGCAGGCTTAAGAGAAGTTGCTGGTAATGTTTTGTCAGCAGTTTTCATACCATTATAGCAGTGTCTTAGTCACGGGTTCTGTTGAGCTGTTTCTGCCTCCTTAATGAGCCTCTACGTTGTGAGTAAGTATGAGATACCTAAGAACATTCAGGAGCTAAAAGCCACAGTTGATACTTGGGTGATTTGAGAAATCACAGCTCTTAATTCCTTGCAGTAAGAATACCACGGCATTTTATAATCCCATTAAGAGGCTACCTTTAGACATCCGCTGAAAATGTCCTTCAGGGTCAGAAGCAAATATAGTAAAAGGCTGTAAGGTAGGCTGTGTATCAGCACCTTGGAACTGTATGAACATCAAGTTAAAAAAAAAAATCAAGAAGTCTTTAACTGCTTGTTCTTTAGAAGGAAACCTACAACTCTAAATCTGTTTTCTTGGGACTAATTAATGTGTTTTGTCTTCATTTTGGAAGCTGGGGCAACATAACAGAAAGAATATTAAACTTTGATGAGGCTGGTCAGAATCAAGTAAAGAACTTGACACTAGTCTGGAGCTTAGGGAGCTGCTGGAGGATTTTGTTTTCTGGCCACAGTCTTGCTACTTCTGATCCAGTGAGAGGCT
This sequence comes from Serinus canaria, assembly GCF_022539315.1. NCBI lineage: Eukaryota > Metazoa > Chordata > Aves > Passeriformes > Fringillidae > Serinus > Serinus canaria. Next base: position 55,189,251 of record NC_066313.1, on the reverse strand, counting down.
CAAAGAAGAGTCAATGAACAATTTGCTCAAACCCCACAGCCTTGGTGTTGTTAGTGCCGTGATCTAACCAGTTGAGGTAATCACGAATTCCAGACAAGGAGAGTTGTGGACCCAAGTCCTCCTGGGTAGCTGTCCTCCTCACTGAGTGGTGAAGCTGCAGATGAACAGCACCACCACCAGTTAGAAGGAAAGCAGCTCAGACTGATTTCATGAGGACCAGAGCCATTCTGTGTCAAGAGGAGCTGAGTCAGGCTGCTGGGTTTCAGAAGATGAGGTATTCAGCTGCTTAAGCTTGAGCATCTTTGGAAATGTGCAGAAGCAGAACTGAATGCTCCTAAGAAAAATGTAAGTTAAAACTAGAATAGCAGTCCACCAATTCAGGGCTTTCCAGGGCTGAGCAATTATCATTCATGGGATTTTTCTTTTGTTTTCTTTTTTCTTAGTGCCAAGTCTAGATAATAGGAGATTAAAATGTACATGGTTCTTTTTGGATCTGCTCAGTAGGCTTTCCAGGCAAGGACACTATCACATCCTCCCAAAGGAAAGGATATTGAAACAAACTCCACATCTGAGAAGTTTCCACTAAGAAAGCAAGAAGACAAATATGTCTCTCCTTCAAAGGAAAAAGAGCTGGGATAGGTGTGCTGCAGTAATCTTTGATAGTGTGGTCTATCTCCCAGGTTCTTCTTGCCTTACATCCTGTTCTCTTCAGAGACTTTTGTCATTTTTCACAGTACCTACTGCTTGCATTCTTTTGTCATCTTCCTATTTTCCACTCAAGTGTGGCTAGTGGCTGATGCTGATATGCAGCTCCTAGAATTGAACTTCATTTTTGTGCTCCTAGAATTGACATTGAAGTAGGAAGATCAGAGAAGCAAAGTGAATGTAATGCGGGAAGTGGATGCGAGTTTTGCTGCTTTTGAAGTCGTGATTCTTCTGCTTTTCTTCTCATCTTTACAGCAAAAAGCATCTTCATGATTCTTATCTATGAAATCAGCATATCTCAGCTGAAGCATTATGCTTTGATAGTCATACTACAACTTCCACACTGCTGTGGCTTTTCATTTTGGTTTAACATTTAAACACCTACTGAAAGGGGAAGGTGAGAGTAATAAATGCACCAGCCAAGGCACTATCTATTTCACTGTGGTTGCAAAACTACATAAAAGCAGGACTTCAGGTGTTTTCAGAGCAGGATTTCAAATTCTGAAACATCCCAGTGATTGAGAGCGCAGTGGGATCTGGCCAAATCTGAGATGTATTTCATATACATGGACTCAGTCAGGCCAACATCAGTGTGCGTGGCATAAAGATGAAATAAAGGACCACTCTGAGGTTCAAAGAGGGCTATCTTCAGCAAAATGTTTCCTTTTACTAAACACCTTCTTGACAGTTCCATGGTATGAGGTATTCAGAATAACAAACATATTACCCCTGTTTTTTAGAAAACCGATAGTCATGGGGAGACAGAACTGAGGGTTGAGCTCAATACTAAGACTCAGTCTAGGCTTGTAACAAGAACAGGCTGCTTAAATTTTGAAATCTGCTGTTTGTATCTTTTTCTCAAGAGGAGTAGAAGTGTGAATGATTAAAAGCAAAGCTTTTTGTGTTGCCTGATGTCTGCATTTTGTGCTGTTCTTGGGTCTGGGTAGCATAGTTCTTACTTATGTTAAAATTTATCTGCAGTTAAGAACTACATACTTTTGAAGTCTGGCACCCAGTCCCTTTGGTCCAGTGTGGATGATAGTTAATCCTTCAGTTCCTGCATACCTTGTTAGAAGTGAGCCTTGACTGTAAAGCCTTGTAGCCTTCCTTATTGGAGGCCAATGATGAGGCATGGAGGTTTTCATTCACCTCATCACAAATGAAATTCAGAGTTTAGCTATCTTTAGTTGTTAGAGTGATTACACACTAGTTCCCGTATAGAAATGCCTCTTTCTTTGCCTTTAGACTCCAGGTAATTAAATCAGTTTGTAATTTCCACTGTTTGATGTGATGCCTTCTTATCAATCATTGTTCCATTATGCTTACAGAAATATTCCAAGTACAGTGAGTAGAAAAGGTTTTAAATGTGCTGTCCCCACTAGAGTAAATCATGCAGTGATCATACATACTGGCATTTCTATCCACCTTTATTAGAACTACCAAATTACTAGGTGTAATTTGATTGTGTGTGCCTGTTACATAAATTATCATATTTACATGATTCACATCCCAGACATCTGAATGTGCTGCAGGTGGAACAGTGTCCCCAGATACATTCACAGACCATTGTAAGTGTGCAAACTAAACATTGTTACCAAACCAAGAAAGCATCAAAGCAATGTGTCCTTCTCATTTTAGGAAGTCCAGCGTGCTATGGGAAGAACGCCACCAAGACCAGAAAAAGGTAGGCATTGGTTTATGAGTAAGCAATATTTTAGTTCCAGTAAACTTGTCTTTTTGGGATAATGCAATTCTTTTATCTCTAGCTGCAATGGAGGCATTGGGACTTGAACTGTACAAGAGGAGCAAACCTGAGAAGCAGCCTTTTGCCCATCTCATTATTGATGATAAGAATATTCCATCTGGTAAGTTTGATATTTAAGTGAATGCTTCCAATACTAATATGAATGTATCGAAAGTGAAGTATATGAAGATATTTCAACAAAACACCAACAGACTGGGACTTCAGAGATGGCTTTTGATAGTGAGAATAAATTGGATGCATTAAAGGATTTCAGAGGCAGCAGGAGTAGTTGTAAAAGGAGGATGGCTCCCCTTTGTATCAGTCTTGTCCTGATTTGAAATGGTCTCCATTTCAAATTGCCCTTTTTCTTGACCAACCTCTTGAGGGGCAAATCCTGCCCCTTTGTGCTGTCTTCAGGTGAGGAAGGAAGATCTACATTGAATGCTGTCCTCTAAAGTTTCCCATTTTCCTTTGGCCTGTAGGGCCCTTCAGGAGTTTTTCAGTCCTGCTGGACACCAGCCATGAGGATGCATGCGTACATACGAGCATGTACCAGCACAGACATTGCCCAAGCTACTGAGCAGGGGGAAAAAATTGTTCTTGTGGCTTTTATCTGCCCCTGTGGTAAGAGGATGGCGTTCTTTTATCTGGCCAGAGCTCTTATTTTCTGCACACAAGTATTCAGATGGCTTTGTGAATATCCTTGCTAGTACAATGTCAGGGGAACAAGACATGAGTCTGCCTTGGAACACTTTCCAGAGGAAAAGATTAATTTCTAACATTTTAAGATAGTGTTAGAACAGTTGTAGTTTTTGCCCTGGGGCACTGTCAGTTGGGATTTTTTGCTGTATTCTCAGTGCTGTATTCTCAACAGTTGGTGTGGTAGAAGTAAACCAGAGTTTTTTCTGAAGCTGTTAGGTAGAGGATCTTAAGAAGGGATGCATTGATCACCACTGTCTTCTTTCTCTCAAGATTTGTACATTCTGCAGGGCTGAACTCATTGATAATTGAGCTATGCACATTGATTTTCTGTTTTATGTAATGAAACCAAAGGGGAATGGTGTGTTGAAACTTGAAATCTGAGATTTTAGGAGCCTGCATAGTAATACCTTGCTCTTGCTCTATTTAAAGACAAAGCACTTCTGAACAGCTTCTTGCCTGGAGGGATGGGATTCTTTCAAGTGCATTGGCATTGCCACAATCCAGAGCTTTATAGCAGAGAGCTTAAACAGCTTGTCACATGGCAGTCAGAACTTCCACAGGCTGCCTTGTTAGCTCAAATGCCTCCTGACAATCTTCTATTTCAGTCAGATTTTGGCTTTGACCTACTTTTCAGTAGGTCAATAGTAGAGGATTCAGTATCAGTAAACTTGCCTTAGCATTTTATCTTAGGAAGGTTTCTGTTAATTTGCTAGTAATAGGAACAGATCGCTTATCTGTGGAAGTGGAGTGTGTGTCACTGTTACAGTCTGTGAAATCCACCTTTTTCCGTGTGGAATTTATTTGCTGCCTACCTGGATGTTGCTGTAGACTGTAATTTTACAACTGTAATTTTCAGCAGCTGGTAATTTTTACAGTTGTGCTTTGCTGCATTGACTTTCAAGGGTGTGGCACAGCACATCTATGGGTGATGGCCAGGGAGACATTGCTCTTTTTTTCTGCAGATCAGCTCCTTGCCAGTGTGATGAGCTGTGCATCTACTCTTCTCTGATCTGGCTTTTGCCTCTTTCAGAAGAGTGTTGCCAGGAGTTAATCCATGAGCACAGCTTCTGCAGCCCTTGTGGGCATTGCAGTGAGGGGTTGCATCCTTAGGGATGGCAGGAGCCCTGAACCTGCTGGTTGTGAGGCACTTCAATATCATGCTCACTGGCATGAGGCAATACCCATTTGGCTGGGTAGCACAGAGATTAGTGACAGGCATAAAGACAAGCTTTCTCTTTTGGGAAAGAAAAATTTGCCTGAGGGGTCACCAGGGGTTTTTCCTCTCCCATCATGTTTTCTCTGACTGCAAGCTGCAATTTCTATTTTCTTCCTTGGATTCCCTGCATGTCTGAAATCCATCTGAATTGTTTTCTGCCATCCCTGAGTGGACAGATCTGTTCTTAGTATTTTAAGGTTCTCTACTGTCATCAAACTCATCCAGAATAAACAGTGCCAGGGAAGAAAAATAGTCCTCATCCCTGTCAAACAGGATTTTAAGCAGTTTTCTACTGAACACCCTTCATGAAGGGGAACTGAGCAGGGTCTGTGAGAGAACATTTTGCTTTGATTTGGTTCACAATAATGTCAGGCCTCAGGTGGACTTTTGCAGCTTGGGAGATAGTGCAAGGGAGGGGGGAAAATGACCCTTCTCAGATTGTGGTGTCCCCACCCACCCTTTGGCACTGAAGCTGTGGTGGTTTGGCTTGCTGTGTGTATTTTTTGTTTGCTGCCTTAGGTTAGAGCTGGATGCTTGCTGGTTGGTTTTTACCAGAGTTCACTATAAATGCTACCTAGGTTTTAAATGAAAACAGTGAATTTTGGTTTATACATTGATTACAGAAATTAGTCACAGTTGAAAGGGGAACATTGCAAACAGAAATAAATATAAATGTTAAATATATCATTTGGGGTGTGAATTGATACCTTTAGCTGTCTAAGGAAATGCTGTAGTATTCTGAGCTATTTACAGCTGCAGGTTTGACTTAGCTGCCCTTTGCCTCCAAAATACTTTTCAGAGCAAAGAGTACTTTGCTCCTTTTTTCAGGCTTTATTTATACCTGAAAGCTACTAGGATGCAAACAAATTGTCAAAACATGGCTCCTTTCTCTTCTGTTCCCCTCACATGATCTTCCTTCTTGCTAATTAATTTTATTTAACTCATTGTGTTAGTCTTAATTCAAGCTCACAAAAAAAGCGCAAGACATTGTTTTTTATTTATCTTCAGTTTGGGAAGAAGCATACATTATCTTGAATTCTTAAATAAAGCTTTTTGCCCTGTCTGGAAGGCTATTTTGTTCATTATCCCCCAGCCACTTCCTTCTCTGTCAACAGGACTTACCTTGTGCTGGTTTTTTCATGGTTCCAAAGTAAATTATTTCCCAGAAGATACTGTATTGCAGCACTTTTGACTGTCCCATGGCTTGGGTTATGTGTCAGAGTTTCTGATACATAACATTGATGGACAGCAGATCTGGTACTTGCATGCTCCAGTTTCCTGCACTTCCTGTGTTTCAGGGTAGTGCTTGTTTTGCTGTCTCCAAATGTAGGTGTGTTACCACCAGAAGTGCCAAGAACCTGCTTGCCTCCTTCCATTACAGGCTGCATGGCATAATCCCTACTGGAGCATCTTTGTGCTGTGCTGCTGGCTGTGGCACACCTCTTCTGGAGCTCTGAATTGTGGCAAAATGCCTGTCTGCCCCAGCACACATGATCACAGCATTGGAGTCTAGCTTGGAAGGGACTTCCAGAAGTTATCTGTAGAAATCCTTTGCTTGAAACAGAGAAGGTTATCTCCCATCATCTTTTGGCCTGTTCCCCTGAGCATCCAAATAGTGTAACCAAAATTCACCCAGAGCCCCTCTCTCAGTTACAAGCGACTGTGGCGCCTGTTTGCTCTCTTTTCCCTTCTTCAGCAGAGCACTTTCCCACTGAGGATTTCTTCAAAATTGCAGCTTGACTGGCAACTTAAAAGTTGACTTGTCAGGTAAATAGAACCTGCCTAGCAACTACCCAGTGTGCCACCAGGCAATCATGGCATGCCTTTCTGTGCTGTCATTGGTGTGTGTTCCTGTCCTGTATCTAATGTGCCTCTCCTCTGACCCAGGCAGTGATTTCTTGCCTGTCCTCCTCATCTTGAAGGTAGCCCTCCCTGCATGGGGCAGTATTTCTCCCAGACTTAGTGCTATGCAGATAAGTTCTGTAATTTCCTCAGCTGTTCCTGGTGTTTCAGAGAAGCACTCTCGTACCCCTAACTCAATATATTTTGCAGGTGAATAATTGCAGGCTAAGAGACTTAAGATCTTGCTGTCTTTTTACAGTTAATTGATGGATTTCAGATTTTTTTTTTTTTTTTGAGGCACTGCAGAGAAGTTGGCTTCTCTGTCTGTTCTTGCTTTTATAATTTCTACCTGGCTGCACTAGACCCATAGGGGAGCAGCTACTTGTGATCTGCCTGTGACAGTGCTTTTGCTTATGTCTTTGTGGAAGAATGCCAGAAGGTTTTTGTTCTGGGCTGCTGTTAAAATATTCCTCTCACATGGAAAAGCTGGTTGCCCTTGGCAGTTAGGGGAGATTCATCTTAAATCCCCCTGTTCCTACTTCCCCTCCCTTTCTGCACAGACCCGGTGGGGTCCTGGGGCATGCCTCTGCCCATGCTTGGGGGAGAGGGCACTGTGCCCTGCTGGGTGCCATGGAAAGTTTGCCAAGGATGGACTGTTTTGGTTCCATATTGGGAGAACAAGGTACTGAATATTTAAAGCAGGCATTCAGATGCACTGGGAGGCTGAGGTGTGAAGGTCTCTGCTACCTACGTGAACCCACTGCTGTGGGAGGGAGCAAGTGGAGTCAGTTGTGTGTGTTGAAAATTACTAGTGGTTAGGGGGACAAGTTGGCCACCTCCCATCTGTTGTGTTATGCCCTGGCTGTTACCCTGAATAATAAAATGTTAGTGGCTGGTGCCTATCAGGAAGTTTGTCATACATACTTGAAGTGCTGTGTGAAGTCTAGGCAGCATAGTGTGTAGTACTAAAGATACGCAACTACACTGACTTTTCCCCATTTTTTTGGTGTTGTCAAACAAAAAATATGTTTACCTTTCTACCACTACAGTCATAAGAACATAAAATATGGAAGGTTTCATAAGTTTTCTCTTTTGGGAATTGCCAGTTCAGCATTTCTTCTGAATTTTTAGTTATTCCTTGTCAACACCTACATGTTAAAGACCAGTAACACGTTTTTCACATTCTCCTCAACTGTTTGTAACTTGAATAAAGTTTTAGGTGGAATGCAATGCCTGTGCAGAGCTTGTTGCATGGTTGCTTAGCATAAACAAACTATAGGCCAAGCAGCTGTTTTGTACCATAGTCCAGCAGGTGTTCTGCTGGGAGGGCACAGTTATAAGTACCAAGCAAGATCTGGGAATGTATGGTGAAAAGAGGTGGTTTTTTTTAGGAATTTTTATAATAATTGCTTCATATTCACTTTAGCCTATAACACTCTAGTTGCTATTGGTTCTAAAATCATAGAGGTTGCTTTCTAAATGTTGGAGTTTGTCAAATCTTTATAAATAATCTTTCTTTTTTTTTTTTCTTTTATCTCCAGGAACTCGCAAAGTGAACCTCACATCCTGGCATCATGACAAAGGCCAGGCAAACTTATCAAATATGACATTCAGTGATGGAAAGCTAATTGTTAATCAAGATGGATTTTACTATCTTTATGCCAATATTTGTTTTAGACATCATGAAACTTCAGGAAACTTGACTAAAAGAGGGCTTCAGTTGATGGTTTATGTGATTAAGACAAACCTTAAAATAAGGCGCTTTGATGTGTTGATGAAGGGAGGAAGCACCAAATACTGGTCAGGGAATTCAGAATTTCATTTTTATTCTGTAAATGTAGGGGGATTTTTTAAATTAAAATCCGGAGAAATGATAAGTATCCAGGTATCAAACCCGTTGCTACTGGATTCTTCACAAGAAGCAACTTACTTTGGAGCATTTAAAGTTAGGGATTTAGATTGAATCTTTCTTTAGTGTGCTGAAAATTTTTTGAGTTTTTAGTTGTCCAAAAACAACTTGAAGAACTGAAAATCTTCTGCCACCCAGTTACATCTGTATAAGCCATATATCTCTAAAGACACATTTTTGTCCCATGCAGATTCCAGCAGGAGTCCTGGAAATATATGGAAGGGCAAAATTACACAGTTCTCCTGATGCAGTCTTAAAGCAGTTTTACTTCATTTGTCTCCACTGGCCTCACTGGAGTCATTGTGCCTTTTGCATTGATGTATTGAAATCAAAACAATTAATATTATTGAGCTTCTGTTGCCAAGTTCTGCCCTCGTTACCTTTGCTAGTTTTGGTGCAGATGTAGAGCAGGACAGAACTTGGCTCCCAACTTGCTTTTAGGGGCTCCATTTTGCTTGGGTTGAGTGTTCTGACCCTGAGACAGCAAAGATGGTGAAAGTGTGACTAATCCCATTGCATTTGATGTGGCTTTTCAGATGATGAGTTAGGGCTGGTTATGCTTTGCTGGATTAGGGTTGGAGAGCTCAGACCATGGCAGAAATGGCTTGGAGAACACTTAAACAGTCCAACTTAACAGTTACCTGATTAATAAGGCCATTCCAGGAAGAAGGGAGATCATCTGGTCTTGCAGTTCTAAATAGTTAATTACAGGTCATGTTGTTATTGTTGCACAGTTAATTGCAAATATAGATTGCCAAAATATGACGTGCCTTTAAAGTGTTACTTTGTGCCAGAACCTGCAAATACATTTTTTTAAACAAAAAGTATGTATTTTTATATTCTGTAATATCTAAAGTTATATTTCAGGTGTAATGTTTTGTGTAAAAAAAATGTAAATTATATTGTCCTATTGTATTTGATACAAAATATTTAAAATCTCTTGCTGTTTGTATATTTAATGTTTTAAACTGTTTTTATGTACAGACTTGTTAAACTCATGCACTTTTTAATCCCAATGGGAAAAAATGCAGCTATAAGAGATTGTTTGCAATTAGCAAATGTAATATATATCTTTGTACTTCTTAACTTAATACATTTCTTTCAAACTTGTCAGTATTAAGGGAGACGAAATCATACCAATGCCATGAGTAATTATACCAGAATGCTGGTCACTGGGTGCCTTTCAAAACCTGGAGGGTAATTAAGCTGGCATTATGTAAAAATGAAATAAAAAGAAATGTAGTAAGCCCTAGAAATGTTTTAGGGGTATTTATAGTTATTGAGCAGGCATGTTTTCCTACAACAAAATCTGCCAGTGTTAAATCCTGCAGTTGAGCAGTAACTTTTTTATCTTAGTTTCCTGAAAAAGTGAAGCTTATGTCATTGCATTGCCTGTTCTTGTCTCCCAGTGTAGCTTTTAAAACTCTGCACCCTTCTGCCAGCTTTGGCAGATGGATGGCAGAGTTAAGAGATATTCTTGCAGGTTTTATGAGGACAGACAGCTGAGAACACCTCAGCCATTTATACATTAGTCAGTGGCTGGCCACTGCTGATTTTAGCCAGGAGATGACCTGGGGAGACTCCTGCAGTGAGTTGTCGCTTGTACAGTGCTTGGCCAAGAGAGGTGGGTGGGTGGAAATTGGGGGAGGGGGGTACAGGGCCAGGGGGGAGGGCTGCAAATACTGAGGTGATATCTAGAGCACATCTGGACAGGGACAGCAACTTGTTGGGTAGGAGGATGAGGGAGGGTGTTGAAGTGTTTGTCTGCTCTATGGATGATGTGGGGAAAGCCCACTATTTATTGCAGTAGGAATCAAATCTGTAGGAATTGGGGCTTCATACAAATCCTCAGGCTTTTAAATTTTTTTTTTTTGTTAAAGGAACTGAGTTGAATTCAAGCAATTATTTTATACTGTATAATAAACATTTCTTTTTGATGTTAATATTGTTTTCTTACAAAATATATTTCTAAGAAAAAACCAAACTTTGTGATTTCTTTATTTTCATGTGTACCCATATTTATTGTGCAGCTTTGAGAATTCTATTCAGAATTCAGAATGTAAAGGCTGGGTATGGTATATAACTCACTCAAGAAAACAGGCATAAATCAACTATTTTGAGACAATTACAATGAATTTTATGGAGTTTTTATTTGGTTTCAGATCTACATACACCACTTTCAAGTTAGATTATATTTTTAGGGTTTGGAAATTCAGCTGAAAATGAAGGCTTCCCATGATGTTTCACATACAACATTGTCAGTTCAAACCCACAAATGACTGAGGAATCTGGTGCTTTTATTTTTTTATTTTCAGGGGCTATAGGTCACCATTATTTTTTCCTACTATAAAGATGTCCAGTGGCAGGCTGGGAGAAAAATGTCTGTTCTGTGTCCTGGGGATTTAAGTCACCCTCTGGGGAGGTAGAGGTGTGGGTTCCAGTGGTTTGAAAGTAAAGTTAGACTTAGTACCTGATTTTAGCAAATGCCCACAGATGGTGTGATATGAAGGAGGGGAGCCACCAGCACTAAATGTCACCCAAATGTCAGTGGCAGTGGGCTGTGAGTGTGTTCTGGAGAAGGTCACAGGACCTGTAGCATGTGTTGAACCCCTGAGCCCAGACTTGTTGGTTGCCTGTGCATCCTAAGCCACCAGAGCTGAGACAATGGCTCCTGAGGCTCAGCTTAGCATACATGTTCTCAATAGGAGGGCTGTAAGCATCTGAATTTCACAATACAAAATGAGGCTTTAAATTTCCCTTGTGCGACAACTTCGGAGCTTAAATGGTTTGAGGGTTGAGGTGGTTTTTGTTTTTTTTTCTTCCTTAGGATCTTCAGGCTGCAAGTTTTCCAGCACTGTGATAAACTGGGTGGAAGGGTTGTGATAATGTCCTCATGGGGCTTTTTAGGCTGCTGTGAGAGTAACAATTAGAAGCCAAGCCCTTACTCTGCTCTCTGCAAAATAGAAATCAAGTAAGAGATCTCATAATTCTGCCTGTCGTGCCTTGGTACCTTCTTAGTCTTTGTGCATTCAAAAGGAAGCTCCATGTAGACCTCTAGGTGCAGTTTGACTTTGCTTTTTATATCAGAGTAGCCACAGATTGAAAAGCTTCAGTGGTGTCATTTGAGGCCACCTGGGCACGTATTCCAAGATGATGGAAGCTGCCTGCACTACCACTGACCTTCCTAAAACCAAGTCTTCTCCCTGCAGTGTCTTTTCCTTGGTGTCTGCTTCATCAGAACACAATTAATTAAAAGAGCAGACTAATCAATTAATGGAGGGAGTTACCTTGAGAAGAGGGGGAAGTGCTCTAGGCCAATAAAAGTACCTGTGACTCTTATTTTATAATCTTCAAAAGATAATTTTGGTCTGTGGATAGAGGGTTATTATTTGCTGAAAATTGAAGTTAAAAAAATCTTACTTGGAAGTAGTTTATTTGCAATTCAGGGTATTTGTGTGCATGTAAACATCTGTATATTCTTACCATGTTCTTGCTAAGTTAATTTTTATACATGGGGTTATGGTTGCATATTTTGGCACCTAGGTACTTCCCCCCCTCCTTCCCAAGCTTGCTCCAGCCAGTGGCTGTTTCTTTTTCTGTCTATCCCACTTCCTTTTCTCTGGCTCCTTCCAGCTGCCAGTGTGTTCTGCTCACCCCACTTACTGACTTGCAGCTCCTTTTCCTTGTTGTAGCAACTGCCTGGTTCAGATCTAGGTCTACTCCCCTTTTTCTGGCCCACTTTCAGGTAGCTTTGCTGTGCCTTTTCATGGAAAATAACAAGAATTTTGTTTTTCAAAAAGAGTTTTGAACCACTGGTGCAAGGACTGATCTGAATAGGGATGAAGAAAAGTAGCGGGGAATAAGGAACCAGCAGGTTGGACACACACGAAGCAGTCTGTGCTGTCTTTTGGTTTGATATACCAGTTTTGGAGGGCTCCAGACAATAACCACATATTTTTATTCTGGTGTTAAAAAATTAGTCTGCAGCAGAACTTAATACAGATGGCAGTGTGCAGCATTTTGCTGTGGTGATTGGAGAAAAATCACACCTAAACCAGAAAATGCTCTTATACACAGGCAATTTCTTGTTCTTTCTCCCTCTCTGTATTGGTGTCTTGTCCTGGTTGCTGTATTTGGGATCACAACCTGCACACTTTGGCAACTGTTTATTTTTTTTTTTTAGCTCACTGGAGTCTGACCCTGTAGATCCCATGCCATTGCCTAATATCTCCATGTGTGACTAGCTCCAAAGTAAAGCTCAGTCTTGGAAAGCTGAGAAACCTGTGTCAGCTTGAGGTTGTTTGAATCAGATTTCAAAAACTTCTTGGCAACTCCAAATGTTTTTTCCTGGTTTTTTTTTTAGCTTTAAGTATGGATGTGCTGGGGTTTCTAGCTGTGTTTCCAAGGAAATATTTGTGCTGGGGTGGAGGTGAGGGCTTGGGTGTCTTTGATTTAGTGCTGTCTGTTCACAATCCATTTTATGAAGTTTAGGGAGGGCGTATTTTCCTTCCATTTGTTCAGGGCTTGAGTCATGGGCTGTTTTACTGCCTGCTCTCTTGTGCCACGCTGCTTTTCCCCAGACTGCACATCACCAAATGCCAATCAATTTATGCTTGGCTGTGACAGAAGACAAGCAGGAACTCCAATTGCTTTCAGCTCCCTACCTGCTGCAAGTCACAAAGTGATAGGTTCATTTTCCCAGCCTTCTGGATGGGATCATGATGTGGCTGCTTCCTCATCCTGTAGCTTCCAAGCTCCCTACCTGTCTGTATTATCAGGAGTGAGTAAGGATGCCTGGTGAGTGGCTTTGGGGACCCCAGCTCCTTAAGGAGAAAATTCCTAAATAGGATCTCCTCCCCTTGTCCCCTCCACCACAGGTGATAGATTTTGGAGGCACTGAAACATGATCCCATGGCAGATAAATTTTGGGAAACTTCAGATACTCTCTTGTACATAATTTTTTTACTTCATATCCCATCAGTGTGAAGGATTTTAACCTACTTTTTACAGTTAATTGGGATGGGTGTAGTGTTTGGAATTTTTTTCCTTGCTGTGTCCCAAAAGAACACTAGATGCTGCAATCACAAACTTCCATGGACACATCACAGTTAAAATCAGTTCACCACAGATGCTGGCTATGAGTGCAGAGTGGAGAAGACCTTCCTTGCTTGTCCACAGTTTACTGTTGTGCCTGCTCTGACCCCAGTGTGGGCTCTCCACGCTGCTGGCATCCCAGTGAATTGATGTACAGCAAATGTAACCTGTTCATGCTTCTTCTGCCCTCTGGGAACTAGTAACACATGACACTGCTTTAGTTAGCACCCATTTGCACATTGTCTACTCTTGCTCTGTGTAAACATCTCCCAGATATGAAGTTTTCTGTGTTACATACAAGTTTGACCAGCTCCCTGCTTGACCTGTAGCTTTTTGCAATGTTTGTCTCACTAAAAGTTTTTTTTTTTCTGCAGTGCAGTATCACATGCAGTGACACATCTAAAACAAAACAAGGTCCATCTGGTTTAATGTTTTATCACTCATCATGGCTCCAGATCTTGCTCTGGGAAAACATCTGCAGTTCTGGAAATGGATAGTTAGGTTATTTCTGTCCTGCTAACTGGAAGAGGGCTGGAGTTACGAGGCGCTGAGTGGATGACAGCCTTGCAGCTTAAGCCAGCTTCCCTCTTAAGCAGAAGATCCTACCAAGCTCCAACCCACTAAGTTGTGTTTTCATCACATGAAACTGAGCATATGTGCTGCACAGCCCAGGGCTCGACAGAGAGGGCTCCTCCAAGCAGGTCAAGCATGAGAGCTAAAATAAACCCGTGTGGGCAGCAGAGCTCCAGGACTGAGCCTCTGCCTTTTCTTTTTACTTTTTTTTTTCTTTTAATCTATCACTGTCAATAGAGAATAGTAAATTAAAGAATACTGTGGTAGAACAAAGCATTTTTAATTTGTTTGCTATTTCCTGAGAGCAACTGTTGAATTTACTGCCTGTTGTCACCTGTCACCTGGAAACGTGTAATTGAATTACTGTTTATGAATCTGCATTTTTCTCTAAAATCTAACAGACCTATCATACCACTATGTAAAAAGATAATTTTATTTAAACCTCATTAGTCTTATTGTATATTTAAAAAGTAGTGTTATGATTACTATTTTTCACTTACAAATGTTTTGGACTGTAGTCCAGCATTCTGCTCCCTGTAGCACTTTATTCTATTCTTGCTTTGATATCTGGCTATTTTTTTTCAGTTTGGCTTAAAATTACATTTAAAAAACATTTTTTATCCCCAAAATATGAGCCAAAATATGCTCTATGATTTATTTGAAAATATCTAAACAAATTTCCTCAATTTTACTCTTGTCCTCTGGTATATGCCATCTGCACACTTGCAGAATTGTGCTGATGTGTGAGATTGTGAAACAAAGCAGCTCACATAAAAAAGATAATTGAGAACTCTATTGGCCCAGCTGTGCTGTGAGACTTGCTGAATGTGAAAAATTCCTCCAAAATACATAAATTGCTTGTTACAATTCATTCAGTTTTATTAATCCTGGTTAATATTACACTGGTAAGAAAGGGCTGAGCTCCCCAATTTTAAATCAGTAGATATTTTCATGCTGACATCAATAACATTATCATAAATAGTTTTATATGAGATAGTTTCTTTTGAAGCCTTTTTTGTCTGGTCACTATTTTAATATAGGCTATATGTATATATATATATATTTAATATTTGTCACTGTGCAGTGAAAATTGCTTTAATACAAAGCAACAATGCAAATAATGTTCCTTCTATTATATCTATTTCAAATATAGCATCTGCAGTATGTGTAACTGAGGATAATTCAGCCCTGAGAATAATATTTGCTCATTGGTGACATACCTTGTTTTTGTACCTATTGTGAGGTCTGTCATGAATAAAGATTATTAACTTGTTTGGGAATTTTTGTGCCTGTGTGAAAAAGATGATATCAAATGTCTCTGAAAACATCTACAACAAATGAATAGGTGGTGGAAATGTCTTTGCTCATAAAATGTTCAGAATGACCCATCTTTCCTCAGCATCCCAGCCAGAAACAGGCCAGCAATAGGCACAAGGGCTTCTAGGTGCTCCATGCCAAGTTTTGAGGGTATAATCTAGTGAGGGAGAAGTAATATGACACACCTGACTTGCCAGAGGTTTTCACACTTCCATATCTAAGGCACTTGCATTGCGTAAGGTAAGACCCAGGCAGAAATTCTGCTGGTAATTCTCCTGTTAAGGAGGCTTTTTTGTTCTGCTTGTGTTGTTTTTGCCAGGTATTGATGATGCTTACAAAACTGAAAGGAGGCTCCAGCCAGTATCCGCTGCTCCTCTTGCGAGCCAAATGCCCGGGAGCGCAGATGGCCTTGATGACCATTATGGGCTGGAGACACATTCAATGAAAAGTAATTTAAGTTCTTACAGAAAAAGAAAAAGTATACGAATGTGGGTTTGTTCCCAACACGAGACAGTCTGAATCAACAATGGGAATGGGCCGGTTACCAAAGAGTCTGCTGGAGCAAGTTCCCACTGCCAGGGCAGGATCTCCTCTCCCTCTTGGCCATTAGAGGGAGGAAAAAATAACAGACTATAAGAGCCACTAAAATAAGGACCAACACCAAGAATGCACCATGGGTTTAATACCAGCTCCTCCTCTCAAAGTAATTATAGTTGATGCTGCCCAATGGTTACAGATGAACTATCTTTCATCGTTGGCTTTTGTTTGGAATCAGTAGTTTGGGTTGAGTATCAAGACCAGCACTCCCTGGTCGGCTTCTCACAGAGAGTAAAACAGGACTGAAGGTGACAGGGAGCGTCATGCTGCTTCACCCACGGAGACAGGCAGCTGAGTCTGGGCTACACCAAAGCCCTTCCTACGGGTTCGTCTCACATTATATAACCTTTATCCAAAAGTCACCACAGTACTAATATCAAAGTGTGAAAAGACCAGGCTAACCGAAATACTGGTATTTCTCATATTATCAACTCCTGTGTACTCGGAAATGTGGTATTTGCTAAAAATGTATTGGTAAACTCTGAAGTTTTCTTTGAATTTCATGGTGTGACCTAGATTTAGGTGATGCAAGTAACCCTTGAAATACCATTTTCACCTAACTCATTCCTACTTATCTGCAAAGTAGATGACATATGACCATCCCTATGGCTCGCCCATACTCGTGTTTGTAGGGCATTAATTTTTATTAACAGGAAAATTAACTCAGTATGTGCCTCTGAAAGCTCAAATGCTGCATCTCTCCTAAATTTCAGTGCTGCATGTTTTGGTGTTTCTTCTGCTATGGAAGTGAGACGTTTGTTGGGAGTCTGGCTCATCACTCCAAAGCTACTGATGTGATGGATGTGATCATGCATAGCTTTCAGCATAGAGGAACCTCCATTTTAATTACAGCAGCACTCCCTTGGTTAAACAATACAAACTTTTCTCTCTAGTATTATTCCTCTTCACCTGTTTGGATGTGACAATGAGCACTGCTGTCAGGTATTTAAGTGTCTAAGGCAGAACATTATTTAATGCAGTGAAAAATTTGGAAAAGTAGTGGGAAACGACGTGGAGATCTCTGCAAATGGTCATCAGCAGTTAGGACAAGCTCATGAAGGTTCTGATGCCTTTGCTAGAGTTGTGATGTGCTCTGCTAGAATCACAGCATTTAAGAGGAAAACTTTCTGGCAGCTACCAGAAAAGCTGCCAGATCATTTCCATGTAGAAGACCCACCCTCACCATCTGTCTTTGCTTTCAAGGGTGCATATTTTGCTATTTTGGACTTGCTTAGAACTGCCCCCATCTGGGCAACCTGCTAATCCAGGTAGAGATGCAGAGAAAGCATGCCAGTGCTCTCTGTCCCAGTGGTAATAGGTCAACTGCAGTGCTAACATCAAGCCACAAATCAATCCAGGCTCTGTATAAAACAGGGCATTTGCTCAAAGTTCAGAGGTGCTTAAATATTCAGCCATGAAGTAAAGAGACCAGAAAAGCAAGGAAACGTTTTCCTCCCTCATTGCGTATTGTTTGTGTGAGAAGGAAAAAATTGGCATCTGTGCACTCCCCACACCACACCATGGTTCTCCCAAGGTTGTTCCAATGTCAGCAGTGCCAGCCACTATTTGTGCTCAAGCTTCCCAGCCACAGGGCTACCCAGCTGGGCCTTCAGTGGTGAAAAAAAGTGGTCTTTAACTGGCCTTCAGATGATCATCCTTTGCAGGGTTCTACAGAAGTTCCCTCAGGCCTTTTTTAATCATTGGGGCTAAATCTAGGATATCCAGTACCTCTAATTTTTTTTTTTTTTGGTCCTGAGATTTCCAAATTAGGCAATACTGTAAAGTTTTAAGGGGGCGTATTAAAAGGAGCAATGATCCAAGGCAACAATCCAACTCACTTTTGGTGAAGAAAAGATTCCCAAATTTTACAATGCTGAGTTCAGTGCATGCAGGCTACCTGTGAAACTAGGTCACATCTTCAAGCTGTAACTTAACTAGGTCACACTTTCTGACTAGTGAAGAGGGGGAGTATGAGTTTCAAAAGCTCGTAAATTATCATTTCCTGGAAAAGACCCAACGCGATGAAGTGCTATCCAAAAATCAACCAAGCCAGCCTGACACATAAGAGGAAGTTCATAAAACATCACTTTATCTTGCTCTGCTTCATGAAAATGGAAATGTATTTCCTTTTCAAAATAATTGGTGCTGCAAACATTGATGCCGCTTATGGTTTTAGCTGAGTAATTTAAAGTTTTCTGAGCAGGAACATTCAACACAGACTTTTCTGGTTCCATTCCTATAAATTGCATAAGTAAGGGAGATGTTTGCTGTGGCAAGTTTGAAAGACACCTGGGTTTGCAGGGGTCAGAGGAGAAATTTAGATCTTTCTAAATTAACCAATGAAACATTTTGACATTAAGAATCCGCACAAATACCATGCAAAGTCGATAGCTCTCGGAAATTATGCATGAAAAGTGGAATACTCAGTGAGTTCTTTAGACTCAGTAATGGGAGAAGCAGCCTCAGATGCTCCCCACGTCTGTGGAACCAATTGACCAAAACTAACACTTCTGACAATTTGACATATCTGTGCCAATTCTTGCAAGCATTGATTTCTGCACAAGAAAGGTTTGATATCTACCGGTTCTTCTTAACATTCCCAGTGAGTCCTAACTCAGTGTCATAGCAAACAGTAATGGACAGTATTTAGGACCATAAATAATACACTTGGCCAGAAGTATCTGAATAAGTAATAACAACTGCAGTGACTGATCTGCCTGAGATGTTTGAAGCTGAATTCAAGGGTTTAGCTACTAATTTTACAGAGAGCTGAGCACTGAAATTCTTTCACTGTCCTAGAAAAACTCAGTCCTCTGAATTTTCCTGTTTGCTGTGTGGAATGAGAAGTGTACATACTATAAGGAGTGTGGGGAAGAACAAGCAATGCTGGGATGGCTGTTGAAAAGAGATAAAACAGAACCACATTCTCCCCAAACAGGACCTTAGTCCAGCCCCAGTCTGGTGAGGGAAGACTCCACTTGAGTCTAATACCTGCTAACTTGCACGACAACGCGTCTCTGCTCAGGGGAAACCCTGCAGCTGGCAGGCTTGAGAATGCACGCCAGGGACTTTTGCTGCCTTCATTTTCTCTCCTTGTGTTGGCTGCTTGCTCACACCCTGCTCCATGTGGCATCTCTGCAACCCACCTCTGCTCAGTTCAAGGCCCTCCTCTCCTCCATACCCTGTCCCTCTCCCTCTTTCTTACCTTGCCCGGGGGTCCCACAGCAAACAGTCTGCCACACTTCAGAATCCCTGCGTCCATTTGGCACTGAAAGTCTTTGCCACAATGAGTTCCTTTTTGGTTTGCCTCTGCTGTGAATCCTACCTGCCTCCACCAATGCCCTTTCTGGTGCCTGTAACCCCTAGTCTGGTGAGCTCCTTGGTTAATCCTTTGGCTTTGCTGTAATAATTGTGATCAAAGCTAACAATGTTTTGCATGGAGCTGAAATAACTTGTCCAAGTGGGTCAGTCAATGAGATAAATGGAGTTTTTTTGACCCTTATTTGTACACACTGGAAAGCTTTCCCTCTCTGCAGCACATACAGGACAGCACACATCCCTCTAAGGGAGGTGAGGGTTATTAATCTTCCTCTCTTCTTCCCCAGTATTTGGGGAAGCACTGATTAAGATGACTAAGAACTTGTATATCCTCTCAGGGTCCTTCTATCTCTTGTGTTTAAGAAGATGTTAGCCCCACTTCTCCGGTGAATGACCCTGGAAAGATCTTTCCTCCTTTATTTTTTTGGATCTAAAATCTAAATACTCTAAGATCAAACCAGACTTCTATTTCCTATCAGTCTTCTCCTCACCCCAAAACACTCAAGATCCCCAACTGAGATGTACCAGTTGGGGATCTTGAGTGTTTTGGGGTGAGGAGACCAGATTTAGGGACCTTTTAGGGACACATCTCATTGCTTCTTAGCAAGCAAGGGGTAGATACTGAGATATTTGCAGTTTCTGGTTTGGCCTCAGTTGCGGAGCCAAAGGAAGTATCTGCATTAACCAGGATCTCTGCTGCTTATCACGCTCTGAGCCAGCATCCACAGCCCTTAAGCTGCACCAGAAATCAGCCACTGGCAGACTGGAGTGGTATAGCACAGCAAGGCAGCTGTGCTACCTAGAATTTCCTCTTCATTTGAAATACATCATAAAAAATCTGAGGCAGGAAATGGGTTATCTGGTAAATGATGCTGTTATCTGGTATAACCTCAGCACATGCTAGAATTCATTGCCTGCCTTCTAGACCTGGAAATCAGTTCAATTGTGTCAAGCTGTTATTCACTTAACTTCTTCTAGTAAAGCTGCAGACATTCACACTCCACTCTACTTTGTTATCTGTGGGTTATTTCTCCAAAATGCCACTTTCACCTAGGAGCTTAAATTCTCATAATGCCAATGCAAATTAGGCAGCAGGGTTCTGATCAAATATATACATACATGTGTGTATATATATATATATATATGTTCTTAAATGTTTTTTAGATATACATTCACAAATGAAAATTCTCACTTCTAAACTAACTGTTAATTTTGTAATTTTGTTTCCCTGGAACACCAGCAGCATGAATGGCTCGAAGAAAATTCTTGTGCTGGCTGATAAAACATATCCCTAATAAATGTTGAAGCATTATGATGTCAGAGAAACACTACCATTAACTGCCTGGATAAGATGGACTGCTGCTAGTAGGGCACAATGGTCCTCAGCCTTTGAAGTGCCAATCATGTGAGGATTAGGTTTCTGAGACATTTTAAAATCCCATTTTAAATCTTTATACCACCACAGCGGTCCAGGCAGACCTGTTTGTTCCTGGTGGGTACAGCTTTCAGTGGCAAATCCCAGGTTTCTGGGGTCACCCCACAGATGCCTTCCAGGAGCAGCCACAAGTTGTCAGGAGCAGGGGAAAACAGGCTACTGCTGTGCTCCCAGAAGATGAGAGCCCAGAGGGAGACATCACCTCTTCCAGTGTCAAAAGGAGTAAGGAGGGCTCAGAAGATGCTGTGAGCTCCCCCAGCCAGTAGACATGTCTTGGAGTGGTCTGAAGCAAGGTCCTGGTCTGTGCCAAAGGGTATGGCTGTGCTACTGAATAAAGAGGGGCAGGGTGAAAGTTTGAGCACAGGCTCCTGTGCTTTGTGTGCTGTCTGCCTGTGGCTCTGCTGTTTGCTGCTGCAGCCCTGCTCTGCACGGGGCAGAGCTCTCTGCAGGATGGCCTGGAGCCCACCTGCAGGCTTGGCCTCACACTCATCCCTGGAACTCTGCTCTGTACCAATGTGGCCTGAAGGACTCGGCAGAAGCAACTTGTGGTCATCCTGGCCTGGAGACTGATGGTTCCTCAGAAGGAAAGCCTTTGGATTAAAAAAAACCCAGCAACCTAAACCAACAAAATACACGAAGTAGAGATGGAAGTTACAAGAGATATCAAGAATCAAGGCAACCTCACGGGGAAGGTTTCTGGCTGCTCATCTGAAGGCTCCTATTAGTGGGTGTCAGGTGAAATCCACTGGCAGTTTCCATGTTGCTTGGGGGTAGGGGGACATGTCCCCATAGCTCCAGGAGCTCTAGCAGGGGCTGCCTACCCTTCCTTCCTGCCCTGTGGCTGCAGATGAGCAGGATCCAGCAAGGCAGAAGGATGATGAACTTAGTTTTGCTTGCAGGGCATGTAAATGAGGAAGAAGAGCTGACTGGAAACCAAAGGAGATGAAGTGGGCTTTAGCTTCCCCCTTGGCAGGCTTTGGTTGATTTGACATTGTGCCACCATGAAACACAGCTGAAAGAGCTTTCCAAGTCAGCAGCTGGACTGCTGTCTGCTCAATTTGCTTGAGAGAAAATCAAAACATTTTTGAACAAAATTGAAAATTTTCTCATGCAAAATTGCCCTTTTTTTATCTTCTGAGGACAATGTTATTTTTCCACTGAAGTAATTCTATCCATCTCTGTGTTGTTGGTGCAAGGCTGACATAATAAACTGTGAAGCAAGAACTCTGTGTGAGGTGAATCTCTCGAGGATGTGTAAGTCCAGAGAGTCATAACTATTCAAGATATTTTGCTCCTTTTTGCCTTTCACACTGGTTTCAGCCATACTTCCTTTTGTCATGTTCTCACAATGTCTTTATCTTCTTTCCTGACAGCCTGTCAGCTCCCTCCATTCCTGTGTCCCGTTTTGACATTTGAGCTTGGCATTTCCCTGTTCAACCAGGCTGGCCCCTCCTGCTGTATCCATGCCATGTGTTCTGCCCATTGGGCTGGACTATTATTGTGCTTTAAAGTGGTTTTTCGAAGCCATCTCTCCTGGGATCTCTGAACAACCTCCCACAAGATCCTGCCTACTGCTGCCCTGAAAAAAAAAGTTGTTGTCCACTCTCCTTCCATTCATAATAAATTTTTCCACCATTTGTCTTCCGCACTTCCCCAAGGGTCATAGGCTCTGTCAACTCATGGTCCCAACAGCCAAGGGTGCTCTCAGTTATCACATCCTTGATTAGTCATTCATTGTCCACAAGCAGCTGCACTGGCTGAACTCCTCCCTAGATGTTCTGCCTGTTAAAATTGCTCTCAATGCATCCTAGAAATCTCCCGGCTTGCCTGAGCCCCACAGCAGATGCTGGAGTGGGTAAACCTCACCTTGAGAACCAGATCTTGAGACAAGAGAGTTCATCCAGTTGTTTAAAGAAGGCACCACCTCTTCTTTGATTCTTGACATTTTTATTGTAACTTCTAATCTGTAGCAGATGCCTAAGGTAGCATCCCCCTGGCTGACCCAGGGCTTTCAGCATTACAGTAATGTAGAAAAGAACAATTTGCACATGTTGCATCCCTGCCAAACGGTGCCAAACAATGCATTCTTGTCACCAGAAAGCAGCTGGATACAACATTTATTATTGAGAACCAATTCAAATGAAAGACTTTGCACACAGAAACAATACATGCAAGCCCCTGAAGAGTCTGCAGATGAGAAAGATAATGATTTGCTCTTGAGCGTACACCAGCTCTAATGAAATTTTGATTCCATTGACTACGAACTCAAGTCAGGTTGGCAAACACACAAACCCTGAATTTAATCAGGCCTTTTACTGTTTGCAAAGCAGTAAATGATATGCTTGGTAAGCAGAGTAGGCAGAGCTGTGTGCTGATCTCTCTGCAATGTGGTGATGTGTGCCATGCACAACTGGGCCGTGGCCACTGCTGCCAAACTCCTCTGAGTAAGAGAATGGGGCATATCAATTTACAGAGAGAGTACATCAGACCTCAAACTTTCTGTATCCTTGGGAAAATATTAAGAAATTCAGCATCTGGTGACAGTAAGAAGAAAAATGTAGAGCAGAACAATGTTAGCTGGAGAACGTTAATCTGAAAAGAGAATCATCACCCAGAACATAGCTAAGGTAAGGAATCTGGAGATCCCCAAATTAAATGGGTTTGTTTTGGATCCCTGTCCAATTCATGGTGCTTTATAATCTAAGTCTCCTTTCCCTGAAATATCACTTTGTCTGTAGGTCTTTCATAGAGAGATGTTAAGTAGTATCTTTATCTGGAAAACTAACAGAGTAAACTGTCTCCCCACCACACAGCTGTGCGGGAAAAAGAAAGGAGAGAGCACAGAGACAGGAGATGCACAGGAATGTGTCTGTCAAAGAAACCTTGGGGTTGTACTGCTGAACCTCAGAGGCAATGAACCCCCACTAATTTCTGACACTTTAAGAGTTTAAATATCATTAAAATCAGTGCAAAAAAAGAAATAATTTTGTTTTGCCCTCCAGCCTGAGCTCAGGCTTTGTGTGCCTGTCTGTATTCTTCAGTTCCTGACTGCAACAGTAATGGCTTCAAGTGTCAGCACTTCTTCTGTCTCTGAATATTCTGCCTTCTTGTCCTTGCTTACTCGGGTGGATCCCGAGGCAGGACTGCAGAGTCTGCACAACACTCAAGGATTTAATGCCATGTCTCCAAGGAGGTCAGGGAAGGAGCTGCCAGGGCTTGACCTTCTGATCTCATAATGTACTGGAGTCATGCAGAATTACTGAATAATAAGCCTTGAGAGGTTATGTTAATCATGACTAAACACAGCCATGATCAATGACCATGCTGCCCAATTCAGGTGCAAATTATTATTTAACATTTACCTGGAAACAGATTGACTGGTGTTCTCTCTCCTTATACAGTCCCTTCTTGGCCAGAGTGCTCCTGCATGTTTCAAGAGCTGCCTGATCCCTCGTTATGATCCAGGGAGTTGTTTGCTTGCTTACAACCAGCCACGATGCAGCTGTAATGGTGATGACTGTAATGCACAAATATCACTGGTAAGGGCAGCACTTTTCTGTCATCCTCTAATTAGCCCTCAACCTTGTATGACTCTATCTTTTTAGAATGATCAAACATCCAATCTTCTTTCAAGGTTGGATTAGATTTTCATAGGAGTTTTGAGCACCCAACTCTTAGCCAAATGAGCATATAATTACAGATAAAAAGCTATGAAATTTGTTGTGGCATTCAGAAAATGTTAAGGCAGTGCCTGAGAGACAGAGGTGGTGGTGTTTATGGCTTGGAAGGCTTGTTCTGATGGGGCTGGAGCTCATTTTAGGCCCTTCTTCTCCTCACAGCTATGTGTTGAAATAATTAATCCCAACAGAGGTGGAAGTGTGGATCACAGTGGGAAAGCCTGTATCCATTGGGTGAAGGTTATTTATGGAGATTCCATTAGAAAACCTATCCTAGAAGTTTGCAGTCTGATACTGCATGTAATCCATTTGGATGTCATGTTGGTAAAATATGAAGCTCTTACCCCTTACAGAAACGAAAACATTGCATTTCTACGTTACTTTCACTTTCCGTGTGTTTCCAAACACAAAAATTCACAAGAAATATTCAGCCATCCATCTGTCTTGACAGGAATTACATCCAGCAGGGTGGTGGCGCAGGCAGTCTCAGAAACAGGCATTGTTCTGCACCTCATGCTGCTGGAGCCTGGGATGCCACAGCAGAGAAGTGATCAGCTGCAGAACCTGGATGGAGAATTTCAGGCTTTGAGTCCCTATCACTACCTCTCAAGAGACAGTAAAGCTGATACCCTAAAATCACCTGCCACATGGATACATGTGCACACACATTCCTGTATAACATTCATACCTTACTTGTATCTGGAATTTAACATATGTGGAGTTTAAGCGGTGCCCAAAAGATGGCACTGTTTATTTGTGCTTTTTCCATTCTTAATTGCATACCCTCCTCTAGGCTGGCATATCATCTGACAAAATTAGGACAGGACTATGTACTCTATAGAGAAAAGCAGTACAAATCAAACTATTGCTGCAGCATGGCCTTTCCTATAACCTTTAATGTGCAATATTTTAATGGGAAGGGGCACTTGATGCTGTGTAGAACACTAACTACAAAGCAGTTGCCCTTTTATTTCCATCTAGCATTTTCACCCTAGATGTTTCGAACTCATACGCTTCATTTAATGTCTGGTGAGTGAAGAATGTGCTTCAGTCACTTCAAACGAGAAAGAATTATTGACAAGAGATGGATCAGAACCAGAGTGGTGCCTTGCAGGTCCCTGAAAGTTAGCCTATACATCTCTGCCTGTGCAATAACCATTATCTGTATTCACTGAGAAAACCCAACTAATGCCAAATAGCATGACAGCCAAATTACAGTGAATCAGTTGCCCACATTTTTATTGAAACAGCTAAATCCCAAGTCCTACCTTAACAGCTTGCTGCAGCCATAGAACAAGAGCAAATGTGGAAATACAGTTTACCTTGCAGCAATGAATTTAATGAAAGGTTTGCTGGTACTCATAGCAAATGACAACATTAATCCCCATATCAGCTGTCAGGTTTCTCCAGGCCTTTAAAACTAGAAGGTGTGCCAAACAAGCTGTAATAACAAAACTGGTATTACTAATACCTATGATAATGCCTTATTTTATTAAATCAATGCTCTTTGCTATCTCAACATGAGAGTCACTTCACCTAGGGCTGACCTCTGGCCATTTTCAAGGTAACAAACTTCAGGTGACAGAATACCTGACAGATGGCTGTGATGGCTTTTGACACCACATTTCCCCCATTCAGCTCAATCCAATCCAATCCAATCCAATCCAATCCAATCCAATCCAATCCAATCCAATCCAATCCAATCCAATCCAATCCAATCCAGTCCAATCCATGTTACCTGTGGCTGCTGTATGAAACCAGAGGGTACCAACCACTGATGGCCCAATAGGAAGAAAAACTCCATGACCTCTGTCCCTTGCCAGATCCTCCCTTAGGCCTGGTAGCTCCTGCAGTGGATATATCTGCTCAATGGAGACACAGACAGAGAAAAGCTGCCTTGATGCTGCTCTCCAGGCTGCAGAGCACCAGTCCAGGAGTCAGCTGAACAAATATCCCTCAGACATAAATCTCGAGGCTTGACAGGTATAAGTGGGGTCATAGCTACAGCTGCACAAACATTTTCTGGTCTCTCAGACCTCCTTGGAGCTTCAATGGGAAGCAACCTCCCTGTCCAAAATATATTTCTTCATCATCTGTGTCCTCTTCTGCACTCCATGATATTTCCCTCTTTCCCTTGCTTCTGACTCCCCAATTGCTCAATGCTATGCGTATTTTAAAGAAGTGTGCTGGGCTCAGATGTGCAGAACCAAGACACTTGGCTGCTTAAAACCAGCCTGCTCTGAAGCAGTGTGTGAGCAGAGAGATGGCTTGTGCTCTGGTGATTGCTTCATTGGAAAGGCCTTGCTTCCCAAGGTCAGGAGCCCATCAGCCTGTGTGGGAAATAGAAGATGAAAGGAAAGAAACAGAGGCAGGTTATCTTAAACTCCACCTCTCTTTTGACTGGAGGACTTGTGACCAGCTCTGAGAAAAGGAAATTGCTTGAGTAAAGCTTACTTCTGATTGCCTCATCAGCATGAAGAAGTTTGAGGCCTTGATGGATAGGACGCCAGGAAGGGTCCTATCCATCAAGGAAGGCAATGGACGCAGCTAGCCAGCTGAAAAGCCTCTAAAAAAGAAGAGATATTCAAGCCCCAGGGTTTTAGCTCTCATCCACAGTGAACTGTAAGTTTACTCTAGCAGCTCAATGAACCCCAAAACACCAAACTCTGGGTCCTGGAAGCCACGTGAGCAAACAGAAGATACAAGTCTGATTATTTAGGCTTTAGCTCCAAGGGTCCCTGTATTGCATGTGTTTGGTTTTGGGCATCTGTTTTGTTTTGCTTGTTTGTTTTAACCAGGTTTGTCTAACCAGATGTTCCTGGTCTGTCCCACAATGCTCACAACCACTGAGGGGGTGCCTGGCTTTTGCAAAGAGCTGTTGATGCTTTGTTATTTGTGCTTTCAAATAAATACATAGATAATGCCAAAAGAATTGACATTTGGGTTACATCTGGATGCTCAGTTACAATCATGGGTGGTAAAATTTGTGCTCATAATAATGACCATTGGTTTTGAGAATTTACTTCCACATAGAGTTATAATAAAAATGATATATAGCTCATTTATTCTTGTGTTAAGAAGATCATTTACCATTCAGGAAAAATAGGTTCCTTTTTTGGGGGTAGTGGGGATGGGTGTTTTTTGTTTCAATGACAGTTTCAAGAATCATATGGGTACTGGAAATAAAACCTAAAATTTTTTTTTCTTTTCTTTTATTTCTTGCTCCTTATATCTTCACTGCAATAATAAGGCATTGGAACTCATAATTTAGCTTGCAATTTTGATGATGCTACAAGAGGTAGCTGCAGCTTGCTCTTCATCTATCCGGGCTCTGCAGAACTGAAAACAATAAGCATTTTACTGTGTCAGATAGATCTTGGAAGATACATATGGCCAAATTTCCAAAGTAATGCAGAATTCAGTACTGATGGGAAGTGAATGCCAGTGCTGAAAACTTCAGCCACAGATAGTAGATCCGTGCAGCAGGGCGGAGGCATTTTAAAATCACCCAAATCACCGCTATTTAAGGAGGTGTTTTTCTTGGAATGATTGTTTCAAGGGTTGGTGTAGCAAGGCAGCTCTGAGCTGACTGCGTACACAGCAGGATGTGTAAAGGTGGCTCTGGCACTGCTCCCATCCCTGTGTCTGCAATGGGGGTGAATTTCCCTACACAGAGACAGCTTCCCTAAGGCAGACCTGGGAGCTCAGTATGGGGAAGGCTTGTGGAGGTGGCTGATTTTGGAGCTAGATACGTGCATGGGCAGACTGGCTTGCTGGTGGTGGGTAGAAGTAGAGGAAAAACAAGAAGGGATGTTTGCCTCTGGAAATGCAAGCCCCAGGAGCTGGCATCTGCCTGCTCCCACCCCTGCAGCATGGCTTCCTTGGCTCTCCCAACTGCTGCCTTGTCCTCTTGGAGTCTCCTCTCATCACCCCAGAGCCTGGAGCTGGGAGCAGGGCTGGGACAGTGGTGGTGAGTCTTTGACCTTGCTGTTTCATGACAAGGGCCTTGACTCCTGTTTAAACACCCCCCACCGAGAAGCACTGTTGCTTGACAGGCTAAATTATATTTAAACACAGATTCTCAGCTGGTCTCTTTTCTTCACTCAAGTGGCAAAGGCACACAGTGCAAATAGCTTGATATATTAGCTGAATCTAAGCTTAGCTCTTGTCAGAGGCATTGCCAAGCCTGAAAGGAGGCCTGTCTCTCTCTGGGTTAGGTTTGGTTCATAGGCTGGACACAGGAACGTGGCCAGCACACATGAATTTGAGGCAGGGCTGGTGTGTGGTTTGCCACATGTAGTCAGTTTTTACTGGGCACTGCCTTCTTTTAGAGTATGTGCTTCAGTGACTCACCTTGTAAATCAGCTGTGGTTATAAACTGCTTCCCCATGAAATCCATCTTTTTTTTGGGCTACCACGCCATAGGGGTATATAAGGTGCCCACTGTCCAATCCACACTTCATTTTCAGACAAGTCTTCTCTGTTTCTTTCTTTTGAGAGTGTCTTTCTCCTCTGATACCAGATACTGAAAGAATTGTTTTATGTCATATCTACTCTCTCCAAATAAACAGTGGTACTTGCAGGACTGCCCAGCTCCAGCTGGATGGTACAACCATTCCCTCCTGCAAGCACTGCCTCCAGGGAAGGGGAGAGCAAGGTGTAAGACCTATGCTGAGACATCCACCAATGTCCTAGTGGCTGTCCGGCAGTAAGAAGTTACAAAACTCCCTCACCTGACCCCATCCTTCTTGAGGAAATTGTTCTCATGAAAGTGCATTCAATTTTCACACACCAGGGTATCAGGCATCCAAAAATTTCTGCTAAATCTGGATTACAAAGATAAAGCAAAAGAAGAATAAAAAAGAAGAGGCATTAGACTGCCTTCTCTCTCTCTCTGCTATTTAACACTTTAATCTTCTTGAAGCTTTATTTTTCTTTTTACTGTAATTCTTTAATACAGTCTGCACTGTTTATAATCATTCTCCTTTGTCACAGGTTTAGGCTACCATTTAAGCTACTTTTTTTTACATTAATTACCTGGTTAACTGTAATCTCTCATGAACCATAGACACGTGAGAGAGCAAGCTCTTATTATGAGGCTGTCTTCTTGCCCAGGAAAAGCTACTCACAGCAGTCTGTTTTTAAAAGCTTTATTCAGCAGGTGAGACTTAATTGCCTAAGTCAAGAAACTTCTACCATTTCCTTCCAGATATTAGACTGCAATAGAATGAAAGCCAGTGTCAGGAAAATTTTCTCTGAAAATTTGCAAGATTGATGTTTTGTGTCTTCAGCACATTTTCAACCAGCAAGTAGTGCCAGCTGCTTGGCCTGTGTGTTTCTGCTCTTAGACCTGGAAGCAATCCTCATCTCCAGTAAGCACTTATGTGATCTTGCATCATCTCTTAGCTGAACAGCTGGGATAAATTTATCCAGGAAGGAACAGACCAGACCATTGTCCTGGAAGCCTGGAGACAGAGAGGAGAACTGAGAGCAGTCAGCAGAGCGGTGGTGAGGCTGCTAAATGAATCCTCTGGTTCAGGTTGTAATACTTGGGTCTGGTCCTTTTAGGTGATAAAGTCTCTGGTTTGTGAGAGCTTTGGTGAATATTCACTGCAGTGATGTAAGGAGGAAGAATTCCAGCATGTGCCAGCATAAGACACTATGTTCAGCATCTGAGAGAGCTATTATTGTTGTTTTGTTTATTGGCTTTCTTTAAATGATGCTTTGGAAAGTCTTCATGGGATGCAGCTGTGCCTATCATTGCAGATTTGTGGGCAGGAGTAGGCAGTGCTTTTCTGCAGAAACATCTGAAATGAGCCTAATAACCACAAAATACCTCCTAGAG
This sequence comes from Serinus canaria, assembly GCF_022539315.1. Classification (NCBI taxonomy): domain Eukaryota; kingdom Metazoa; phylum Chordata; class Aves; order Passeriformes; family Fringillidae; genus Serinus; species Serinus canaria. The sequence continues at coordinate 55,159,277 of NC_066313.1, read as the reverse complement.
CAAATAACTCACAGAAATTTCCATTCCAGAATAATATTTTGAAGTAACTGGAGATCATTTCCTTTAATGATCATCACCTTTTCTGGTGCTCAGAATGACTCAGAACCAGCTGCAAGGCTTCTGTGGTACTGCAAACGCTTGAAAACTTATCTTTTGCACGAGCAGCCACTACACAGTCACAAAACGACATGCACACTCAGCATCTCTTTCTGTGATCCAGCCTTCACTGCTCAGAAGGTATTCATTGCTAAGGTCTCAATGTCTGACAGTCCAGGACATGTAGGGCTTCTGTTGATGTGTTGTTAATGTTATCTCTAACACCCAAGCCCACATCCAGAAAGACACTCAGGTACTTCAGGTGCCACACAGGTCTAACTGAGGCATGAGCAATGCACCTAAACCCCTCCTCAGAAGTGAAGACTCCAGTGCCTGCACTTTTGTCTGGCTTTGGCAGTCCTGTTTGTGTCCATTTTCAGAGCTGCTACATTTTGAGCTGAGTGTGGGATTAGTCTGAAGTTCCTGTGGGATCCACAAAGGCTTTCTAGGCTTAAACTCCCAAGCAGTCTGGTTTGGTATATTTGTTACTAGCACACTTAACTCACACTGGGGAGACTGGTTTCTGTTTAAAGCAGAGAAACCACTGCTACATCTTTGTTTATTCAGCTCACAGGATGGTGAGCCATCAAATAAGCTTTTGTTCAGAGGAAAGGGAAAGTGACATCCACCTTCTGTTACTGACTGAGGTGGTAAAATCATGTTTCTGGTGTCTTCATAGAGAAAGGAGTTGTACATTCTTCTCCCACAATCCAGGGTGCTGTGAGAAGATTTGTGTTTGGAGCAAAACAGGAGAAAGATGAAAACTGGATTGTTTTGAAACAACCTAAAAGAATTGTGAGACCAGAGGGATCCTTTCCAAAATCACCTTGTGATAAGGGCATTCACTGGCAAGTGCTTCTTCCCTCATTCCCCAAATAGTTAATGTATTTTTATTGTGAGAGTGTGTAACATAAAATTAATGCTCAGGAACATGGCTATTCCCTCAGAAAGTGAACTCTGTTGACATTAGGCTCTAAAGTTTTTTCCATTCTGAATTTCCATTCCTTTCTGGATGATGGTTGAGTTTCCAGAGAGGGAAGAGCAATGTTGTCAGTGGGGTGGTTATGGGCTCTCCCTGCAGTGAGTGTGAGCTGCTGTTGGATGGAATTCCCTGGTTTGTGACCCTCTTGGTGAACCCTGTGATGTTTCAGGCACACTGTGCCTGACTGGGAGGGGGGACTTCTCTGCTCAGGAACAGCTGCTGTAAGTGCATGGTGTTAATGCACCAGGTCTGCTCTGCACCATTCATGGCTGGTTAAGGATTTTATCTTTTATAAGTCTACCTAGTAGCCAGCTATTGCTTGGCTTCCTCTTCTGTTGTCTTTGGTTAATGCACTACATTTTTGAACTGTTCATTTGTGGATTCCTTAATTCATGTGAACTCCAGGGAGAACAAACAAAAAAAAATGGCCCTTCATTAGTCAGTGTTTGTACAATGCCTTGAAAATATAAAATGGTGCACAAATAATGAGTGCTATTTACTTCAGAACTAATTTGTCAACCTTTTCTTTATTTTGTGAGCCTTTGGGCTTAGCTGTTCATTTGCTTAATTGCATCTCAGGCTTCCAGTCAGAAATGCTACACACACAGCACTTATACCATGCCTCGGGAAGAAAACATTAGAGATGATGTTACTGACTCACCAGCCACAATGCCTTCTCCTCTCAGGTTCTGTATCCCTCCCTCCATTTAGCCCCCTGTCCCACCATCTCCCACCATCTCCCACAGGTATAGCTGATATAATCATTGCTATCACAGATTTACATCACAATAATATTAATACTTTCTTCTCTCACGTGACCTATTCCTCTAGCTACTCATTACGTGTCTGCTTGGTGCTTTTTGTAATTATCTCTGCCACATCCTTGAATAAGCTTTTGCCTCATTTAGAGTGTGCTGTAAATGATATGGTTTTGATAAATTAAGCAATACTCAGAAAAAAATTTTCAATATTCTGTAGATTTCCATTAAGTTGCAGTTATAGTGACACAATTTGCTGTGCTACAGTTCACACTGAGTTAGCCTTGATTTCATTAAAAACCTCATTATTTAGAGATTTATAACTCATCTATAGAAATTTGCCGTAGGGTGAAACTTGACTCTGTTCTTAGCTCAAAAAAACCCATTAAATATAGTAATTCAGTTTGTATTTTGTGACTTTTTAAAGAAAATAATTCCACCTGTTTTAAGCTTTCTTTGCTGTGTAACTAAAAATAGCCTCAATTTCAGAAATGTGCTATTAGTTATAGCAATAACAATAATTGATGTGAATACAAATTCTACTTAGGTAGAGAAGGTAGCACTAAAGGGTGAAGACAAGAATGGAATTGGGGTATTTACTCACAAGGGTGTATAACCCCTCCACATTTGGTAGGGGAATAAGATTAATTGTTCCTACTGCACTATGCTTCCCTCCGGAATATTGCAGGAAGCATGGAAAGAATCAAGGGATGGTGGATCACACATTACTTGCCATGATGGTTTCTCATAGCTTTTCCTGGGGATTTGGATCACTGTCTGCACTAATTAGTGCCTTTGCCACTCTTCATTCCTTTAGTCTTATTTGGATAATTGAAAAGGAGACAGAAGTTTTGAAACAGGACCAGACAACTGTTAAGGAATGATCAGGCTCAGGGTGTCTGGGCTGTTCTGGTAGGCAGCTTACAAACACAGATACAGGCACAGTATGAAAATAAAGCCTCTAAATGCCACTTCAGAGTAAGTGTGATGCAAGTATATTCTAGGAATTGTGAATGAATTTATCAGTATTCTGTTCAGTCTGGTATAGAGTATCTGGTTCACGGGGATTTATGGACCTCCTTCATGCAGGGCTCAAGGCACTCCAGCAATGGAGTTTGAGATCCTGATATTCTGGAGCAGTGATGAGATTGAGAGATCTAAATAATAATATTCCTCTTTATTGCACTCAGTTCTTCTGAGTGCTCCAAGTCTCTTGGGAGAATTTGCACATGTTTGGGGATCTGAACTGGAGCCTCTTTAGAAAAGTCTAAGTTTTTATTCTGGCCTTTTCCTAGCCTCACCTATGTTACACCAAAAATAGCTCTGCACTGTTTCCTATTCATTTGTTGACTGTAGTTTCAGAGCCTGCCATACTTAATATTATGTATGCAGCAGACTCAGAGTATGCCTGTTTGAGGACACACATTCAGCCAATTTGAGCTCACAAATAAGAGTTTTGTGTTCCCACTTGGGTGGGTAAGGTCATTTGTGCACAACAAAATGCGACCACTAATTATAGAGACTATCTTAAAATTTGGTAAAAGGCACGTTTTTTTACCCCAGGTAAAAAACTCACTGGACTCTGTGAGTTCTGAACATTCAACCTGCAGGAGAAAGCTGATCCTACACAATGTCAGACCTTAATGCTTTTTTATATCAAGTATAAAATATAGGAGCTGCAGTTTTACCATCTACCACGTATTCCCAGGCCTACAAGAGCAAAAATAAAAAGACTTAACATTTTGCATAGATGCAGTGACCAATCCTGAGGGTTGTGTCTTTGAGTTCCTAATACACTCTGGTCAGCTTTTTTGGGTCAGAATAGCTCAAAACAGACCTTGTCAGCAGAAATTGAGGAGGAACTAGTTATCTTAGCAAATAATGGGATTGTCTTGCCTCAATCTGTGTAGCAGATTAATGCTACCCAAGTGGAATGGACTTGGAGATTGTGAGGAGAAGTAATGCTTGAGACTGAAATTTCAGTAATGAAATTTTTAGAAATAGTAGTTCACCAGGAAGGTTTTATTATGTACACGTGTGATATAAAAGAAGCACTGATAGCATTGGGATATAAACTTGATTTCAGTGCTATATAAACAGTAGTAAAACAGCTTTTTCTGAAACCAGAGCAAGAAGTAGATTGCTTTTAAGTAGTGTTTGGGATTGATGCTAGGGAAAAGAAATACTCAAATGAAAATTATTGATGCAATTAAGAGAAATTCAGTTATTATTTTCTATCTCAGCTTATTTTTTGGGCAAAGCTAGAAGGCAACATTCTCTGGGCAAGTGAACACTAACTGTATATTTGGGGTTCAGTTTTCAAACTGAGGCATTTTCTGTCTCTACCCATTCCCACTGAAGTTAATGCCTTTGTTACACTGAATACCATTGACTTAAGGGTAACACATATGTGATGTCAAATTCCTTCACAAATACTGCTTTTCAGGAATGACAATTCAGTTTTTTGAAGGTGTGTAGGAACATAATTCACTCTAATCACCTGCATTTTTCTGAGGATCTGGACTAGACCTACCAACCTGCACATGTAAATTGTTAACTACAAATATTGTGCCACCTGAAACAAGGCAGCAATGTCTACCTGGTTTTAAGGATTGTTCTAAGGGGAGAAAAGAAGCAGCAATATCTAAAATAGGCAGATAAAAGGAAATTGTCTGAATATGGCTTCAATAGTCCAATTCCTAGGGCCATTCAAAGCCCACTGAACTCACAGGAAGAAAATGCTGGACATTTAAGTGACAAAAAGAAAGCAAAGATAGAAAATGGTTTGGCTTCTTTCTATGCTATGCAGATTTTCTAGTTAATTTAATTAGAGGCATGCAACAACGAGCTATTTTTCAGAGCTGGATCTGCACTGTTTCAGTGAACCTGTAGGGACTTGGGCAACTGCATTAGTAACATATCTGGCCTGTGGGCTTTGTGATGGGGTGACTCGGCTCCTGAGCAGAAGAAAACAATGAAGGCTGTCACCTCTGTCATGGGAAGACAGCTTTGGAAAGGCAAACCTCTGCAAGGCAAACACTGTAATTAAGATGGATGCACAGCAGCCCTCTGTTTCTGCAGGCAGTGGCAAGGAAGGACCAAAGAATTCCTCCCAACACCCACACTTCTCATGCAAAATAAATCAGCAGAGCTTAGGAAGAGAGGTTTCTGCTAAACCCTCTGCATAAGACATCTGCCTCGCATGAACCTCGGGCCAGCTTTGTGCACAGCACCGCGTTAAGGCAGAGCTGCCTCCTCAGCAGGGTACCTGCCCCAGCAGCCCGCTCCTCTCTGAGGTCTCACAGTCACTGAGGGGAAATAATTACAGTTGCAGAAGCTGCTACAAGTCTTCCTAATGTGCATAAATCTATCTGTGGATACGCTGTAATCTCCATACATACCAACAAAAGCTCGTATGTGGGGATTCCCGTAGATGTGTTCCCAACAGCCTGTTTTTAGGAAGAGAAAATGAGAGTATTGCAGAATCCCTGAATCCCCCTGCTCGTACAGCTGCTTCAAGCACACACACACCAGAAGGCAGCTGCGGTTTTGGCATCTTCCTTCCCTTTGCTGGGACCCGTATCAATCACACAGATCTGGGATGTGTCCGGCTCTCAGGGGCACAGGGCAGAGCAATGCCATTTGGATGGGCTCCTTCCGCTGAGGAGGGTGGGTGCCCTCCCTGAGGCAGCAGTTCTGCCCTCTTTGCACTCCCTGGGATCTGTGGGGCTGGCTCACCATCCAGGAATGACAGTTCCACCTGGCAGCCAGAGCTGGCTGGAATTCTCTTTTCTAAGCAGAGAAGGTGCCCTCCCATGCCACCCACTGCTCGGGGCAGCTCTGCTCTCCCGAAGGAGCATAACACAAGAGGCAGATGACAGTGGAGGAATTGATGCCTCTGAGAGTCAGACAATACAGGGCTGAAGATGGGTTGTATTTTTTTCTGAGTAGGCAGGAAATTGATGATTTTTTTAAAGATTGTTTTCAGTTGTTGGTCTGGATGAGAAAACAGGATAAGATAGAGTACCGGGCAGATGTTGCATGATTTGCTGACAAAAAAGGATGTTTTCTGATAGAGCCCTAATTAAAGACATGGCAGCAAATTGCTTATTAGATGAGAAATGAGATGCTTCAGATGGAAGGCAAAACACCTTGTCATATTTCTCTGAAGTGTCAAAATACAGATCAGTGACTGAGTGTTTAAGCTCTGTTGTGCAGCTGATCAGTTTGTTCTAAAGAGACAATATTTTCCTTGTCATGGGAGAACTCTTTCAAAGACTGTGCCACAAAACTTTGTGACTGATAGGACATACAGAGGATCTCCTTGTAGCACATGCCTTACAAAGACTCAGCTGTGGAGAGAATCTACTGCTTAAGAAGATGACATTTTGTCCATCTGCCACATGGGACTTGTGACAGCAACAGTGCTGTGTAATATTTTTGCTTCAGTATGTCTTAACGTCCTCTCACCCAACACAATAGGGCAGATTCCAGTAGAATTGAGTAAAAAAAAAAAAAAAAAATGGAAAGGAAAATGAAATGTATGAGAAAGTTTTGAAGGGAATCGCAGATCCGTTAAGAGTAACTAAGCAAGGTATTGTTCTGTTAAATTATTGTGACAGCCTGAAAGCTGAGTCAGGATGATTATAACAGACTACTATTGCAGAACAATTAGTATGATAGACAAAAATCAAATGTATATATGGGATAACAAGAACAACCCTGCTTGGAGTTGCTAGGGCAAGGAATGATAGCCTGGGGGGATGATATGGGGTCCTGGATCCTGGGATGAGGGAGCCCTCAAAGGGTGGGCAGGGATAGTCAGGTCCCTGGGGTCCTGCCTGGATCCCAGGGTCCAGGCAGGGATTTAAAGCTGGCTATGAGCACAGCAGAGACAGGAAAATGTAGTTGTTCTTGTACCTCTCCCTGTCACCACCCACATATCTGCTTTATCCTCATGTGTGTAAATATTTGAGAAACAGCAATGTTATTACTGTTAAGGCTATTTTGGCCTGAGCTTGTCACAGGGAGACTGTTCAACCCATAGCATACAATTTCCATACAATTGGGAAAACCAGGTGAAGCTGTTGGTCAGCCTCTCTTAAATGTCAATGAGCCAAGCTGTACCATCTTAATTTAGTCCTGTTGAATTGTCCTATGAATATTTCTCTTCAGACTGTTCCTCATCCTGGTACTTTTTGCCAGTATGGTTACTGGTTCTTGACAGTTTTGGCAGTGATAGACATCTGTGCTGCAGGGATTTGCTGTCACTACAAAAGTTCATTAAATGTGAATGAGAGCTCCAGAAATGCCTTGCTGAGTTACTGCACTTCAGCTACAGCCTGGTGGAGGGGTCTTGCCCTCTACTCCTACCTGATGAACTTGCTTCCCAGTGAGTGGTGATCTAACAGAGAATTTCTGCTTGTAAAACATAATCCACTGCAATATTCACTAAATATTCATGTCTGTTTTCAAAAAGGGCATGGGAAATTTCTTCCTGAGGTCTCTTCCATCCATCAGTTGAAGACATGGTAAGATACATGGTTGGAAATTAAAACTCGGCAAGCTTAAGAAATTAACAAGCAATTTATCAAGACCTGTGGTGAGTTTACCAATGATGGTTTTTTGGGGGGTGAAGATTGGTTTGGGTTTTTAAATTTATTTTAAAAATTTTATTTTACTTCAAAGAGAATTTGGAGCTGGACATGCATGACAGAAGCAAAGCTGAGATGCCTTCTGGAACAAATGTAAGAAAACAGAAATAGAGAAAGAGAGATGGAAAGTGTTTTGACAGTACAAAAGTGAAAGTCAGTACTGTTAGCAAGGACTCAGTAGTATTAGCAAGAATTTCTGGTGTAAATGGTGCTCATCAGTCAGAAATGAAGCAAATCTGTCTGGATAAAGCCCCAGCCAGCCTGGACTGCTCTAATAGGTCACGTAGTAACAAAGTAGACCCTAACTCAAGTTGAAGGCTGGACAAAAGGTCTGCCCAGTCCAGCTTCCATCTTGAATTATTCTGATTTGTACAATTCTGTGATTCTATGAAAGAAAAGAAATTTATATTTGAGCTGGTTATGTGGTGTAAAGTGGGGGTGTGGATTCAGGCTCCTAAATCTCAGCATTTGTGATATATGTGCCTCAATGTGAGCTGGATTGCTGAGGTCCTGAGGTACACAACAAAGATCAAGTTGTTTCAGAAAATGGAGTCTGCAGAGGCTCATTTAAGGTTGAGATTAATAGCTAGCTAGGTGCTGCTGACTGTAATATAGACACACACATACAGACACATAAATTTTGGAGTCCAGTTCTGGAGCTGCATGCCATCAGTCAGTACTATGATATGGCCATGAAAAAGACAAATGCACCCTCAAGTATGTTGCACAAATTGTGCTTTCTAGAGGTAAAGTCACAGCGTTATTTTACTGGGTCCTGCTACCATTTCTCTTTTAATTGCAGTTTACCATATTTAAGATTAATGATTGAAGAGATAAAGGCTACTGAAATGATCAGTGGAATTTAAATCTTACAAATCTTAAATCAACAAAAACTTACTATCCGCAAGGGATTGAGTTGTTATTAGACTTGTTTATTGTAGTAAACTGAGGACTATACTTTCTTTCTCTAAATATTTCAGGAGTTAAAACCACAAAGCAATGAGGGAACAGTGCTGACATGAAACTATTTAACCATAATTTGTTTGGGGATTAGATAAAACTTAATTACCAATCAATATTTTTGTTGGTGTCAATCCAGCATAAGCATGCAAAAATCATTACAAACTCTGGTTAGGATAAAAGTGATTAAGAGTTAAAATTCTTTGGTGTTAATATAGAAAGACAACCAAAAATCTTGTTGTAATTTACTAGTTTTCTTACACATCTTTCTTGCCCTGGAAAAGCAAGAAAATCAACGGATTTCAAAGGCATCATGCGGAGAAAAGCTCCATAGTGCCTTTAGCTACATCACTTGATGCCCCAGCTGTCAATAATTACATGTTTATTACATAAATATCAGAATATGTGTATCCTCTTCTACCTATCAAATGTAATTTCCATATTTTTGGCATGCTTATGGGATAATGACCCTACTAATAACTTTAAAAATTAATTTGTGCCATTATTTCTAACATCATAAATATCTTTATACAAACTTAATATCAGCCATCTTTCTCAGTTTCTAAACTTATTCCAATACAACAAAATAATGCATTGCAAGTATTATTTTTTTAACCCTTTATTTGAATAACAACAACAAAAAAAGGCATCTTCTGTGACAGAAAAACCCCTAAAGTTAAAAAAAGGAAAATGCATCAGTATCAGTAGTATTTTTCCAATCAAGGCACTTATTTTTTCTTACAATAATAACCACAACTTTGGTTTTGCTCTGCCCTGGAATGTTCTTTTTTTTGCAGTAATTCTCATTCATCTTGGATAATTAACCAAAATTCTTCCTGTTTGTTTCTCTGGTCATTGCCTTGCTCTTCACCATTGGCAGACGCTGCTCCTCAGTTGTACACGACGCCCATACCTGCAAATATCTGAGGTCCAAGTTAAGCCTTGCAAACCATGCATTGGACTTAAGATGTTTAAATCTTCATAGCACATCAGGGGTGGCACTGCACTTGCACACATTTTTTGTAGGTTCTGTTTTTAGCAAGACCACTAAATGGGCAGTTGGTAGCTACATAAAAATACCTGTATTTGGGCCAAATTTTGGTAAAGGCATCGGGAATGATGCACAGAGGGCTTTTTAGTTCATCAACAACAAATACTGTTGGAACAGGGTGTAGCAGACCCCAACATTCTTCAAGATGGTTTTTCTTACAATTGTGTATATTTAATTATCACTCTCTTTTTATGGAAATATATGTATTTGCTTAATTGTTATATTTATTAACTTATGAACCTAATTTTCTGTTTCATTAAACTGATGGGCTATATGATACATAATTAAACTATGAAATCTTAACTTGCCATCAACCAAAGTTACACTCTTGATTTTGTGCATGCTTTCATTTAGATGGTCTAAAACCTTTACCTCCAAGTGTTAAATTTTAATTGGAGGTTTAGTTTGGTTTGAAACGACACAAACCAATGCTATGTTGTTTGTGTTGACCAAACATGTATTTTAAGGTTTCTTATACAAAATTTTGGAATACTTTATTAAGCGAGATAGCTTTTCCCACTTTCAGCTATGGGAATAGGGGAATATAGCAAAGTTAGCGAAATCAGACCTGTGAAAAGTGCAATGTAAGTTTTTGTGGCTTGGCCCCAAACTTTTGAGAGTCTGAAATGCAAGTATAGCCTGACCTCTGAAAAAGCTCTCACAATAAGCACTCTTTCCTAGTTCAGAAACTTACAGTCAGTCTCCAAATGTGTGGGGACTGAAATAAAATGAAAAACTTAGTGTTAGAATTTTTCTTCATTTTCTGAATGACAAAGCAATAAGGCCTTGGAATGAATTTCCAGAAAAAATGCTGAGAAGAGAAAAGGTTGTTTTCTTAGAAATAGAACTCAATAAGTTTCAGCTTAGGATATTTGGTTCAATTGTCCACAAAACCAAGATATCAGCTTAACATTTCTCACCTGGTTCTGTGTTCTCTGTTCTGAATTCAGAAAAATCCTTTTGGTTCAGTTCTGTACAAGTCAGGCTCACACACTTAGTCCCTCTGGACTAAGGGGTTAGGAATTATGCTAAATAGCAACATCTATCAATGTCATGTTACTTCTAAACTGCTTTGCTTTCGAGGATGGACAGACGTCTGTGAAGTCAATCCTTTACAAGCAGTGGAAAAATCCACAGTCAAAAAGAACAATTGCAGAAAGTGATCTAACAATTTTTACCTTGACACTATGCGAGTAAGCAAATGAAATAAGAAAAGTTTTTCCAGCAGCTAGATTTTATTAGATTGTGCAAGAGGCTGAAGATGTCAATTATACCTAGGCTGAGTGCTAATTCTTGTGGCATCCCACTAATCACCTCCCCACAATTTCATGAATGTCTGGTTATCATTGCAATTTGTTTATAGGCTTCCACACAAAGGAGGATGTTTCGAGAGAATAAATGCTTTATTCCATTCCTGGCCCTAAGAGAAACTACACCAGTGACAGCTGCTCTCAAAGAAGGAAATTGTTTTGCCAGTTATAGCCAGTCAGGAAGGAAGCCAGCTAAAACCTCTTATAAACACCAATGAGACTAAGTATAACTGGTTTATTCTGCTTACTACAGTGAGGTCAGCTTTTCCTGTCCCATTTTTGAAGAACTTCATGTCTATTGGGCAGAATGACAAGCTTTCACCTAGCTGTACTGCAAAATACTGTCTGAGAATTTGACGTATATTCATAGCCTTCTTCTGCTGTAATTTTTCTTCTAGTTAGTGAGAGAAATTGACTCTATTAAAGGTTCACAGGGATTAGCAAACACTTAAGATCCTCCTTTGTTCTGTTGTTGAGCACCCACGTGGGTCCAACTTCAAACAGTTTTCCATCAGGATTTTGAAGTGTTTTTCATTAGAGTCTTTATCATGCAATGGAAAGCTGCTTATTTAGAAATAGCAAACAAATGACAAAACATCTAAATAGGTGTGTAGGATGGTGGGAGAAAAGTCTGCCTGTACTCCAGAATTCCCAGAGCAGATCCCTTTTCCACAGGGGTGGCACTGTGCACCATCTCCAGTAGAGGCTGGAGGTTTGATTCAGTATGAATGAAGACTGAGGGATTTGTTTCAGAACTCAAATCGAGGGAGGTTACAGATTTAGATAATGTTGAAAACAAAACATTCAGGTTTTTCATTACACAGAATATAACCAAAAAAGAGAAAGGGAAAAAGAAAGCTTGGTTTGGTAGAGAAAAAATAGTTTCTTTTAGTTTTTAATAAAGGAAAACCAATTCAAAGGCTCGTGTACAAAAGCACCACCCTCCTTGATCAATGGTGGGGGCACTCAAAAAGGCTGCAGGATGATAACAGAAATACTTTTGCTGCCTGATAGGTTTAAATCTGAGTATCCCATGCCTAAGAGCAATGCCTATGTTAGATGATGGACACACTGGGGAGTACTATTTGAATAAACAAGAACTCTTGCTTGGAAATTGGGTTTGAAACCCAATGTATTTCTTTAGTGCTTTGCACAGCAGGTTGTAAGTTCATTCATAAACACAAAATGTATCTTTTTCCTTTTTTCTACAACCTGGTGAACAAAATACTCAAGCCAAGATTCAGCAGCTTTCACAGGAGAAAGTAGGAAATAGCTCAGCCTGGAGTACAAGAGAACAGGGCAGTCACTTACAAAGATCCAAGGCCCTTTTGGGAAAAGATGCAATCCAAATCCAGTTTTGCATGCTAAGTGCAACTCTTTAACTCTAGAGTAAATGAGAGAGGAAAAGGCTTAAGTCCCAAAGGACGGAAATGTTTTACTTAACCACACTTTTCATACATCCCAAACTTACACACAATTTCTCATGTTTTATACATTTTTGGTTTTGTGTTCCTAATAATGCCTGATACTTATTTATGAGGCCTGGCAAAGTTTTGGGGGTTTTTGTGTTTGTTTTTTTCTTGTAAAGTTACTTTAATTAATTTTTTGCTCATAGATCTGCACAATTCTGTTCCTGCACTTACTTTTACAGCTGCTTTTCTCCATTCTAAACACAGAAAGAAGAAACAGATGCAATTTTAGAATCAAATGCCCAGAACATTACAATGTAATATGATCAACAGCATCAAACAAAAGGCTGTTATCTAGAAGCTGAAATACAGGGAGTGTTGTCCTGAATAATGGCAGCTGAGATGAGGTAATACAGGTGTCTTGGAGACTATGAGGCTCAGAGAAAGGCAGCCAAGCCCTGGTAAGACCATGAGACATCTGTTTCATTAATTAATTTATAATAATATAGCAAGATTTGGTTCTGCCTTTCTTCCTAAAGATGCTGATCTCTTCTTCCTACTTCAGGATTTGGACCATAGCCTGCATATTTTCTTCTCCAGAAAGCAATTCCCACCCACTTTTAATGCAGAATGCTTGAAAGCCAACTGTTTCTTTGAATTAGAGTGTTCACTCCTTTTCCCAGCAGGGTCATGGCTCCTGGGGTCAGAAAACGATCTTGCTCTGTTCTTTTTACCAGTATCTTGCACCATCAGGCTCTCGACTTTGCTTTGTGTCTTTGTATGTTACTGCAATAAAAACAATTGTTTATAGCATATAATTTGCAGAAGTCACCTGGGAAATTTCTTGCAGGGACAATGCTTGTAAGCATTTCAAGGGTAGTTCATTCTATTCCTTTTCTTTCCCCTCTCTTTCTCTCCACACTGAGATTTTCTTCACCTCTCAGAGGAAGGCTGGCACAGGAAAAGATTTAGATCCTTGGAAGGGACTGAGATCAGAGAGAAAAACTAAGAACAACTGGAAGAGAAACTTTCAGAAAACAAAATCTTCCAAGTTAAAAAAACTGTGGTGAAGTTGGAAGCTATTTTTGAAAATACTTTAAACAATACAGAAACCCAGATTGCAAATATTTAGCAATTTTTCTATAAATATTTAGTTTGTTGTACCCAAATCCTCCTAGATAAACCACTGGATGTATTATTCCACTCCTAATTTTCATCCAAATTTGACCAAGGTACAGAGAGGTTAGAGAAAAAACTATGAAGTTATTTGCTGAATCATGGCAGAGAGGGAAACAGTAAAATTCCCTATTCCCATGTTTTAAGTTATTTCATTCCCATGTTTTAAGTTATTTCATTCATTTCAAGTTATTTCTGTTTTTGTTGTTTCATTGTTTGGGGTGGTGGTGGGTGGGTTGTGCCTTTTAAAAGATGCCAGAAGCTCACCACCGCATGAAAAGTGTGTTTACCAGGAGAACTGTGATCACAATGGGAACAAAGTTGTTTCATTCTATTCAAATGCCCTTTGGAGAGTCAAAAGGGTGATGCACAAAGCTGAGGCAGGCAGAACTAGCAAAGCTCAGCCATCAGGGAATGGAGCATTTGCATGCATTGTTGGCACCCAGGAGTGGAGAACTCACACCCCGCTTCAATCAGGGAATCTTTGCCTCCAACAACTAAAGATTGCAGGGTTGTTGCATTCCCTTTCCACCCTCCCTAGGCAAAATACACCCTGTTTCTTTGCTGCCTATCCATCTACAAAATGATGTGAAGCACAAAACACACATAGCCCTGCTGGGGACTTACTCCTCAGCACGCTGAAATCAATGGACATCTTTTGTGAGTAAGTACAGTTCTTTGGCCAGGCAGAAAGGAGAAAAAGGGAAAGGAAAAGAAGAAGAACAAAAAGAAAAGAAAAAGAAAAAAAAGAAAGAAAAAGAAAAAGAAAAGAGGAAAAGACAAGAGGAAAGTAAGAGGTGACCGAAATGAAAGAAACAGGAAAGGGAAATGGCAAGGCCAGGTCAATGGCCCACCGTGACATTACATGTTCCCGGTTCACGTTCACTTTCCCGTGTACGGCCTTTCCCTTCCCTCCGTTCCCGTTCCCTTCCCTTCACCTTGCCCGTTCCATTCCCTTCCCCTTTCCCGGTCCCCCTTTCCCTTTCCTTTCCCTTGCCCGACACTTCCCTTTCCCCTTCCCTGCCCTTCCCTTTCCTCGCCTTCCCCGCTCCCTGTCCCTCCACCGTCCGCCTTCCCGTTCCCGTCCACTTCCCGCACCTTCCTTCGGCCAGTCCCGGCCCGTGCCCTGGCCCGTGCCCTTCCCTGCCCGCCTTCCCTGCCCGTCCGGCCCGCGCCCTGCCCTCCCTGTCCCGGCCCTTCCCTTCCCTGCCCTTCACCCATGTCCATAGCTAAATGCTGCACTACTGAATTATAAAACTTACTTTCATTTTATAATCCTCTAGATGTAGACTGATTTTAGCAACAGCTAATTTCATCAGCTCCTTTATCCTGTTGCAGAGAATTGACTGAAGTTATCCACAGGTACCTACAAAGGGAACATATGTGATAATAGTTGTCTGCTAGCCACATGCAGATGTGCCAGGTGTGATAGGGAGTCTAGAATACCACTGGAGTTTTGTATTTAAACAGCTGAAGCCATCTTCATGACAGGATGTTCTTTCAAAGATTTGCACTTTTAATTTTTATTTAATCAGTTGCACTTTTCAGAAAAAAAAGTGCACTTATTATATGGAAGGTGAAACACCTGCTGCGACCACCCTGCCTGCCCCCAGTCCTACTCAGCTGTTCAAATTTTGTCAAGAAAAAGTATTTGTAACTTCCAGAGGTTGGTTGCTGTTATTTTTTCCCTCAGGCTAAAGAAGCCAGATTTCACCTGTGAGAGAACCTGGTAGTCTTCTCATTGTTTGAATGAACAAGTGACTGTCATCTCCTGAAGAAGCTTGCATTCAAAAGACAAAAGTCTTCTTGGTTTCAGCATAAAGTTCAAGTGGAATTTGGTTCCCAGGAAGGGAAGTGCCTGGGAAGATGTGGAATTGCTGGTTCATAGGTGTTATGGTGGAAGGATACAAGGTAAGGGCAGGTTCGGTCTCTCAATGACTTGAGAAATGTCCTGTGAGGGGGGTAACTGACTCTTCTATTTTTATTCCCATCAGTTTTTTCTGTAGTGTGCTGAAATTCATATGGGAAAAACTCAAGGCAAATTTCTCTTCTCTTTCTCACTTAATTTTTTTTTTGTCTGAAACAAGAGCTCTGCTGAGCTGCCCACTGCATTCTGTGTCTCTGCATTCAAATGCCCTTTATCCTACTTTCCTTTAAGTGCCAAATGAAAATTCAATTGGAGCTAGAAATGGCTTTCTTCTTTTTTTTTTTTTTTTTTTCTCCTGTGTGCATAACTATTATCCAGTCAGGGAACAATCTTGCATTTGAACAATCTTGCATTTGTGTCAAAATTAATTTTTTAAACTACTTTTAATTGTCCTCTCTTGCTGCAATTACAGCACTGCATAATGAACCCTTCATATTTTGATATCCAGAGGGAGGTAGTTCAATAAATATTTTTAATTGCCCATTTTGTGTTTCTCACAGAGGTGAGATTCCCAGTATGAAAAATGTCCAGAATGTCTGATTATACTCAATATTTTCTCTCATATTAATTTTTACAGTACCATCCCTGATGGGACATTACCATTCCCCAGGTGAACACACATCTTCTGTATATGCAGCCAATATTTGAATCACCATACAAGGATTTCAGGGATGGGCACTTGGACTTATTATTTGATGCCAGTAAAACATCAAGCCACTTTTGGCTGTAGTATACTCTGACTCAGTAACATTCTGTTTGTCTGCTTCAAGAGGCCACTTGGTAAATGTTTATCTTATACTTTAAGAGGCATGAGCTGTTTTCATTTACAATTATAATTTTCAATTGCTTGCTTTCCATAAAATTTCTTTACCTTTTGACAAGTTGAGTCAGAGTCACAAAGTGAGATTTTCTTGCTAATACACATTATTAATTTACTGTGTACAAAACTGATTGGGATCTTTCACATGGTTTACATTTAGAGAAAGGTGCAACCACATAGGTATCACAAGTTGAATTTCCAATTTCCAAGATCCCAAGGATTTTCCTTGTTTTCCCTATGTTTGCAGCTTTTAATGAGGTAAGTCCTCAGTCAGTTAAAAATTTCACCTGATCCTTCTTTTTTATCCAGTGTTTTGTCAATTAGACATGGTTATACTTCTTCTTTTCCCCTTTAGGTTTTCAGGCTTTTTTTTTTCCTTCCTTAGGGGCTTGTAATAGATTCATTAACAACACAAATGCTCTTGTCATTTCCTTTTTCATGTGTTTTACAGAAAAAAACTAGCTATTTCATAGATTGAAATGAAAATCTCACATTTTGAGGACTAGCAAACTAGGAAATTAGCAGTATATTAATTGAAATTTTCTTGACTGACTAAGAAAGCAAAATAACAAAATGAAGAAAAACAGAGCAGCAGACACTCATGGGAATGAAAGACCATGTATGTCTTTCTCTTTCCCTAATGTTCCTTTTTTCCCTGTCCAACTTTTCAATTTTTAATTTGTGTATTGTGAAAGAAGCTGTGTTGTGACCCCTTGCATACAGAAAGACCAAAACTGAGGGATGCTGCCATAGGCCTTTGGGCTGAAGATGACCAGAGGACACCCTCATCAGAGTCAACAAAGGACCAAGAGATGTCCTTGGAGGAGGTCAGCTAGTCAGTTCCCGCTCATATAGAATTACGGGGATTTTTTCTGTTGAGATTACAGGGAGCAGAAGCAGGTCAAAAGACAGCCAGGATGCGCTTTTTGTAAGAGTCCCAGCAGTTGTTTGCTGTTTGTCCATGAGTTTGTCACTCAGAGGGAAGGATCTGTGTGTAGGGAAGCGTGGGGCACTGCCCCAAAGAAGTGACAGCTCTCTGAAGTCTGTCATCAGAGGGGAAATGTCAAGCTACATAATCATCTAAATCTCAAGCATGTAAGATAGGAGAGATTGATGGCAATAGAATAAATTACCTCCATCTACCAAATGCCCTGGTTTTGTACTTCTGCAGAGTTCTGTTAAGGGTGATTTATAATGCTTTTCTGGATATCCAAATGTTATGACATCAGGAGCAGTTGTTTTCCTGGAGGAAGGGCAGAAGGGGCAAGCTGTTTAATGCTGAAATCATCTGCATGGATTTATTTCTTGTTCTGTTTAAAAGCTGGTTTCTTGCTTACTGGTTGTATTGTTGCAAGGAAAACACCTAACAGCATTGGATTGACATTGTTGACAGGACGAGAAAATGGCCTGAAGCACCAGGAAAGCTCCAGATTGGACATTAGCAAGAATTCCTTCACTGAAAGGATAGTCAGACAATGGAACAGACTGTTGTTCTGTTTGGGAGGTGGTGGAGTTGCCATCCCTGAAACTGTTCAAGAAACAACTGGACACAGTGCAATGGTTTAATTGACATAATGGTGTTTGGTCAAAGTTTGGACTCCATGTTCTTGGAGGTCTTCCCCAACCTTAATGAGTCTATGATTTTAAGACATTGTCTCAAACATTTATGTTTCTTTCATC
Organism: Serinus canaria; assembly: GCF_022539315.1. Classification (NCBI taxonomy): domain Eukaryota; kingdom Metazoa; phylum Chordata; class Aves; order Passeriformes; family Fringillidae; genus Serinus; species Serinus canaria. The sequence continues at coordinate 55,141,454 of NC_066313.1, read as the reverse complement.
TAAAAATAGCACTTGAAGTTTTAATGCTTCTTTTTCATTCTTAAATTGTATGGGTGTGCATATCTTGTATACTTTAATCAAATTATTGTTTTTAAGCAAAGGAAAAAACCAGATACTATATAGTTCCAAAACAAAAATTCCAAAATATTCAATATGTGTAATAATTTTTTTCATGTTACAATAAAGAGCTTAAATTAATAACCAGTTGTGCTGAGAAATCTGCCTGTCATGCAGAGAGCTAGCTTATTTTGAGTGTGTTGATCAAGGTCCCTGCAGTAGGGATGGCACTCCTCTGCCCAAAGAGAGGCACCAAAGGATCCATTCCACCAATCCATTAGGGTTGATACAGAGAAACACAAGTTCCAAAACTGACCTGTCAACAGCTACTCACTCTGTCCTGAATGTAGTCAGAGATGGGCCTCTTCTACATTTCATGACACATGAAAGAGTTTCTTTGCTCCTCCTGCTCCTCAGCCAGTCATGCATCACGATCGTGATGTGGCATGTGATGGTGATACGAAATTATCTTTATGGAAAAAAGCACAAGGCAACAGAGTTTAGAAAAGTAAGGCTGGTAGATGGAACTTGATTTCTGGATCAATAGCACAATGAGGGAGCAAAGAGAGGCAAGATAGTCAGTCTCAGCTTGGGAACATCTGGCCAGAATATCAACCCATAAGCTAGAGAGCAGGGGAAAAAAATAATAAATTCAATCAAACAGCTGGAAAATCTTCAAGCCAGCCAACAGTCAACCACATAAAACTTGGCTAAAAGCCTGAAAAACTGCAGATGGTTTTTCAGTGACCTTCACCCCTTGTTTGGGGCTGTCTCCCACCAAATCCAGTGAAAGCTCTAGTGGACAGGAAGAATGAAGGGAACACTTGTGCCCACACTTGTCAGGCACCCATGGGGAAGACCTAATTTCACCAGAAAGGAAGCAGGAGACACTTCTTAATTTGGTCACTGATTCAGAGCTAACCTTCAGCTCTGTAAAAATCCACTCTGGAAGCACAGATGAAGGATCAAGGCTAACACTCTGTATGTCCCTAGACCTAACACTTACCAGCTCAGTGACCATGATGGAACTGCAGAGAAGTTCTGTTTCATTTATAGAAAAGTACATAGAAGAGTTTGAATGAGAAGGATCTTTTCTCCCCTGTACCTTTCCTCCCTTTTTCCTTTTCCCTCACATGCTCTCTGCTCCTTATAATGGTATTTAAATTTAAGAGACACAGGTCCAAAAACCTGGCTAGGGTCTTTGGTGGTCCTCTCAACCTTACTGTACTCTGTGTTCCATTATCTCACTTGCACCAATTTCAAGGTATGAACATCAACAATAGAAAGGATTCAAAATGATAACATAATAACATAATGACAAGGATAGCTCATCTCAAAGGAAAGATACTCATAGGGTGAGGAAGCCCTAAGGAAGCTGATGAATCTTCACAGTTTTTTCCCCTTGTAATTCTTACTGGGGGCAGGAAATGACAGTGGGTGCCTGTGCTGCAGCGAGGAGCGAGGCAGTCAGTGAGGACAGTGTTGGGCAGTGGGCTGAGGCTGGCCTGAACCTCTCTGTGCACATGCAGTACGTACTCAGAGCACAGCAACAACCTGATGGAGCCTCCACCAAATGGGCAGCACCTCATGGCTCCTCACAACACTTCTTTAAACTAAAAGAGGGTTGATTTAGGTTGCAGTGAGGGTGGTGAGGCATTGGCACAGGTTGTCCAGAGAGGTGGTAGGTGCCCCAAACCTAGAGACATTCAAGGGCAGATTGGATGGGGCTCTGATATAGTGGAAGATATCCCTGATTGTTGCACGGTAGGTGGACTAAGAGGCCTTGGAAGGGTCCCTTCCAACCCAAAGGAATCTATGTCCTATGATTCTGTGAACTGCCACTAGATGGAGAGCTTTAGATATACTCTATGTACTTACAACCCTTTGCAGAGATTCAAAGACTCCAAGGCTGGAAGGTAGCTCTATTATCCTTAAGTCTGAGCTCCATCAAAAAAAGGCAGAACATTTTATTTAAAGACTTCCACATTGAGGTCATCATTCCTTGCGGTGCCAAAACAGCTTCTCAGAAAAGAGACACCCCTTATTTCAAGGCTTCATACCTGTACTGAAGGTGTTCAAATGGCTGTTCAAAATGCACACTTCATTTCTTATCTGGTTCTTGCCAGCTTGGAATTCCAGCCATAGCCTCCATGATACTACATGGTTTGTTTACAGGTTGTTTTTACAAACATTATGTCTATGGTTTATAACTGAGCTTTTATCAGTATTTTTTTTAATTTCTGACCCATATTACCTTGAACTGGTGTGTGTAGGAGTTGTCTGACATTAGTGCAGAAGCTAAGTGTTCTGCATGAATTTCAACACTCAGAGTTTTAAAATTGCATTTTTGTTTAAAAAACACTAATTCCTCACTTATCACAGTTTAGAAGGGGGAGGGGGGGAAGGCTTTGCTAAAGACTTCTGCCATTAATTTAACAGGTTCCAGTGAGAGTTCAGTACTGTCTGGTTTAATTTAAGCAGGCTTACCTTGAAATGCAGCATTCATGACTACTAATTTCTACTTCAAAAAGAGCTGAAATTCAGTCATCAAATTATTCCATCAAAGTTTAAAGCAATGTTAATGACTCTTCTTCTGTCTTGTTCCTTGTAGTTCTGTGAATTATCTGCACTAGGAAGCTGGATCTAAATAGTTGTGTCGCCTCACCAAGCCTTTTCAGGGCTTTCACTAGAGGCAGAGAAATATGAATAATACAGCACAGGAGGCTTCTTACACAACAGAACAGCTTTATTTCTGTGTTTGTTCTAAGTTCGGTCCTACTGCAGGTGACATTGGATGGAAAAATTCTCTGCAGAGCAGAGGGGCAAGGCACACTGGATGTCCAGGCCCTCCTTACTCAGGCATATCCAGGCCAAGCAGGGACTGGGGACAAGTTTGCCCCAAGCACATGATGTCACAGACCTTGTCACAGCTGCCCCACCATCTATTGCTGAGAGGTCTCCTCTTAATCTGTGCCAGATTTCCTAGGGAGGGTATAACTGGGCCTGTGGGGCTAGCTTCTTTCCCTTGTCCATTTGCATATCCAAATGGAGTGGAGCACTGTCAGACACTGGTCTCCAGCCCAGATGTCCTCTGTGCAGAATGGATGTTGTCAGAAATGCTCTGCTGGGTGGCCTCCTCCTATTACCTTCCCATTCATGTCTGAGATCTTAACTCTCACACCCCTTCCTCTCTTTGCTCTTCATTATTACTTCTCCTTACATCTCTTCTTCCCTTAGCTTCCTCCTTTTCCAAACCCTCTGCCCCGACACCAAAAGAGAAAATGACAGAGAGTCTACCTGTGACACCCTTTAGACAAACAGTGTTTTGGATGGCTCTGACACAGGGAATGTGCCACCAACTTGTGCTCAGCTCCTGTCCTCTGAGGCTGCCTCATTCCCAACGGACATGAAATGGATTCAATGCTCTTCCCTTCATGGGGTTAAGCCTGCCAGAGTTTTCTGGACCATTGAGAAGGATAAAGGCCTTGTAGTGTGTTGAGGAGCTGAGTCTGCAGGAAAAATTTGCAGAGTTATTTTGGTGCCATCCATGTTGAGATGATACCTTCCTCCTTCAAAGAGGAAAGTACTGCTTTCACTGATATACCCACAATTTAATGGGACAGGGTGGCAGGGAGCGTAACTCATGGTCCAAGAGATGCCATCCAGTTGGGAGGAAAGCAGGAACTGATGGAGAGCTCAGCAGCAGCCAGTGCAGGAACTTAGTGGCTGCAGGAGGCAATTTCAGCAATAGCTCAATGAGATCTAGACCCACCCCTAGTTGCTCAAAAGAATGAAGATGAGGAGGTTTTGGGAAGGCGGGAAAAAGAAAAACCTGAAGAAGGCTTTGCTGACTTCCTTCTGTGGGAAGGTGTCTTTATGCCCTTAATTCTGCCCAACCTCCAACGAAAAAGAACCTCAACACTGAAGCATTTGCTTTTGTTCATTCACTGCTCAAACTCATAAAGGAAAGATAGACAGGAACCTGATCTTTCTGAAGTCTGCATTTTCATAAATATTTCCCTTTACGAGTTTGTGAAATTGAATTTTAGTTGATAACCCTGCTTTGTTCACCTAGCCTTATATCCTCAAGAGAACAGTGAGAAAAATGAAAAGACTCTAACAAAAAGTAATCATGGCAATTCAGTACAATGGCAGGGAGACAAAGATAAAATGAGGAATAAGGTACTGTTCTCTCTGCTTTCCTTGTTCCCTCGTTTAAGTGATAATTTTCATACCTTACCTTCGAAAGATATAATTACAGTAATTGGAATCTGACTATTCATGAGACCTATGCTGTGCAGTATTTCTTCCCTTTGATATTTGTGTCTTTTTAACTAATATACTATCTTTAATCTACTAAATAAATACGTAGGCCCTTATTCTCTGCTAGGTCCATGCACTTTGTGCTTCTCAGGCAAATAAAAGCTGCATTAATGTCAGCATAAGAAACCATGGGAGCCCATGCTCTGGAAGAAAAAAGGGATATTCAAAACTATTTCAGAATTTCTGGGACCACAGTGCAATACAAGCACTACTGTGGGATATGTTTTACTTGTCTCTCACCATGTAATCATTAGCCTGGTCAGCTATTTCTAAGAATGGGAGAAGAAGATGAGTCCAGAGAGACAGGTATTTAAGGGAAAGGGGAAAAGAGCTTTGTGTTTTCTTGCAGACTGGGGAAGAGGCAAAGGCAAGATGAAAATGTTGGGGAAACAAGACAGTGAGTCTTCTCGAGATGGTGTGCAAGTCCTCAGCATGGCTTTGGGAGGGTGGGCTCTTCCCAGAGACTCTCCTGGAGAGGTGGGAGACGGGGACTGCCTTCCAAGTCTTTCAGTCTCTGCAAAGGTTGAGACTCAGTCACCTAAACCTGCCCATTTAGTTCTGGTTTAGATGTTTTGTTAGTGTCAGGAGAGAGGTTTGGCTTTGTTGCTCCCCCAAGTTTGTGTATGGCCAGGAATTTTCTTCTGCTTTGTCTGTGATCTGAGGTAAATGAAACATAAATACTCTGGGGACCAGACCACTGCCCAGCCAGCCCTACAATTTGGGAAGGGCAAAGGTCCAGGTTATGTTCCTTATTGTGCTCAGCTGCCTTTTGGCCACTTCTCAAAGCATAACCAGCGTACCCACTCTCTTCCACTCACACCGTGCTGGGCAAGAGCCAGGTTACATGACTTGTGGGCAGTACAAAGGGCCAGTGCTATAAGCATCAGTGAGCTATAAATAAACCCTACAAAGTAATACATGTGCCACCAAAACTTTTAAATATTAAATCCTACATCTTCAGGCATGCATATGAAGGCAGGGAGTTTTTGAGCAGCTGCAGGAAGCTGTGGGATTTGGGCGTATTTTAGAATTTTCCACCCTGGAGTAAGGTTTCTCAAACTCTGTTAGTTTGATACCATCAAAACCAGCAGCAGCTGCTGCTGCATCAGTGAATGCTGCTGCTGTTCAGGAGAGGGCAGAACCCACATCAGCACCTCTACCTGAAGGTCCCTTCCAGTTGCAATCTTCCTGTGGTTCAGTGTTGACTGTGGCTGGGCCACTGCTCACAGCTGGGCTGAAGGATTGTTGAAAAAGGAGAGCTAATAGGGAGCTACTAGGATGGCTGGGAACTGGGGCATGGCACGTGCAAAGGAGATCCTGAGGGGACTTGGCATGTGCAGCCTGAGAAGAGATGGTTTTGCAGGAACCTAACACCAGCCTAGTAGGGACTGTAAAACCAGGAAGTGCTGGACCCTTTTCAGAGACTCACAGAGAGAAGGAAAGTGCAGCAGACCTCAGTTGCAGACAGGGAAATTCCAGCTCAACATAAAGAAAAAGGAGTTCAAAAGGTTTTTTTAAGAGGTGGAAAATGGCACAACCTCCAGAGAGGTTGTGCCATTTCCATTCTTGGAGATACTCAAAACTCATCTGGAAAGGCTGAACTTCAGTGCTGGTCCTGCTTTGTTCAGGGAATGAGATAATCAGAGATAATACTAGTTTTTATTCACCTGAATCAGGGATTTTTTCGGTATTTCCACCTTCATCAGCTGAACTCTTGAACTCTGCTCATACATAGGATGGGTTGCATGTGACACAACTACCATGAGTAGTTCTAGTGGTGCACGTGGCCTACTGAATTTTGTCAGCCTTCATCAGAAGGTCATCATTTGTCAACCTTACAGAAATAAATTTAGATTGACTTTTGTTCTTTTCCCAGAATAATCTTTCTGGTCGATAACCATACAGTACAATTATATCCATTAATTGAGACTGATCAACATTTTGTATTATTGAGCAAACGAGTCTTCTGTTCAGCACTGCATCAAGTCAAAGATCGTGGGCAAAGGAAAAAGAAGGAGTGGGCATGTGTCTGAATCTCTTCACACTCTTTGGCAACTGCTGTGCTGGGCAGGTTTGGCACCTTGGTGTGATCAAGTGCCTTTGTTTGTAATACCTAGCTGGATCAGAAAGGTCATGCTAGGGCAGATATCCATAGCTTGGCTGTTTCTTAGCTCCCTTAGAGTGTGGTTGTGTCTGAACTGCTCTTAGCTAAAGCCAGTGCAAAAGGTCATGGTGCTGTCGGACTGCATTTAATTTTCTGTTATATATACATCTTTTGTGTCTGCCCCAGTTTCTTTGTGCATTATCTGGGAGATGGAGTAAAGACTTTGGGGGGAATACTTTTGGGGCAATACTGCTGGGATCGGAGGAAGAGAACAGGCTTTACACTTTTAATGTGCTTTTTGTTCATGCCATTATACTGTGTGAATAATGTCACTTTATTGAAATTTTTTCACTTAAGTTTTACTGAGGTCTTTTTAATGCTTGCCAAATTGCTATGTACCTCTCACTACTGAGAGCAAGATAAGTGCATGATAATATAATTCAGCTTCACTTGTTTTCCATCCAGTTGTGAGAAAGGAAAAAGGTATATCTTGATGTCTTCTTCCATTTTAGCAAGTACATTTCAGTAGTTCCTCATTCTGGATTATTTTGTTTCATCCCTTTGAAAATGATGATGAGGAAGAAAATAATCCTGTGAAAATGAGTAACAATAAAATTATAGTGATTCCAGATGGCTTTTTAGAAGAAGGCATCTACATTTGTAGGTTAGTTTTGATTCCACTGATAGTTTCTGTTGGCATTTTCTTGTTTCTCTTAAAGGGAGATCCCTTTACAGTATCATGACCCTGAACTATCTTGGGTGATTATCTTTTTGGGAAGGTGCTTCATATGCCAAGAAAGCTCCCAGAGACATCACATGTACAGTAACTCAACAAATGGGTTAGTCGGAGTGGGTGTTTTTTTAAGTGATTCCTATTTTTTAAAGCTATTTTGGACTAGTATGACTGAAGCACAAGAAGGTGGAGTGACTTCCTTACAGTCACACTCTGAGTCAGTGGCTCGGTACTCCAGGCTTCCCATATTTTTATTCCAACCATTGAGAAGACCACATGGCTTCCTCCTGGCGTGCTTTGAGGTTTCACAGCTGAGAGGTGCATGCTGTAAAGGTTTTTGCTGCTAACGTGTGAGCAGCTGATTTTAGATCAGAAGTTCTTTATGTAGGAGGACAGGATCCATCCAGCAGCAATCAGTTGGCTTCTTGTCCATTCAATTCACCTCCTGTCTGTGGAGCTCCACTCAGACATTTTCCTACAGCACTACCACTCACCACACAGTCTCTGCTTACCATGGGAGACAGGAAAATCACCGTGGTTTCTGTTCCCAGGGCTCTATGTCAACCTTCTGTCGTTTTGGCTTGAGGTTCGTAGACGCTTACTTTTCTCATCGCTTCAACTTTTGAATGAAACTTCCTCCCTCTCTTCTCTCATCCACACCAAAACCCAAAGCAAAGAATCAGCTGAAATGGCCAGTTTTTGCTGTCTTTCAGACGGAAACCATGCAAAACCACAGAGTTTGGCCTGGTGTCTGCCGGAAACTATAAATAGGGCTGCTCAACTGAAACTCATCCCTGTTTTACTCAAGCCACAACCCAAAGTTGTGAGACAGTCTCTGAACCCGGGTGGATGTTTTGGAGTGTGTTGACCAAGTATGGTGGCTTATAAGAAACTCAAAATTCTGCTGAGCTACCTGCTTGGTTTGGGGTTTCATTGCTGAAGTTCCATATTTCTGTATTTACAACCAAATGCTCTCAAGCTTGTTTCTAGGTGCCTCCTGGCCCTTCTTCAGGTTAGGTAGAGAGCCCTAGAATACTGACTATTGCTTCTCAGCATCGCTGATTCTCAGGCTGGTCAGTGAAGGGATTCTAACTCTTCTTCATTTTTTCAAGATGCTTTGAAATCAAAGGGTGAATTTGTATTCGCATATTTTTACTCTCAGAAAAACATGTTTTTTTCAAATCCCAATAATCTGAGGACCTAATCCAATACTCTCAGCATGGTAGAAGGACTGTTGAAGGAAAACATGCTCTTCCCTTCTGTTTAAAGCAAACTAGAGAGCAATAATAAACGTAAAAGGCCAAAACAAAAGTAAGTATTCAGAGTCTAACTCTGCACCAGTTACCTCTTAGCCTAAGACTCTTCACTGAACTTCTAATATGTCCCAAAAAGAAGTTAGGCTATAACAGTGTTTGGATCAATACCTTTGCCATACAGCAAGTAAAACACTTTTTGACCCAGCAATGAAATAACTTTGTACATTTAAATTTGTTCATCCTTAGAGAGGAAATTATTTCATTGTATCTGGCTGTATGTTTCTGTCTTTTTCTCCTCCAGACCTTACAGCTAGAGTAGGATACCATTTCTGTTGCGTTATATCATGAGACAAGATGCCTTTCCAAATATTTTCCTCAGCTGATAGTTTAGATTTTCAGTTTATTCACCTGAGATAACAACGTATTCCTGTGTTAGCAGAGCTGTCACACTTAATTTGACAATTTAGAATTTCTTCTTTGCTTTAGTGGATTAGGTGGTTTTGCAAGGCAATGTAATGTAATGAGTTTATCTGCCTGAAAGGTGTCACCCAGAATCTCAGAGAGATCTATCTTTATGTATTGCCAGGTCAGCCTTGACTCTGGAAGCACGTTTAGGTCACAGTGCATTCAAACCACCCCAGTGCTGGGCACGTAAACAGGGAGCAGGAAGGCAGCTCCCAATCCAGCTGTCACACTGGCATGCCAGAGAAATTAATCACTGGAATAACTGCGCTTATTGCCTCCCAGCCATGAAATACCACAACCAGGACCCCTTGTGAGGCTGTAAATATTGCATCTTCCATCAGCAATGAGGGAGACACCCCCCAAAACAGAATGTCTGTCTCCTGCTCTCCATGCAGAGGATGAGGCAGGTTTACACCTCCTTCATGTCTCTAGGCAGGACACTGAAGTGATGCTCTGTTGTGCTGCTCTTGTTTTCTAGGAGTCTTCAACCTCACCTCTGATTTGTGAGGGAGCTGAGCATTCACAGCTGCAAGGGAATATCAGCAGCTGCACTTTGAAGGTAAGAAAGTTCCAGGCCACAGGATGTTGCAAATGAGAAATCTCCAGGTTAATGGATATTTTTTCTCACTTAATTCCCTCTCTACTCCCTTGCTTGGTCTAGAGCTGTGGGAACACTGAACGTTCTAGAGGAATTGACTACAGCACAATGAAAGCTACACCTAATCTAAAAGGATTCATGATTTGGGAAGAAGAAGGACACATTAATTTTCAATCTTGTTTAGATTAAAAAAAAAAAGTTGTTTGCTTGTTTGTTTGTTTTGGAAAACATGGGAATGGTCCTGTGGAAATATTTTCATTTTTACTTTCCGGAAGCCTTTTTGTTCATATCTACTCCTAACTTTCCTTCTGTAACCTATTTTTAGATGAATTGATGTCTCTCTTTGTCTTCCCCATTTTTTTTCTTCCAAGTAGTATTCCAGGCTCTTTTCCTTCAGGCTGGACCCAGATTGTCGGTGACATTTTCCCCTCCAGTACCTGGGCATCAGAGGTAGGAAGGATGCAAGAGAATGCCTCCCCCTAATTTCACTCCAGTTTCTGGCTATGGCTGAAATTGTGGGAAAAGTCTCTCTGAACCCTGGACTGTAGCACGCAGGGCACACGAAGCACTGGCAAGCCTCTATTAAGCCTGCACACATGGTAGTTTATCAAACTCTCATAACCTAGCCCCATGTAGACAGGACTTTTTGTTTTCTTAACAGCACTGGGCAAGTCCTTGAGCAAGATGAAGCTGTCAAATCTGAACACCTGTAGTCTAGTGACACAAAAGGGGTCTTGGAGAGCCACACAGAGAAATTAGCATTTGCCACTCTCAGAAACTGGTGATATTTTTTCAAATAAATAGTGTATGTGTATCTATCTATAGATAGCCAGATAAAACAAACAAAAAATCTTGGCCTAAAGCAGACACACAAAAAGGGAAATTTCAGTCTAAATGAAAAAAATTGGCAAAGGGCAATTAAATCCTATGGCAGGTTGGGCTGAACAGTACTTTATCTTCTCTGAGCTTCTGTTGTTTTTATTCAATTTAACTGTCTAGACTAGCCTTTCCTCCTGTACTGAGCAGCTCTTTAAAGGAATGCTGAAGTCTTCTGAGCATGTAGTACAAAAATGGAACATTAAAGAAAAGGGCATTTTAAGGTGACTGTTTAAATAGGGTGTCTCTCTGGATTGTCCTGTTACCTCTACTGAAACTACATCCTTTCTCTGTTTGCTCACTGTGAAATAGATTGAAAGGGTGCTGATGGGTCACATGACCCCAGCCCAATCAATTAGCAGCTTTTAAAGATGACTCACTATTTTTTCTGTAACATAAAACAAAATTACACAGTGAAAGGCCTAACACAGCCTTTTAGAAAAACTCCAGATATCCATTTTTCCATTTGTGGTTTCCCTTTTTTATCTTTCTCCAAAGCCCCAAGCACAGATCTTTATGAGATGATGCAGTGTGTGCATGCAGCAGGCTTTTCCTCACATTTCTCCTCACCTCATCTGCAAGTACCATTCTAGGCCATGCATCTGATTCCCACTCCTTGTCCTGAAACAGCTGGGTTGACCAACACACCTCAGCTTTTGAACAGACAGTGAAAACAAATCTGTGTCAGTGGCAGGACTTTTGTAAGCAGCAATCATCCTTTGCATGAGTCTGCAGAATCCCAAGTGTTTGTTTTCATTTTGTATTTTGGGATATGTTAATTCATGTCAAATCTGTATCTGACTTCTGCTTTCAGATGAAAAGAATCAGCAGAAAAGCTGCACTGAAATAAGCTCTTCCCATTTCATGTTATGTTGATAACATTCCATTTTAATTCAAAAGACTTGAAAAGAGGCTTTCTTGATTGTCACTCTGTGTTAGTTTAACTTCAAGTCTTGTAACAGAGGTTACATGATATTTTCAGCCACAGAACCATGCTACAAAGTAACGTGAAAGAAAAACCTCCAAAATGCCCTAAAGCAAAACAAAGAAAAACAACCAAAAATCTCCTCTCTCAATAAACCAAGAAAGGGCTATAATAAAAAGGAGCAAGTTGGCTCTTTCTAGTGGGACCAGCTGCCTTCTAGATAACTAAACACAGGAAAAAGTATGCCTTTCCCACACCTCCTCCCAGAATTCTATAATTCTTACTCACTAGCTTACCTTTTTTTTTGTAGGCACATTAAAATCCATTGAATACAATGGGTGGAATAGAGAAAGCTTTGTAAGCAGTGGTAGGCTTCAGACATATTTTCTCACGTGAAGAAGGGAAAAAGTAACCTTGAGAGCAGAAGAGCTTATAGAGCTTACTTTGTGCAGGATAAGGGAGGCCTGGATGCTGAGCACTCTGCTTGCTGAAGGTGTCTGGCCTGAAATCCACACAGAATCATAGAATTATAGAATGGCCTGGATTAGAAAGGACATTAAAGATCATCTCGTTTCCACCCTCCTGCCATGGATGGGGAACATCTCCCACTAGACCAGGTTGCTCAGGGCTTCGTCCAACCTGGCCTTGAACCCTTCCAGGGATGGGGCCTCCACAACTTCTCTGGGCAGCATGAGCAAAGGAAAATACTGTCTGAGCCTTCCCTCATCCTCGCTCTTTCCCCATACTTTTTTTGCAGGGCCCAGTGCATTGCCCTGCCTGAATGGCCCATTATGGTCCCACATGCTTTGAGTGTCTGCTTCAGTCTAATGAAGAAAGTTTCTCTCTGAGCTGCACCATCAATCACATCCTCCTGGAAATTATATATACTTTATATTCTGCATAAGAAGCAGGGAATTAATAACTCCTTGGTTCATTTATTAAAATATTTATTCTCAAATTCTTTCTACCATCTCTTTTTCTTAGCTATGGCAGTGAGTAATGAAAATATCTGTCCTGCACTGAGGACTTTTGCAAATAATACAGAAGTCTACATTATAATAAAATATTGTTTCCTGAGGTGAAGGCTCCTGAAGCTCAAAGCAGCACACACCTTTTCAGTTGCCATTAGTGTGCATACAGAGCTGACTAATTATACACTAACAAGAATATTTTTGCCTGACTCTATAAGCACACAGTCTGAACCTGAGTATTTCTGCTATCTGATGCTGCTTTCCCTCATCTGGAGTGTGAGCTGCTGATTACAGGAATGTAGGTCTGAAATAATGAGAACATCTTCTTTTCACTCAAAGGTGGATCTTGGTGATCACCTTCCTTTGATCCATAGACGAACAAAGTTTTCTATTCAATATGGGGATACTTTACACAGAGGAAGAAAAACTGCTGTGTTCTCAAGGTGATTTGTATTACTTGCTAAACATGCAAGTGATGAGCTGGGGGGAAAATAGGTATCAAAGAGAAAACACAGGTAGTGATTCAGGCTGAGATGGGGGTGTTGGATGGACGTATTCTCTGTGCTGTTTGGAGTGAAAATGGAAAAGATTTTGTCTCTGCAAAAACCTCAGGCTCATTAAGCTGCTCAGGAGAGATCAAAAAGCTGCCTTTGTTCACAGCAAGGGCCTTGTGGCTTTACAAAAGGGGTCAGTTTGGTGTTTTCCAAGGCACGGATTTGTAAGGACAGAGTATTTGACTCCTGCCTCGTGTGAAAGGCTTGTGCCTTGCTGGTGATACTCAGGGCTCAACTGTTCCCGTGACTTCTTCACAGTCTATCCACCAGGCTGAAATGCACTTTGCCCAGCACTTCAGTGTCTCAGCTAGAGCAGGATGACTGATTAACCTCCACAACTCTCTCCCTGTTGGTCTGAGCAGTGGATTTCTCATATTATCCAATCACCTAAAGGGGTGAAAGAGGCTGTATTTTTCCTCGGAGTGTCTGACTTTGTTTCTTTACCTGGCTCTTTAGCCTTAGCTCAGCAGGATTACTTGATAATGTTTGATTGAATGGACACTTCAAACAGGAATCCCTGGAAAATATCTTGTGGGCAGTGTTTTTTGCCAGTAAATTGTTTCCCTTTTGAACATCAGCTCTCAAGAACAGAGATGATGATGCTAATTTCCTACATACAGGTTGTTAGATATCTGTTGGTATCTAAGCTGTCTGCCCTCTACTCTCTTCATAGCCTTTGCAGCAAAATGGGAATTTCAACTTTACCCCAGCATAGCTGTCTGTGGTTAGAGAAATTGCTCCTTAAACATGCTTATTGTTTTCTAGAGTTTGGAGAAGGGGAGTAGGATGAGTCTCCCTAGACGACTGCACAGGCAGATATCTAGGGTAAGTGAAACCCACACAGGCTGTGCTTTTATTTGCACTGAATTTGGCACATCAGAGCTGTGTTTTGCCAGCTGGACTCCAAGACACTGCTATCCTGGAGCCCATCAACTCTGACAATGATGCTAGGAGAAGCAGACACAGGGAAAAGGAGGTCTTCTACAACTCTGGATTTGTGAGAGATGCTTTTGACTGAGTGATCAATCTCTCACTTGTTATAGTTCTTAGTGTTGCCAGCATTGCAGATACTGCTAAAGCTGGCTCAGCTGCTGGGGTGCTGAGGAGATCTCCCTCTTATGGCTAATGCTGTCCATGACCTGCATGGACTGGCACTCACTGACTGTGACCATAGATGGTTCTTTATTGGCAGGAGAAGATGGGCTTGGGACACTAAGCTCCCAGCACGGGCAGTAAAGCTGCTTAGTCAAAGAAGGTTTGGCAAGAGTGGGAGGTGCCTCTGTGATAATTTAGTGTAACAATGCCCCAGAGAGGTGGCTCAAAAGATTCCCATCCTCCTCACCCTTTTACCCTAGGGCAGCTCATCTGCTTCCTTGCAGTAAAAGAAAAGAGATGTGAGGTTTAGTTCCTGATGGTTTAGTTCCCAGGTGCATGAGGTCAGGCCTCTCTTGTGTGCAGCTACCAGCAGTTATTGCTTCTCCTTTCACTGGTTCCTTTTCCACTTTGAAGAGACATTTCTCTGTGATAACACAGGCCCTGTCCAGAGAAAATGAGCACCATCTTTCAGTAAGTATTTTATTTCTGGGGTTTTAAACATCTATTGAAATTGTCCAATGGTGTTTCCTTTTAGTTTTTTAGTTTTTTAAAAGGTGTCCCTTCATAATCAGAACATAACATTTCGAAAGAGAAGGGCTGTTCCCCAGGAAGAGCTGCCAGCAGGACTTTCAACACCTTCAAGAAATTATGAATTCAATCCAATCTGTGTTCATGGCATAGGGTGTTTTATTACCCCTTTGTGTATTTGGAGCCTGTGTATTAATCATCACCTAGAAGCAAGAAGAAAATTGTTAGATTCTCTTGAGGTGAAGGCTGTGTGGAAAGTAGTTGAGGGCTTTGTGGTATATTGTAGTGGTTTGGAAGCTGAATTAACGTGCATTCTTCTTCTTTTTTTTTTTTTCTTTTTTTTTTTTCCCTGCAGCACAACCAACCCTGGCTACAGAAATGGATTTCTTGCTGTAGAAAAAGAATTTATACATTTCCTACCAGATCAAAGTGAAGAGAGCTGTAATTTTTCATCCTCTTGGCATAGCAATACAGGGTTAAGTGCATTTCATCTATGTAATTTGTGGATTCTGGTGGGCTTTTTATTCAAATTCTAAGGCATTTATCTTAACACTGATATGCACTTTTAATAGTGGAAGGCACAGCTCTGACCTGGCAAAGTTTTTTTCCCCCCTGTGGTCCAAGGATGATCTTTAAACTCATCCATGTACCTGCAAGAAGACATCTAGCCTGCATGTGAGAGGTGTGGAAATTCTGACACCTACATACTCACATGAAGGGCTATGCTTCTGCCTCCTGGGTTGTCAAAAGGACAAAACAAAAAGCAAAAAAATCTGCAAAAGAAAAAAAAAGCCAAATAAACTTGGTATGGTATTTCAGAACATGAAATATAATACAGAAGTGGCAGGTCACATAAAATGTTCTTTTAGCCCTGCATACTGGTTCCAGTGCTGATTAGAACTAGAGATTTAGAGAGGACTGTTAAAAAAAAAAGAGCAATAATAGTACTTTCCTCTTATACTTTCTCATTTTTTTAAGTTTTCTGGACCAGACCAAGTTGTACTAACCATCAATGGACTTCTCTAATCTTGAAACCTATATACAATTTCTGTCTACAACATCATTCCCAAGGAATTCTGGTTGTGAAGAATTACTTTCTTTTGTTTATTTTGAGTTTTCTTCCAGTTATTTGATGTCTCCTGGTTCTACTATTAAATCTTGTCATAAGTGTGAAGGTACATGCCCAACATGGTTAGTTTTGCCTGAAAGGAGGATTCAGAATGCCAATCCAGGGGCATTTTCACCAATCACATTCCAGGAGAACTTACAATTTTCTTTTTTTTCCCAGAATGTGTTTTGGTGTGCTGTTCTGGCCCATTCCATCACAGAGCAAACCCAATGCAAGCCTAATTACTCACATTTACCCCTTTTGCTTGCATGTTGTGGTAGCCACTGACACAAATCAGGCCTAAACTCTTGTTTGCTTAGCTCAGAAAGCTGTGTTAACATGACATCAATCTAATGTCATTGACTGCCTGAGGGAAAAGAACCCACAAGTGAAGCCAAACACGCTGCTTGATTGACTGATGGCAATAAAACCCTTGCATGGGGCTACCACAAAGCTGAGATGGTTTGGCCAGGCCCTCCCTGCTCTATTGTCTCACATTTCTCTCCAGTTGTCTGAGAGCAGACCATTTAATGAACACCCAGTCAAAAGTGCCTTCTGCAGAGAGTGGCCCTTCCCTCCCCATGCTTCCATGCTGGGTTTTGCCACACAAGAGCAGCCCAGACATTTCCTAACAGAGTGATCATCCTGGAAAGAGAGCATGGGAAACCAGAACAGCAAAATAGGGCTCAGCTTCTTAAGAACCTTTCTCTTTCATCAGCCCTAATGCTCTTTTCCATAACTTCAGTTGTAAACTGGAAGAGAAAGAAAATGTGTCCTCCTGGCAGCCTGGATAGCACTTAGGATAATGAAGCTTCCTTCCTTCTTATGGCCTATAGACATCACCATAATTTAAATTATTGGTAAAGTAATTCTAGTTCGTGGTCACAAGCATACAGACGGATTCATTCATGCAAGTTAGGAGTTCAGTAATTACTTTTTGTAAAGGAGTTAATGACCAGCATTCCTAAACATGTAAAGCTCAGGGAGGATATTTGATTTATTGTCTGAAAATCAAAGGCCTTTGGTCATTAAAAGGATGTGAGAAAGTCATCAGATTGAGTCGTCTTGGCTGCTTGTGGTCACATTTCCAAAAGTAATTGGATGGCTAAATGTGCTGGCAAGAAAAATTCCACCTCAAGGTTTTTTCTCTGTTTTTGACACTCAGAGGTATGGTACAATTAGTGCTGTCATGCTCTGGAAGGAGGCAAACTGGCTGAAAGGCTGCAGGGCTGGAAGCTGAGCTGTGGTTTCTCTTTCCAGCCACTGATACTGTCCTGCAGTGCTAAAATAGCCATAAGCTAATCACACCCCACCCTGCACCTCATTGCTGCCCATTTGTAAACAAGGTACAGCTTTGTGCACTTGCAGAAAGGCCTTTAGGATCAGTGAATGATAAAAAGGGACTGTTTTCATTCCAGGGAAGACTCAGGTTCATTGCCCAAGTCTTGCTATTTCTGCTGACCTTGCCCAAGATATGTTAAATTGTGAGTTACTGCTAACTGTGATAAGGCTTCTCTGGTGTGAACAAATATTCATTAGGAGCTTAACTAAAGCAATTGCTTCAGTTTAAACAGCTTAACAGTGATCCACTGAATGCAGATTGGGCTACAGATCCTGTAGTATGGTTCATATTGATGCTGGAGATATGCACATTATGAACCCCCCAAATATGTAGTTCTTCTCCCCTATCTGTGGAAAGTCTTTTTATTTTGAAAAATAACGATCATAGCACCTGGGTTTTCTTAAGATGGGTCCATTCCTCAGGATCAGTTAGGAGCTCTTCCAAAGAAATTCCTTCTGTTGAAGAAAACTCGTGCTGCAGGTGTGTCAACTGAGCCAGCATATATGGTGTGGGAATTAGGGGTTGCCATCGTGGAGATGTTCGGGTGGCTGACAGATCAGGGAAGTGTTAAACTTTTACCTTTATTATCCATTCCTTAAGGACAACCTTTGAGCTCACAGCTGATCATTTCAACATCACCACTGTGTTTAGCAGCCACATTGTGAGCCAGCTGTGAGCACTGTGTGCTGCAGGGGTTGCTGCCTCTCAGCTGGCACTGATGGTTGTGGTCTTTAGTGGTCCCTGTTTGCCAAGGTTTGGTGATCAGGACGAAAGTTCATTTATGAGAGAAGCCAGAACCGGGCTTGCCATCTTTCTTTTCTCTCTTTATTTTTTTATTTGCTTATGCCTGATGGTTTTATGTTGTTTCCTGCCTTCAGTAGGGAAGAATTCACCTCCTCCCAGTATCACTTACTGTGGTCTTTGCTTTGCAAGTCATCCTTCTCACGTGGTATTCAGGTTGTCCTGGCTATTTACAGTCCTATGTGCTTATCTTACTCTCTGTCTGGCAATCTTTGTTAGCTCAGTGCCATCTATTGAAACTTCACCCATCTTTGATAGTCATGTTGCTCACATACTTATGCAAAATGCTTATAGATGACATCTTGCTGTGCCTTGAGTGTTGCAAAATACTTATATTCTGCTGTTAGTTACACCATCCTTGCA
This sequence comes from Serinus canaria, assembly GCF_022539315.1. NCBI lineage: Eukaryota > Metazoa > Chordata > Aves > Passeriformes > Fringillidae > Serinus > Serinus canaria. The sequence continues at coordinate 55,123,355 of NC_066313.1, read as the reverse complement.
CATATTTAAAATGAAGGCAGGCATATTAATTATACTCTGACTAATACAACTATGATTTCTAGGTGTTGCAGAGCTCTGTTTTGCTACACCTGCCTATTTGCAATGTCATCCACCCTTGTGACCTGTCTTTCTGTGGAGCAGCCTGGTTGTAGCCTTTAATCTCTTACTGTAGGAAGCTGGTAGCCACACTGTGTCCTGCCTTTGTACAGATATTTTGTTGGCTTCTCCATGGCTATTTCTGCCAAGAGATTGAATCTGCAATAGCCTGCTGGGGAAGAAAAGAAACTATATTCAATTACTAATAAGGCTCTTCACAACTCTACCTCAAGGATACAGAATACTTTTTACTCTCCTGAGAAAGCAATTCTGCCAAGAATAAGGTCAAGGAGTGGGTCTCATCTCTGTCAGTATGATATAGCATCATTTGTAGAAATAATGCTTGGATTAACTGGTAAGTTTGCTGCTTTGCCTTTGAACTCATCCTGTCACTTTGATTTGGGAAGCTGCATTCCTTGGCAGATAGAATGAGAATGAGATTTTCCTCAGCTTTGTCCCCAGGTCTACCACCATCCCTCCTTGTAACCCTGAAGAAACCCCTGTGGATCCTATTAAAATACTGGAATAACAGCCCAACAGGAAAAATATGTTTTGTAGAAAACATAATTTTATTTTTTTATGGTTAGTGACCCTTGAGATAGTTGCAGGGAAAGTCCTTGAGTGAACACAGCTATGCCAGTGTTAAGGACAAGGAGTCTCTGGAGTGGCCATTTCTCTGGTGTCCTCTGCTCCTTGGAAGGTCTCCCTGGCAGGACCACAACCCAGGGGATTTTGGCATGTGAAAAGGTGTGCTGCCCACTCCTTTGGTGTTTGTTCTCCTAACGGGAGGTGAGCCTGGTTTTCTTGCAGCCCTTGAATCACTCTTGCCACGCTCATACCCTCAGTTTACTCCTGAAAGGGGAAATGGGACATCTGCCTCACAGAAAATGCTTAGGTTAAAAAGGCAGCTCCTCTTGATATTGGTGTAATCCTTCCTTGAGGTCAGGCTGGATGATGGGATGGCTGAAATGGGACTCACTAGTTGCTAGTGTCCTCATCCCTTCTAACTGATGTGGTGTTTTTTCATCGTCTGGAGGAGTCAAGCAAGCCTTCCTCACCCAAGGTTTTTCATTTATCTTCTTGGATAGTGAGGGAAAGTACCTTGGAATAGGAGCTGGCAAGTAACTGATGGAGTCAAAAGCAATAAGGGTACTTTGACCTAAGGAAAGCAAAGTGAAAATGTTACCTCACGGGTCCCATGGAGAATTGGGCAAACCTAATGTTCTAGCAAGTGTATTTTTCCAATTTAATGAAGAGTCATCCTAAGCATTTCACCAAGTGGTGCACTACCTGCTGAGCCCATGAAACTCATGAGCTGCCCCTGTGATCTTATGACTCTACTGCAGTCTAGTGAACTAGCCATTTAACTACATAAATATTCAAAATATTCAATTAACTTTGCTTGGATCTGTCTGGCACTAAGAAAGGAAAAATTCTAGGGTTTGAAATATATGACTTGGCATGATTATGTGGTGAAATGAATAATGTTTTAAAGAGTGATTTGTAATTATTTAATAATTAAAGAGCTCTTATGAATATTCTTGAACACCCTGTGGGAAAAAATAAATTGTATGCTGATTTCATCAAGCATTCAAATCTAATCAGAATTTATTTTTATAGCATCATTTTAAACACAGTCTACAAGAACATTGCTACAATAACGCAAATGGAACAGAAAAGTGTCATGCTGTAACAGCTCTGCTTTTTTAAGTATAAGCTCCTGATTTTTCCAAACAAAGAATTTTTCTGCACTAATGAATTGCAGCTGGACTCTATTCCAAGGCCTGCAGCAGCCAGTCAGGTTTCATCAGTGGTTCAGTGACAGGTTGAGGGTGCATCAGTTTTGGTTTGTAAACACAGATGAATGGTAGCCACTTGCTGCAAGGGAGATTGGTCCCATTCCTCCCTGCCTGGAAGAAAGAGAGACCAAAAAGGAAAACAAGAAGATGCAAAAAGAGAGTTCTTTCACTCCTGACATGAAATCTTTCAGTCTCAGCTTAGTCTCTGGAAATCCAATTTCCTTTAATTTATCTTCCCATGGTGTGTATATTGCAGCTTTGGGCAAATTTTAATAAGATTATGTTTTCTCTGTCTAATCCTGGAAACATTTTTCCCACAGGTACAGCAGAGGTTCAAGAACAAGGTAAATTATGTGAACCATAAATCACCCCAGATTTTTCTTAAGTCGAATAATAAGGATCAGGCAAATTTTTATGTGGAACAGTTTTATGTTAACTAGTCATCCAAAAGATCTGAGAAGGAATAACAGAGGCCTTTGGATGAAGATTGTCAGAGATTCATCAATGCATTTTTAAAAGAATGACCCCTACAGGCCAAGAATTCAATCCAGAATCTTACAACAATTTGCTATTAATTTCTGAAAGCAGTTTGGTACACTGATATTTGATGGGATGGAAGAAGGACCAGATGGGGGCTCTCTTCCACATGGATGTCAATACAGTTATTACTTGTGAGGATATAATTGTCCTTTAGTGTTGCATGAATAATTCATTTTTAATTCCATATTAGATTAATTTCATCTCATCCTCTCTTTGTGAATTGTCCTCCAATAAGTTGTAATTTTCTTGAATATATTTATTATTCAGAATAGATTATAGAACTCATGAGTCATTCATTTCAGATAGGTGACATTCAAAATTTGAGACTTTCAGGATGGACCTACAGGTCATTTTTGTGCCCTGTTACACAGGTAAAATATACAGAACCAAGGTTCTACTTCCAACATGTATTTACAAATCTGGAATTCACTTGCTTTTACTATTCTGCAATGCGAATTCTGAATTCACCATCTCAGCAATATCTCTAGCAGGTTCACTGTCTGGAATATTTGAAAGTAGGAAGAAGCTCTGAACAAATTATTTAAAAGACTCTTGAAGAAAATATCCATACAGCTTTTTATAACACTAAGTGACCTGACATTTTGCCAGAGATTAAATACAGATTAAATTACCCATCATTCAACTTCTCATTTGAATTTTTTCCTCAACTTTTTTTCCTCATATAAATCAAATGTTGTTGATCAGAGCTTACAACTTCAACTATTTTCCCCCTAAAACTCCTATCTTCCCCCATTTTCAACTCACAAAAGCACAGAAAGATTAAAACACACAATTTTTTGATAACTCCCCTGATTTTGCTGAGACGGAAAAGAATTTCCATGTTTACAGAGGGAAGTTGTTCACTTGGAAAAAACTCTATTTTTTATACTAGATTTTTTTTTTTTATCAGTTGAATCATAGAGTTCTTTCAGCTGATGTTTGCATTTCTAGTCATGAAACGTTTGTCTTTTGGAAAGTTCCCTCCATCCAGAACTGGGTTTCCTTCTGTGGCTCAGAAAAAAGAGCAAAATCCTGAACAATGGGATCCTACCTGAACAAAATCCTGAACAATGGGATCCTACCAGCTATTTGGTGATTGTAAATTGGGCCTTTGGTTAATAATTTTCTGCACAACCAGTAGAGAATGGGAGGTATATCCAAAGTGTCATATACCCACTGTAATAAAGAGATTGAGGGGACATAGGAAGAAGCTGCTGTCATTTGAGGGACCTACCCTACAGCACAGCCTAGGTCTCATCCCCTTGTTGGCAGGTAAATTTGTGCAAAATGAAAGTTACAGTGAAAAGAAATATAAAAAGACAGGTGAGTAGAAATTAATAGAAGAACTTGTCTGGAAAGGATATACTTACAGTGCTTCTTCGTTATGTCCCCATGTAGTTTGGGAATGGAATAGAGAGGGACAATTCTCCCCTCTGGCTCTCTCCAAACAAACTCAGGAGTCCTCAGGAGTCTGGTTTTGTATTTTGTACACTTTCATCCATGCCTTGAAGCACGAGCATGCATCATGTTGATGTTTAGGTTCAGAGGAGAACCCTTCACCATCCTGAGGGATTTAAATGTTGTACCCTATTGTAGACGTGGCTCAAGAGAACTATGGCACCTCAAGGCAAACATTTGTGGAAGCATTTGTGTTTGGCTTCTGAAAGGTAGAGCAAGTAGTTTTGGTACAGGGTTTCCAGTTACAGAGCTCGTCTGACATAATCTGAGCAGAGAGCAAGGTGAAGTCAGAATGTCTTTAGCAATTGTGTCCTATGAGGATGAAACAGGCTTCACTGTTCACAAGAGGATTGATAAATGACAGGGAAAGGCTGTAGGCAGGTAGCTGGTGGACATCATGCTGTGTGTCTTGTGGGAAGCAAAGAGAGAAAACCCTTAGCTACAACCAATTCTTTCTGTGTCCCGTCACAGTACAGCATCCCCAGGAAGTTCCTTGACTTCCCTCCACTGATGCATTATATGTGCCCTATTTTACTGCATGGGGAACTCAGAGCCCATGCTCAAAACCCTTGACATAATGAGGTTGACTGAATGATATGAGAAAGGAATAAAAGTTTCAGAAGTTAGAAGTTCCAGACAGGCATTGATTTGTTAACACCTAATGTGTCCTATGGCTGCATAGAGTGTAACTAACCTCACCAGCAATATTGAGCTTAATATCAAGATTTTTGGTCAACACTGATACACAAAACGAGAAGTAGAAAAGAAGGGAAAAAACCAGACAGATACAAAAAAAAAAAACAAAAAAAACCAACAAAAAACCCCAAAAACAACTGAGTGAAGTAGAGAATAAATTAAGCAGAGAAAAAAATTATATATTTTTTTTAAGTTTTGAAGGAGCCTGTGCTTCAGCCTGTGTTCATGTTATTCTCTTTTGAGTGAGCAGCAATGGCCTTTGTAACTTATCAAGTCTTTCTGACACATATTTTGTCATTCTGTTTTGTGGAAGAGTCCTGATGAGTTGGGTTAGAAATTACACCATGTGCAGGACTAACTCTGCCAAAGATTAAGAACCAAGCACTGAAATTTTTGACTGTAGAGTTCTCAACACCAGAAGAAAGTGTAGAATAAACACAAAAGCAAAGTCTCGCTCATCTTACCAGGAAATAAAATATTGTCTCCCTATTATCTCTTATGATTAAAGTGAGTTCAGCATTTCACAGGGATATACAGTAAAGTAAAAGTTCAAAATGAAGGGCAAATGCTAGATATTCAGGATCTCCCCTTTTTCCCTGTCTTACAGAAAAAAGTTAAATTGTGCAAAGCATCAGCATATGAAGAGCACTCATTTAAGAGTCAGATGCCATCTAAGTTATGAGCAGAATTAGTTTGCTGCTGTCATTACAGGGTCCAGTGGGTGCAGTTCTGCTTCAGCAACCCATCTCAATGTGTGGTGCAGTGCATTACAACTGGTGGATTCTGCTTTGAATCTGCCTTCCAGAGAAACACCAGCAGTTTTGGCAGGGCAACCCTGAAAGGTGGGCAGTCCTTTGTGCATTCCCAAGACTCGGTATCAAGTGTTTTGTCAGGCCTGGAGTGTAGTGCATCAGTCTGTCTCTGCTGTGAAAGGCTTGTCTCTGCAATAGTATTGGGGATTTTGGGCTGGTGCACACTGTTGCTTTAGGGAAGAAAAACAAAGCTGTTCTGTCAGACCTGAATTAAGATGGATTTTTGTTGAAAGTTCTTGGAATTGATTTATTTCAAGTTTCCTTATTGGTAAGAGACATCACAGTTGGGTTCAACTTACAAAATATCATTGATTTCTCTCCCCACACCACAGATGATTCAGCTTGTAATTTCCTCTACAATTATAGAGCAGGTCTCCTTAGAAACTGCTTGTATCCATTCAAAGTTTCGTCTTGTGGAAACCACATTTCCCCTCTCTTTGGCCAGATATGCTTGACACAAGACCAGAAAAAGAAAAAGTGGAGGAAAGTACAATAAACATTTTCCTGCTCCCATTCCTTCTTTTCTGCTTCCTAAAAGGAGATTTGCAACATTGCAACTTCATTTGTCTCTGAGTGCCTTGGGATCTCAGGCCATCCCAAGTGCTGGGGCTGGCCATGGGTGGGCCAGCTCATGGCTCTGCCAGCGTGTTGCAAAGACTTTCTTCTCTAGGAGAGGCCAGGGTGCAACACAGAGGTCATGGTTTCTCCACCCTGATGCAGCATCGTGCCACCAAAGGCTAGTCAAACTAAGCTGATTTCACAATTGGCTCTGCCTTGGATGGCTGTCCTGTGCTTCTTCTCATACACAGCTTCAACAAGGCACAGAAGTGTCCATCTTCTCCTTGCATCCCCTGTGATCCTCAAGGGAACGTGTGTTCATGCAGGGAGTCCCTGCCATGGAAATTGCTTGGCTTCTGGGTTTGACAGGGAGTCTCAGATAAACCACAGGATCTCATTTAGACAGATAAATCATAGGACCCGATGACAGCTTGAAGAGCTTTGCAAGAGGGAATCTTGTGCTGGGACAAGGTCACACACAGAGTGTTCCCAAAGTCTGCTCTACCCTCAGTGCTTTTCTGAAAAGGTCAAGATAACATTAAATTGCTTTTACATTTGGAAAAAACTCCTCAGGTCTTCTGCCTTAGTATCTGAAAAATAGGTTTGTGCTGGCAATGGAGACAAAACCAGACTCAGTTTGCCCATATCTGTTCCTCACTGTGCCATGAGAATCCCACAGACTGATCTGAATTCAGTCATTATGGTGGCTGTAGACTGACACTTCATTAAGGATGTTGAAATCAAATCTGATGCGTGGAAAACTTTAATCCATACCAGTGAAGAGATAGAGAAGGTGTAAGGAAGAAACACAAATAAAAGTGGTGGTGCCTCTATAAGGCAGAAACTTGCAGCAAGGTATACATGTGTTCTTACATACACATTTGTGGATGTGTATTGATATATATATGCACTCACATACACATGTAGGTAACAGCTATGTGGAGGTATTAAAATATGCAAAGAATGTTCAAACCCACCATATTACTAATAAACTGAGAGGGATCTAAGAAAGGATATGGTAAAAAGGAGATAGATGCCAGTTTTGTGGATGTGTGCTCTTCTTCCCTTTTATCACTTCATCCTTTTTTTGTGTAGGGAGAAAAATCTTGCTCCTTGAGGTGTTTATGTTATGCCAGCTTTTGCCATAAAAAAAAAAAACCTGAAAATAAACTCACTTCCAATACTATATTTGAAATCTGTTGTACAAAGATTTTTTCCTCAAATGGGTGGGATCTGGTCTTCCCAACACCTTTTCTTACATTGCTTCAAGTCTCTTTGTGTATCAGGCCCTTAAGCTGAACAATTCATGGTGAAACCACAGGGGTCTGGAGGCCAAATGCTTGTCTCCGAATGGGAGGCAGTGTGGGACACAGCTCAGTATTTCAGTCAGCCCTGCAAAGCCTTTTGGTGCAGCTAGGCAGATGTGTGCATGGGGATTTAATTTCTGTAATTTTGTGTGTGTACTGTGGTGAGGAGAGGTGCCTGCTTATCACTGTGTCAGCTGGAGGGCAACACCTAGCAAAGACTTTGCATAAACTGTCCCTTTGGGAGAGGATTTTCATGTAATTCCAATACTGAGGTCTGCTGGTAAAACAATGTTATGGGACAGAGCTGAGAAGCTTTTCAAGCTCTATTAAATTTACATAGGCTCTACCCATTTTTAATCCTGTTCAAACATTCTTGTGTACAGCAAATAACTTCCACGATCCCTTAAAAAGCAGTCATGTACAGTGCACATTTGCACTGATGTACTTATTTAAAAGCCAAATATTTAGTAAAGGGGCTGAAATTGCCTCCATCTTTCCTCTATACAAATACAGACTACAAATTTACCACTAGGCCCAGAGAAATCTTTTCCTTAAAATTACTCTTGACTCCTAATTGTAGATGGGATATGTTTTGGGGACGGCATACTTTTTACAGACACCACAGATGGGAATCCAGATCTTCCCTAAGTGCAGTGTGGGTGATTTTCAAGAGCTTGTTCAGCAATCATAGAGATCTGTCCAGCAGTTTTGGGGGCAGTCCATTCTGGGGCATGTGCACAAGCATGGTAGATGCCTCTTACAGACAGCACAGGAGATGAGATCTAAAATCACACCAGTAAACTTCTAGATAAGATACCTGATTTACTGTCTGCAAAACTACACTTGGCTTCAAAAAGCTGCTTTGTTTTCCAAGTAATACAGGGCAAGATGTGTTCTGCCGTCTGCGATGAACATCAGTGAATGAGGATTATTGTGCAAATTCTGGAGAACAAGGGAAAATAAGTGACCAGTGTTTTCTACCCACTCTTCAGTCTCACCACAACATTTTTGTAAAAGTTGTCATTTCTGAGTGCTAGCCATTTGCTAAACAGCAGCCTCCCTGCTGCAGCTACTGTGCTGATATATTTCATCACCTCCTTTTGTGGCTTTTTTTTCCCCTAGAATAATTATGAATTAAGTGTGATCATCCTAAATGCATCCAATATCTGGTACTATTCACTGCACTCTTCTGACAAGTAATTTTTGGCTTATGGGCTCTTTGTCAACATTCATATTCCAAATGTTCATGGAGAGGCATAGGCTGTGCTACATGTGTCTTTCTCCTGACTCAGTGCAATTAATTTTCGGCAGTAAAGTTTCAGATTGTGAATTAAAATTTGGGCTCTATTATTATCTTACAATACTTATTGGAAAGTTACAGTTTCACTTACTAACTTGGAGCTATGTTTGTGCTAAAGTGGTACAGAAAGTTACAGGGGTTCAGAGATCCCTTTGAAAAAAAAAGATTTTTAGATTTCCAAGATTTTCAACAGACTTCACAACCCCCTGATGAAAGTCAGTGGGACACTGTAATTCCATTTCATTAGGATTTAAATGAAATGTTCCGCCTCTGCCTTATTAGCACAGTTGAAACTGGCTTGTTTGAATCACAGAACAATTTCAGAGGATTTTCCTGGATCTGGTATTTCTACCTACATGAAGATAACTGTTTGCTGCCTGGTTTGCATAGCATGGACATGTTGTCTGCCTGATGTTAGGATGCACGATGCTACTCATGTGTACTCCAGCTCTCGGCATCCCTACACATCCATGCAGAGACAGACTTTGAAGCCTGGGCAGGTGTTTCACAGGGAGAATCAGAGCAGGCGGATGTATTGCAAAACAGCAAAGATGTGGTCATCTGAAAGAAACAGCAGGGCCATGGCTGAGGCTGTGCAAAACACTTACATCAGTTTCCAGAGCTCTCTGTCACACTTTCTGTCTCCTTTTCCTCTAGCCCCGTGTTGCTGAGATATTTGTCAACAGAATGGAAATGATACTGTTCCCAAGGAGAAATTGAATTTAATATTAATGCTATCTCCTGTGGAAAAGCGAGAGTGAGAGCTGAGTAGAGTTTGTTTTATATATGAAGTCTTTCATTCTGGAGAGTAACACAGAGCACAGAGCTGTGAATTTAATGCTACCAGCTTGGGAAGCTGGTAGGCAAACACAGCAGGCTTTGTGCATTAAGCAGCAATGTGCATTGCTGTAGTCATTAGAAACAGTTTCACTAACAAAGAAATAGGGGTAAAACGCTCATCAAAGCCTTTCTCAGTGGGCAGTATTTGATAAGTTCTACAAGAAGGATTAAATACACACTTGGCTGAAGATGTTTAGCATCACCTTGCTTTAAATAGGCTCTGCTTTGTCTCTGTCTTTCCAACCATCTTTATATTTTACATTTTATTTATCTTCCTCCTCAAAGTGAAACTCTCATCAGCAGTGATTCCTTTGTTCATGCTGCCCTTATTTCCAAACAAAGTAATATAGCACAATTTAAAATGCAAGGATTCAGTAACACAAAGATCAAAAAGAGAAGCTTTGTCTGTTTTGAAAGTAAACTCCACCTTTCCTTTGAGTACCTTTTCTGTTATGTCTCATCAGCTGTGTCCTATGTCCTGTCATGTCCTGATAACATGCCTTAGTAGATGCTGTTATAAGTAGCTGGTACTACTCTGCACTTTAATTTCCTGTGGGAAAGGAGATTAGCTGCTGGAGGAACCCTGCACAGCTCTGACACTGCTGTATGGATGTCCTGGCAAATGGAAGGCCATGGTTACTTCTGTTCTGCTCTGAGATGCTGCCTTCCCTGTTTGTGGCCGGGCATGGAAGGCATAAGAGGAAGGAGGAGAGAAAGGATAGCAGAGCTGGAGAAAAATGTGGTGTTTTGTTGCTGCTTGCAGGATCCAAGGCAGATGGTCAGTCACAGATGGATGCCTTGGGCTGGCAGGTCAGCCACAACAGCTATTGCTCTGGTTTCTGGCTCCCTTCCCCAGTTAACTGTGTGGCCTGGTCAGCTCTCTCACTCTCTCTCCTTTCTATGGATTTTTCCCAGTCTGGACAGCTAGCTGTGGATGGCTCCTGCTATCTCAGCCTTTTGGCTGCAGCACAGTCAGTCTCAAGATGGCTGAAAAGCTGAGTGCAAGATGGAGAGAAAAGGCAGTCACTGAAAGAGGAGCTTTGAGGGAAGGGGACACAGAGGATTGCATGTTTCTGGGTCCTTGCCCATGCAATGGATGCGACTGGGAAAGGTGCCAGTGGGGATCTCATGGAGCCATTGTGTTTCCTTGTGTCCAATGAGGCTGTGTTCCTGCAGCATAGCAGATGCAGGTTGGCCTGTGTCCTTTTTTCCTTTCTCCAAGTCGTCCTTCCCTTCCTCATCCACTTGTCTTTTTCTTTTTTTTTTTTTTTTTTTTTGAGGAGGCAAAAATGGACACAGGCTCATCCTTGCATTATCTCAGTACTTCTGGTGCATCTTTTTATAAACTCATTTCTGACTCCAAGAGAACTCTATATATTCTTTGAGCTTTTCCAGCTGGAGGATTTTATTGGTGTAGTTCAGTATCCTTCTCTTCCTTTTTGCATGTTTACCATTTATGCTCAGTGTTCAAGACTAAAAGAATATTTTTTTAAATCTGGTGTGCACTTCCCCAGCTTCTATTCCTGACTAGTGTAAGGCAGCAAAGACCCAATCACTACTGTGCTTGACAGTGGGGACTCAACAACTGAATTTAAGGAATCCTCAGCTTTACTAACATGAATAAAAATTGGCAAAAATACTTTACTGCTTCCTTTCTTCCCCATCCTTGGGCTCTTAGTCCCCCGAAAGTGAAGAGCTGCACTGGCATGTCACGACATGTTGGGTCTTTGAGCTGCTGTTTTTCAGGCTGTTGCCATCTGCCACTCAAAAGCACCAACATTTTTCGAGGTAACAAAGGGGGTCTCTAACAAGGGTTGCATCATAAAAACATGCTCTTAGTGGTCTTAAATGCTTAAAATGTTCCAATGTATCTCTCAGCCTATAGTTTTCTTCCTTACTTATATTCCATGCTTCATTAAATAAAATTCCCTGCAAGAAAATGGAGGAATTAAAAAAAAAAAAAAGAACAAACCCTTTCAAAGCCATGTGAAATTACTTCTGAATCAGATGCAAATTCAGTCCTATTGTTCACAAATTGCTATGTGCAGCCTTTCTGTGACAGGTCCTAAGGCAAGGGCAGAAGTGCTATCTCTACAGCACCATGGAGCTTTATGGCAGCAAACCTGTGAGGGAAACACAGTGCCACCAATCCAAGCTCAGCTTCAAGGGACAGAGCTCACTGGGAAGTGCCTGCTGGCGACAACATCAGAGCAGTAACCTAAAGGAATTGGAGCCTGGAGGATAAAGCTGGGGGTGGAGCTGGCGATGAGGGGAGGTTTATGGGCTGTGTACACACACACAGTCACACACACACACACACAGACCCAGGGGCTTGGAGGACCTCTGGGAGCCTATGGATATGAGCCCTTTGTGCCCTTCTCAGCAGAGTTACTGCTGACAGCCACAGGGACAGACGTGGCTTCCTGCACACAGGGGAATGCTGCTGCTGTCACTGATCCCAGGAGCAGGGCCACAGTGCCAGGGCTCTGACTGCCAACAGAAAGCTCAGCAGCTCCAGCATTTAACTGTGAACAGTACCTTCATACTCCATCATTCACTCTTGGCAAAGGCCAGCCAGATTTACAACCTTCTGATGCTTTAACCAGAGCTGTTGTGTCTGTGGTTGAGCCAGCTTTCCCGTGCTGCTGGATGCTTCACCTGAACCAGCTCTTCAGCACTTTTAGGGGTATGTGGCCTTGTGCCTGGGACAGCAGCAATGGACAGACTGCATGTGTCTTCATTTCACAGCAGAATTATTTTCATCTCCCCCACCTGTCATCCAGGTCACACTACCTAAGAATAAGTCAGTTTTTTACTTCTCTTTTCTGGACCATGCCTATGAGAGATCCCCTGCGACAGTCTCAGCTAGAAAGAACATCTCAGTGCAAAGGGTTCAGGTGGGTTCAAATCAAATTAATTGTACAGACATCCCAGAGATCCCAAGGAAAGAGAAGTGTTAGCACCTTTAGTTGGTGTCTTTTTCTGGTGGATGTAAAATTAAAGTGTTATAAACCTGTATTATTTCCTTTTGTCCTATCAACATCCAGGAATTAATGTATATTAAGTCCTTCCAGGTGCACATGGTATTCTCCACGTTAATCCTTAAAATGTGTTCTTTCTTAAAATACACCACCAAAAAAGAATCCAGGTTGTGGTTTTACCTGTGCATTGATAAGAGTGATAGGAGAGAAGACAGATTTGTGATAGGAACTGTCCAGAAATGGGCTGTTACAAAAGGCAGCATAAAACTGTTCCCATCTGTCTGTGGCAATGATTTAGACTGTGATTTTTAAAGACACACCTGATGTAGTGAGGTGTCTCATGCCAGAATGCTTTGTCAGGTTCCCAGACTTTAATGTGGGATGAAAAGCTTCACTGTGTGGCCCACAACTGAAAAATTTAACTGCTAAATTTCTAGGGGTTTTGTTGACAAGCTTTGTTTCTTTTCAAAGGAAAATTACTTAAATAAGACCTGTGTAAAAACACAGGTCTTATTCAAATAATTTTCCCTGTTGATAGCCCCAGTCAGCTACACATGTAGAAGCAGTACTTCAGTGTATTTGCTCCCATTTCAGAGTCTTCTATGAGAGTCAGTATGTCTGCTTAAGCCTGGCAGATACACAGATGAGGAAACAGGCCATTCTGCTCCTCCCTTCTCTGGAGAATTTTCATCTCTTTAACAACAACTTAAAAACCAGGTTCCAACCAGAAACAAGCAAGGAACAAATAAGACTCTTCATTTAACTTCTCCAGCCTTAGACAGGACATCAGTGATCTCACTCTGTGCATGGACTTCTTAAAAAACACATCAGCCTAGGTAATGCTCTTGAAAAATACAAAGGATCCCAACTCTTTGGGCAGGTTTTAAACCTTCTTTCTGGTTTAGGATGTTCCCTCAATGGACTAATTCCCAGAGATATAGAGAGAGGAGAGGATGGGGTACCGATGATCCTGGCAGAATTGCAGCACTTAAGCAACACAAAACCAACACTGTTAATGCCTGTCCTCGCTGCTGTTGTTGAACTATGAAAAAAATATGCATAAGGGTTGCCCTAGATGGCAGTTTTTCTGCAAAGGTTCCATCTACACTGTTTTTCAGAGGAAAATTGAGTTTCCCCAGGGAAGCTTTGACTTGGAAAGTGTAATCCTAGTTTTGAAGGCAAAATATCCTTGATATCCTATTATTCCTAAATATCCTATGATATCCTATTATTCCACTATCCTCCCAACCCACTTGCCTTATTTCTCTCAAAAAATATGTAGGCATGAGTCAAAGAAGAGACACATCTGTTTTAAATTGAATAATAAATATTTTCCAAAAGGAATAAAGAAGTTCTTACAAGGTTAATTAATTTTATATTTTCTAAACCCACTTCCTTGCCCTGAACAAAGGCTATGTTCAAGCTATGAACATGTGCAGGAATACATTCAAGTAACGTATTAACAACCTAATAAAAATATTTACATGCATTGACTTTTTGATTCAATTAGAGATTTATTCTAATTATCCAGCATAAATCAACTATCTTGCTTTATTAGACACTAAACACAATAAATTCAATCATTCATTCAATCAACTTGAATAACTCACAGGGGGAAATAGTGCGAAGAACCAAATACCCAATTCAGCCTGGTAAGGGGTGCAGTCTGCTCAGTGCCTTGCAGGATGAAGCCTTCTGTGTGCTCCCCTTTCCTGTGGGTTTGCTCTGCAGCTCCCAGCCCCTGCAGGGATCACAGACATGTGAAGGGATAATGAAGTCTCTGTCTTATAATGAATTGCTAAAAGTATTAGAGGTGCTGTAAATAAATCATTATATCAGGCTCATTTAGCCTGATTCCTACTCTCAGATGGCTTGTAATAGAGTCCTGTCTCTGAAAGTCAGCCATTCCTTTGCAATTAGATTTATCACTAATCAAAAATGGAAGGCATCCTGCCAGCTTTCAATTGCACTTGGATATATTGTGTTAAGCTCAAGCCTCAAATCTGAATGGATTCATTTTTTCGAATTTTAAAACCACCCATCTGCAAATATTTAAGCGCCCTAACTATTAATTAAAATTTACAATGACCATGCAGTGAGGTACAGCGTGCACATTAACCCAGACATCACAGCACTAGAACAGCTTCTTTCACCTCCTGTCTCCTGGCAACACACCTTCCAACTTCCTCAAAAGCTCCATTCAGTAAGGAGATAACAGCAACTGCATCCCTGCAAGATGCAGTTGTCCCTTTTCATAGAGCTTGATGGGATGACCAGTCTTGCAGGGACTGTGCAGACAGACTTGCTCCAGCTGTTCCCGGGGCAGAGCTCCCTTGTGGCAGGACTTCGCACTCCTGGCCACAGGGGACTGGCCCCTGGCTCAAGACCTTCTTAAAAGGCATCTCCCTTGTCTGCCTTGCTGCCCTGTTTGCAGCCCCAGACCATATGGTTGCACCTGATGCCTGGCTCCCCACTGAGTTGGGCTTGCTGCTGACCTGCTCAGTTTCATCTCCTTTGAGTCTCAAATCACTTGCATGGGTAGAGAAAGAGGGGTTTTCTATCCTGGAAGGTCTCAGGCCACTTCAAATTCAGGACCAAATGCTTATGCAGAGGTGAGTACAATCTCAATTCCCCACTGCCAAGTACACCCACAAAATCCCAGCTTAGTAAATTCATCTTCTGCCAACGTGTACTTGGCCAGGATACCAAACAACATTCTGCGTGGGTAGATGTAAATAAAATCCCTTTATCATTGCAATCTAGCCATCTCTTGGCAGCCATGGCAACTGAATAACAGCACTCAGATTTTGTCATCAGTGATACAGCATGAAAGTTTATATAACACGGGATATGTTGACACCAAGTTCCCAGCAAGAAAGGGAAAAGGTAATAATGTGTTTACCTAGAGCTACAGTAGAATCAGGTACGCAGAAGAGAAAATATCTGGATATGAACAGATTATATTTGGTAGTTTAATCCCTTTCCTATCTCATAAATATATTTAGGTGTCAAAATAGTATTTGAAATTGTTCCTCAGTGAAATTCATTTCAATGAGCAGCATTCTGCTAATCTGTATACAATGACCAGCATTCCATGACTCTGCACACACAGTCTTCAAAGCTGCTTTGAAAATACTAAAGTGCTTTTCCACCACCATGCCATCCCATGAAATACTGATATCAAATATACTTCACATGTCAGTCTCGGTCCCTCAGGGGATGACTACAGAGAGGGAGAAAGATGCCTAGGGACAAGGAATTTGTGAGAGTAAGAAGTATTATGAGAAGCAGAAGTTCACTTTATACAAGGCAGCAACTCAACCCCAGTTTCCATCCAAATATCTTCAGAGGTCTCGTCTTTAGAAAAGTACAGTCTTAGCTATTAGCTAGACACTGGTAAGGAAAAAATATTTTTAAATTTTTTTTTCTGTTGCCCAAAATATCATGCATTTCACAGAAACTTAAACAAACATTCCCTCTTTCTGATTATAACAGGCATATATAAAAGTGAATATAAACTAGAAATATTACTGTAATCTTAAACTGAAATTTTGTCAAGCATAGGATAATGGTTTAGCAATTTAATTTTGCGACTTCATTGCAGCATGTTGCTTGGGAGAGTCCAGTTAGTCATAACTGTAACTACACAGAATCTGGAACTAATTAATGTAGTAATTAAGTGGCATCATGCTATAGATTTCAGTGAAGTGTTCACAGTATGCTAATGTTTATACTCACCTGTAGTAATGTGGTCCAGGAAAACCTCTCTGAGCAAAACCATGCTGGACCTGGTGCTGCAGGATGGGAACACGGCTCTGTCCCTTCTGATATATCAACCACTGACTAGGAAATATCTTGCCTCTGGTGAGAGAAGGTCTTCCCAGCTTAATAAAACAGGAGTTCCCAAGGTGCCCAGCAACATCTTTTTAATTCCTTCCCCAGTCTCTTGGTCTCAAGTGTAAAGTCTCGGTGTAGCTCCCACATCATAAGGATGAGGTGCCAACTGATCATGAGGGAAGATGCTACTACGTGAAGAAACTAAAAAATGGCACACCTGAGACAGAGTACAAAAGTGAAAGAAACTCTCAGCTCTCCATAACATGGCCAGGACCTCACACAAATCCACGCTGCTAATTTCCAGGATAACTCAGTGAGCATCTCATGATTAAAATCTCCCCTAAAAGCTGATGGCAAATGCAAATCTATCAGATCAACAAGTCCTTACTCCCTGCTGTGTCATAGTCAGTTACACCTCTCTGTCATCACTATCACAGCAATAAACCAGATCCGTCATATTTGTATGAAAACCAATAACATACATTGGAACTAAGGGATTTAACGGAACAACATGTTTCAACTATACAACTGTTTTAGTTCAGCCAAAGCAGCAGGAAATAATTCAATTTTATTTTAGAAAACTCTTCCTTTTTCTATTAAAAAAACATTTTAAAAACTCATAACAGTTTGAGTAAATGTAAAGGGAACTCTTTAGTCAGAACTCAGAAAATGAGAAAATGGATGATTAAAGTTATAGAACCTATAAACTTGGCCTCCTTGAAGTTACCAAAGCTTGCAGAGAGTCTGATGATAAAAGGGATAATTTAGAAGACTAAGAAAATGTGGTAGAATAAAAAGCAGGGACAAAAGCTACATTAAAGCAGGTATCACTCAACCTGCTGCAGTGCAACACATTAATATATCACAAACTTTACCTGCAGTTTTGTGAACTTAACAAAAACAAGAGGAGGTAATTCTGAAACATTCAGATCAAACTGATACATCAGAAACTTGGATATTTGATCTGGGCATTACTTTAAAGCCAGAAGCAGAGGGGTCCGGGATGATCCATGGTTTCAGCAGTGAGTGCTATACGAAAGGCTGGATGCAGACTTTGTGCCACATGCACAGCCTGTCCTACAGCAGTGGCCTCCTACCACATCTGGTAAATCACGTCTGCACATCATCCGTCTTGACCACAGGCCTGAGGCTGCACATCCACCCCTGGCAGGCTCAGGGCCTGGTGCTAGCATGTTGTAATGACAGACATGCAGGATAAGCGTGCTAAAAGACATTCAGCTCCTAAAGTTAGGGGTGACCGAGTCCGACTTGTAACCAGCAGTTGGACTCTGGCTACCTCTGTAGTCAATGGAGCAAGCTATAGACTGGGACTGCCTGTGGCTGACTGTGGATATGATGGCCAGATTGTGACACCCTTTCTCACATCCACTGAGTTCTTACCTCTGCTGATTGCAAAGGGTCTGGCAGCCTTGTCTGCTACCCCTCTAAGTCAGTCATTGTTCTCCTGACAATGAAGGATGTCTTAACAGCCATCACCTCAGTCTGGCTTTGGTACAAAGGCAAGTGGTCTGAATATGGTCCATATCTATGCTGCCAAAAAGAGCATAGATATGAACCATAGAAAAGGTTCAGGTGCTCAGCTGCTGTACCCCAAACCAAAGAGGGTGGACAATGTCCACAGTGCCTTGCACAGGACCCTATAGAGCAGCCTTGTTTGGGAGAGAGCTGGCTGAGACAAATCATCAGATGAGTCATTTTGATGATCAAAGATAGGATGTTTGACCTTGTTCCCTGATAACACAGGCTCATAAAATCTAATCAGTTATGCAACACAGCCCACAGACTGATGTAATATTCCCTGTAGGAAAAAGAGGAAGAAAAGTCAGATCTACCTGCGAAGGTCAAAGTCTGCATTCTAGCAGCTTACGGTATTTATTAACACCTATAAAAATATTGAGAGATTCTCACACACTCAAGACTGTCTCAGTAGCACTTACATTATGAAAGACATCTCTCAAGCTTTACAGAAAACCATGACCTTGCCTTGCAGACTTCTGCTTTTTTGTGCTAATGGACAGACACTTTTTTTCATTCCGCCTGCTCCCTTTTACAGGAGGCTATGTTTGCCATACTGCAAAAGAGCTAATGAAGGCATTCTTATAACTAATTCTGAGCTAAGGGCATGAACCAGATGACTCAGAGGCTTTGGTTGCTGCAATTTTGTTAAGCTCATCAATGGCAACATCTGTTTCTTGAGTGCGTGAAGCAGGAAATATTTTCTTTCCTTTTTTAGTTATCAGAATTATTTAACTGAGGAGGGGTGAGCTGGAGAGTTGACTCCATGTGTCACAGCTACAGTATTACTGGCACTTCAATTATTTCATCTGAAGATTGTTCATGGCTTTATGCTGGATATCAGTGAAGGCCAGGCCACTGTGGGTATATCTGCAGGGAAACAGTGATAGTTCCACCAACACTTTCCATCTGCTGAATCTTCATCCAACATGGAAGTGGTCTATCTCTTAGTCTGAAGAACTGGAAAATTCTCCTGTAGTTTTAACTGTGAATTGACAAGAAGTCACAGCCCTTACTCAAACCATACCCACCTCTACCTGCTTCAGAGGAGAGGGTACAAGACAGTGAGGATGCAGAGGCTGATGCTATTGGGCTTGAAAGCAGCATTGCACAGGCTCTTCTTCAATGACAGCCATGTAGATCTGTCCCAGTCCTGCCCTGAATGTCTAATACAGACAGCTCCACCAGTCCTCAAGTAAGAGGCAGACAGAGAACTCCTTTCTTATAAAGAAATAAAACGTTGATGCAAACAGTACCAGTGTGACTACTCAAGGAATAGCTCACCTGTGTGAGAAGGAAATCCCTAATTCTACCACATACTGAAAACAAACAGGTAAACACGAGTCTTTCCCAGAAGTATTCAGACCACTCTGCCCATGAGCACTTGGACTCTTTCAGATTTTCTCACTGTATGGATGGCAGTGGTACATCAAACACCAAGGCAAGGTCGCCTAGTCTGCTCTTGTCTGTTTACATTGAGTGCAGGAACCACACTGAAAGGAGCACTAGAAAGTGGTTGAGAGGTAGAAGGGCTTGTCTCGGAGAGCTGAGGGTCGAGAGGCAGGCGTAAATATAAAAAAAACCACTGACTTTACTAAAATCCAATCACAGAGCCTCCTGTGTCAAGGGAGAGAATAGACAAGGTGGTATTAGAGGCACGACCAAGAGATGCCAAGATCTAGCAGATACTCAAAATGATTTTGTGCCTGGTTAGGCAGTCCCAGGGTGTCTTTTGTCACACACACATGGGCCAACCCCCAAATTGTGAGGCACGATTTCTATGCTTTGCTCCTTTGAAACTCATCCAGAATCCACACTCTCACCCCAGTGACACAAGAATGCCAGAATCCCTTCTAGGTAGGAGATATTGAGAGTAGAGCTGACAGGATGGGCTCTAAACCTTATTTACCCTTCTCTCACCCACGCCAAAGCAGTGCCACACAGTAAGATTAGACACATTCCTCCTGATACTGGCAGTAATGAGAAACAAGAAGTAATGAGGTGATTTATTATCCCCTGTGTCTCCCAAAGACCTCAACATGCTGGCTCTGTCCTGTACTCTCCTGCAGCTGATTTCAGAGGGACGGAACTCCACTCAGTCTTTTTCTGCAATGAAATATCCTGCCTGTTGCCCAAGACAAAGAAATGAGGAGGCGAGGCAAGTCGCCAGGTTCTTAGAGCTTTCCCTCATAAAAGCAATAGATGTGCTTACTGTTCTTCTAGATTAGAAAAATTGGAAAGAGGAAGAGAGAACAGTAAATTGCACAGTGCATTTTATGGAATGGAAAGTGCAGCATGACTGCTGCTGTGAAGTTCGTTTAGCCCATAAACATGTCATGGCTTGATGGAGAACACCACAGTCACTCAAATGAGTCAAGATTCCCCAAGAGAGCATTCCACTGAGTTCAGCATGACTTATCAAATTTGATGGAGAATGAAGAGGTGTGGATTGGCTTCAGTGGCTAACTATCCCCTGGCTTCAGACACTCCATCTCTGCTATAAGTCTTCTGCACTCCCAGGTGCCCCAAAGTCTTTGGAGTAAGAGTCCTGTTGTGCCAAACATTGTACAAATAGAAATGAGCAAACAGACCTTGAAGACATCATGAGGCTACGTTCAGATTTTTACTGTGCTTTAAAAAATGTCCCAGAACAGAAACTAAGGAAGGGATGAGATACTTAAACTAGAATTTAGAACTTGTTCAGGATAGATTAGATTCTGAGGCTTTCATGCTAGCATGCTTTCTTCACCCTTGATCCTCTTGATTTCTTTGAGGCATCTGGTGAAATAAAGGTGCAGTAGATCCAAACCATGCTGCTGGAAGGCAGGCACCAGTGTCCCTGGTGACATTGTTGGTACTGCTAAGCATGCAAGCAATTGCAGCATATCCAGGCTGGTCTGGCTCAGTAGGCAACTCTCTAAAAGAGTGTTGTTGGTACAGCCACGGTATAGTGCAAAATTTAACTAGTGTTTATTCTGTCTCACACTGTGTGGGACAACAAGACAGGGTGAGCAATTCAGGCTGCCTCCAGCCCACAGCTGCCATGGTCAAAACTCTTATACCACTGATGGACATAAAAGTCACTATAAGTCAGGCTACTGTTTGTCATTTATCAGCCTGATCCAGTGGCTGCTTGAAGTCACAAAAAATGTCTGCTGTGTTCACTGGATTAGCCTTTGTAAACCCTGCAGGGTCTGATGATACTGAAAGTGGCCCACGGCTCCTCACTGAACTGAGGCAGCACTAGTGTCATACCAGCTTAGAATCACAAACAGTGCTGATAGGCCCACTGGCCTTCTGCATTAGAAATGAAAGTTCCATAACGTGAATCTGGGAATCCAAACAGTTTTTCATGTACTGATTAAGTTACAATGAAAAGAAGCAGAGGTAACAAGCTTGAATTTCAAAATAACTCACAGAAAAAAAGCAACAGTCCTTCTCTCAGTGCAGAAGACTCTTCTTCATTCTAAAAATGAAGCTGGCATTCTGTTTGTCTCACATACGATGTTTGTCTCATGCTGGTTTGCAGCAAGAAGAAGCAGTATTTAGGTAAAAGCTAGCTTAAGATATTTCCATTAATACCATAGGAAGTTATTTTTTAGTCTCTTAGGACTACATTCTTTCCTCTGAAACTCTCTCAGGCTCGGGTTGGATGAGGGTCTGAGCAAACTGGTCTAGTTGAAGATGTCCCAGCTTATTGCAGAGGGGTCCCTTCCAATCCACACAATTCTATGGCTCTATGACTGTATGTCATGTGCAGTCTGACACCTGACACTGTTTCTTGCTCTGCAGCAGATATGAAGGTGAAACCACATATTCCCTGGTTATGGCTTCCTTAACCCAGCCATACAGTTCATCTGTGTTAGGGGTCTACTTTGACAGGCTGGCTGTAGGACACATCTGAAAGGTGTCACAAGGGCTTGGGAGGACAGTTCTGAGCCACCACTGAGCAGGCTTGGTCAGAGTGACCAGTCCAGCACAGCGTCAGCAGATGTCCTGGCTCAGTCCCAGCAGAGCTGTGGCTGCAAAAGGCTGGTGTTGTGCCCAGAGTGATTAGATCTGCCTCTAGAAGAATAAGGAGCTTGAGCTGACTGACAGGGAAATGTAATTATATTAGCTCTTCTGGAGCTGATTCAGGGACCACAGCATTAGGCTGAATGGTGTAGCTAGATATCTCAGAAGTTACTCATTTTGAATTATCTTTGATAAGAACTCACAAGGGAGAGATTTAGTGCTGAAGTTGTAGGTTCCATCCACCTCTTCCTCTTCCTCCTGCTTTTGTTAGCAATGCCTCCTGTGGTGTTTTCTCTTCTAGCCCCAAAACCTACAGTGCAGCCACATGAGCCTTACAACCCCTCCAAGCTCCAGTCTCCATCTGGAGGCATGACTCTTTCAGAGGGCATCTGACACATCTTTCCATTCAACCTTGGAAAAGAGCTTACTCCAGCCATTTTCAGGATCGCAGAATGGGGAGGTACAACATTAAAGAAATTAAAATGAATTGTGTCAAGCACAAAGGAATCAGGTTAGGTTGATGATATTGGAAGGTCATTATTAATTTTTGCTGCCTTTTCATAGCTCCTTTTTTTTTTTCCAAAGCAGCTTGGATATGTTACTGTGATACACAAAGCATAAAAGTTCAGTCAGACAGCCAGACACTGTACTTTCACCTTATTACGTGTGACTGAGACTGCAAACAGCTCAGATCAATCTCAGAGATATTAAATTAGAGCTGAATCTCACTCCGTCTCCCATACAAAATAAGCTGAGCTAAATCTGAGGTAATGCCCATATCAAGAGACATTACAAACCATATTCTATTGGGTGAAGATTTATTTTTAGTTTTTCCACAGAATTTTTCTGGTTGTATGAACAATGGGAACGAAGAGAAATTCTCAGCATTAGAAATGCATTGAATCTGTACATGCATTATGTAGCAGCTAGGGGTTCTGTCTTTAAGACAGGACCAAATAATGATTCTTGCATAATGTAACTATATGACAACTAAAAAGAAGCCCTGGGTTGAAACGGGAAGCAGAGAATATTAAAGAATCACAATAACAAGGTCATTTGAAAATGAGGGCAAGTAAGTAAGCAACTAAAGGAAAGAAAATTAGATATAATGAAAAGAAAGGAAACATTCATTATGGAGTGGGCGCAGAACAAGGAATAAGTTCGATTCCTAAATGAAATTGGCACATACAGGCAATTTTCTCTCTCTGCAGGGTTGAAAAGGCTTCTCCCATTCCCCATGCTGTTACTGCAGTTCTTAGGGGCATAAAAGGACCTTGTGTCATAAGTACTGAGCTGGGCATCATTGTCATCGTCATGACAATGAAATTGGTTTAGGCTATCTCAAATGGTTTAGTGATCATGGTCTGGCTACCCCTGCAATGACAAATAGAACAGAGACAGGTTATAGGCTAATGTGCTGTCCTAGGACCACCCAAACTGTCTATTGCTAAAATCTCTTTGGCATATTTTTGTCTTTTTGTTCTACTATTTTCCCAGACATTTTCTGGACCCAGATGGGATGAGAGACAGCCTGAATGTGTACTTTGTGATGAGCAGGGGGAAAGGTTTGCTACGTGGAGATGAATTATGCTACCCACTTAGCCTCAGGACCAGAGCGTGTTCCTCAGCCAGTTTTATTTGGTAGTGCAAAATGAAGCCTTTGAGAATCATAGAGGTCAAGCAAGGTACCAGAAGACAGGAAAAAAAGACAATTGTAGTTATTCTTCTTAAACAGGGAAAAGATCAGTCAACATCAGTTCCTGTAAAAAATCCAGAGCAAATGAATGCACTATGTATAAGGACCTGAAGGATATCAAGAAGACAAATAATAGTCCACTGGGATTCATCACAACCAGACTGCATCATACCAATTAAGCTTCTGTCTATACCAACATCTTACAGTTGAAGCAGTTAATTCAACATATTTTCATCTGAACACTGTCTCATATAACTTTCTCATTACAAAATCTACAAGACTGTCCATCCTACAGTTGACTATCCATTAGCAGAACATGCTCAATAGCTGCATTCTTGAGGAGCATCTCCTGGTTTGGTTTCATCCAAAAGGAAAGCAGGTCATGCACCTCAAGACTGCTCTGTAATAGAAAATAAAACATTTTATGTGTGGATAAAGTCAACCACTTCAAAAGTATTCTTGTAACAAGTGAAATATTAATGTACACGTATACTGCTGGGCGTCATAAACTGAAACATAGTTTCCATTAAAAAATGGGAGCCTCAGATCAGGTTTTACATGCAGAGGAACAGCTTCCAAGGCACCCTGTATTGTTCCATTTTTTGTAAGAACTCAGCTGAAGCTGTCTGTTCAGTTCTGGATATCAAAAAGAGAAACTGGAGACAGTCTAGAGGAAAGTGTTATTGAAAGCATGGCCTCTTGGGAGAGATTAAAGGACTTGAGATTGTTTAACTTAAAAACTGACTAAGGACATGACAAGAGACCACAGACATTTTTAGAGAGAAGAAAATAATCTATTCCTTCTTCCCATAATGGATAGCACAAACAAGAATAACAGGAAAATTCTCCTAATCTATGCATAGGGAAGAACTTGCACAGATGCCTATGGAGATATGGAAGTCTCTATCGAGGAGGACCAGTAGAAATAAGACAAGGAGGAGGGATAAATGACCCTTCCTTAGGATACATGGACAGACTAAGCCAATTTCTGAATATCCTTCCCAATCCAGTTTTTCTATGACTCTGTGCTCACTTCTCCTGACTTAGTGGAATATTATTTTCCCCAAATGTCTTTGTTTCAAGCAGTAAAGGGCAGAATGGTTTTTGTCACAGAACAGCTTAGGATGTTTTCCTGGGTTACAGTCTGAAGGTGTTAAGGTAAAATTGTCTCTAGGAATCCATCTTGCACATCTGACTTCTGTGGAGGTCCCACTCCAATTGCTGCTGCTATGGGAAGGAAGAGATGTTTCCCTTCTCTTCAGATCATGATTTCAGATAAATGTGGTTGTGCTCAGCTAGGAGAGATCATGGAAGTGCAGATCACATGCAAAAATAGAATTTTAGGTGCCTTGGAAAATGTGTTGTATGTTTATTTGGGCCTTTTGAGGAAGTGTTGAGGAGATTGTGGTGAAGACTGGAATCAGCCTGTGCTGTTCTCAAGCTGCTGTGCTTGTGTCAAGTGCCTTCAACAGAAGAACATAAGGACAGGAGAGAGTAAAAAAAAGAGGAGGTAACTGTAATCACCAGTTACAGTGGCATATCCTCAGGGCAAACAAAACAAGCACCTGTCCCCTGACTGCAGTCCTTGTATAGAACAGGTACTGTCTGGATTAATCTAGTACTAAACAGCATAATCTTTATGTACAAATTCAGGGTGTATGCACACTCCAAGGGGGAAATGTGGGTTACTGTGGATCTCCATGGTTCTGCCTTCCTCTCTAATATGGTACCAGTGGCAATAAAAGGATGCCTTTTCTGAAGCCTGCTGCAGGAGGACATGGGCTTGAGCAGATGCTGAGAAGCACAGAGCACTTTGCCCCTTGCAGAATGAATGCCACACTTCTCACACAGCAGAGGGTAGTTGCTCTTCAGGAAAAACATGACATTTAGCACCAAGTCAAGAGAAACACAATGACCTAGCAGTGCTGTATTACTGTGTTGATGACTAGATGTGCACTGACATTTCAAAAATGAGCACTGGCTTTTTTGTGCTCTACAAACTCCAAAGCTGATTCTTTAAAGCCTCCATGCATGGAATTCACATTGACTTGTGTATATGGAGGACTAGCAAGGTCAAGCCCTGAATATTAAATAATCACTTAACATTCCTGATGTTGCTGCTTAGAGCTGGTGTAATATTATTTTGTTTAGGCAGAAGCTATTCAAAACTTTTTCATTCTCTGGTTTTTACTGAACTGAGAAGACTAATATTTATAAAACATATCTTCCAAAAAGGAAGCCCTCAGTCTTTTTCACCCCTCAAGAAATCCCCCAAATCTGAAACAAACATAACACTGGCAAAATCTACCAACAATGTAGTCACTGAAACAAATAGTCAGTATCAAAAACAATATGAGGCCATTCCAAAACAATTTCCTTTTAGGCAGTCTAGACAGTGTGGTGGCAATAACATGGAGAATTTAGCTTTCCCAAGCTGCAACTTTCCTTTTTTGTGTTTTAGCAGCCAAAAAACTCTATAGGCAAGGAGAACATACAGCCAAGTTTTATTTTGTCGGTGCTGTTAATTTTTATACACAGTGAAATAAATTGTGAAGCTGTAGGTGTTAGTGGAGCCTGAATACAATGAACTGGAGAGATGGAGAAACTGTGTCTCCTGGCCTCCAGGACTCTGTAGTTTAACTCTGTCATCCATACATTGAAGCCAGAAGTTGAAATCAACTTCTGCTGAAGGCAAGGTTTGGCTTGTCCCTATAGAATAAACTCCAGCAACTGTAATGGTCTGAACAGTTTATTCACTCCCCAGGGAAAATATATTGAGAACCTGTATCTGTGGAGCTGTGGCATGACTCATCTACTCCCAATGCATGAGGGGATGGAAATTCCTCCGTTCCATGAAAATAGGACATGTCCCCTAAGTATCTGGAAAACAGTGGTTTTCCATCAGGCAAAGTTTTGCTTCTGTAAACCAGAATGAACAAAAATAGAAATGCAGGGGCAAGAATGAATGCTGATTTCTAGAAAACTGGGGGACTGCAAATAGAATTGTCTGAGAGATAACACACAGAAGCAGTATATCTTTATGTAGTGGTTGATATACCTATTAAATTGATTTTTTTTTTTTTAAGTAGAGCTTAACACATGAAAATAGTCCATAGGGTTAATTCTTATTCTTATTAAACTCATCACTAAAAGAGGAAGAGTCAATCAGTAAAAACAGTACAGGATCAGACATCGTTGCATGAATGGCAGATGGCCTGAGCAGCCTTGCAAACTTTATGAAAGTTGTTTTCCATTTGAATGAAAATGAAGAGAAAATGTAATGAAATGAGGTTGCTCTTTCACAATCCATGGGTTGCATCCAGCTCTTGCTGAAGTTGATGATGGTTTTGTTCCATGTATAGCAGCCACCTGCTGTAAATGGTTTGCTGAATTTCAATTTTAGCTAGATGTTAGGGAAGAATCTGGGAAGAATGAGGCTCAAGGCTTTCTTTAGAGCAAGGCATTCAGCATAACATCCCAGCCCTATGAAAAAGACAGATAATTCATATTTCTGGAGTTTTATTTCCTTCAGGGTGATAATACATCTGCTACTACATGCTTGTTCAGCACTTTGTTACCCTGGTTTGGCTGGTGTCCCTGGGCAGTGCCCTCTGACAGATGGCATTTGTAATATTAATGATGAGAAAGAAAGATCACTATTGGCATTAGCTTCCTGCTCTGTGGAGAGCCTGAAGGTGTGCACAGGGCTGGAAGGGGATAGAGGGTAGTGGTACTCTCTTTCCTCTGGGTCAGGATTAAGGCTGCTGAGGAGGATAAAACCTGCCATGTGCTGTGCATGGCCCATAAATCCAGAGAGTTTTAGGTCATGTCCATTACAAGCACCACATTTATTGGTGGTGTAGCAACAGAAGCAGCAGAAGTTGTAATAGAAGCAGCCATAGTTGTAGTAGTAGTTATAATAGGAAATTGTTGAAACAAATTAACTGATTGCTCTTTTTCAAGGGAGTTGTTGTCATTTGGGCAGAGAAAAAGGAGGTCTGTGGGGAGTATGGGGTCTTCTAGCTCCACCACACTAATTGCCCCTATTACTGTTCTTATTAATCTGTTTGGTTATTTCATTAATCTGCTTGGCTACAGCTAGAGTTAATGTTTAAGGCAGTTTTTCTGTTGTGTAGTTCCTCTGGCTGGGACTCCTTCAATTTCTGGAGTATTACCTCAAAGTAGCTTTTGCAGCAGCTTTGAGAATACCTCCAGTGAGGTTTGCATAATATGTTATTTCCTGAGAAATTCCTAAAGAAAAAACTTGCCCTTTAAAATAACCTTTACTAGACCTAGGCAAATAGATTTAGAAACATTAGAGGCAGAGCATTTTTATCTACATGAAAAGATTACTTTTTTTTTTTTTTTTAACAACTAACAGCTGTGCTTCTTGGATAAGCCTGGGCAGAAGAAAACATGTCCATAGCTGTTACAGCTATTTTAAAAGGCTATTGCCAATACCTAGCTTTGCCACTTTCTTCTCAGTGTTTTGGAACTTCAAAATAAAATTATTTCTTTTGTAAATATCCTCTGAACTGCAAAACAAACCCTTCAGAATTTCCTCCCTAATTTTCTGTACAGAGGCAAGGTGAGCAAACATGGGGCTCTCTAAACCAGAAGCTTTTTCATTTGTATGAATGTAGAGTGTCCTCTTGTTTGAAACTTAAAGACTTTGGTGGTCTGAGCTCTTTTGCTAAACACATTTCCTGGAAGGCAGTATGGAATTTCACATAGGTTTTGCTAAGGAAGGAGAATGATTGCACTGTAGACATTTTAGCTTTGTATATATTTTGGAAGATCATAGCCATCACATTTAATCATTGATTTTCACTTCATTCCCTGATGTCAGTTCCCAAGAAGATTCTGACAAGGAGGCCAGCAAGAACAAGCCATTATTTTGTTCTCAAGGAAGCTGAACACATTAGAAATACTAGCACCATCATCAGCATTGATTGCACTGACTGGTAGCACTGGGGTGAGATAAATCCATACCACAGCTGATAAGGGCCACCATTCACCTTGAGAAAAGGCATTTTAACTCCTCTTCTGCAGGGCTGTTTGCAGCTTTGTTGCCTTGCAGCTGCATACCATGCCATGGGAATGGTACTGCAAACCGTTCAGTGGAGCTTATGTGGTCCATGCACCCCTGCTTTGCTCCACACCCTGTTGTCTCCCATACAGGGATGCTGCCACTTGGGTCCTGCCTTTTCTCCTCAGAAAAGAGGAGCTTCACCCATCCTGTTTCATTGTGACATCCACACAGCTGACCATTGGATCAAACTTCATGTTAAAAAAACCTCTGCAAGTGTAACTTGAAGCTATCATTGAAGCATGGCAGATGCAGGGAATGTCCAAGGGACATCAGCCATGAAAGCTGGTTGTGCTGCTTTAGCAACATGCTATGCTGGAAATGGAGCTGACTGAACCATTGGTGGTATATTGTGCTTATTTGCAGTTGACTGCCTCATCAATTTTCATTTGGGAACTGAAATGGAATTTGGGGGTGGATATGGTATTAATTAGGAAGGAAACTGGCTGCAATATGCTTGGAGATAAAAAATCTTCTCTGGTGGGAATCTGGTTTTGTATCCCATCCAAGTTGTTTAAGATGCATTTTACTGCAAAAGATATTTTTATGCAGTACTGTTAGCTCTCACTGGAGAACAAGTGAATTAAACATGAAGATGATTGGATTAATGAGAAAAAAAATTGAAAAAAGACTTTCTGGCTACAATAGATTCTTAAGAATTAAGCTTTTATTGGTAATGCCTGCTAATTACCCCATGGATAGCTGCCACACCTATGTAAGTAGTTAGGCAGTTCTCATCATCGTGGCACTTTACATTATTCGTTTGGCCACCCTGAAAGGAGCATGAGATCATTATAAAACATTCACAAAGCCATGGATAGCTACAACATCTGTCCTATAGCTCGTAAGTGCTATTGAAGCACATCTCACACACCAGCACTATATAATGGTGGGCAGTTTTTAAAAGTTAGGCAAGAGTTTGATGGTAAATTCTCATTAAGGCTTTGTGGCATTGATCAACCTCAGACAGCAAGACAGAGCTTCTTCAAGCTTTTCAGGTGCTTCTTTTCATTCCCAGTTGCAGAGCACAGCTTCCTGCAACTGAACTGGCCCTGCATGGGGCTTCTTGCTCAACTGGGCTCTGAGTGTAAATCAGGACAACACAACTACAGCAGAAAGGCCAGAAGAGAGAAGTAAAAAATTTGAAGGATGCCTGCTGGTTACAGTCCGATGTAAATCAATGGAAAACATCACAGGGAAGGAATCAGAGGAAGCAGGGAGGAATGCTGTTTGGGAGAGAAAAAGACAAGTTAAAGGATGTGCTAGGAGACTGAAACTCATCAGAGGGCTTGTAAAACACAGGAAAGACTAGATTACAGGGAAGAAAAGCAGGATGTGACTAAATGGTATGAAAAGGCTGAGTGGAAACTGTAGTGAGAAACTCTACCAGTCAACAGGAAAGTTGAAAGCTGCCAGTAATCCAGGAATTTTAATTCAAGGAGCGAAAGACTAGAGACAGGCTGACTCTCCACATGGAAACTGAAGTCTGATCTCCCAAAGAAGGGAAACGAAGGAGGGGAGTGGGAATTCAGGCAGAAAGAAGTTAAACTCACCAGAAGATCGAAATTGGATTTCCAAAGACAAAGAAGATAAAAAGTGAGTAGAGATAGACTTGAGAGGAGAAAGCAGTAAGAGTGGGAGTCTGGCATCTCTGCAGCAGCCTTGAGAATCAGAAAACAGGTGCCTTGGGCCAGGGCTCAGCAAGACCCAGAAACACAAGAGGCAAGGAAGGAGGGGTCAAAAAAGTCTTTGTGGGAAACCTGGCAAAAATCAGGTAGAAGGATTAGTGGTGGGACTAACATCTGTGTGGTACCCAAAAACTGTGAGAAAGAGACTGCAGCCCAGTGGAGGAGCTAATTTGGGACATACCCTCATGATGTGAATCCAGTTGCTTTGTGGGGAGTGTTGTGGAAAGAACAGCTTCATATTTCCTTTACCAAACTGTATGTTCCTAAGACCATCCAGGGCCTGAAAAACTGTGACTGTGACTTGTGCCTGGTGATTTGGGGAGAAAGAGGAGTCTTAAGTAAGAGTTTTTTTATTAAAACTATATAAATCTTTATATTAAAACTGTAGATTTTGCATGACAAAAAAAAAAATAATTGTGAGGGAGAAAGCAAGTGATCAAAAAGGACAACCATTTCCCTGTACTGGCAGAAGATGTTAGGCTTTTCTGGAAGCTCAGAATCACAACTCTCTCAGAAGAGCCTCACAAAGAAGAGCTATTTCTTACCCTGATGTGCTCAGCTGGACAGCTTGTTTTTAGCCACAGCATTAAAATTAGAAGTTTGAAAACTCAAGGACAAGCTTTTGTTTTTATCTAAGCTATAAATTATTAAAAACTTTAAGGACACACTTTAGGAAGGATCCATGGTTGGAAAGCTAGTGGGACATATTTAGCACATCTGCAAAGAAGCTCTACTTATTTACACGGAAGACCTCTTCTGCACCAGTCCACAAAATGCTCAAAGATGCAGTGCCACCTTTTGGACAAACTGATGTCATGTTAGGTCAGGCATAGAGTTGAAAGAAGGAGAGAGAAATAGCAGGTGACATTCAGACCCTGGCCAGAATTGGCTCTCTAAGAAATGATCAGTAGCAAATGGAGAAGATAATTGGGAGCAGTACTCAGAAATGTCTCTTTTTTCTTTAAGAAATGTATAGCTTTGTTTCCCAATTTATTTGAAAAGAATTTTATGGTCAATGGAGTCCACAACTGCTAAAAAAAAAAAAAAAAGTAAAATAAAAGACAAGCAAAAAATAACAGAAAAAAAAGCAAGAACAAAAGCATGTTGTGGTTATAGAGAACTGGAGTATGGGTGCTAACTCTGGGCCTGGCCAGCTGTTATGTCAGAGAAACAGCACCAAATTCTCCAGGGCCTGCCAATCTACAGTGCATGATCTCCACTATTTAGAGAAGAGCATTCATAAAAATATGTGTGCCATCATCTAAGCAGTCCAAGGGGACTGCTGCCATAATCTTGGAGATTTAAGGGCTGACAGCACAGAATCTGTATGTAGTTCTTGCCTAGCAAAGGAATATTTTAAATGACATATCACTCATCTTCAGTGAACTGTAAAGTCTCTGTATTACCTGCACTGGCCAAAGCATCAACAAATAAGAAGGAAGCTAAGCGTACAGAAAGGGGAACTGATTATTCTGGAAATCACATATCCACCAGTGGTGCTGTCCTGCTGTGCTTTAGGAACATCCTTTAGGTAATCTCTGTAGGTTAACTATTTCCTTGAAAATGCTAGAAGGATATTGTGCAAATAAAGTGGAAGTATCATGAAAAAAACCCCAAACCCTAGTCTCTGCATCTTTCTACAGTGTAAATCTTTTGGATCCTTGAACCCAGGCTAAATCCAAAAATGAGTTCTTAAATAACTTCCTTCATTTCCTCTCCCTTTGCCATAACAGCAGCAGTGGACATTGCAGCCCTTGCTTGGCAGCAAATGATGTCCATATGTAGAACAGTCATTAGGGTATCCTAGTATTTTCCTGGAAATGCTGTAATAAGGACTTGCAATCTCAAGGAGGTGAATACTCTGCTACAGACTTTTGCTACTGTCATGTCTAATAGCCACCAAGGGGATGGCAGGCTAAAATTACCTCAGCACCTTTCAGATTGCTCTGTTTTGCCACTGCTACCACTTTCTACAGCCTCCACCTTATCTCCTAGGGACCAGACACAGAGTTCAGAGATCTGGGGACCCTTCTCATTCTGTGTGAAATTACTGGCAGGTATCTTGTTGGTCCTGGAACTCATCACATATTTAATCTGACTCCCTCCCTTGTGCCAGCGCAGGGATTGCTATTAGAATCCTCTGCCTACCTCCTTTTCTTCTCATCAACTTGGCTGATTGCAGTGACAGATAGTTTTCTCCAGAAGAGTGAGTTACAGAGTGTGTATGCATTGCTTTCTAGTAGGTAAGAGGTGCTTTCAAGAGTGACACAAAGTCCTTCTTCCCAGGAGCATATCTGGGCTAAGACAGCTTTCCTCTCTCCAGTGTTTCACTTGTCTTTGACAATATATATTAGAAAGCATCCTGGCTCCATGTGCCAGCTTGTTCCAGTAATGCTGTGGATTGAGTATGATTTAATCTACAACTAAAACAAAAATATACTGAAAAAAATATGCATTGCAACTGACAGACATTCTTCTAGTTCAATCCCAAGTGAGATATTTTGGTTTAGTTTTGTGCATTTCCCTCATGCTTTAAAAAAGAAAATGTAGCTAAAGTTAGTCTTGAAATACTGTTAGAAGAATTGTACTTATATTATATATATCATAATACATGCTTCCAAATTTTGAAATATTTTGATTATTCCAGTATGAGAAAATAATATATTAGAATTGCATTACACACACACACACACAAAATCTATTTGTTTTCATCTGTAAATATTTGTGCATTTTGCCAAAAGAATTCAAGTATTGTCAGTCCAAATCATGTTTTTCCTTAGTGAATAAATGATGCAAATGACAAAATACGTCTCATTCTAATCACATCTTCTATTTCAGGTTTGCATTATAAATAAAATTGTGTTTGCTTTCAATTTACAATGCATCTAATACATAAAAGAAAACATAGAAGAAATAAGGGCAGACGTCTCACAGAAAATTATACTAGAAGTTCATATTATACTCAAATTCAGTTCAAATGCTTCTACTTCACATTTTGTGTGGTGGGGGCATGTACCAGCCAATGGCAAATGTCTCTTTAATGTTTTTATGCGCTGTACTTGCCTGTTCTTGTGCCATTACTGTACTGTGCTGTTTTGCACTTCTGTTGGCTTTTTGAAAATCTGTGCTGTGTCGAGTGTCTGACAATATGACAAGACAGTTATACCAAAAGAAAAGTGATAGTGTGTAATCCTGCACACACCCAGCAGCTGCTGTGCCCATGATTCTGCAAGATGAAAAGAGGTGACTGGGGAATGCAAAGCTGAGGGCCTGACTCCCACTGTCCTCTTACACCAGCAGGCACCATAAAATTCAGATGCAGTAGAACAGAATGTCAATTCATTGTCTATCTTGTCATGGAAAACTTAAACCTGTTAATGGGAGCAAAGCTTACTTAACACTTTCCGCAGATAATCAAGTTTGGTAGAATCTAAAATGCTTTAAAAGGAGGATGTGAAATTTAAAGAGATGGATGAGCAATCTACTCAGCTTTGGGGAAAAAAAATGCCCAAATCTCATTCATAAAGCAGTCTCCAATAAATAAGATGCAGGAAATTAGGAGTTATCCCTATTAAAAATACAGAGTAAAGTAGCTGCCATGCATAAGAATAAGGTGATGGGTTAAACCTGAGGTCATGCGGCAATTATTTTTCCTGAGGTACTAAGCATCTCCAAATCATCATCCAATATTCATGCCAATATGCTGCAATTAGAGACATGACGAAGTAGCAATACACAGGCAGTATTAAGGGAGAAAAAAACTGCAGACACTTCTGCAGAAAACTTCCCTTCAAAATTGCAACAAGCAGGTCTTCTCCTGAGTGCACCAATTTCAATTAGGATTCGAAGTTAAATTTTCAAGTACACAGGCAGATGTTGTTTTCTCTTGAGAGGACTGATATTGCTTAAGCAAAACAAACCTTCTGCAGGATTAACAGAGCTGAAATGGGCAACTTTTGAGATAATAGATTGTCCTATGTATTAGAAGCTGAACCAGTATAATTGCTTTAAAAATACCACTCTGTAGTTACTCTATTACCTATGTTCTCTATAGCTACACATGGAAATGCGTTGGTGTCTTTCTCTGGTGATTGAAATACTGTGCTTTTCCATGGTTATTGGTGCGCCACAAATCAACCTATCATGTCTGTCATCTCACATGAATACCACTAGAAATCAAATGATGCACCCACACCTGGCGTCAGTGACATGAAGGGACAGTGCATGCTGAGAATGCAGGTGACCCACCCCCACTTCCCATGGAGATTTTCAGTATTTCAGTGTGAGTGGCCTTGAAAAAAGAGTTGGTTGTTCTAAGAAGCACCTAATCTTGGTGTAAAAGGGTGAAATTTCTCACACTTTGAGGGATTTTGAACCCAATTACATTACAGCTGAAGCAAAGTTATTTTCCGAATTCAAATCGGGTAGGAAATTTTCTTTGTTTACAGATCTGATTTTGGGAGAGAGAGAGTTTATTGATCCAGTAACACAACAGATTTTGGAGATTCTGTCTGCTGTGTCCTGAAGATAATAACACTGAAACATTACTGGAAGGTTGTGGTAAAACTCCTGGGACCAAACCCCTCAAATATTTGAGCCTTGCCATTAATTTTGTCATTTGGATCTGCCGGGATGCATCGCTTGAGCAGGAACCAGAGGTCAGTGGACACCAAGAAGTGGTGCCTAGGAATGGAGTGCTGCCACATTTGCTTGCACAGCTCCTACAGTATTGTTGTGTGTGTGGAAATATTCAGTGTGCAGAAGGGTTGAGGCTTGTTTACACGAGGGGCAGTCAGCAGAGAGCAACTGGTGCAGCTGGGCCACTTACAGCTGGCCTTGGAGAGAGGCAGGAGGCAGATGTTCTGCTGATGGGGTGCTTAGTGCAACCAGTGTGTGTCCTTCCCTATTCCTAATTTTCAGCACGGGAGCATCCATATTAATAGCCTGCTGCCAACTGTTCCTAAGAAAATCCACGAGAGCTGCCTTACATATTCATACCTGCTCTGTATGTGCAACTGTGGCACTGAAGTAGCAAAAGAGAGTGAACAAAATGTATGTGGGCCTGTTATGCAAATGGGCTTTCTGGAAGTACAGATTAGCTTATCTCTTATTCATCAGCAGGAAGTTGAACACAAGATGGAGGAAGGATGTCCTCATCCAGATCTTCTCTGTCTGATATTGCAGTCTTTATAGAGATTTTTTCAGGTGAGAAAATGCTCAAAAATAAACATTCATGTGGTATCAGGCAGCATTTATGATGCAAAAGAGACTGTATTTTGACAATACCAATATTTTCCATAATTGGTAAGACTGCAAAAGTATGTACTTGACTGAACTCTTGAGTGGCAAGTATTTTACTTGTAGTAAACAAGATCATCAGAGAAGCATTCACAGGATGAGACCAAATCAGTGAGTGAGCAGCAGATGGGGCTTGAGATTCAAAAACGAAGAGCACGGGCGACTTCATCTCCTAAATCTATTATTGATTAAACCATGAACAGTCAAGACTCTCATTTCACTCACGTTTAGTGCAGCAGCTCTTGGCTGCCAAGCTCAGGGAGCGAGCAACCTAGCAGGAATTAGAAAAGAGCTGGATAACAAAGTATATGCAAAGTCCAACCATACCATTGTTATAAATACTAACTCATGCACTGCTGAGCCCATTTTTACAGACACTAAAATCAGAGAATAACAAAATTCTATGGCAGCACTGGTAGCAGCACACGTACACAAGTGTCACAAACTCCTTGTAAGTGAGTAACTGATTTCTTGAGTGCTGCTATCTGCAACATCTCCTTTTACTCCTTACTGCAACTCTCTTTCTCATCTCTGTAGTGGCTGATGCACATCTACAGAGGTACAGGCAGCTCTGCCTTATCAGAAAGTGATACTTTGATTTTGTTTTTCTCCCTCAGCACCTAGTCCAAAGTAACAGACTTTCTTTCCTATCATGTTGGCTTCTATTTCTTTTTGTTTTTTTTACACAGTTGGTTTTTTGTGGGACTCTAAATTTTGTCTGCAATCTCTTTTTTTTTCATTACAGGATTTTTTCTTTTTTCTAGCTTCTCTTTTAACAAAATCTAGACACTTTCCTTGGGATCTTAACCCAGGGACAGTGTAATGACTGCTTGACTCTAAAAGGTAAAGTGTCTAAGCTGTTAAAAGAATTATCACTCAGTCTTTCTTACTTCCTATTCTACCTTGCAAACACAGAAATTTGACCCAACAAAGCCACTGAATATCCAAAGACAGTGCATAGGATTGAGTTCTTATTGTTCTGTATTCCTTCTTCCTGAATGATAAGGTTCCTGCTGACTATGAGGAGGGATTTCCCTAAGGGCAGTCAGTAGCACCAGTAAGCTTTTGAATTGTGAAATGCTACATCCCACTCATCCTGAAAATTTGCTGCTTTCTTACTTGCAAATTGCGGACTGAATCTGAGCTCTTCAGGGAGAGCACTTCTGCTCCTTTACCTAACAGTGAGTGCAGGTCTTGGGAAAGGTGTTGAACTGTGGCAGCCTCTGTCCCCTTGCTCAAACCCCCCCCCCCCCCAAAAGCCTGGCTCCATCTTCTTTACTCTCCCCATCAAGCATTTATCCACTTGGATAAGATTCTCCTCAGCCTTCTCTTCTCGAGAGGATTAACAGTCCGAGCTCTCTCAGGCTCTCCTTGTCTCAAAATGCTCCAGCTTCTTAACCATCTTCCCAGCCTCTTCTTGGAGTCTCTCCAGCATGCCCATGTCTCTCTTCTACTGAGGATCCCAGCACTGGATGCAGTATTCCAGATGTGGCCTCTCCAGGGCTGTGCAGTGGCGCAGAGGTCACCTCCCTTGACCTTCTGGCAATGCTTTTGCTCATGCAAGGAAATTGTTGGCTTTCTTCGCTATGAGGACACATGACAGCTAGCTCATAGTTGTCTTACCATCCACCAAGACCCCAAAGTCCTTCTTTGCAGAGCTGCTTTTCAGTCAGCTGGTCACCAGTGTGTACTGATGTCTGGGATTATTTCTTATTGTTCAATTGCCTTGACATTTTCCCTTGCTGAACTCCATGAGGTTCCTGACAGCCCATTTCTCCAGCCTGTCAAGGTCCCCCTGGATGGAAGCATGAACCTCTGCTGTGTCTGCCACTTCTCCAAGTTTTGTAGCATCTGTGAACTTGCTGAGGGTGCACTCTCTCCCATCATCTGGTCCCTAATGAAGATGTTGAGCAGCACTTGGCTCTGCACCAATCCCTTGGACACACTGCTAGTGTCTGGCCTAGGAGTGCATGCTCCTGGTCACAGCCCTCTGGCTCTGCCTGCACTATCCATTTGTCTGCACATACTTTGTCAGCTACGTCTATTTTAAGCCCAAGTAGGCTTAAAATGCCGTTTCCAGAGGGAAGGTCCTGTCTGGAGCTGGAGAGCCACTGGCTGTGCACATTGCATGGGGAAGTTGATGCACTGGAGTGCTTTTGATTCTGTGATAAATAAGACAGCCAAGGCCCTTTTCAGCTTCCAACAGCACTTAATCCAAACAGAGCATGACCTGATCTACCTGCAAAGCATTGTCATCATATTCTGCGCTCTGTTTTGCCTCAAGGGATGGTTACATCTAGCTCCCTGCTAGACACACTCTGCCATGTTGATTCTGCTCCACTTCTTAAGAGGTCAGGTCTTTAGGCAAGCACTAATAATTGCCAGTGGTGTCCAGAGATTTATAGGTTTGTTCTATATCCTGTAGGCTTCAATCCTTTGCATTTGTTCAGAAACCCCTGGGATGGCTAGATGAGCTGGTTTGTTTTCTGCCGTGGGCTCTTTTTTCTCTCCCATCTAAATTTATTAACATGATTTTCAATTACTTTTAGAACCCTGATAGTAATTTATTTTTAATTATCTACACTATGTAGCTGTAACTTGCTAAATAATCAGGTCAGTTTAAGGTCTCTCTCTGAAAACGAATATTACAGTCTTGGAAAGGCTCTCAATCTAGTTCTATTATTGCTATTAATTCTAATTAAAATAATACTTAGTAGTTATCTAGCAGTTTTATGTCTGGAGTATTTTGTAAACATTTACTGATTCATTTTCATATAATTATTGCAAGATAGGCAGGAAATAACAGTAAAAAATCTGTAGCACAGGGCAAAAAGAAGAAAATCACTTATCTACAATAAAAGGAGTTCAGGAGTATGTATTACCCAAAGACTCATCTTCCTGGAATTCTACATAGCTCCCTGCACATGCATGAGGACCACTGTACAGCAGCAGAAACCATGCATCCTTGGCAGCACATAAGCAAATGTAAATTCTCAGCAGGGAATAGAGAGCAGAGAAGTTCACATCATCAGGTTCAGTTTGAAAAAAAGAAATTTAACCAACCTGACATCAGGATTTAGAGAGACAATGGGTCTCCCCATCTTGATTCAGAGCCATAAAAAGAATTGGATTCCTCAGCATATGGTTAAACACCAAGGGAAAAGGACTAAACAGACAAGATTGGATTGAAAGGAAGAGAATAGATCTGAAATTCAAATTAGGGAAGCAATGCTAAGTCCTTGGCCCTGTTACCAGATTTGACATTGACAGAGATTAGTCTTGGCACCATCAGTAATGAGAGAGTTGGGGTGCTTTTTAAGCTAAATTTGCTGCCAATATCTAAAAGATTTGCCATCCATGGATGAGCACATTGTGTCAGAAGGCCAAGAGCTATTAATACAGTCACCACATAATGAGTGGGGAGGACCAAAGGAGCAGCTTGTGTAAGATTAAAGGCAGTTCCAAGTCAACACCATTTCTGCAGTGTTACAGTTCTGTGGATCAGCTACAGCTGAAGTCTGGAACTCCACTGCAGAACCTCAGTGATGCAAAACCACTGATAAGCACATTTGCCAAAAGACTCCCAGAAGGCACATGCAAATTATTTCCTTAGGAGAAAAAATAAGAAAAAAAAAAAAAAAAAAGAAATTGATGGCTTTGCTCCTTAGGAAAGAATGATGCCAATATGACAGGTCCAGGCATGAGATGGACACAGTCTGGTCACCAGCCACCAGAAAAGATGATGAAAAAGCCATTGCCAAGTGCTTCTAAGAGCTGTGTCATCAGTGGGCCATGGGCTGAAGACTTCCCAGGACTTTTGCCATAAATGGGAAAAAGTTCCACAACGTGTATGTTGCTTGCAAATGGCTCCATGCACTCAAAGGAATCATGAAGCAGCATGCAGGCAGAGAAACCATTCTTGTCCAGGACTGGCCAGTTTTCAAAGGTGTAATGACAGGAGACATTGCTAGGTAAAGGATAGGCTGGGTATGTGCAAGAAAGGACGTTGTTCAGTGCAGCTATTCCTGCTGTCATGAAACAGACTGGTACTGAAACAAGGCAGAAGTATATGGCACAAATTACTGGTTGTGAGTGGGCAGGAAATAGTGCAAGGGGTATACAGAGAGCAGAAAGGAATGTCAGAAGCACAGTGAGTGCAGTTTCAACATATTGTCGCCACTCACACACCAAATGAGAAAACCTTCTTTGCTTTCACAGACTATTGGGACCATATTTTGAAAGAACCTTTGATGAGAAAGGAGCATTTTCATCTGGAAAACAGTAAAAACAACATGATGGCTAAAGACCTGAAGAGTCCAGTTCAGTGCCTTCTTCTCTGGTGGGCACTTGCAGCAAGACCCTTGAACACAGCATAGGCTCCTACCCTGTGTCATCAAAAAACCTAGAAACCTCAGGAAATACCAGCTCAGCACATTATTTTTCTATTTTCCTTTCTTAAGGAGCTGTGCCTAGTTGTGAATTTCCTTTCCCTTGTTGTGGATGCCCCAACACACTAAGTGTTAAAGGCAAGGTTGAACGGAGCCTTGAGCAGCCTGGTATATTGAAAGGTGTCCCTGAACATGGCAGGGATTTGGATCTAGATGACCTTTTAGGTCTCTTCCAACCTGAACCATTCTATGATTTTATGATACCTGCTTCACCCTGAATGAGTAGTTCAGGAGTCTGGCATTTGCAGGAAAGAAACTCAATTCATTTCACAAGCAGAATGTTGTTATGGCAGAGGAGCAAAGTGACTGGAACCTTTAATAAGAATGTGTGGCAGTCACAGCAAGGTAAGCAATATAGGAGCTTAGCCTACATGAATTTCTGTGTTAGTGCCCATGGAAACAGAAATCTGCTGGAGTACAATGTATACTATTCAAAGCACTGAGTCATCTTTCACTCAAGATATCTCCTTGTCGTGTACAGTGTGGGTGAAAAGGTCATCTCCATCCTGTCCCCAGTGCTCCGTCAGATTTCCTTCAATTTTGTAGTTAGGTGAGGAGCTGCACTGTCCTGCAATAGGCCCTGCTAAGATCTTCTGTCCTAAGTCTTCATGGTCAGTGGTACGCCGTGACCCAGGGGCAGCATTTCCTACATTTATTCTACATGGACACAGCCAACACCCTTCCCACTTCTCACGGGTACCAGGCCAGAACTGGTTACACAGACTCCTGCTCTCCTTCCAGTTCAGTAAGCTCACTGCCAGCCTCATAAAGGACATGGCTTGATAGTTTACTGAGTAATTCAAGATTTAAGGTAAATACTTGCATCCCATTGGAAAACTTCATGTGCTCCACACAAAGCAGTCTGTGCATGGGTGTCTTCACAGCCAAGGGCAGGTCGCGTCTCCTCAGCCTCCAAGAACGGCACATGGCCTGGGCTGGGGGCACTGGAGCAATGCCTGTTGTTCCATTTGACTGTTCAGGTTAACTTGTAACACTCAGAAAATGTTCTCCAAATATCTGTTTTTAAGGGGTGATGGGTGGAGCTTTTCAGGGTCATACCTGACAGACCGGGCCCCATACTGCAGGCTTTCTGATCAAGGGGACTGAGCTGGAGAGGGTCACAGGCCACTGTGTGCCTGCTGAAATCAGCAACACGCTGACTCTAGGACATGTGAAAGCAGTGATGGAGAAACTACAGCATGACAAATCTCCACCATTATCCAGTCAGTGAAAAACACAGTGCCCTTGCTGAGAAAAATTTAAGAAAGAAACTGGCAGTGTCCATCTTTTGGGGTTAAGTGTTGGCCTTGATGATCATGGGGGTAATTTCCAACCTTAATGATTCTGTGAGAAGACAACTGATGCCAAAAGGGTAGTGACATCCATGAGGAATGTGGGTGTGGATGATCAGTGCTGAGACAGGGACAGCCCTGAGAGACTGCAGCCATGCTGGGACAAGAACATCTAGAAGGACTGTGGCTGTCGGTGGCAATGTGGTGGTGAAGAGAGGAGAGAGATGTTTCTGTACAGTTTAAAAAACTAGCTTTTATCTTCTTTTAATTAATACCCAGAGAAGTTAGTGGATTTTTTGTTGATTGGCAAGAAATTACCTAAAGTATGATTCCCAAAAGTAAGGCTTTTCTGCCCATAGTAAATGCCCTTACTGCATCTGCGTTGTCAGTGGTACCCAAAGTAAAACTGAGATGATAATAGTAAAGATAATGGCATCAATAAAACAGATCCTGGATTCAGAATAACCAAGACAGAGTGAAGGACACATGGTAGGATAAACCCTACCCACTTTCCACAAATTTCAGTAAACCTTATA
The DNA here is from genome assembly GCF_022539315.1 of Serinus canaria. Taxonomy (NCBI): domain Eukaryota; kingdom Metazoa; phylum Chordata; class Aves; order Passeriformes; family Fringillidae; genus Serinus; species Serinus canaria. Next base: position 55,081,534 of record NC_066313.1, on the reverse strand, counting down.
TTTATTTATTTATTTCTCTCATATAATTTCAAATATATGTAGATACATTTATGTATGTATACTTGAACACACAGGTGTTGATGCAAGTATTTATATATCTATATAGTAATTTCTATTATACATTAGCATGATTATTACATATTAGCATTTTTATACATAAATTTTATATACAAATTTGAAATAGTGCACATAAAAATAATCTGATCCATATGCACTATACATACATACTAGATACAATATAACAAATCAAAAGCAATCAAAAGATTAAACCATATACTTTATGGGTCAATATACTGCTGCTCAGCCATCCAGTCTGTATCTCTGACAGACAATGGCTTTCTACATTAAAATTCAGATTATTTTGAACTTTAAGTCTATATTAACAAAAAGTTGAGACTCCTGATCTTCAGCAGTCACCATTTCTGCTGATTTCTTGGCTGGGGAACCATGGGAGAGCTCCTGTCCAGAGCCTGTTGATGAGAAGTGATGGAGTCCTGGGGACTACAGGAGCCTTTGGGCTGATCCCATGCAGGAGACCAGAAATGGACCAGCCACAAAATAAACCCATTACGTGAGAAAAAGTTAAACTTAAGAAAAACTGATTGAACTGTCTTCTTAAATACATATGAGGACGTTTTGCCTTGCTATGTAGTGTGATGCCATTTTTTCTTTATAATATTTCTGTTCACTTTTCACAGCCTAACGTAATGTAATTCCTTAATCATGTCAGCTTGACACCACATCCAAATTTATGGCTAGGTGTACCTTCCATTGAACTCAACCCCCTGCTGGCATGCCAGTGGCCATGAAAAGAAAGTGTTCTCTTTCACTGCAGAAAAAAAGCAAAGGTGTCTGCAAAAGAATAAATGATCTACTTATCAAACTGCATTTTAAATCTGCACTTTTAATGTGATGGGGTATTTTAAGTGACTTATTTTACTTTCACACTATCTTGCTAATTGGTTGTTTAGGTACCAAAAGAAAAAGAAAGGAAAATTAAGCAAAAGAAAGGAGAAGTGCTGATCAGAGAATAGATCTGATTTCCCACAGCACGGTCACGCTGTGGTTAGTTATCCACCTGCCCAAAGGCATGCAAAATCTATTCAAACCTACTGGCCGAGGGGAGCCTTTCAGACCTGTTTATAAGCAAAACGAGTACATCCACACTGCTGCCCATTTGGTGCTGGGTGAAATGGTATGATAGTCAGACAGACTTAAAAGGAATGGCTGGAGAGGTAGAGTAGAGAGCTCTGTAGTAAAAAGAGAGTCACATTCAAGCTGTTTACAGCTACATTGGTTGAGGATCTGGGTTTCCTTTTAATGCCGTTTTTAACTGAAATGTTACAGTGAAAAAAGCTGTGAAGAGCTAGGGCAGCTCTACATGACATCTCATTTTATTTCTGGATACCAAGAGAGATGAATGTATGTGGGCCCCCAGCATTCTCATTTCTAGTGCCATTCCTCCAAAATTGAAATATCATGTACAACAACTTATTCTTTATGGCCTAATTTCCTTCTTCCCAAGCAGCCAATCAGAAACATAAATGGACAAAACCAATTCCACAATAAAACTGTATGTGTATTATATCACAGCCATGTTATTCTGAATTTTTGCTGGTTTTGCCTAAGGATCAATGGATAATGAAACACAGCAGGAAATATTTTGTTTGCTTCTTAAGGAAAAACAGAACCACCCAACTGATAATAAAAATCAGTATGTGCTGTTCTGTGAATGCATTCTAGGATGGCAATTAAGTATTGAGTAAATAATAAACATCTCAAAGCAAACCTTTTACAGCCCAAATAACAGAATGAGTTGCAAAATGCTCCTTTATAATAGAAAAAAGTGCTCCATTATCACTGGAAGCAACATGAAATAACAATGTTACAATTCAATTCTTGGTGCTTTCTCAGCACTCCAGTGGAATATTGGGTATTGTTTGGAAGGAAGGAATTCCTTCCTTTGAGAGTATGGAAACCAGCATTTTCAAGACTCCTCAAATTCTGATGCTGTACGAAAAGAGAAAATATTCTCTGCATCCATCCAAGGTGGTGGTGTTTGTCCTCTTTTTAATCAAGGGGCCTTGAGAGCTCTTTTACTTCATAAAGGTATCCAGCAAATGAATACTTTCCGTAATCAGAGTACAAAAAACACTGATTGTCCAGCTGGCGGAGTAGCTGCCCTTTAATTAGTCCAGCCTGCAAGGTGGATGATGCTCTGTGCCACTGTTTGCTGCCCTGGGAAGCATTGCTCTTGCTGAAGTCAATGCTGCTAATGACCTCTGCTGAGCCAGGTTTCATCTCTCAAGGACAGCTTGATTTTTGTGGAAACACACCAACCTTTCAGGCTGTCTTGGGACAAGATCTCTCTTTCAGTGAAGACTGAGCCTCACAAGCCAGAGATCCCAGCTCACAGGGACAAAAATCCTTGGGGTTTCTGAAGCTTGTACTTCCCTTATGAATGCATTCCTTGGGAAGATGCAAGATGCCTGCAGCACGTAGGTTTGCAGTTTGGCTATAGCATGTTATGAGTGGACAGGGTCTCAGACAACACAGGTTTTCTCCTGGGGACTTTGTTTTCTGTTTTATTGAGTACTTTGCTTAGGTAGACAATTTTCACAGCATGTTAGTGAAGAGTTTTGTTTGACCAGGAATGGCTTCCCTGGGTTGCACCATGTACCACTAATCAAGAAGACAGACACAGAGACATAATGTGGAAATTAATTGATGCCTGTGAGGAGAGAAGAATGTGACTAATTATGGCTAAGCCACCTGCCACTACAGCCAAATTGGAACATCCCCACTGTTCACTGCTAACTTTAGCCGATTGCTAGGTATGAAGGCTTTCTGCCAGCAATGCAAATGCCTGGCACAAAAGGCTGCCTTCTCCATAGCATTTGTAGATAAACTGGCCTCAAACTATCAGCCCAGGTGCTGCTAGCAGGATAGGAGGTGTACAGATCACCCCATTTGCCTGGCTTTTAGGAAGGAGTTTTGAAAGCTGTTTGAAACTGAGCTGGAGACCTGACTTGGACCTACAGTGCCAGCTCTGGCCTTTTTATATATACATACCACAGCTTTCTGCAGTGTTGCAGAAAACTATTTTTGAATAGTTGTGAGATGCTTGACAAAAACTGCCACAATTATCACCTTTTCCAGATGGGGAGACTGAGGCAGGGAAACATTAGCAGCTACTTTTGTAGTAGTAGAGGCTGAAAACAGACCCAGCTCATTTGCAAAATCCCTCCTGCATGCACTTTCCCCTAGTATCTGTGCATGCTTTCTTCTTCATTTTTTCTGGAAAGTCATTTTCTTGAAGGGAATAGAAATGACAGATCTCACCTGAATAATTTTCAAAGCTAGTTATGTCGTTTACACTAACTCTAGATCTATGAAGCTCGGTGATCAGTGTGGCTACCCCAGGTATATTGCACCTCAGCTTTTGGCTGATTTGTCCCAGGCCATAAGTGGTTCTCCTGCCTGTAGCAACTGTATTTGTAATGCTTTGATATATCTCATTTTCTAGGGTCCTCATGGTCTTCAAACAAATTGCCCTTTCCTTCTCTGCTTGCTGAAAAAATGAAGCCTTTAGTTCTCCTCCCAGGATCAACATGTGTCTGGGATTCCCTGAACGCACTGAATAAATCACACTGATTTCTCCAGTGTTTTTGAGCACCTGTCTTTTTAATGTGATTGCTATTCTGATGCATGGAAAAATCTGCCAGCTCAACATTAGCCTCACGGCTGTTGCTTTTTTCCTTTTAAATCAGACTGGCTACATGTCAGTCTGGAGAGCATGCTGTTTCCCTGCCACTGTGAAATACTTAATTTGCTATCTTCCTTCTCCTTTCTTCATTTCCAAATGGACACACAGACAAATAGGCAGGAAGACCTTCCCTTGCTAAAGTGGAAATACATAGGACAGTATGGGAAAAGAGTGTAATATTTCATAGTTTGGATTTCCTGCTTAAAATCCCTTTGAAGTTCATTTTAATTGGATTGGACGTGGAAATTAATTATCAGCAGTTAGAGACAGCTTTACCTCCTCTGAGCCTTGCTCAGATGTTAATGAATTAAGGACAGTTTGTATCTAATTTGGATTAGGTGACTAAACAACTCAAGAGAAGCATTTCTATATATAGTGTCTCAATTTGTCACTGCCGGGGGATGGCTGAGGTTTAAGGACTTGTGCAGTGAGGATGCTCACTTTTGCTGCATGGAGTCCTTAGGTTTGCTCTGAGTGGGTTTTCTTGCCATGGTGCTGGAAACAGTCGATCTCTGTCTCTCCCTCAACACACAGGCAGCTGCTCCAAGTCACTCAGAGGAAGAGCCAAAAAGCACAGGCAGCGTGTACCAGGGTAGATGGGCACATTAACATGGTAAATACATTCAGCCATAATCAATGGTTCACTGCTGGTGGGTTAAACAACCCACCTCCTTGCTGAAGGATTTTATTTGACAGCAAGGTTATAGCGAAACACAGAAATCCAATATCCCTTCTATAAAATACAGATGGAGAAAAAAAATTATGTGGACTAGAATTATGACTTCATATCACATTTAGTCTGTCCTTTGCTCGGATTGGTAGGCTGTGTTTCAAAGCTTTATAATTGATATTGCTCATAACACTAGGGGAAAAGAGAAGGAGGGCAGGCTATAAACTAAGAGATTGGAGCTGGAAGACAAGCATATTGTAAAGGGACAATGGGGAACAAGGAGGTTCAGGGATCACTAGATGGCAGTCATCTCTCCAGCAAGGATAATTGAGAAAGGGAGACATGAGCTTGTGGGCACACAAAAGCAGCATGGAGGAAAGCAGCTGTAATGCCATAAAATTCTAGAAACTGTGTCAAATTTGCTTTGCTGTGCCCCAGGAATCCCAGGGCAGGCAACGCTCTCTCTCAAAAGTGGTCTCATTGTGTCAATAGATTTACTGACATCAGGAGAGCAGGTGGGATTGATCTGTACACACACAAAGCGAGGAAGAGAAATGAATTCAATTTAAAAGAAAAAAGCTTAGAAAGAAAATTACATTGCCAAGTCTTTTAGTCTTGTATTGGGATTTAAAAATGTGGGAGTTCAAACCTGAGACCAAATTAATTTTTAGATACAGATTGCACACATTAATGTTACTTAGTTGTACTGTACCAGTGCAGGATTGCCATATCTTTTAACAAGACTGAAAACAGTAAAATATCTGACTGTCTTCACAGCTTATTAATGTTGTTTATTATTCCTATTGCACTGTGCATATGCCTGTGCTAACTTCAGCAGAAAAGGAGAGGTACCCCCAGTCCTCAAGCCAATACTCAGGAATACATTAAAATAACCTGAATTTTGGATCACTTCAGCATCTCCATTCCATCGTTATGTTAAAGGAAGGCAGAGATTAGGAAGCTGAGCAGCATAGATCAAACAATAGCTATGGTTTAGTTCACTTGCCCTTTTCCAATTCATGAGCTATTCTTTTCCACATTAGCACTCATTCAGAAGCATGGCAAACATGGCTCAGTTCTCCATACAGTTTACTGGATTAATTGCTAATTTTAAAGGACTCAGGATTGATTATGTGAGTTCCTATATACCATCAAGATGATAGAATTACATTGAATAACATGAATTACATTGAATCACATCAGTATTGCACATTTGTTGTTGAACTAGGGGACACATTTTTAAACTTGTGGTGTCATAATTTCAAGTAGGTGGTCACACTGAGAACAGGAAATTGTTAACATTTGTCCTAAAATCTTTTTCCTACTGTTAAGTCAAACTTGTCTTATTTGTGGGAATCGAAATGCATGTTTTTAAAAAGACATCTAGATTTGCTTGATGATTTGGAATGATGGAGAAATAAGTGTTTTGTCTGGTCATTTGCTTCTTCAGCCTTAGTGCAATAGGTGTCACTCTGAGAAAGTGATTTAGAGATGCAACACCTAAAACCTTGGAGGAAGAGTACCCAGAGAAATCACTTCCCTGAGAGCATGTGTCCCCTTCTTCTTATCTTAGAAACAGAGTAAAACTTCTTTACTTGCAAAATTTGCTGCCTCTTTCTCATTTTTCCAGATGGATATCCCTTTCTTGGTCCTGAAGTTAGCCTCCAGTGTGCTTTTATGCCATATACTTAACATTCAGTCCTTGGTTCCTTTCTACACTTAACTAGATGGCTCTTCTATACTTTCTTCTTGCAATACTGCTCACTGATTTTGAGTAAGTCTACAAACTTCTCAACAAACACAGAGATGGCACACCTTCAGCCTGTCCTGCTGAAATGCATTTTCCAGACTTCATATTGATCATGGTTTTCTCTAAACTCTGACTTTTTTTTCCATTACTTTTTTCAAAAAACAGAGACAAGATTAGACCAGATAGCCATGACATTTCTTCCCAATGCTAGAGAAAGGGGAAGCTTCCTACACATAGATGTAAGAAATGTATCAGTGTCCCCACAAGCAGACAACCCCACAGGAGTTGGGAGTAACTGCTGAGAGATAAAGATTAGTTGTTTATCTCATCAGATATCCAAGGTCTTCTCCAAGTCATTGCTTTGCAGGACAATCATCTAGTCCATTTGGTGCATGTTCTTTATTTCTAGAGGGGTGATTTTATGTTTGGCCTCAATAAACAATTTGAGAACTTTCAGCACACACACAAAAAATGCTGATTCAATAAACTGAGACGGACATGATGGGGATGCACATATTACACACGATGAAACTGACACCTGAGACTTGTCTGACATCTTGTCTCTATTCCCAGGCAAGCTGCCTTAAGAGCTCTCATGCCCTCATAAGGAGTCCTCTGTGCATTGTAGGCAGACAAGCCTTGCTTTTATAATCTCATAGACACAGGGAACTCATACATCATTATAAGAAGAAAAAGTTGTTCCCAGTGTTTCTGAAAGAAAATACTTCAGAAAGGCAAAAAGGAAGGAAATGCTTTGGCTCATTTGGTTCACTTGAACTCTGCATGAATGTTTCTCTCAAAGTCTTGTGATATTCAGTGGAATTGAAATTTTTTGTGTGACTACATCTGATTTCAATTCAGATCAACAGCACACATTTGAAGGAAATTTCCTTGATGTGCCAGTTACCCCACTTGGACTCTTATTTCAAAATAGTCTTGGATCATGTTCTTCATTGACAAAGCTAAAGTATTGGAAGGACTCTTGTGGTGCTCCAGTCACTAATGGGCCTTAAATCTGCAGTTAGTCCATGGTCAAACCACTAAAAATAAGGATAGTATGGGTCTGGGTACATCAGCAACAACAGTTTTGCTCTACAAACCTGATCCCATTGAACAAATGACTTTGCAATATGGCATAGCTGGTGCACTCCAGCCACCCTAACAAAAGCAGACGTTTAAATGCACACCATTTCTCAAGCAACATCCTTGCTAGCCTTCATGCTAATTACTTACTATATAAACTTTTTTACATCAATTCTGTTACCAGCCCGGCAGGATTCTTAGTTTTCACAAAGGCAGGTTCCCTGCAGTCTGATCTGACCTTTATAGATATCAAATTCAGCTTGGGCTCTCTAAGAACAAAGCAGAGGACCTGATAGAACTTGAAGAATCTGGACTCCTAGATGTTGCTCACTGATTTCTGATGCAGTTTCATTATGCTCCATTGATTCACAACCCACAGAGGAGTACAAAGGTCTCATTATTTTCAAGGGATCCAAATCAACCTGCTTTCATTATCTAGCAGTGGACATCTAAAGCTGAACTGTTCCCAGGAGGCTCCTTCTGTAGCCGATGGAGAGAGATGGGTCTCCAAAAATAATTTTAAATGAGACATTAAAACTCAGGATAGGAGTTGTCCCCCAACAGAGATACATTTTTTACTACACAAAAAAGGCTCAAAGGTAACAATGTTGGATTTATTAATTTTGGTTTTAGATGCAGATGAATCCCATCTGTGAACTGCTTTGAGAGAGATGGAAAATTAAGATTTTTAAGAAGTAGAAAATTGAAATTTACATATTCTACTGAAGCCATTATAAGTCTCAGCATAACAAAATAAAAATGACCACAATTATGAAAATTTCATCAAGGGACGGGACAAGGACAAAATTTGCTGTTACATGGAAGAATTTAACTTAGATAAAAGTATTGTCCATAGTCAGAACAATATGCATACAAGAAACAATCATCATCTAAGAGCTCCACTCTCCAGGCTTTTTGTAGAAAAAAATTTATATAGCTCTGCTGCTCAACATCATTGTCTGAAGCTAAGTTTCACCTTGGTGGAGTCATGTAATATCAGTGAATTCTTTTACTTTTTTTCCCTTTCATGGTGAGGATAAGGCATTTGTCATTAGTTTTCATGGTGGTATATCATCTGTTTCACACCTTATAACTCTTACTTTTGCCTGCACTGCTGCCTTACTTAGCAATGGAAAAGTACCTCTATCCCCTTCCTTTTATTCATTTATTTCCATTATGAAGTAAAGAAATGAGGGTAATTCGTGTTAGAGGAATGGGATTTGTGTATGTCATCACAACTCATTAAAATTGCTAAGTCCTGTCACTGCTCCCCGTTATTCTGCAATACTGTTGGTACATGAATTGACACACTACCGAAGTTAGATGAGAACATTTAAGTTTTTTCCATAGAGAAACATCCCTCTGCTTTATTGTCCCAGCTTAATGATATGCTTTCCATATTGTACTTAAGTATCAGTTTTTTGCAACCAATATAAATTGTAGGTCTCTCTCTTCCACACATTTCCTTCTTCCTTGATTCTTTGACTTTTGTCCTCCTGTGAGTCATATAGAAATCAGTAGAGTTTGTTCAGCTGCCTATGGCACTTTAAAACCATAGCACTGCACTTAGCAAACAACTGTGCTTTTGCTGGTTGGTGCTATGGATCACTAAAACAAGATGGATAAAGGCCTTGTGAAAGAAAGTATATAGGCTTTTTGACCAACCTCTTTTTAATGCAATTGTTTTTACAAGACTTCTTCCAAAGATGGGCCTCAGAATGAAGTTTTATCTCCCGGGCATGTGGAAGAAAGGCTTGTAATAGCTCTGAGCCATGCATCACACCTAAATCCTGCTCATACATCTTGCTATTAAAGGCTTGACTGACACTTAATTTCCATCTCTATCTAGCTGTTCCCCTTGGCTCCTTTCTCTTTCCTTTATTTCTTATGACTTTCAGTCCTTTGTTTCCTTTCAGGACTTCCTTCCTAAATTCAATGTATTTCTTCCTGACCTACTTCTCATGATATTATCAGGTTAGAAGCACATTTCTTTCTTACAAGCATTTTATTTAGACCATAGAACATAAAAATCTTCTTATTTCATTGACTCAGATGTTTTTACATTCTGATTACTGTAATTAAGAAAATGAGTTTTTATGCTTGGTTTCGAGTTTTTAAAAAATATTTTTCATATCCCATCTGATATTGTTCCATGCTGGCATTTTATTTCAAGAAGACTATGGTTTTGAGAGAGGTTTCTTTGGCCATGCATCCAGTGACTCCCCTTCACAGTTTTAAGACAGAGTTGCTCCTTGTGCCAGCTTAGGTGAAGCATTCTGTGTTGTGCATTCTGCTGCATTCTTACAATTTTTGCGGAGTCCTACAACAAAGACAACTTGTTCCTTTTCTTTTGCTGATGATCAGACTAGGAAGTAATAGTAAAGGCTAATCCATGCCCAAAGACAGAGTCAATATTTTGTTGTTGTTGTTGAGGGTGATTTCGGTTGATTTTTTTTAAAGAGCAGAGGGGAACATATGGTTCTCCCTGACTTGCTCAGTCCCCAGACATATGGATGCCTTCCAGCCACCCCAATGGCAGAGTGGGCTGGGAACAGACTCAGTGCCAATGCTGCAGGCACACTTGAATGCACAGACTCCCCTCTGCTATGGGGGGAGCCCTGTGGGGTACCCAGGTCAGTAATTCCAACAAAAAGCTGTCTTGAGGTGCCCCCCAGAAGATCGCAGAGAAGTATCCAAAAGACTAAATGTGTGGCATATTTGTTGCTGTCATCTTTTGTAGATTTTTGTCCTTAAGCTGAAAGGTTTTGGCAAGCTCTGTGCTCAGTGTTAAACTCTGACTCTGAGTAACCAATAATGAACTACTTGCTGTCACCAAAGATTAATTTATAAGTGTAATAATACATATATGCTTAGTATTAAATATTCCTAAATGGAATGTGCACATATGGAACAAAGTTAGTTTTGTGACATCTCTTAACTCTGGTCCAGTTTCATTAACTTTTATTTTCTTCACCTGTTTCCACTGTCATTACTGTCAGCCTTGGGGCAGGCATTTTTGAAACATTCATTTTAATTACAGCACAATAAGAATGAAGCCCCTTGTGATATTTATCAGCAGAATTCTCAAGAAATTTTTAATATATTGAAAATAAATCGTGTTTATAGCACACTGCTTTCCCAACTGTAGAAGACTTTAAGTGTTCATATATCATCCATTTACCACCTTTTTAACATTTAAACAGAGTCTGGAATTTATACCCTTTGATGATTCACCAGTCCCTGCTGTTCAGATGTAATCCTCATTCAATAAGGAGTGGAAGTCCTGAGTGAAATGCTGCAGTGCTGGCTGGGGTGGCAGAGCTCAGCAAAGTGGGTTAATAAATTCCAGCATGATCTATTCCTAGCAACAGACATGGTCTCTCCAGAACCAGCTGTATCTGATCAATACATACACAAGGCCAGATAATAGAGAAAGTGGCACTGCTGGATGCTGAGTGAAAAAGCTCATTGCAAAAGTTTATGGTAGACTTTTAGTGGCCCCTTAACGCTTGAGAAATGCAACCTTTATTCAATGAATGATTAACCATTTGCCAGGAGCTTGGGGAAATGGAACAAATTATTTGTAGAACCTGCATGAGTAGGCTTTGGCGCAGAGGACCATCTCTGGCAGGCTAACTGTACCTTATTAAAGTAAGAAAATACTTCAAAGATCCATTAGCAAGGAAGTGTTCACAGAAAAGACTGGCTCCTCACTACTGGGAGCTATTAGCACATAACCCTGCTGGCCTTTTCCTCTGACATGTGGAAGGGTTGAACACAATAGCCAAATCCTTGTCCTTACAGCTCTGTAGTCAATGCTTTTTGCAATTAAACACAAGGACTGATTCTGCCATTGTTTGTGGGCTTTAGCTGTCACTGAGATCAGGCCCTGCCTTGGCACTTCACTGACCTCGTGGGCATCTCCAGTATCTCTTTACTGTTCTGCATGATCCCACTGCTTTGGCACCCACAGTGTGTCACAGCTGATGTGTTTAGGAGGTGGAGCAGGTGTGGTAGCAATAGGCTGTAGGTTGCTGAAAGGATTCCCACTATTAAGTCTGTTGCCAGCCCAATCTGGCAGAGGGGGTGTCTGCAATTCCCCCCAGCGTGCCTGTAGGCAATTGTGTGACTCCTTGCATGCATGAAACTCAGCTGCTCAGAGTTACTGGCACTGAGATATGAAACTGGTGCAGCTCAAGGGACCCAATTTCAGCAAGGTTATACCGATTTATCCCTCTTTATGATCTGACCATACATATTTATTTAAAATGCTGTCAGATCCAAGGTATCTTATAGGCGTGTGTGGCCCATATTGCCTTTAGGATGAAATAGTGTATCCAGTGACACAAAACTCAGTACTGGTACGTGGTATTTATGTGAGGTGTTGTCTCCCTCAAATGGATGTCTGGCAAGTGAAGCAAGGTGGCTCAGGGATGAAAAAGTTTTTAGCAACTATAAAATCGTAACACATCATCTTCTCAAGGTCTCACCCTGCCTAGGTGTCTTCAAGCTGGGATGTGAATGAAAACCTATCAATGGCAGAGGTGCCTCTGCAGGCTGTAGGAAGGCAAGAAAGGAGCTAGCCATAGTCAGAACTTCTTCCTCACAATCCCTCCATGGGTACTCAGTGGTGCCAAATGTAGGATCACAGAATTTATTTAATGTGTATATATACATATACACACATATATATAAATAAATAAATATATATATATATATATATATATTTATATGAGCAAGTGTTGCTGTATTGTTTTCCATTCCCCTGCCCACAGCCTTGTCTACTTAAACACAACCTTGTTGGGTCCAGGGCTCTCAGAAAACAGCCATGCACCCATGCACCATGCTGTGTGCTCACACAATAGATTTCTAATCTCAGGTGGCCATTAAACTTAAACTGCCACAAGTATCAACTTAGGATTTCAGCTAATAGATATCAATTAGTGCCAAGGCCTCAATTTTTAACTCTGAACCCTTAACTTTCCTGAAAGACCAATTTGTGATAACAGACAGATTGAAGTGTGGAGTGCTGTAACCTCCTGGAAAACCCTTGTGTTTATTTGTAAAAGCAATTTTTTAGAAAGGCTCCAGGACTACACAGATGGTTGCAACTATGGGAATATGCTGCAAGGAAATAACTTCTCTTAGCCATTCTAGTTAGGATTCACATAATCAAAAACATTAGGAACATAGTCCGTGGTGATCATTTGTATTCTCTCCATAAAAGCAAAGACAGACAGACATTCTCAGAGGCAGATTCATCTTAGGTGTCAAAGATCCCCTGACAGATGGCTATGCAGATCTGCTCTCCAGACAGTTCAGAAAACTGAATCCTTTCCTCAGTAAAAACACTCCTTGGAAGAAAAAATTAACTACTCTTTCAGGAGCAACTTGTGTTCTCTACTCCTACAAACCTATAAGAGGTCTACCTGTATCACCTCCATCTCTGTGTTCCACATTCCTTTGCACTTTATTCTGTCTCACACCATTAGAAGACTGCTGTAAAGATTACTGCCACCTGTGTTAGAATTGAAATAAAACCAGTTAGAGAGACATCCTCTACGTATCATAGATTTTGAAAAATGCTAACCCAGTAGCATTTGTTTTCAGTACTTGTTTGTTAGCCCACAGACCCACTCTCAAGTCTTAAAAGTTGTCCTTTCTGCAGGTCCATTTTCTGGTAACCTGCAGGATACCCAAGTGCTGGCCATCCTACTTGAAGTCAAAAGGAGCTGAAACTTTTAAGAGAGTAATCACATTGAATCTTTATATTAAATTATTTTATCTTTATGGCTGTGGTTTTTATTATCAGTTTAACCTATTCCAGTTAAAATATTTTTTATTGCCTTCTGCTGGAGACAATTATCAGTGTACAAAAAGCAAGCAATGGATTTTCTCAGATTAAACAGAGAAAGCAGAATTAATTACTTCTTCAAACAGTCTTTTTTTTTTTTTGGTTTGTTTGAAGGAGAGCCAAGAGAGACATTGATTTAAAGAGTTAAGTAATTGGCACTTTGAGTTTTGATCTCACATACAGGAGAAAAAATTTCAAGAGAACAGAATATTAATCAGAATTGATCCAGAGTGAAAAGGTATAGCAGAACTTCTGAAAAGCCATGTAAAATAAAGGTTAATCCAAAAAAATTTAGCCTGCCAAACTAAACCATTTCCTGCCTCTGGAAGAAATGGAAAAAAAAATAAAAAAGGATTTTGGTAGGGTTTTTTTTTTTTAATTAATTTTGCTTTGTAGTCTGGGGTTTTGGGGTTTTTTCTGACTTTTTTTTTCTGTTTATTTGTTTTCCATTTTATTCAGGTTAAAAAGAAGTTGGGCACACTGGATGAAATTTACCTGAAAAATTCCTTGTGTAGTACAGGTTTTACCTTTGCAAAGTTTGCACTTACATTAACCTCCAGTAAAAGGTCCAGATTTGTTCATTGTAACAAGGGTCTTTGTTTTATTCAAATGTGGTTGGATCGGGTATGTGAATAATGACAAACAGGCCAATTTCTAGGATTGAAGGCTCTGGTCTTTGCTGTGCTAGCAATTGCTGACCTTCAAGATGTGCTAAAACAGCACAACATCTGTTTACCAAGCTCCATGAAGATGGAGGAAGAATTTCAGTCATGTAGATCAACAAACCAAATACAAATCAAGCATGCCAACAAGTTTTCTGCACCTTAAAAAAAAAAAAAATGGGAAAGGAGACAGTGTCAATAGCAGTGGAGTCTCTCCACAAAAGCAGAGCAAGAAATAGTATAAGATAGTTCACATTAAGGAGGAAATTTTAGATTCTTAAGGTGAGAAATGCTTTTTTTTCCCTAGGTTTTTTATTGATCATATTGAATTGAACCAACCAGCTAAGAAATTGGCTGTAAAGATTCAACCTGGCTGTTCTGCTCTTGGCTGCTGAGCTGTGCTATTACTCACACCTTTGAAGTTACTTGGATAAGACCTTTGTTATCAGAACTATGCCAAGACTGCATTTGTTACTTTCTTCTTTTCATAACTTTAGTTTTGCCTTTGTAAGCCAAGACTTAACTTTTCCTTGGGGGAATAAACATGGAAGGTGGCTACTGAAAGCTTATCTTCTGTGAGGATGAAATTTTACAATAATGAAATACCCTGCTTCTCTAGTGGCCACCAGTTGTGTACCATGGCTGTGAAAACACCCCACTCCAGGCAGAGATCAAAGGAACACCAACCAGCACAGAAACTCTGCCACCCCCACAGATTAGCTCCACTGCCATCACTGGGCCAGGGAAGAGGCAAAAATGCAAAATCCTCACTTCTGATAGTAACATACACACATATTTATTTCTGGAAAACAGACAGATGATTATTTCACATGGGAATAGGTAAATATATATTATTTTTATTCCTTTAGTAAAGGACTGAGTTACTAAATATCAACAATGGACCACTGGCTGTAGGTGTATCAACGGATGAGATTGTAAAAACACTGTTTTCAAAGCAGGATACTGAATAAATCCTCTGAGATATGGTGACTGTCCAAAAGATTGAACAGAGAAGACAGGAAATAAATTTTTCAATGTTTCCGAAGGATAATGTGCTGAAAAACTAACTTTAGGTCTGTCAATTTAATGCTTACCCAGGGCAAAATCTTTGGAAAGCAAAAGAGGATGTGCTCAATAAGGAATTAAGGGTGAACAGCATAATTAATACCAGACAACACGGCTTAATGAAAGATTAAAGTTTGAATAGGTAGGAGTTGCGCTTATGGTGGGATTTCCAGTCTGAAAAAGTGTTCAGTTGTTAAAAGAGCAGAGTTATACAAGGCCATATGACTTCCTCATATAAAAATAAAGGACTACTCAAACATCAAAGTCTAGATAAGAAAATTGAGAATTTGCTAGAGAGACTTTAAAAGAAAATACTAAATGGGAATCATCTTTCAAAAATAACATTTCTGTTAGGGTTTCTTACCCAAATATAGTTCAAGGGAGTTCATGGATTGGGAGGGAAGGAAAGAGAAATTGGTGGTAAAGATTGTGGTTGGCACTAACTGAATGAGAGATAAAGATAGCTCCTAGAGAGAGGGCCAGGCAGCAGGAAAAGCTGGCTTGCCTTCTTTTAATTAAGGAGCTAAGTGCAAAGATCAAACAGCTAGGAACAGGGAATGGGGTCTCAAAGTGAAATAAAAAAAATGAATTAATGTTGGCAAGAAATAAACCCACTCTTTTTAATGAGAGCAGATCAGAGAGAGTTCAGATGAAATCCCCAGAATGGTTAGAAATTTGGAAAGTCTTTAATAACCTCAGGTGAATTTTCTCATTTCAAACTTCCATTTCTACCCAGTGACAGTCACAGTGAAAGCTCTCACCTCCACTAACAGTGTCAGCATCAGCTGAGTGCCTGCCCATGGCTGCTACAGCAGCCAGCCCTGCTCAGAGCAGGGTCACTGATGGCATGTTGCTCAGGACAGTCCCGGGATGTGAACTCTGCAGCCTCTCTGGGCAAGCTGGGACACTGCCTGATAAGCTATTTAAAAAAAAAAAAAAAAAAAAAAAAAAAAGGCTTGTGCGTTTAAATGTTTCTGTATTGCAACTTGTGCCCATTGTCCTGTTGTTGGGCACCTGAATTAATGTCCTTCATTCCCCCTCTTCCCAATATTTACTCACAGGTATGAGACCCCTCTGAGCCCTATATTCTGCAGGCCGAGCAGTCACAGCTCTCTCGGTCTGCTCTCCTATCAGAGGTGCTCCTGTCCCCTCACCACCTTCATGGCCCTTTGCTGGACTCACTCCAGTGTGTCCAGGTCTTTCTCATCCTGGGGAGCCAAGCAAGGGACCCAGCACTCCTGATGTGTCTCACTGTGCCAACCAGAAGGGAATTATCACATCCCTTGACCCACTGGCAATGCTCTTCCTAATGCAGCCCCATGCCAAGATGGAAAAGGATGGGATAAATAGGGGACATAGACAGGAGTCAAGAAAATATACTGGTCTGTCAGAAAGGAAAGAGAAATGATTGCAAAAGAATAAATGTTACATTAAAGCAGCAAATAGCAATACATTGCTATTTTTAATATAGCAATTTAATAGCATTTTTAATTCCAGAAGATATAGGAGAAAAAGAGTTTGTTAAAGCAGTCAAGGGTACTAAGGAAGAACCCATGGATTACAAGAAAAGGGGAATGACTGGAGGCAATGAGGAGTAATAGCGAGAGAGCAGAAGGGATTTCTGCCAGACAGTTGGGATTCCAGGAGCAAAAGTAGAGAAAACAAATATCTGGAGGTATGAAGGAGTCAATGTGAGTGAGCCACTAGAATCATAGAACCATGGAATTGTCCCTGAAGATCATCAGTTCCAAACATTTGCCATGGGCAGGGATACCTTCATTAGACTAGGTTACTCAGAGCTTCAAAGACCATGATGGGGAGAAGAGTCATGGCATGGGCCACAGCCATGACATCCAGCTCCTGGCACAGATAAAGCCACAGTGCCCTCTCATTTCACATTAATTTCTATTCTTTTGCATAAAGCAGAAGAATCAACATACTCTGGGTGCTGAGAACTGCTCTAAAGAACCCAGTGGTTAAAATGTTCTCCAAGAAAGGAGACAGGGATTTGAATTTCTTGAGGCAGAGGCATGAACTGAACATGGATGAATACCATAAAATGTAAGCTATGGATTAACTCCATTTCTAGTAGTTTATAATATCCTTCCTTAGTATCTGAGTAGTGGGGCAAATACCAAAAAGAAGATACAGTTACACCAAATTCCATTGTATCAAAGGCTTTCTTCAAATATGGAATATTTTTAAAATAAAAGCTGAACAAAACCTGTAAATTGAATGAAGCAGTCCAAATTCTGCACATTGAGAAAAAGAAGAGTTTTAGGAGCAGGAAACTCTAATTTACCAATTAAATGCTTAAGAAAATTAATTAACAGTTTTATGACACTTGGTAAGTTTATACTAGGAGTCAGGAAAAGTATTTTTAAAGTAGGAAGTATTAAAGTATTTTTAAAAGTAGAAATAGATAAACCATTGGAACAATTTTTGGTTACATAACAGAAAACCAGTCTTGTAAGTCCTAAATAAATACCACATTTCTTCGTAGAAAGGTAGTTTCTGATTTAGGCAGACCATAAAATCTGAACATAGGACTCTAGCTGCCAAGTTGTATTGGAATTCAGAATAGCTGATCATAATGGTTCAGTCAGTTTGTTAAAATGAATTTGACTCAGCAATGAAAAAGCAAGGGGATTTCCTCTTGCAGCTTCCAGACGCACGCAACTCCCTGCTGGAAGGTTTTTTTCTAAAATAAACAAGGAGATCATCAGTGCAAATTATATTGTAACAACAACAATTTAAAAACAAAACAAAACAAAACAAAAGCCCCAAACTCTCCATTTACTGTTATGTAGAAATAAAATTTGGTTTTATGCAACAGCACAAAGATAATTAGTTTGGTTTGTGTAAGTTGTAACTAGAGAAACTATTTGAGTTTGAAAACCTTTATCAAATGTTTAACAAGTAGATAGAAAAGATGCCCAGATATCAGTTCCTAACTCTTGACAAACCTGAATCTGTTTTCCCAGTCTACCACCAGTTTATTTAATTATAGTACCCTTAAAGAGATGTCATAACATCCCTTTCCTCTCAAACTTACAGTTTGGGCAGGGTATGTGTGTATGGAGGTGGTGATTCTGAGATACTGGAAGCTTTCCAACAGGATAAGAACTGCTTTTTCCAGACATCCTGCTAACATCAATTTGTGGATGGATGTAACTTCTTATCATCTCCATTGCAGGGCATGGCTGTCAAAGACACTTCCTGGGCCACTGTTAACATAGATTTGTTTGTTCTGTTCAGAAAGATAGGGGAGGAAAAATTATGATATTTCTGCATTACAAGGGCTGGAATAGTTAATGTCTGAAATAATTTGTAGATAGCATTTCAGAAAAGAGATTGAAATGCTGGATAAGGGGAAGCACTTTGAAGACAGCTAAAAGAAAGCAAAAAAGCTTAATGGAAGAGGTTATTCAAGGTGACCTGCTATCACTGTTCCTGAATGTGAAAGTAGCAGGTTAATAAAAAGTTCTTTTTTGTGGGATACAGAAACATAGCAACACAGAATGAATTTCAGCTTGTTGGGGACAATGGTGACTTCCCCTCCCACTCAACCTTCACTGCTTCAAAAAGACCACCTACAAGTGTGAGTCCCATTAGAGTACAATACCAGGGTCTGACTACAGCAAAGACATTTCCTTTGAAATACATGTACATGCATGCTTATATTGCCCACTCTGCAGACATTTACTACCAGCACTAATATCTACCAAAGGAGGCCAGGTGAGGGATTTCTTGGGGGGAGAGATAAATTTAATTTCCAAAGAAGAAGTCCAACAACACAGTCAAATACCACTTGCTGTACAATACCACTGCGTAGGTATGGAAAAGTTTTCCCAAGGAATCTTCCCAGGAATTTTTACCTAAAAAAAGGCTAAACCAGAAACTATTGCCAAATCTCCAGCTTTCCCTATGAACATCAGCTAGCTAGCAGTATGAGAGATTTGAGTAATTGTCTGAGCCAAAGACAGCTACAGAGTGTCCCACAAGGGACAGCAAACATCACAACATCCGTGGTTCAAAAAACCCTTCAGGTGACTCATTATGAAGTTTCTGTATTGCAAGTGTGATGGAAAAACATCATGGTATGCCTGCATGCTGAACAAAATTGCTCTGGAGACTTTTAACTCGGCCTAAGACACACTTGCAAATGCCACCCGTACTTTTTCTTCTCTGTGTGGTTTATGTAATATGCACTGTGAACACTTCTTTTACATTAGAAATACCTTGGTCATAGGTGATGACTTTTAGAAAGCATTAAAAAGTTGTCATCTGTCTCAGAGACAGGGAGACACAAATTAAATTCCACTGGACTAGAGGGACAAAGAAAAGTGGGAAACTAAAGCTCATGTTGGAGTAGTGCTCCCCACTCCTGTAACAGAAGTTACCATGGTAAAACAGACAAAGAGAAAAGCCACTACATTGGATCACAAAAGATGTGAAGAGATCAGACACATTTCAGTTTTATTTCAAGCTTTATTTCTTTCTTTCATGTTATGTATTTTCCTAAGAACTTATTTAAAAGATACTGTCTACAACGCACATTTTTCTTCTTGAGTGTCTGCTATAGAGTACAAGAGTAAAATAATTTCACAAAACTTCCACAAAAACAAACAGAAAACAAACAAACAAACAAACAAAACCCCAGCAACATTTCTCCTCTTCCCAAAAAACCCCTCTCTACCTGCTTTTTTAGAGTGTCTCTGAAATGTTTTTTTTCCCTGGGTAAAGAGCAGCAAGTAAACAGAGATATTACTGCAGCTTCTGCAGTCACTTATGTCTTCTTTTCCAGAGATCATGAAGACTGGGATAATTACATTCTACATGAGGCAAAACAATTTATGAAAAAAAATTTACACATATTCTTATTAAAAATTAAAAAGGACTTTCATAATCAGCTGTTTCAAATATGTATGCCTGAATAATGACAGCTAGAAACCAGTCTCTGCAGATTGCTCATGAAGAGGGTGTGCAGCTGAAGTCAGGGTAAGAAAAGAATCACAATAAAGAGCAGTTTCTTGGAGCTTTTATGAGGTTGTTTGGCCTAGGCCAGATAAAAGTGAATTTTTCTGCAATACCCTGTAACAAGAGGGAGAAAACAGAATTAAAATTTATCTTTTACAACAAAAACAAAATTCAAAGTCAAATTCTCAGGGATTAAGTCCACTGGAAAATAGTCTTCCCTTTCTTTCAACAGGTTTTAGCTTTTAATTATGTAAAGCCTTCATGAAGGGATTTCTATCTTTTTGTAAATTTAATTCACAAAATGTCCTAATTATCTGCAGACATATTAATAACTCTTTGAACAATATATTAGTGTAGCAGGCTGAAATGTGTTTTCAGAACAACAGAAAAACAAGGCTTAAAAATACACCCATCCATATTTCTTGTACAGCTCATATGAAAATACATTATTGGTATTATATAATACCAATAACAAAGGATCCAATATGTTGAAGTCCTTCAGCTGTCCACAGCTTATAAAACCTAGTACAACTGTGGACAGCACAAAAATAGCCATTTCTGCCCCTCCAGGGAATTGTCCTTATCTACACATTGTCATTTCTTTAGTGAATTTGAGTTAATTTTTAATAAAAATTTTACTTCTCATAAAACTGAGAAGACTACTCCTGGGAAGCCAACAATATTATTTAGATACTGTCTTCAGAATAAAGTCCTGCTGTAAAAATATTAACATAAGTGTTGGAATAGCAAATTATGGAGAAAGTCTCCTATCTAGATTTGTGGGAGGAGGCTTGGAAGAAAGGGGTTTTAAATTCCGTTTTCAAAAAATGCCAGGACTCAAAAAAAAAAAAAAAATAGAGTTATGTCAAATGCATCTCCTAAGGAACAAATAATCTTTGTCAGTTCCTGAACTTGCTTCTAGTTTCCAACCCTAGAAGTAAAGGCTCTGCAGACATACTTGTACCAGAATTGAGAAGTGAAGTAGGGAACCCCTTTCAGAAAGGCATTCAGATGCAGTGAGCCTTAAGAAAAGGACATTTTAAAGCAGAGAGCCTGATTTCTCTGATTCTGTAGTGGTGTTTTACTGACAGCCTCTACTGATAGTCATATTCTGCCTTTTTGTTCATGAAAAATAGTTGGAAGAACACAGCCCACAACAGTATCCCTCTCACTTAAGAACACTGAAAGTTTTCTAAGTCATCTCCTGCACTCCCAGCCACATTCCTCAGGTGTTCAGCTTTATCTAGGCACAGTCTATGATGCAGAGAATGTGGCTGTAGTGAAGTTTTAGCCTAAATATCAAGGCACTCCCAGAAGATGCCTTCGATGCCATCATCTGCTCTTCTTACCTGCAATACATGTTCTGTGATTCTTTACATAAATCATGTTTCAGTTTAGGTATGTGCCATTGCATGGCCCCCAAACACAGAGTTGGAATGTATTTATTTTAAGATCCCTTCTCATACTGATTCAAAATTTGACTATATAAGTTGTCATGATGAAATATCAAATTCAAAACTAAATTAATACTGACATCGGTCCTATAAAGAACAAATCCATTATTCTTACTTTGCTCCTCCTTTATTCCAAGTAGTTTGACTCCTGTATAAAAATAAAAGCTGCATTAGTACAGTACAATGTACAATGTGCAATACAATCACATATTTATGCAAGGAATTATGGTTGTCTAGTTGTGTGGCACTTTCTTGATTATTTGAAGTCGTTTTGAAACTCCACTTAAAATAAGAAGCAAACCTTTCTTCAAGATTTCAGTCCTAGCAAGAAACATCTTTGATTTAAACTCCAAATAAATAGCAGGATGTATTGACTCAAGAGATAAACATGTCTTGCTTCTGCTGAGAAAAAAAATAACCCTAGAAGTATTTCAAATATCTTCAGATTCTTCAGTCCTTAACCTCATACAATTTGAAAGAGTGAGAAGTTTCTTCTCTTCCTCCCCAGACTGCCACTATTCTCATTTAGGATGAGGTCCTCAAAGCAAAGAATGACTGAGCTCAAGATCAAGGCAGGGGAAACACATCTGCAAATGACTTTTGACAGCCTTGCCAGAGCTCAGTCACTAAACTGAGCTATAGCCTGCCTGGACCTACTCATCTGAGGTCCCATTATTGATGCTGACACTTCTGCTAAGTAGTTTCTACATTTTCTGCCAGGAAAGACAAGCATGTTACTTTCAGTAAAAAGAAAAAACCCAACAAACAAGAAAACAACCAGTTTTAGGAAACAAATTAATAACCATTTCAACTCAGATTGTACATAGACTGACCAAGTTAAAGGTAAGTTAGCAAATCACATTATTCATTTAAACAAATGTAACCACTGGATGTGGATTGCATTCTGGTACCTTCTTACCTTACCTTCTTACACAAATATTCTTTTCTCAATAGTCTCATGTTAAGGAAAAGCCTTTTCTTTGTTCTGGGAAAGCAGCATTTTTAATGGAACTTGATCCTTCTGAAAATGTATTAAAGATGGATTGTTTACAAAAACCTGTGACATGAATGCTGGCCTTGTGACTTCAGGGGCCTTTGAGCTGTGGCTCTTTTTGCTGTGCAACAGTAAACTTCATGACTTGTTCCCTCTTCAGCTGGTCACAAACAGCATAAATCAAGTGCTGGTTGAGACTCCAAAGAAACTTTCCCATGGGTCATGCTGCAAGAACTAAACAAAGCGCAAACCCACAAACCATGTTTATTCAAAATAGTTTTATCCATAAATATTTCCTCAAAACAAATTTATACAGCATCTTACTGAGTTCCTGTTCTGCACATGGGAAAGGAAGAGAATGGGGTTTCCTGTCCCACTACACCTGTGTATTCAGGGCACAGCTGCTTTGCACAGCAAATATCTAGAATTATGCATCCACTGAAAGAGCAGAGTCAGCACTCGAGGGAGCATTTCTCATTCTTATGCATCACACTGGACATAATGGAGACATGAGACAGGAAGATGTAATATGTCACCTTGCCTTCTAGATTCGGGCTTAGCTATGGCTCAGAGAGTTTCAGCAAGACAATGAGCATTTCATTAAAGAAGAGGAGACCTATAAATTTCATATGTTCACAATGTGACCTCCCCCCACTTACAGAATAAACAAAAGGGTACTTGACAGTGCCCCATTTTCTTGCAAAAAATTAACAAGGTCTCTGTTCCAGGCTTGCCATGCATTAGCTTTTGGTCTCTGCAAATCCTTACGTACTTGGATAT
The DNA here is from genome assembly GCF_022539315.1 of Serinus canaria. NCBI lineage: Eukaryota > Metazoa > Chordata > Aves > Passeriformes > Fringillidae > Serinus > Serinus canaria. Next base: position 55,058,476 of record NC_066313.1, on the reverse strand, counting down.
GGGCAAATCTCAGGAGGCCTTGAATAACAAAATGTGCAACTGTTTTAAAGTTATTCTTTTGTAACAACAAAATTGTTTTACTGATCATTTGTGCCAAAACAGTGAACAAATACTGTCTCAGTTCTAAGTCCCAGATGAATCATGATTAAATTAGGAAGAAATTCTTTACTGTGTGGGTGGTGAAGCATTGGAGCAGGCTGCCCAGAGAAGCTGTGGATGCCCTATATCTGGAAGTGCTGAAGACAAGTTGGCTGGAGCTCTGAGCAACCTGCTCTCATGGAAGGTGTCCCTGCCCATGGCAGGGGGGTTAGAACTAGATGATCTTTAAGGTCCCTTCCAACCCAAACCATTCTGTGATTCCATTATATGATCTTATTTATTAAACTTGAATATTGAAAGGACAATGGTAATTTTCTTATCTTCCTATCTTGAAAGGTTTATCCTTATGTCAAAGGCAGTGTAAAAGGCACTAAAACTTTCTTGATAGCATACAGCAAGACTTGGAGCTTTCTCAAGGGTGCAGTACCTCACAGATAGAAATGGAACTTCATTACGTTGTTTTCCCATTAAAAAAGGAAACTACACAGCCACCCAGAAAGTGCCCTGGCATTTATAATCAAAAAGGCAGGAAAAATTACAGTGATGAAGATCCTTCTTGATATAACAGCTTATAAATATTCCTAATAAAACAGAAAATGTCTGGAGGGGATTTGAATTAATGAAAGCTCATTTCCTATTGCTTAAGGGACAATTGGACAATGCAACTGCCCTCTTCCCAGACATACACAATATATTCAGCCTCCTCCCCTTTTCTCCATGTGATTTGTGATATCCATGTCCCTTTCTGAATCCCCTAGCCCCCAGGAAATGAGGGCAGAGCTGCAGCTGCTCTGGAGCTGTGCCCACACTGATCCGCCAGAGGGCTGCAGTCAAACAATGCAGAGAATGCACCACCCCTCAGAGTGGGCACTGTTTTAGGCTGTCTCCTATGCCAGACACTGCTTTTCATAAAGCACACAGAAATTTAATTATCTCTGAGACTTATAATCCCTTTCAAATTTGGCTAAGGTTGGCCAGCAGCTGGGAAACCTTATTACATGCAGACAGACAGCGTGATCGTACAAACTTCATTTCTTTAGGAAACCAAGCTAATAGAACCAACAGTAAAAAATAAAGTAGATACATCAACAATAGAGCACAGCATTCAGCTTCTGTTAAGTGTAAATTTGTGGTGACTGTTAAGAGTTCAAACAGGAAAAAAAATACAAGAGGGAAAGAGAACAAATATTTCCTCTTTGGTGCCTCTGCACAGATGGAATAGGCTCAAAAATTACCTTCAGGTCTTTGCTTTGGGAACATTTTACCTTCTTTTAATCTTAGTATATAGTCTGACCTGTTTCAGTTAGCTTCCTTGTAATGTAAAATGTCAGGCTGCAGACCACATGACTTGTAAGCCCTGCCTGGAGTTCAGCTCTGTTTTTTTAAATCCCAAAGGAAAGGAGAAGAATCTTGGTATAATCAAAGACACTAAGATTGCTCCCTCCAGCCTATCTTTTGAAATATTATTTTTCTTTCTTGTACTTGTTACCAATACCCATTTTTTAATTCCTATCCATTATGACATATTCTTTCAAATTTTAATCTTTTCCTACTCTGTTTAGTCTTCAAATCTCACGTTATAACATAAAGGTAAAATAGATCTAGCATTACCCAACAGAGGGCTCTTTGGGAGTCATTAAGTAAATAACAGAGTAGGACATTTATCACTTCCATACATGGGGTTTTATTGCATTTGTGTGGATGCATTCTTTGAATTTATATATTTTTTAAAACCCTCATATAGTCATCTGTTGTTAAAACTGTGCCTGGTCTGAGCACATTCATTTGGTGGTACCAAAACTAAAGGCAAACCCCTGTCACCTCTGCAGACAATGGCAAGGTTTCCAGGGGTGAAGGCAGGTGCTCTGGTGGAGATGCTTGAGTAAGATGTTGGGGATCTTGGCTGTGTCAGACATTTTCCTTGGAGTTTATCAGGAAACAGTACACAAATGGGGATGAAAGAACCAAAGTGCCCTTGTTGCCTCTGTTAACCAGGCATCCTCCATCAGCCTTTACCATTTGCACTTTAACTATCTATCAGGTGGCTGTGTCCCACCTGCAGTCTCCAATTCTGCTGTCTGCAGACATGCTGTCCTTCAGGAGGTGGCTCATGCCTGCCATACACTGTGCTCTCTTACTCACACTCTTTAACTAGCCTGGACATGTGTAACTTGGCTTCCATCAGCTTCTGGATTGCCTGATGTGCTTCGTGTTTCAGATCAGTAAAGCTGCTGATGTCTGCTCACAGACCTGATGGGACCTTGAGCTGGCACGTCCTGTCTTCTCTTACCAAGACCAAGAACCACTACAAGGTTCCTGATCCCAGGGCTTGCCCAAAGCTTGTAGTGATGGAGACCCCCTTTTCCCACTTCCAGTACTTGACAAATTCCAGTAGGAAGAATATCTGCTTTTTAACCATTCCTTGACTTTGGAGATGCTTGAACCCAACTCTTCCTGGTATTCACTGGCTAACATGCACATCCTCCCAACTAATCCAATTCAAGCTTTCATATTTTATCAGCTAAACATCTTTCTCTACACTGTCACTCACAGTTAATTGTCTTAGACTCTCATCATTTTGCTTCTCATTTTTCTCTTCCATTCCTGTATTAGGGTCCTTTCATCAATATAATTTCAGCCTAATGGAAAATTCCATTGTGGGGAATACATATAATCACTTTTTTTTTTTTACACTGAAAAGTGCAATTCTAAACAACAGTCACATTAATGTCTCATTAGGACAGTTGAAAAACTGCATTGATGCTTAATAGATTACAGCCAAGATATCTTTTCTTCAAAGAATCCATACAAATACTGATTTTAAAAGAAATGTAGTTGAGCCTTCTTTGTCATAATTTTATATAAGTAAAAAAAGAAAAGCTGTACCTGGAAAGAGATAGATAAATAGATAGCTACAGATATAGAGATGGGATTTTTTCCCTCCAACTTCAATACCGTATTAAAATATTTATAGCATATCCAAGCATCTTTCATTTAAAGACTTTCAAAAAATCCCTAATGATTTCACTATCCTTGTTCTGAACTTAAGGAAGTACTTGGATATGGCAGTGAGTACCTCACACACAAGGCCATTGAGTTCTGCTGCAAGAGCAGCTGTTCCTCCCTCCTCCCATTTGAAAAGCTTATATTCTAGACAGAATTTCTTCTTGAAAGGTATTAAGGACAGCCAGCCAGGGCTGTAAGTTCTGTCAGGCAGGCTAAACACACACAGACACCCAACAGTGTCTGGAGAAAAATTCAACATTGTTTAAACAATCTCATTGCTTCTCCATTCTGTACCAAAAAACTTACCAAGGTGCCAATTTTGAGGTAGTCCAGTATATCCAGGGTGCTAGATTTTATTAGGCGGTGTTTTGTTCTGGAGTCGGTCCAGGAAAGCATTATTTACCCTTAAAGTACAATAAAAAATGAATAATGGTGGAAGGCAGCTGAGAAGTTCACAAACTACTGAAATTTAACATTCTGTGAGTGGCTCTCCCTTCCCATCTGTTCAGAGCCCATCTTCCTGTATTTCTCAAGCCTGTGCTGCACAACCACGGATGGGCATGAGATCAGGTGGACTTAATTTTCAATTCACCAGATGCATCCTAATCCTGGGATCAGCCTGTTGAGATTAAGAGGCACACTTTGGCTGCTGTTCATAATGCACCAAAATTCTCCATAGAAAAATGACCTGTGTACCACCACCCACCTTTTTAGGGAGGTTACATATTTTGACAAGTCACCTCAGGTAATCTTTCAGGCTTCAGTGCACAAGGAAAGTTTCTAGAAGTACTGATTTCCAAATAAAAAAATCAAAGAACCCACTTAAGCTGGTTACTAAGAGAGACAATTTATGCAGCTGACAACTTTCTCCATCCAGCTGTGAAATTCTAGCATTTTCTTGCACTGCTCTATCAATCTGGAAAGCAGGGACAAATACGAAGTTTTCCTCAATCTGTTTTAAATATTTTCACATTGGGATTGTTCAGCATGGCGAAGAAATGCCTGTGGGGTGACCTTACAGCAGCCTTTCAGCATCTAAAGTAGGCTACAGGAGAGATGGAGAGGGACTTTTTACAAGACCATGTGATAAAGGGCAAGGGAGAATGGCTTTAGACTGAAAGGGGGTAGGTTTAGATTGGATATTAGGAAGAAATTCTTCACTATGAGGGTGCTGAGGCACTGGCACAAGTTGCCCAGAGAAGTGGATGCCCCATCCCTGGAAGTGTTCCTGACCAGGCTGGATGGGGCTTTGACCAACCTGGTCTAGTGGAAGGTGTCCCTGTCCATGTCGGGGAGGTTGGAGCTAGATGACCTTTAAGGTCCCTTCCAACCCAAATCATTCTATGATCCTCTGGAAAACTGTGTCTTTTTCTCCTTAATTACTGCTTAGGTCTGACAGACATGCTTACTGACATACATGCATACATACTGATAGACATGACTGTTGTTTTAATGTTTTACAATGGTGTTGGCAAGAATGAGATAAAAAGGAAAATACTGGGTTATTTCTGTCTAGGCGTATGAGATGGACTGAATAAAAAATCCGTCATTAACTTCAATGGGTAATTATTTCAATGTCTTTGCTAGAGAAAAAAAAGAAATGAAAGCAGTCTGAAGAGTGGTTGCCTACAGAAGTAGGCAATTTTTTTTAATATTTACATAATGATTTAAAAAAAAGAAACAAATGTTGTTTTTACTTTTGAGCCTGAGCATTGTTTCTTTTTACCAGCAGAACACAAAGCTGAGAATAAAGCTGTGCTTCAGGATAATGACAAGTCAGTTAAGTGACAGAAGTGGAAGATGAGAACTGTTGAGCACAGAGAGGTCACAGCAGTGGGGCACAGCCTGGGGCACAAGGAAATGCAGCTGCAGAAGGCCTTGCTGCACTGCAGGTTCCCTCTGAATCGATACCAAGTCCCAGGTTTAGCCCTGCCTGCTGACCTCAGAGACAGTCAACCACAAGATGCAGTATGGACAAAGTAGACCATTCTAAAAGAAATAAAAACATAGATATAAAAATAAAAATATATAGATATCTAGGTTCATATAAAGATACACAGATAAAGTGTGTCCCAGCCAAAACTACTGTATTAGTAGTCATCCATAAAACTATTAAAATTTTCCTACCTTATGCTGTGTCCTATGCTGATAGGATAAATAAAGTGAGAAAGGCACTCTGGGTCATACTGCATGCAGTGAGCAGCTGTAATCATGGATATTAGTGGCTCATTTGAAAGCAAAGCTAAACCAGAGCTGAGGTCAGGGATCCTCATTGAAATAGTCTTCTAAAACATAAGTGCCTACAATTTTGAGACCCTTTCCAGGTGGAAATTCAATTTGAGTGCATTCTGCATTTATTTTGCATCTTACCTCCTCTGTTCATTTTTAAGTGCTCTTGTCCTGGTTTCCTCTTCCTGCTTTTGTTTAAATTCCAATAATTCAGCCTGGCAATGAGAAAAGTGAAAAACAAACAAATAAACAGATAAACTAACTTACTTTTAATTACATGCTTATGCTGCAAACCCTATTAATTCCACATGATGCTAACCTCAGTTAAAGTCAGAACTTCTCTCAGCAGCATATTCCTTATGTGACATCACTATGTTAAAAACTGAGCTGGTTTTTCTGTTCAGCATGTGGATAATTTTTCATTCGTGTCTTAAAAAGTGTGATGGTACAGGATTCAGACATTTACAGTCCTACATGTAAGGGGGTATGCCAGACACCAGACTGCTTCCCCTTGTCCCAAAACACAGATTTGAATTTCCTGGTGGGTCAGAGGGAGACGAAAGCCAAAGTGAGGAGCAGGAGCAGACACAGCCGTCATGCCCACAGAGTAAGAAGGAGGCATGTCCTTGCCTCCTGCCTCTACAGAGTACAAGCAGAAGATGAAATCTGGGCTATGTGATGTGGTGTGTCACCTCCAGATCCCGGGGGCTCCTCCCTTCAGGGTGAGGAGGAAAAAAGGTACATGTTGAAAATGGTGTGGTGGGAACAGATACAAGCCCCCAGCATTGCAGCAGACTACCAGCCTTATGTAGTACTATGGTGTATAAACAGGTTCAAAGGGAATTCTTTTCAAAGGAGAGTTTGCTCATGCAATTTTAGCCAAAGCTGTGAAGGAAACACAGTTGGTATGACTCTGGTCTCTATGTGTGCTTGTTTGTCCAGCTCCTTCTTCCTGCAATGCACCCAAGAAGTAGCAGATCTTTCTGCAAGGGGCTTGCAGGGCAAGGGGGGAAAGCATTGGAACACACCCATCTTTCATATTTTCCATAGCAACTGCACAGCAGTAGGAATAGAAAGTAAAATAAAATGATGTGCTTAGATAAAAGTTTCAATAACTGAATGGAACCACATGACTGTTTTTTTTTTTTAAATCAATTTAAGTGGAACATTAAGTAAAAACTATGCAATAAATGTATGGAGAAAATCAATAACTGAGAATGTGTTGTGTATCAATATTTGTCTAGCCCTAAAAGAAGAAACAGGATTAAGAAATAAAAAAGCCAACCTCAATTTTCACTATTTTAAATAACTATTCAACCTGAAAATTAAAACTCAGTATCTGACTTTCCAATATGCCGACTCCTCTCTTGGAGTAATGTTCTGAAATATACTGTGTGTATATGATGCAGTGTTCAAAGTGTACTGAAAATTTCTAAATCAAGCAATACATACTAAAACCTGTACTGAAGAAAAAAAGGGAACTGACAATACCTACACATTTTATAGCTACACTGTGCTAGGAGGTACACACAAGACAGAATTCACAATTACTTTAATAAATATTAGTTTGAAGTAGAAATGAGCCAACATATATCTGAGGGACAATTACTGGAGCCCTTAAAATCCATATTATTTACAGTGGGTTTGTAAGTAGTGCATTACTCTGCACAATAGGTAGCAGCAACTGTGAAGGCAAGGAGACCTTGGAACCACAAAGCAAACAAGAGCAGCCTTAGAAGCAGCCAACACCTCCTTAGCAACCCATGGAAATTGCTATAGAGTCTACAGCTCTACACAAGTCCCTTCAACCAAATCCATGAATTAGGGGTGTGCTAATTTACATCTGTAGTTATTTTCTCTTTGGAAGGATCCATGTACAGACTACAACAGGAACCAGCCTTACACCCATCCAGGCTGGCTTTCAAAAATTTTTCCTCTGTATAGGTTCTGGGAATAAGCATATACCTGATGGGATAGCAATGAAGAGACTCCCTTTTGCCCCACCTTTTTCCCCCAGTATTATATTTGGAATACTATGAAATGAGGACACATCCCCAACATGTAAAGAAAGATATCAGTGACAGGGAATGAGTAACTTCTCCAGTTGTAGAAGAAATTCAGTGTATGGAATTTGTTGTGCTAAAATTCTCCCACTGGGGAAGTAGCTTAACATTAATTTGGATGTTAGTAACAGCAGAGGCACAGCAAGTAGCTCAGCACTTGCTCACAAATTTTCAAATGATTTGCTAGATTTTCACGTGTTGCCCTCCCTGTACTTTCACAGTCAAGCCTGGAGCCAAGACAGGTAACTTTGCAGAGTGCCATCACCTTTGGTGGATGGACTTTACAAGGATATGGTACCCAAATCCATACCAGAGGGACTACACTTTTCAGGCAATGCATTTTGCATACTCAGAACATGGAGTTCAAGTTGCATTTATGGTATGCCTGCTTTTTAGACAATTCAAAATTCTTTAGTTAGGTAGTTATCAAGGGCACAGAGAGGCATGCTATAATTAACAGGGAATCTGAGCATTTCCACATCCCCATTTGAAAAAGCAGGGCCCATGGCCCTCAATTCTCTAGAAAGAAACAATTCAGAAAGATCATCCTTAATTCCTCAGTAAGACGACTTCTGCTTGCAAGAGAGCAAACTGGTTTCCTTAGACTATGAAATTAGTTGCCATGCTCAAAAAGCCCTCTGCACAATTATTCAAGTGAAGAGGTGAAAAGGAGCTCATTTTCCAGATGCAAACAGCCTTGAACTCAGAAGATAATTGTCCTGTCCTTGTTCAAATTTTACAGCTTGACTCATCTCTCTCACAATATTTGAAAACAGTGACTGAATCACTTTTGCTAAAGAGAAGCTCTGTGCGTAGGCTACAAGTAATCAGTGTATTTAATTGGTTTCACAGCATGCAAAAATGATACAATATGTAAACTGTTAATGTATAATTACCTTCCTCCGTTGTTCTTGCCTCATTTCCTCTAATCTTCTGTTTTCATCCTCTCGAAGAGCTTGCTTATGAGCATGGCTTCTTTTCTATTGCTCAGCAGAAAATTAAAATATATTAGTGTGGTGAGAGCAGGGCCAAACTCCCAAACCTTATTCTCAAATTTTTATATGGGTAATTAACAAACACATATGGTCGAATGATTCCAGTGACTTAAGAAATAGATTAGTCTCAAGACTAGAATTTAAACAAGAAGTGGCCTAGAGCCTCTCAGTCATTCAGTTTGGTTGAATGTCCACCTGTGCATCACACTCAGGTAGTCACAGCAAGTGCTATTCTGTGTCCCAGTGACAGCCATAAAGATATCCTGAGCAGTCAGAAAACACAGCTGGGATATATGATAAGAGATAGGGTATTCTGGGAAGAAAGAAAAGTAGTGAAAACACACTACAAAATTTAGAAAGCAAAATGGAAGCCTTGTAACAGAGGGAACACAGGATTTTTTTTTGGAGGTAGGGCAACAGGAGAGATCAAACCTGCTATTACTTGTGAAGCATCAAGAAAACTGAAAATGTGAACTACACATCATGAATAATGTAATAACACATCATGTGCAATAGGTTTTCATTACAATACATAGCCCTGGTATTTCACAAGTTGTAATTGTTTGCAAAAAGCCAACCTACAATTAGGGTCGTAGAGGATCCTTAAGATATTATTCACTGGAACTTCTACTGTAAGGTCTTTGAGCAGAGATGTAGGGTAGCACACTAAAAAATGAACCAGTACAATTTAATACAAGAATTGTGCAGGTTTGACTTAATTGAGGGATTTGTTACAGGTCTACAGACTATTTCCAAAATTTGATATATGCATGCAGAACTACACCATTAAAACAACAGGCACATAATTTGCTAAAAAGACTGAATAGAGAAAGCAATTATTAATAGCTCAATTTTGAGCTGGGAGAAGTTGCTACATGTGTCCAGAGAGACTCATTCTGGATCTGATATCATTCATTACTCTATGTAATGGCTTGGAGAATTGTGTGGAGAATATGTTAATCAAGTTGGAAGATAATAAAAATCTACACAGGATTGGTCACACTTTGAAAGACAGGATTAAAATTAATTATGAGCCTGATTAAATAAGCAGGCCCAAAAAGTCATCAATGACAGAGTCCCTCAAAAGAAGTCAAATTTGTTCATGGATGTGAAGTAACATTTGGCAAGGATAGTTGAGCTAGGTGTGCTAAATTAATATCACTATCCAAGAAATGATGTGAGGGGAAAAAGCTTGGATCTGCCTCACATTGTCCCAGACTGTTTTCAGAACAAGTTTTTCAAATTTAAAAAAAAAATCACATACATGTATGTATATTGCCCCTTTTAGCAGGCATGTTAGGCACGTCATAAGCTTATCACACTTCAGTATTTCAAATACATTGTTCCAGAATCTTTAATTACTCCAGACAAAGGACACAGTCAAGGTAACATACAAATTAGAGTCCTCATTTTCCTACTGCTTTAGTATTTTGGTGCTATGCCAAGTTTATTTAGATAAGAACTCACTGGATTCCTGGCTCAGAGGCTGTGTCCATGCCTATAGACAGGACCTCATACAAGCTGGTTGGGAAGGCTTTGCTAACTGCATTGCTGCATTACAAACAAGTGATTATTTGATTCACAAAGCTATAGAAATGCAACCACACAAAAGACAAGTATAATGTCAGCTAGTACTAAAGAACAGTACAGATAAGTGAGGTATTTTATCTGCTAGGACGCTAGTGGAGTGAAAGATGAACTATGGGATGTAATTTGACACAACTTTTTGAGAAACTTGTCAAAACATAGAATGAGAAAGCCACATATAGGTAGGCAAAGTAGAGGGCCAAGGCTAAAAGTAGGACCTGTACAACTGAAATAGTTCAGTGTTCCTTCAGCAATTCACCCACTTTGGTATGGATACGAAGACAGCACAACAAAGTGCTGAAATCCAAGTCAGTCGTGCAGACATGAGCTCACTCATCTTCACAGTTCAGTGCTCACATTGTACAAAGGCTGCAGAGCTAGCCCTTCCTTACCAAAGAGCAAACTCCCACTGTTTGAAGTGTTGGATGCTTCAAGAGGGAAGTAGAAGTGGTTTCAAGACATCTTTTGTCCCTTTCCATATCCCTTCATCTTGGTTGTTCACCCAGGACTAAAAAATACATTCTGAAAGCTGCTCTCCTACGATTGACCTTCTGTCCAGCAGTGCTGGGCAGAAATTGGCACTTTCTAGCTACATATCTGCCCACACTTGCTAAAATGCCTTTTGGGTTTTCTACCCTTGCCTTTAGAGATGCAAGATATCCTGAAGAATTAAAGAGGAATGGGACCTATTTTCAATATAAGCTTCCCTTTTCATGAAGTGAAAACAAGGAAGAGATACTAGAGGCAAGACAGATGTGTCATATATCCTGTTTGCAGCAATTTCTATGAGGGAGGATTTTTTCCCATTTTTAAGGCATCCAAGGAAATATGGAGGCAAATCTTCCCTTCCTGTTACCCAACAGTTGGTGCTCAAGGCTGTATACAGCAGAGGGCTGCCCAGATCAGATACTTCCATACTTCTGCTCAGTTGCTTCTAACGTTAATTTCTGTCTTCTTGGCTCCCTGTCCTCTGTCTGTCCCCAATTACAAACCTCCCTACAGGAGAAATACTTCTCTTTCAGGGTTAATACTCCTCACTGAAACTTTCTACATTAGTAGGAAAGCTTGGTTTAGACTTGAAGAGACTAATTGTATGTGGAAAGCCTCAGAGCCAATAAGAATAATGAAATTGAAGCAATACTTTATCTATTTCCCAATTACACTGATACTTACCAGACTACTTCAAACTGGGACAAAAACCCCAAGCAGTGTATGGAATCACTTTTAGGATGCAGTGAGAAACAAGCTTCTCTTTTGACTGTATTTTTAAGGCAGTAAAGCATCTGCTGACATTAATTTATTGAGATTTCATAAAAGCTTACCACCAGTGGATGGGTACAGGGCATACTTAAGATTCTCATCTAACCTCAGAATATAAATCTGATTCTCATTTATCAGAAAGAGATCTGTGAGCAGTCCTCTACTATGTCAAATACCCTGCCAGTGTGGAAGAGACAAGGTAGGCAGTCTCATTCACCCAGAAGGCTCCTTGCTGCTCACTGAGTTACGTCTTGGCAATTAAGCTCAATTAGGATATTCTAACATAGCACTATTGACAGCACCTGGAAATCTGATAGAAAATACAGCACAAGCTATGGTTTTGCTTACCCATGCTGTAGATTCTGGGCCAGGATTAGCAATCTGACAGGAATCACTCTTTGGCAAACCCACGTCCAATCTGCTCAGTAATTCATTGGTTTTGCTATGAAGAAATTCAGTCCAAATAGAATTGTTAGTGCTTCCATAAAAATAAACACAGCTTTTTATTCCACCCTTGGAATCTAGCCTAGACATTTTATCATGTGTCTGCTGAAAAACATCACAGGTAGAAAAAAAAAGGTTATGGAAACAGACAAATGGGGCAGAGGATACAGAACACACACTGTGGATAAGACGTGCTGGGATGATTTTTTAAGCAAACAATTATGGTCATTTGCATATTTTGGGTGTAGAGTGGCTATGCTTTTCTCATTGTAAAGCTCCTGTACAACAGACTCACATATCACTGGACTTCATGAGGATGCCAACTGCTTCACAGATTGTTGCAAATCATTCTACGAGATCTGTAAATCTCAGCCAAATACTTTAAAAGATTATTTTCAGGAATTTTCCTTCACAGTTAATACAATGCAGCCTTACAACAGATTACTTTATCAAGCAGAAAGGCTTTCAAGCATTTTGTAACAAGAAAAAAATGTTTGTCTTTAGTTAATGCACAGCATTTTCATGTCTTATTCTGGCAAGGGTAATTTTCTTTTTCCAGCTGCACGCCTAACGAACCCAGAATTTCAAAGTAGCATCACTTTGCTTATAGTTTCAACCAAGTACAATTAAACTAGGTCACAAACAAAAACAAAGGATGGGAATTTGTGTGCTGTGGTGAGGAATCAGTTTCTTAACCTCCACTCCCAGGCACGTATGTTGAAGCCTTTTCTCACTCAAAGGAACAGAGTTAAAGTAAAGAGGCAATTTTATTTCTGTGTACAGCTTTGGAAAACATGAAAGCACTGAAGTGAAAGCAGAAAAAGTGCTTCAAGAGATATTGAACGCAAAGATTTACTCTTCTCACAGGGCACACAGCTAGCTCTGTGTAGGGGAAGATGCTACTACCAAAGACTTAAACTTAGAGAAAAAGCATTGGCTGCTGAAGACTGATTTTGATTAACAGCTGAAACAGACTACTAAGTGTGCTTTATATTTCACTCCATGACCTAAAACTGTGAGTAAATACTTTATGGGTAAAATGTCCTGCTGGTCAGTGAGGAGTGATATATTGAGAAGCTGGGAAAAGGAACAAGAAACCACAAGTTCTTCTCAGTTACTCTACACAATACAAAACCATGTTACCACTTTAGGTACAAAGTACTTGCTCAAATTCTAGCAAGTCGGGCTTTTAGAGTCTCATCATTCCCAGTTCACTCCCTTTCCTCCATTACCTGGGTAGTTAGCAGACCTCAGACAATGCACAGTAAAGAAAGAACCAGATGAAACAGTTTTCCCTGATCTACAAAGTACTTATACCTAAAGGTTGAACAAATTAATAGTCTTCTTATACAAGTGTTAAGCACTCCAGTTTTTCCACGAAAGATGAGTTATTAAGTGGTAGGATTGCACAGAGTAATTTTGGGAAAGTGAAGATTTAAATTGCAGATTTTGTGTTTCTCTACCTATGCTAAAACTGATGAAACAACAATTTATTTCTACACCAGGAGGACTAAGAACTCCTACAGAAAATCTAGAGTATATTTAAGAAGGTTGAAGCTCTGCAAAAAAATATGTGGCAACTTGGTGCTATACCTAGTTGCACTAATTCCTTAGTGATGGCAAGAGAATTAAATGGAGTATGTGGAATTTCTCATTATTTGCATTAAAATGTGGTGGAGGCCATTGAATTTTGCATATCAGCACACTGATTGGTGAAAAGCTTACTTTTTAGCATCAGAAAAGATGATTACAAGAGTGGAAGCAAATAAAGTTCCTCAACAACACTGTGTACTGCCTTTGAATGGAGAAACACCTGACTTCACCAAATTAAGTTATACATTAATGAAGTGTTCCTATCACAAGAAAGGGACTCAGATTTCTGAGTTTTCTGATGGAAGACAAGTCAGGTCTTATATATGTTGATCTGTTGTGTGTCATCTCTGTGGAAACCTAGCAATGCACCTAGGGTTGCCAGACAATGTCTGAATGGAATTTTTCCTAACACTAAACCTGCAGTCATAACAATGCAGAGCATAGCTTAAACCAGGCTGCACGGAAAGAGAGAATTCAGGGAGATGACTGTTCAATTAATGTTTTGGAAAGGAAAGTAGTATCTCCAGAAGGAAACCAGCATATCAGTACACAGACAACTGGAGCAACATCTCATCCACTTGCTGAAACTTCAAGGACTAATCAAAAATGCTAAAATGTGTTCCTCTAAACTTAGTAACATTAAGGAAAGAAGAGCCTGAGATGAAGAAATTTAATCCTGATACCTTCCAAACACAGCTAGGCAAAAGGAGATACAAAATTTAACCAAGAAGGCACCATCCTAATAGGCTATTAGCCTGAGTTCTAACTACCCCTAATCATCCATCTGAAGAGAGCCACTGACACTCTGGTTAAGTTGGAGTAATCTCATGAGGGTATTTTGTCTTGGTAGCCTCATCTCCCATTACAACACTGGGAAAAAACCTTTTGCTGTGCTAATTAAAACAGCTTCCTCCCATACTGGTGTGCTTAATAGCACCAAGCACTACTCCTAGCATGGCAACTCAGCATCTATAGTGCAGTAACTATTCCTGAAATAGTTTTGACCTGTCCCAAACAGCACTTTTGCAAATAACTCCTGGCTTCTGTCCAGGAATGAATATCAACTGCTGCTCCCAACAGGCATTTTAGATGCTACCACACCATTTTGGGAGGTAAAGTTTTCTAGCAATGGAAGTATGCACTTTTCAGGCCAGTTGGCCTCAGAAATTATAGTGATTGATAGCATTAAATTTATCAGTACAGATGCACAGGCAGGGGAGTGGAGCACAATACTGGATTTGGGGTCTGAATAACTCTTAAGAGCTGTCAGGGGAAAATACTAACTCTGCTGCCAGGGCCATTGAGTAATGTGCTAGAAGGGGCTGCTGCATGACAGTCAGTCCATGGTGCAGATGCTCTCTGCGGGTCCTTAGATATACAGATACAGCTTTACATTCCACAGCTACTCTTCAGGCAGAGGTCTTTTTAAAAAAAAAAGCTGCTATGCAAACCCCTTTATTTGAAGCTTAACAAGTATGGGCAAAATGCAGAACCATGAGTATGCTAGGTGTTCCATTGCAAAAGGTGTAATTCTGCACTCACAAGCTACTTGTGAGCCCACGTGCATTTCTTACTGTTTGGGACTAATTTCCGCCCACATTCCCACTAGGGTGAGATGAGGGGATGGTTATAAAAGCTAGAGTGGGCCACAGTTCCTCTGGCCTGTGTAGGAGTTCACATGATCACCAGCCCTGACAGCTGAGAAGCTCGACAGTTGACTCCAGAATGCAACTGCAAAAGATCTGAGGACCCACAATGATCTCATTGCAAGATCCAAGGTTGACATTCCTCTGCAGAATAAGGTCTTCAATTTTGTGTGTCAAAAATTTTGCTTTTGACTACTGTCACATCTACAAGGATAACAAAAGTCTTGAAAAGGATTCATCCTTAGGGACATGAATGAGGATATGGACCTAGGACCCAGTATTTTCCTCCATCCAGGAGTCACACAGCACCAGCTTTTCATTCGAGCTTTTCATTTTCTAAGCTTTTCGTTTGAGACTGTATTTCTCTCAGAATAGAGACAGAGAGAAAATAATTTTTCTGCCTACAAATAAAGTTCTCAGCTTTAAGTCTGTTTTACAGACTAACATTAAAAATGCATTAATTAAAAGGGTTCTTGTAATCTTCAGTAGTTCTCCCCAAGTGGCAGTTAATTCTTTTGCTTTAATTGATGGATATTGAAATGCCAGTATACCAAAAAATATACTGGCGTTTATGCCAGTACATTTGGAAAAAAAAAGAAGGCAGCACAATACTTTTGTATGTATCATAAATCTATTTATTTCTCTTGACAATTTGTAAACTATAATGGCCAAGACTTACTACTACTAAAAACAAGACAGCTCATGAACTTCCTATTTTTTCAAGCTGCAGGATCTCCTCCACTTCAATTCTGCTCTTATGAACATCGGCGAGTATGCTAAGAGCATACAAAAATAGTAATAAAAAAATCAAAATAAATAACTCCAAAGCAGGTAAATCATCATAGTCATTGCAAAGAGTAGACAACTTGAGTGGCCACTAAGACCACAGAAGAAGCATTTGGTGCTGAATGACTTGGACTCATCAGCTTCCAAATTAATTGCCTGTAAGCAATGCTGAAGTGACTTTTCACCATTTTCTTCCAACTCATCTAGAAAACTAAGAAGCATACTGCATATATAATGTTAGTTTCACACATCTACCCAGAATTTTCATGATAATTTTTAAAAATAGTTGGACTCACCCTCTCTGAAAAGAAAAAACAATCCAACAACAAAAACTCATCCCCAAATTTAATTCAAGACATCTTTTTGCAGTACCAGCAATTATATCTACAACTTCTTCTCACTCCAACATACTTAATTGGCTAAGCATAACAACTTTCTCAACTTTTGCAGAAGTTAAGATCAGTTGCATAACTCTGCAAAGGCCTACCCAGAAGAAATTCTGCCCTTCATTTCAGGAAGGTCCTTGGTGGGGGTGTTTTCACTGATGCTCTCGCTCCTTCCTCAGTGAGAGCTCTGCCTTGTGCATTGCCATGTGCATCTTGGTCAGGCATTTGCTGAGACCCACCAGGTAGGCTGGCTGGTACTGGGGCCACTGGCCTAACAAAACCAAATCTAAAAATAGGAGAAGCTCTCCGAGACTTTTTTGGTTGGAAGATGGAGAAAGAGACTCCAAAGAGAGGTATAGCTGGGACTTTTGCTACCAAAAATAATTTGGTAAAGTGAGAATGAAGCTGGGGGGGCCAATAATACTGTTTGTGAAAATAATTCCACCAAAGATGCGTGGCTTTTGCTAGTACACAGTTACACATGTTTTTTCTCACATCCCCCCCTCTTTGCAGAGATGTGCCACAGCCAGTTTACTCAGTTTAAATAGATTCAGAAAGTTACAAGTAACTGCCTTGTTTCCCACAGCTGGACCATGATAAGGGGCAAGGTAGTAAAAACATTTCTGTTTGTCAGCTACAAACATGCATTCAGCTCAACAGGGGTCATGGTTCTCCTGTACCTCAATTCTTATCTGAGCTGCAGGACAGAGTCCACTTTTTGGGTAAGAATAATAAACAAACATCAGCCATGTCCAAAATTGCCAGCATGAATTAATGCTCATTTCTGGAGCGTGTGTAGGTGGGGGACTCACCTTTTGTCAGAGGCTATATGGTAAAAAATTACACGAAATTGTTAACACATCAAATTCGAGTATGATGTAGATGGCTCTTCTGCAATGCCATTTACTATGAAGAAAGGCTGTTCTCTAGATATTCAGTTCACCTGTTTTCCAACAGAAATCCTCTCATTAGCCACATACCAAGCTTAATACAGTATTCACAGACTTCACTGGCAGTAATGCTAGGTCATAGTACAGATGACTTGGACAAACCTAATGACAATTATCAAACACTGCTATCCTTGGCTAGGAGGATTTCTTGTCTGCAAGCTCTTGAGCTTCTGTTCCTGAGTTTGAGGATAAGAACAAAAAATGTGACACTAGTTCATCCTACGTATAAGGCTTCAAGAAAGAATAAAAACAGGCTGTTTAAAGAAAAATAAAAAGCAACTTTCTCAGCAGAATTATTTTCATCATTTTCTACCCACACTCAAAACTAATCTATCCTCGCAACCCACCTGCTTTTTTTGTTTCCCTGACTGGATGAAATAACACAGCTCGGTTCTTTGTTCCTCCCACCAAGTCATCCACTATTCCTGGATGTTATTTTAGATGTAAGCTTCACTTATTATCTGAAGTAATAAGCATAAATCCAGTTTTAAGGAAAATGCAGTTTCGTATAAGTCTATTGCATTCCATTCTGTGTGCTCCATCTGCATGTGCAATCTGCTTCTATATTTTCAGCCAGCTTGCATGGGCAGATTAATGCGCACAATTAGAAAGCAACCTCACAGGCGTTCAATAAACTGCTTTCATTATTACACTCAAGAGAGCCCCTTTGGATGTCTATAAAAGCCTAGTTTTCTGCCTGTTAGCTAAATAATTGACAACGCTTAAAATAATCAGGAGCAAATGAACAAAAAGAAGACAATTGTGGCAAAAAGAAGCAAACAAAGGATTCTCAAGGCTGCAAATGCTTTTTGTGTGAGCCCTCTTTCATTCTCTTAAGCAACCTGTATTAAAAGTCTGGTCAGGTTTACACTTGCACTTCTGTGGGGAAAATTTGTTGCCAGCCTGCTGTTTGAACCACACATTATAGGGGACTGAAAACTGGCAAGGACACTAGCATTTATCCTGTAAAAATTGATAAATAAATAAAAATTCTGTTTTGATTCAGGTTTTATTCTCCTGCATTTTATGACTTTTGAGAAAGCTGCTCTGGCAGGCAAGTGTATATCAGCTTGGTTTGGTGAAGCTCCTGCATTGTGTTTGGAATATGCACTCAGAGACACTCTGGCAAATTCTGTTTCCAGCTCCAAATTCTGAGCGGAATATATTGAGTGCGCACATGTACCCGAGTGCAGCTGTTCCAGGAATTTTTACAGGAATACAACCTTCACAAAAACAGAGGCAAGAATATATAGCAAAGGGAAAGATGAAGTGACACAATGGTCATCATGTACTATTAGAAAGTAACCCTATTTTTTAGACTACTTTTTCCATTACATAAATAGGTAGATGGCTATTAGAAAAACAGTGTATCCCATCCAACACTACAATTTCTGAGAAGTCAAATACAAATATAATAAAAACATCTAACTAGAAATCTGGGCCAAAACAGCATGGCAAGACACCCTACAGCTCAGACACAGATCCACACAGTCTGCACAGCAAGCCCCTGAAACAGTCATTACATATCCATCTTCATTATTGTTCAAACGACAATGTGGTATACTAACTAAAGAGGGAATGTCCTGAAAAATACCGTTCCTTGTGTCCTTTTGGAAAGATGTGCACTCAGTTTTTCCCTCGCATGGATTAGCAATTGCAAAGTACGGACTACATGAGCCTCCATTACCTTCTAATGCGCTCTGACAGAAACACAATCAGGCCAACAATGCAAAACACATCCAGGTTACCCTGACTAGGAAGGAAAGAGTCCATTTCATGTGTATGTAGTTTCTGGTAAAAAGTCAACACTTACTCCCCATTTTCTAAATCTGGTATCTGCAGGGACAGAGCCCCCACAACACTGTCACCAACAAATGTCTCACGCGCCTCTCTTCTGTTAGCACAACCTACAGTAATCACACTATGCAGCAACTTCTCCACCCCAAAGTCTGCTCCTGTGTGCTCTTCAGACTTTTAATACACAGCTATTTCAAGAAACACCTTGTGAGTTTTTTCTGTTTTAGTCACTGAAAAAAACCTGAGTCCACTGGGGTCAAAGGAGGGGCTGATCCCATAATTGTGAGGCTTGCAGACTTTTTCACGGCAGTCTGCATGCCTGTCTAGACTACATTCTCACAAGACACAAACACATATTCAAGCAACTGTGGTAACAGATACAGCTGACTTTCAAGGACCTGTTGTACACAAAGAAGCTATCAAGGCTTTCAAGAGATGGGAAATAACTATATTCTGTAGACAGCACACAAGGTTACAGACAATCTTTCTTTTTAGCACACACTTCATGTTAGACCCTTTGAAAGGGGATTTCAGTGAGAAGTTCTTCTTTTTAATAGTGTCAGGAATTTAATCAGGAAAACAAAATTCTGGGCAGCATCATATTTATTGTCAGAGCATGCTAATGCCATGAGAATCTTAAGTGCCTTTCCTTATCAAATAGAAGCGGCACTTCATGCAGGAGAGGTACTGATTGGGCTGTACCCCTTGGAGGCTGATACAGCTGGAGGTGGTGATCAATTTTAAAAGGTTTCCCAGTTAATGAGACTGCTGGTAGGCATTGATCTCCTCAGGAAAATTGTGATGTTGCAGCTACAGATCTTACAGAGGACAGACTAACAAGGGAGCTTATCTTTTGAAATGGCTCTATAGGCCACGACTTTGCAGAGGTCACTGCTTTATATGCAACACATGACCTTCCTTCCCTCCATTCCCAGCAAGCAGAGGAGATCAAAATACCCTAGCAGAGACAGTGAGGAAAGGGGCACAACCTCATATTTGTTCTCTTTGCCTCTAGATGAAGGGCCTTAGAGGAGGGAAGTAATGAGTCACTCATTTTTGCATGGCAGGCAAAAGCACATCTCTAAATACCAAGCACTTCTATGAGAACTTGTCACTAATAACCAGCAGTACTTCAATGGAGTTACTTCACACAATCTGAAATGTCACACAGCTTTTCATTACTCTTGGATGCTGTGCTCCTTAATGCCAACATCTCTTAGCAATGCATCCTCAACAACCTCCAGTGGTACACCATCCTCTTCCTGTGCCCACCAGAGAATTCCTTCAGGCCAGGTAAGGCACTGGTGTCACTGTGTCTGCAGAGGAATACATTCTGTGCAGCTAGCACAGTGTCCAGCTGCAGGCTGAGCCCTGGGGGGCTAGAGCCTGAGTCCCAGGCAAAGGGCCATGAACTGCCAACCCTTTGCATAATAAAAGGCCTGGGGACTTGTCACTTGGCCAGGGGAATGGACAGTGGGAAAAACCCAGGAACCGACAACCCCCAGGCTTCCTCGTGCTTAGCCTGCAAGGGGATAAAAGCCCAGGGACTCCTTTATTTAGGGTGCTTCCTTGGAAGCACCAGCTCAACCTGCTCTTTTATTATTTAGTTATTGCACCAAGATTAAATTATTTTAAATATTTTGGCATCTGAGAGTCTGCAGTGGGAAATCTGGGGTTGAACTGGTAGGGAAACCTGGTTTGAAAATAGTGTGGGGTTGTGAGCATGGGGCTGCAAAGGAGCCTCAGTACCAGCTCAGGTGCAGTGACTGACAGAGAGTGGCTCCTGGATGGTCTGACAGGAAAGTTTTCTTAATACTGCAGCATGTGAGGGCTTTGCTTTACCAAAAGGTTTTAAACACCACCAGGGATGGTGACTCAACCATTTCCCTGGGCTGCCTGTTCCGATACTTGGCCACCCTTTTGGTGAAGGAATTTTTCACTTGTGGCTGTTTCCTGTTTTCCTATGTTTCAGACTGTTTGGAACTGCTTTTGCAAAACCAGATTTACTTTTAATGGAAAAGAGCACTCAACAGCAGAATTCATTTCACCCTAAGCAAAAAAAAGGTACAGGCAGTGAAGGTGAAGGAAGGGAAGAGATATGTGTCATTCACAACTCAATATACCTTAAGATAAAAAAATCAGATTAAATGGGAAGACAAGAACCCTGACAATCCCTGAGGAAAAGCAAGATCCATAACTGAGGACCTTGCACTGCAAAGATCTGATGTGTCTGCGGTTGATTTAGGCTCAAAGAAAACCAAAGTGTCTAGTCTGTCAGAAACAGGCAGAGATCTAAAGTTGTGCAGTCTTCAGAATTCCTGAGGAATCAAAGTGTGTGTGTGTGTGTGTGTGTGTGTGTGTGTGTGTGTGTGTGTGTGTGTGTGTAGGCATCCACAACAGAATAAACAGCAAGCCAAACACCAATACCTAGAGACAAATACTGGCAACATATTAAGGGAAAGAGCTATGCCTAAAGCCAAATGGGAAGAAACAAAAGGAAAAATACAAGAAAAGCTGGAGTCAGTGACAAAGCACTAAAATGTCTGTACCTGAGAGAACAGTCTGGGCAAATGATGAAGGAACTGGAGCTACTAGCATGGGACAGAACTGACTTCTTTAAAGGTCACAGAGGAGGAAAAAGCAATCAATCAGGCTAAGAATACAGGTGAGTAATTTCAGAAGGCAAAGATAAAAAAGGTAAAGGTGACTAAACAGCATTGTGTGTTAATTATGTGATAGCATCGGTTTGGATCAGTTAAAAACAAATAAATGGGGTGGAGTGAATGGGCAAGGCAGGAACTTCACTGCCAGTGGAACTAATTATATCAGGACTTAGGCCGTATCTAAATCTGATATTAAGGAGGTATTCTTGGGAAATAGGTCTTTACAACATATCTTCACATTTAAGTAGGACTATGCTAAATAGAGGAAGTCCTCATTATTTACATGTGGATTAGACTTCTTTACTAATCAACAAAATAAATGAGTGGAGATGTAATTTGGATTCTTTTTTGATAATTAGTCTTGGATTGAATGATTACATATTGATTCAGTTAGAGAACAAAAGTACAAAGTCATTTTACAATTCACAACTTTCATTTCAAAGTGAATGTTTTAGGAAGCTAAGAGAGGTCTACAGGACAAAACTTCTCACAGAATAAGGTGTGGAGGAGGCTTGAATATTTCACAGAAGCATAAAATCATTGAGGTTGCTGGATGTCATCTTGTCCTACCCTCTGCTCAAGTGGGGCCACTTCATGACAGCTGTCCAGAACTTTTGATTATTTTGAATGTTCAAGGATGGAGAATCCACAACCTGCCTGAGTAACCTGTGCTCATGTTCAGCCACTCTCAGAGTAAAAAAAAGTGCTCAGTAGGAAACTCCTGTGGTCCAGAAGCCAAATCCTTCTTGAACCCCAAACCAGGGGTTTGCAAACAAATAAGATAATATTAAATAATAATTAAAAACCCAAACAAGCAAAACAAAAGGACAAGTAGATAAGGATTAGGTAATAGGTTTCAAATTTTACTTACTACTTTTGATCTTCAAGAAGCATCTCTCTTCTTTGCATTTCTTCTTGTCTTTTTTTAACTTCAAGTCTCTCTGCCTAGAGCATTAAAACCAGGAAAAAATACTCTAGGTTTCAATAACCCAAAACCAAACATCAATTATTTCAATTCCAATATTTCAATATTTTTGTTTTTAAAAGTTCTATAGCAGTTGGGTACAGAAGTGACCCAATCTCAAATTTAAAGGTATTCACTATGAACAAACATCTCTCAGTCAAGAGACCTGTTTATGTTAGAAAATGACACGGTGCTCCTAGTACCCATCTACCCAAAAGGCCTTGTCAGCCTTCACAGCTATCATGTCACAGCCCTGCTGGGGGACATCTCGGGGGGCAGCTGATGCAACCCTGGTCCTTGCAAGAAGGCAGAAGACCTAAACCACTGCACCAAAGCAGATGATGGTCCTGCGGCACTGACAGTGCAGCGACGTGAACACATGCAGCTCACAGAGCTGTCCTGCAGGAGCGCTAGGTACTGGCCAGCTGAATACATGCTAAGACAAATGAAGGTGGGAGACATTTGTTCTTAACCAGCATTCTTCTGCCTGAGATACCATATCTGGTGTAAGAGCCAACAAATCCTTGACAGGTAAAACTCCTGTGTAAATCTGGGTACCGCACAAATGATTAAGTCCTTTAATAAAAAACTGCACGCGATTTCCAGTGGAAGTATCATCTAAGATGCCCAAATCCCAAATTCAAGTAGAATAGTACAGTGAAATAAAGTAAAAATGAGAGAACTTGCTGCAACAGCAGTAACAGGCAATTCAAACTAAATTCCAATGAAAAGAAGGCCAGCCAATTTTTTTTTTTTGGCTCACAGGATGAAGTTAGGTCCAGTGAAAAGAGCAGTTAAAAGGCAGTTCAGTGTTTGAAAAGCACAAATTAGAAGTTCCAGCCTGAGATTTCAGCCTGCTGTATTTTGAACTCCCACACTGCAGTTGGTGGGGGGATGCTCCAGTAAGAGCTCCCAAGAAATGATCACAACAACCCTCATGTGGAGCAAAATACCGTCTCGGATGTCACTCTGCTCATTGCCCACCCTCAAAAGGAAAACAGGTAATTGCTCAGTAACCCAGCAACCAGACATTGCTCTGAACAAAGTGCCCTGAAAATTTCAGACAATACCTTGCACAGATGAGAAGAGGGGTGTAGGTGAAAATGGCCCCTGTGGCCAGAGCCCCAAATCAGGGAGAGAACAGTGCCTGAGAAGAGGAACTGTGCAAGGTCAGGGAGAATGAGGAAGGGGAAACATGTAAGTGGGTATGGGGTGTTAAGAACAGGGGGCTGAAATCCCCAGTTCCATAATCTTCTTTCTGCCCTGCAATGAAAAACATTTCAGAAAAATTACAGTTCTGCTGGCAGATACTCAATTACTTTGCCTTTGGCAATTTCAGGATGCATATTTTTTAATTGGATAAAGAATGACTGCCTGAAAGAGATTTGCAAAACAAGAGCAAATTCCTCTTTTGCATGCACAGGATTAAGAAAAAATCCTTTCAGATGTCTGCAGATAGGAAAAGAGCCACTATGTTGTGTGATGATAAAAACTGCTGGAAGGCAAAAGACTTAGAAGCTGTTATTTGGAAAAAGGCAGTGAGAAATAAACAAAAGGAGGAAGGGGAATCTCTGAATAAGATGTCTTGTTCACTCATTTGACATGCAGAGACAGTGATAGAATGTATGACATACTGATGCAACTGAAAACTTTAACCAAACTGTAGTAAGGAACATCACTACACAGTATGGATGATTTTAGAGTGTTCAGGGGATATATTGTTTGCTTCTAACCTAGACACAGATGATGTGTTAGGCAAAAAAACTCCCACTCATTTGTGCATCTTCACAGTTTACAGAAAAAGAAAGAGGC
Source organism: Serinus canaria (assembly GCF_022539315.1). NCBI lineage: Eukaryota > Metazoa > Chordata > Aves > Passeriformes > Fringillidae > Serinus > Serinus canaria. The sequence continues at coordinate 55,034,196 of NC_066313.1, read as the reverse complement.
AGAAAAGAAATCTTATGGCTTGTGTTATTGTCACAGGTGATGCTGATACCCTTGAGACACCAGCCATAGCTCCCAGGCTTTTCCCCAACACTGCCCAATATCACAAGGCTGTTGCCTTCACCTCCAAAAAGCATTGGATGTGGGATCCACCATCATATTGCAAGGCTCCTGAAAGTTCAAAAAGAGAATTTGAAAAGTTCCAAAAAAATCCAAATCTCACAGGACTTGTTGTGGTCTAGCTCCTAGCTAGTGACATCTAGAGAACAGTGATATTAACTTTGATAAATACAAACCTTCAGTGCCAACCCTGCCTCCCACTAGATGAAAAAATAAAGGAATATCCTACAGCTATTCTAGCACCAGAATGGTACCTGAAGAAAACTCCAGCATCTTGAAATTACTCACTTGTGGCTGGTGTGACTATTTTTCACTCTGGAAGTTTACCCTAGGAAACCTGCTTAAGGATGCATACAAGTGACAGGCGACAGGATGGGCACATTCTCCAACTAATGATAATCTATCAATAGACATTGCCAAAGCACTCCACGTTTGGCACCGTGTTCAAAAAGCCAAGAGTGGAACAGCTGTGATATTGAAGGTAAACACTTTGAAAAATGTGTGCAGAAGGTCTGCAAAGTGCCCAGTTTTAACAAATCCCTGAAAAAAGGCCGCTCATGCTGATTAACACAGTCAAATTAAAGAGCACATGATTTGATAAAGAATAAAACAAAATTACAGCCTATCCTAAATAAGACAGTTTCTGAAGATGGCAGGACTGTTTACTACATAATGTAAGAGAGAAAAACGTTGCCTTCAGTATAATTACACTGAGCCTTATCATTTCAAATTGTTTGAATCTTCTACTAATCAGTCAAGACCTAAACTATAAAAGGAAATGCTAAAGGCAGGGTAACAGCAACAGAAATTCAGTCACAGGAAACAGAAATATCCATTGCGCTGAAGTAATCCAATTTTACATGCAACACAAATGAGAAAATCTTAAAAAACAAGAAGCCAAGTATCAGCTGCTTGCTTATTTTTTGGGGAACTTTGACAGTCCTTTCATCCAACAGACACAAAGGAAATGATGATCTAGTCTGGTCAAACACTGTGATGCAAAGGGCTGCACAAAAAATACCAAATCCAGACATCTACTACTAATGAGCAAATATTAAAAAAACTACCTCTCATGTACTTAAACACTTTCTGTGGATTAGGCAATTAGACACACATCTCAGCATTTTGGAAAAATACAGAAGAGGGGAATTCCCTGCTCATGTTACAAAATCTTTTCCAATTTATTTCACTGAGCACTCATCATTAGCTTCAAATACCCAAACTCAGGCAGCCCTCGGTTACCCCATGAACAAACCCCAACAATGTGGTATTCACATGCCCTCTGAACAGAGAGAAGCTGTGAGACAAGCAGAGAAGAAGGAAAACACAATTCTTATCTTGCTTGTTGTGCTAAAGTAGAAAGCAGTGTGGAGATTGTTTACCCAAAGTGAGGATGTTTTGCTCCCTTGGCCTGTGTGTGTGTGGGACTGTCACGGGACAGTCACCAGAGAATCAGAGAGGAGTGCAGTTCTGTGCCGTTGTGAGCAAGAGTGAGTGCCTGGCAGATTCAGTTTAGACACATTGTACATAGTATAGTATAATAAAGTAATTCATTAGCCTTCTGATGATGGAGTCAGGTGCATCATTCTGTCTCCCCTTCATCGGAGTTGCCTTTGATTTACAATACAACAGTCCCAGGACAAGCTGCCTGTCTTGAGGTGCACAGGAGACCCCAGTAGTTGGTCACACAAGGAGGCCCTGTGGAGCACAGAATGAAGACTCTTTCCTCTCTCTGGAAGCTAGAGAGACAAGGCAGCTGCCAAGCTGGTCTTCCAGCAGCTAATAACCCCATGGTTAATTAAAGAATGACAGAGACAGGCAGGTGGACTCGTACAGATAGTAAGGCAAACCTTCGTATTTGGGTACTGCTTTGGCTGACTCACAGTTTTTGCTTGTTCACAAAGAATGGGAAAGGGGATGCTGCTTTTCTCTGCAAAACCAGCATTAAAACGCTAACATAAACAGATCCTAAGTTCACAAGCAGCACTGACTCACAGTACATCATCCTTACAATCAAGAAAGAGCTGAGCTGAGTACCAGCACTCGTTCTAGTCACTGCACATTAGTCTGTAAGGCTTCACCATTCATGTCTGTTGGCAAAGAAGCTTTCCAGCTGTGAAAGTTCCAGGGCTCCTGCTGATAAAGCTGGCTAGCTATTATCTCCTCTCAGACTGTCACACAATTTGGTTTTTACTGAATGAATAATAACCTTGAGCAAAAGAAGGGCTGGCCAGCAAGAAAAGACGGCCTGTGAACTTGCAGAAAGACATGCTCTCAGCCAATGCCCTACAGGTGCAGTTGAATACAAATCTAGCACTTCAAATAAAAAGCTCCTTTCCTTTAGTAAACAGAGCCCAACGCTGGTTGTACAGCACCAGTAGGATCCATGTCATTCTCAGGTCTTGGGAGCCTTTCATCAGTAGACAGGGTGAGATAGCCAAACTGGCACTTTCCAGTGGGTTTTCAGCATGCTCTTCTTAAACACGAGGTTGAATATTTGATACCTAATCATCTTCCAAGAAGAAATCTCCATCGGCTCAATCACTATTGTGGAAGACAATCTGAATAAACTAATTCAAACTAAGATTTCCCTTTCATACAGCTCTGTTTTGTGTGATTGCTTTGTGGGTATATGTTTATTTAGTCAAATTAGTCTGTTTGGCAAAGATGCTTGCTGCAATGTTGCATCCTCCTTCAGCAAAAATGGATACTTACAGTTTTACTACCTACAACATCTATAAAGATTTTATAATCTGTGGGAGTGAAGGTAAGGAAATTAAAGAGCATGAAAACAAACCTGATACATCAATATATTTTCCAGGTGTAACTAGAAATTATAGCAGTCTTGTAACATTTTTCTTGTCCAATGCCCATGGGCAAACAACATATATTAAATAATTAATCCGCTCTCTTCCACTGCTATCATCACTGTGTCTGGAGCTGTATATGAGATGGCAACAGCTAACAACATTTTCAGGTGACAGTATTTATTGTCCCTGTAAGCTGTTGTGTATAGGCTTATGCCCAAAGTATAATACTAACCACTGAGAGATCAGGAACAGACTAACCCTCACCCAGAAGCAAATACAGTTATTTTTGTTTATGCATGCCCTTGCACGCCAACCAGTATCGATGACTTTTTAATTAACTCTCAACATTCAGTTTCTGCACTGAAAATCATTTTTACTGTTGTGGAGACAAAACTTGCTAACCTGAAATCTCCCTTTCTCTCCTTGTTAATGAGCACATCAGTATCATGCTCCCTCTCCTTTTATTTTTCATTTAAATTCCACACTGCATTCTCAAGCAAGTACTACTTGGTTGCCACCAAGGAGACACAAATGAACTTTTACAAAGGGTTGTGCAGCACAAAGAAGTAGATGCTTTGTGAGAATAACTAGAGAAAGCAAAAAAATTAAAAATAAAAAAAGAAAATTTGCAAATGAGCTATCATTGTTGTCAATATATGAAGAATATTAGAAGGAAGAGTGATCTGACCTATTAGCAAGACCACTTGTGTGCACTGGCTGTAGAAGGGCTGGAGGGCCAGCTGAATTTCAGGATGCTCTCATCCCAATGCAGGTAGAATACACTGACCTTTCCATGACTTGGATACCTTTTTCCATCCTGAGAGGCTGGATTTTCTAGAATTCTTCCCATGCGCACAGGCAATTATGGATTTCTATAAAGTCTTTGTGCCAACTGCTACAATCCAATCTTAGAGAGGGAGCTCATGCCAAAGTGAACCATATAACCTGCACACAATTTACTCCTGACCTCTGTGTTCTCTCTCTCTGCTAACTCTGCCAGATAGATGCAACTGAAAGACTGGAGTTTCTGACAAGCCAAAGGAACACTCGAGCCCCCAAAAACCCTGGGTAGGTATCCTTCAGTCAGCTACAAAGAAGAGGAAGACTACATTTCCTGATTTCTTGGTATCATCCAGGGCTGCCACCTAATTTAATTAGCCGGTTTCATGTAGTTCAGCAAAATCAAGTGTCAAGACATGAACTGTTATATGGCCTCAGGTCTGCAGTAACCAGATTTACCTTTTCTCTCTGAATTGCTTTCTTTTTCAGGATTTCAGCTTCTTCAGCTGCCTTTTTTGCTTTTACATACTCTTCTCTCTTGTGCTGTGTGACATAAACATAGGAAGTTATTTTACATATTTATGTATACAAGGAACATATAAGGCAACTTGACTCCTCTAGTGCGCATCTTTCAAATCTAAAATGTGCTAGGGGAAAGTTTCTGGATTTTTTTCTCACTTAAAATAAGACACTGAATAATGCAGGTTGTGCAACAGCTACTGCAATATTGGCTTTAAGAAGACTGAAAAATCTAGGACTGATAAATGGGCATCCATGCAAGGACTCACACAGCTGATTGATAACTTGCAAGCATTTATACCTCTTGTAACAGGAACATTTCCACATAAGCACGGGACAGGGTGGTACATTGATCAATTAGTCCAAGCAAAAGCAACATGCTGGAAGATACAGCAAGGCATTTAAGTGGCTTTACAACTGTTCTGGCTGTTATTTGAGATATCATCTGCGATACAGATTGCTACATATTTATGGAAAGATTTCTCATTTTCTTTGGTGCAGAACATTAGTTTCTGATTTTCTGCTGCTTCCTTCAGGTTTCATGACTTTCTCCTGTCAAGCAGCTGCAAGTTCATTTTATAGTCATACAAAACACTACAGGAAAAGCTTTCTTTTGAGTTCTAAAAATAAACAAACACATTTATTCTTACTGACCTTTTTCTGGTATTTAGATTGAATGAGAATCATTTGTTGGCTTTGTCGTACTTGAGCCTCTGATTCGTTTCCACCTTAAAAAAACCCCAAAAATATAAATGGCACTTTGTATGAGCATTTTAACTGCAAATGCCAGTCATTTCAGAATACAGCAATATAACAGATTGGATGTATGCATATACAGGAAATTTTTCATAATTACAGTAGCTGTCTGACTTTAAAGAGAACAGAGAGGAGACCTTTTTGATCATTTTTTTCATCCATCAAAAGCACTTGCCTATTATTTATAGAGCACCCACTGTATCATCCACTCTACCAACAAATATGTCCCTACAATATATGATCAGTTTACTGAGGAACTATTCCATTTCAGAAAATCAGTCATGCTTTGCAGGTGAGTTTTCATTTTCACATCTAGCTATCCCCACCTTTGCTCACACACAGTCAGAAATTCTATTGCTAAAAAGTTTATCTCTTATCAAATTTAGGATCTTGGACTCTTCCAGCTCCAATGGGATGCTATAATTTGAAAATTTTCTAAGTAATGTGTTCGGGATTAGGGAAGAAGCCCCTTCCTGAAATGGAAGTAAAAGCCTTTCCCACAGACCTCACATTCATATTCAGGTAGTAGAAAGCATCCTTTTCCAAAGCCATGGACTCTTTTGTGAACATCTAAAGCTCCGGTGATAATGTTCAGCCTTCAGTAAAAAGAAACAAAATCCCCACAAACCATACAAAGAAAGTGATACTAAGTATCAAGGGATTGAGGGAGGGATTTTGATTCTATTACTCTGCTCTATTTTCCAAAGTATTTTCTTGTTGTAGGAACGGAAATCATTTATTCCCTTTAGTTGTTGCAAAAAATGACAGCCCTCACTCCATTCTGAGGGTGGGGGCTGTATTTCCCCAGTTCATTGTTTTCATGAGAAATTCCCCTCTCTGTGCCTCCTAATTCTATGGAAGCAGCTGGACCAACCTGTGCTACCTTAGGTGCCTGATATCCTGGGCTGTATCAAAAGCAGCATGGGCAGCCAGTCGAGGGAATGTGATTCTGCCCCTCTGCTCTGCTCTCCTCTGGTGAGACCCCACCTGCAGGGCTGCATCCAGCTCTGGAGTCCCCAATAGAAAAAGGACATGGACCTGCTGGACTGAGTCCAGGGGATGGCCTCAAAAATCATTAGAGGGCTAGAGCACCTCTCCTGTGAAGAAAGACTGAGAGAGCCAGGATTGTTCCCCCAGGGGAGGAGAAGGCTCCAGGGAGACCTCTTAGCAAGCCTTTCAGTACCTGAAAGGGGCTAGGAGACAGCTGGAGAGGGAATTTTTGCAAGAGCTTATGGTGGTAGGACAAGGAGGAATGGCTTTAAACTGAAAGAAGAGAGGTTTAAACAGAATATAATAAATACATGTTTCACTGTGAGGTGCTGAGGCACTGGTACAGATTGCCCAGAGAAGCTGTGGATGCCCATCTCTGGCAGTGTTCAAGGCCAGGTTGAATTGCACATTGAGCAACCTGGTCTAGTAGATGGTGTCCCTGCCCACAGCAGGGCAGTTAAAACTAAAAGATATTTAAGTTGCCTTCAGACCCAAACCATTCTATGAATTGCAAGACCTTTCAGAAATGTAAGAAATACTAGGAGGGATCACTCTTGTCTAAAGGTAGCTCTCTCCATTTACTAATTGAAGGTAACTAATCTTTAGGAGCTTTTGTGACATTCAGTGAATAGGAGATCAATACCCTAAGCATGGCAACATTTCCATGGACACAAATAAATCCCTAAGGTAAGTTCTCCAGAGAGAATGGCCATACAGTATACAAGCAATAAGCTTAGAGTAGCAATAAGCATACAGCTCTATGCATTGTAGAGTGTCTCATCTCCAGGTCTAGAAAATAAAACTGCTACTAAACAGGTTTTGAAACCTCTTAGATGCCAAATCCTTCTCTTTTTTTAGCCTTTTAATAGCAAAATTTCTTTTGTGCACTGTAGTTTTTTTGCCGGGACTGGTGGATGTTGTCTCAGAACAAACATTTTCCTGATCATTATCAGAAATTGCCTATAGCCTTTCAGCCAGGTTTAATTCATTCAAGTTGCCTTGGCTGCAATGTGTCAAATGCTTCACTGAAGGCAGAGGGTGTTGTGATCCCATATAATAAAACCAGAAAAGAGACTGTTGCATTTATCAGGCATGATTTGTTGCTCCACTTGTTGCTTATGGAGGAGAGTAGAACTTGCATCCTTCATTGCTCTCATCTCTCCATGATACCTGAAAGTTTGCCAGTCAAATATTACAGAGTTGAAATCCAGCATACTTATTTCCCTGTGGAAACCACAAGTGTTAAAAAACTTTAAGAAACTTCTACTTTATTTAGCGATTTTATTTAGTGATTTGGACTAGATGTGCAGTCCCTTAAAATCATTCTGAGAAAATAACACATGATACTTTTTTCTCCTAATGAGTACCTACAGGGGTGAAATTAGAGATGCCATTTCAGCTCCAAATTTCTTCCTGTGGGAATGATATGTTCTAATAATCTTTGCACCTCAGTTCTTTTCAAAGGCACTTAACATACTACCTGTGTCTCAACCTCCAGGCGTCTAAGTGGCAGCTAGAGAGCGACTAATGACATCAAATTTTCTTTTCTTTTTTTTTTCCTCTTAAGTTTCTTCTTTGCCTAGAAGGATTTTAAATGCAGTGGGGCCAGAAGACTCCTGACACTCAGTCCCTGCAGCTTTAAGGACACCCTCAGTCACACAGCCAGCCCACACACACCAAATATGCCAATTTTTTTTTCCAGATTTCACTTTCTTCAGCAAAAAGCTCTATGGTATTCTTGTGACAGAAGTATATCTTCTAGAAACTACCCACAAGCAAGAAGCAGATGTTACACATGAACTCACAAAGACTGTGTCTGGCCAAACAACTGCACATGATTTGAATACAGGGCATTGCCACCACTGCAAACAACTGTGACTCAGCTGCAGGGCAGAACATGTGGGACCAGGATCACCTTGGGCTAAAAATCAGTTCTGGGTTGGAGTCAGTTCAAATCTCCCACCTGCTGTCTATTTTTATACGCTGTACACCACCAATAACTTATCTTGTGTAGCCTGGCAGAGAAAGAACTTAATTCGCAGGTCAAAGCAGACCACATCCTGTGCACCCCAAATTCTCCTACAAAAGCCAAAGTAAGGAAGAGAAGATCTTCTTTTCTAAAACTTTTTTTAAAACTAAGTCTGAAATATCACTAAATTCAGTACTTTATAGTGGTTACAATTCAAGATATCTCCTACACTTTCCCTCACACACCTAGAAAACATCTTGCTTATCTTAGCAAACACATCAGTTGTGTTCAGGGTGTCTTAAGTTCTTGCAGCTTTTTACCCTGTTTTTCATTTACTTGTCTGTTATCTTAAAAAAATAGGTGACAGAGGATTTCACACATTTAGCCTGAAAATGCTGAAGCTGCAGGGATCACTTTTGCCTCATCAAGAGCCAACAGCCAGGAAAGCAACACACAGACACAGAGGAGTTTTCCTATGGGTAACTGGAGGGTCTCCAACTTGCTGTCCATCTGCACACTAATGACAAGTGTGCGCCCCCTCAGAGACATCAACCACAGGCAGTGTAAACAGCAGGAGAGTTAATCCACCTGTTTTCCCCAAATGTTGGTACAGATTTTCTGCCCTGCCCTTGACAGATTTCTTGAGTGACAATCTGTGCTGTTTTGTTTCAGAAACATCTTCCTTGCCATGATCATCAAGAAGCACAGAGAACATACAATAGACTCATGTCAGCCCTTATTGAAACTGAATCTCTTTAATAAGTAGCGAGAAAAAGTTAAAAATGTCTTATGTCATGGAAAATTAAATTTTGCAATTCTCAGCTGCTGATTTAAATGTCTTACCCAGTCTCTGTGGCACCAATGTAATTGGCCCTGGCCTGTGTTCTTTCTTCCATTGCTCCAGGTCATCGAGCTCTTTCTTAGCAACTGAGCAGGTATAAAAAGAAATAAATATATGGAAGTTAGAGGAATACTAACAAGCAGCCATTTCTGCTAATTGCATGTAATCCTGAAGACCATCCAGGAACCAGCTTGGTTCTCAAGAGATGTAGATATCCCCACAAGAAGCTACGCAGTCACTGCAATAATTAGCTAATTGGGCAAACATTTTCCCTAACTTGAGACTGTAATGGTGAGCAACCCTAGGACTCAACCCCAAAAATAAAGCCATAACCAGCCAGGAGACAGCTAACAGACTGCTTTTTAACCCCTGGGAACCTATAGGTAAGAGCCACAGTATTTACTCCTGCAGGTAAAGCAGAAGTTGTTACGATGAAGATGTTATTACTGCATAGAGGGAAATCCTTGTGGTGTAATGCTCCCCAGCAGGGAAATGAAAAGTAGTTTTCCCTCCCAACCACATGCTCCCTAAATAAAAACAGGAGGAATGCATGAATCAGCTTCAAATTAAGACACTTCAGCATAGGCACCCACATGTGAGATGGGCAGCCAGCTCCCAGTGTAGTCAGTGAAAGTCAATACAGCCGGGGTGCAGCCATATGCTCCAGGATGGCTGATTTAACTTCTCTCTTTGCCGACTGACAGAGGGAAAAACACAATTCCTGTGAATAGCAAGGCCAACAAAGCCTATGGAAAGAGGAGCTGGGTTTTACACTAGCACTTCAGTTGCTCTAGGGGTTTCTTTCACTCTTACTAACTGTGCATTCTAAAGGCTGGCTATGGTTTTTTGGAGGCTACACCAGCCCTCCTCTAAGAGGATAAAACCAGTGTTTGGGTAAACCTCTAAAGAGACCCAAAAGACAGAGAACAGTTTTTTATTTCACCTTTAAAATAAGCGTTTAAGTAGAGATTGAATCCAATGAGGTCCTATTTCTACCAGTGTCCAAGACAGAAATACCTGACATGCTTCAGACCCTTCACACTGGCACGACAAAAGGAAAACTGATTTTTATTAGAGCAGCAGCACCTTTGCTGTTAACATCAGTCAGGTCTAAGATGATATGCTGCTATTTTTCCTTCAAAAAGATTATAGTTTGTTTCATGATAAGTCCATTTTCTTTCTCACAACCAAAGGAAACCCAACCCATACCAGCCTGCTGGTAAAGCATTTTAGCTAAATTCACAATGTTTGAGAAGAAAGGATTTAATTGCACTGTTTCCTCGAGGACTCAAGACATGAGAAGTGCTGACACACACTCCTTCAGCTTTCATGTCTTGCATAAATCAATGCCCAGGTGCATAGGACTGCTGTGCTCAGTCAGTCACCTCTGTATACAGAATTTATTTCACATCTGACTCTGGCTGTAACTTTGTCAATAAAAGATTTCAATATATGCCTGAACTTTCTGGTAGAGATTCAGGGTGCTCCTGCTTAGCTACTTTCACCAGCAAGACTCCAAGCTAAGAAAAAGTGAACATATATCCACAAATACTTTCCACCTAAAATTACTTTTACCAGCTTCAGTAGAAGAACCACCTACACTCAAATGCATGTTTAAGAACTAACAGTGTCTGCAGTTGCTTTTGTTTCCACATGGGAGTATTTTCAAAAATATTTCTTATTTATATTTTTGTTCTTCCTCCTCCTAACCTTGAGACTGTTCAAGATTCCCCAATATGAATTCAATCCTGTAAAAGTTGGATAGAGCTAATTCCAGCATAGTCTTGCAGAAGCCATCTTGAACACCTCCTGCACTGAAAGTATCAAAACCCTTCCAAACAAGATTTATTCTGCATGAAGTGAAGCCAGATGATGAGTCACTCTTAAGAAAAGCTACATGATCATGGAGAATGCTCATAGCATTGGCATTACTGTCATAGCTGTACATGTAAAAGCAAAAAAAAGGGAAAAAATTGCAAAAGCGATAAAATGCTAAAATCCCAGTTATTCAAGTAGAAATAATGTATATTAGACAATTCAACTTACTTTGCTGTAACTGTTTTCTTCTGGTTTCATTTGGAGTTACCAAGACATATGGGCCAACACTAAAATGAAAGAATACACTCTTATATTTCCTTATATTTACACAAAATCAGAACTAGAGGAGTTCCTTCATCCGCAAAGTCAGTTTTCTGCTGTTGTAGCAAACAATTTCATAGAAAAACTAGTATTTATTCAGCTGATTCATTTCTATAGGAATTTTTGGTAAGTACTCTAGGAATACCTGAAATATTTGGAATTGGCAGCAGATACCGAGAATAATATTCTCAGGAACTTTTAGCATAGCCTTTGCTGTTCTTATTCAAGTCTTACTCTAGACTGCTGACCTCAAATCTCATGCATTTCAAATCAAATCACTTCCCTGAATCACAATGTCCCATGTGGAAGGCCACTGTCTAGTGGGAAGAGCACTGGTGCTGGCAGTCCCACCAGCTACCTTGTGGGCACCAAGCACCTTGCGGTCTTAAATAGCCTGCCCAAAAGTTGTCCAAGGAGTGTGCAAAGTCACACTGTTTGTGATGGGCCCAGATCACTCACTGTCAGCCTGAGCCTCAGTTTCCTTGTCAGTCTTTCATTTTCAGCACCAGGAATTCCTCGGGCATATTCATCTTGCTGTCACGCCTAAGGTGCGACTCACTGAATCAGGACAAGGGGCCTGTTTTGCCAGACTTAATTCAAAATGCAGTTGCTGTCTCAAGGAGCTATCAATCTAATGTGACAGCAAAGAGGCAAACAGGGTTCAGAGTGTATTAAGAGACTCGAGGTGATCAGAAGAGTGATGAAAACTTGTCAGTTCCACTTGGAGAAGACAAAGGGTTTTATCTCCATGGTGTATTGTGTGAGTAGGAGTTTACATGGCTCCCACTGCTCAGGAGCTGTGCTATGGGGGTGCAGGTTTACCAGAAATGCACTAAGCAGCAGTTGGCCCCACACATCAGAGTCTTGGCAGGGTTTTATATGCACGTGTGGGCACAAATATTTCATCTGGCTTCATTGCAGAGAAAGCACAAGGAGGAGAACAGCTAGCAAAGAATAATTCAGGGTGAAGGCTGAGCCTCTTCAGGAAGGACCACAGGGAGTGGCTAGAGGACAAACTAGTAAGCAAAGAGAGAAGTTGGCAGTGGAAAAGAATTGAAACAATAAGGCCCAAGACTAAGGCTTAAAAGGGGAATGAAAATCATGCAAAGAGATCAAAGTGCCCAAAGCTGCCTGCTGCTGTATCACAGTAATTCAGGATTTGGTAAGAGAGTATTTATATCCAATTACCTCTTTCTCTTTGAAGACTTATTCTAGGAGGATGTGGATTAATTTATGAGATTAAACTAGAAAAGATAGAGCCGTGAGCTTTAATGGTGCCATTTAACATGATCTTTTCTGCTGGCATACTCTGGTGCCCCCGAGACGGTGAGACTGTTCTGCACGTCTCCACTGAATCCCAGACCCCCCAAGGCTGGAATGCAGAGTGCAGCAACGCCCCAGTGGCATTCATCACACAACTGCAAACATTACTTAAAAGAAGCTTGTACAACACATCTTGCTTATGGCATAACACTCCCAATCAATGATGTTGTTTCAGATTTTTCTCTATTTGATTGAGTGGCAGCATTTCCAATTTATCCCAAAGTGCCTTTAACAAGCTTCTACACAATGTATCTCTTTCAAGACTTTTTTACAGCTTTTGTTTTTGTTTCAGATATTAAGATCGTATTTCTCTCAAGTTCATACACAAAAATTATTAAGTACCTTTTAAACTCCCCCTCCCTTCCCTTTGGCAGTGATAAAAGTGTCTGAAATTGTGGGTTGCAATGCTACATATTTTCCTCTCCCAAAAATCGATCAGTGCATCTAAGATATCACGCTGCTTCACAGCACTAGAGGGCAGAAGAGTTTTTATACCATGTACTTTGATGACTTCTAACAGCATTTGTCTGGTTGATTTGTTTTAAGTTATAATCAATTTTTTTTTAAAAGACCTTGGCTTGTCTGAACATGTATGAGAAATCACGGTATCAAACCTAGCCCTTTTGCCATGAATCATTTCCTTTATCTGCTTGTGCTTTTAGGCTGGAAGGCTCACACCCCAGGAAGCCAGGTGGGGCCAACTCTTCTGGTACCTGACCGTGGCCTCTTCTTCAGCACCTCAGAAGGACTGCACATGAAATACAACAAAGATCAATCAGTTTACCAAAGAGGTAGAGGTGACAGTACATTCACCATCTGTTTTCCAGAGAGCAGAGTAAGAGTTGGTGTTTAAAATAGTGTTTATTTAAAAGCAAAATTCATTTCATTTTATTAAAATAAATGCAAAGAAAGTGAGGATGCCAAGTCTTCAGTCAGGGAGGGAAGGGGAGAACAGGACACCAACTTTTCTTTGTCTTTTATCTAACGCTTTGTTTTACTTTTTATTATTAAAAATAATAAGAAAAAATAAAAAGGCAAGGGGAAGCATTATTGAGTCTATCTAACTTTATAGTACTCACCTTGGTCTCTGGAAAGATAGGCCAGCATGTGGGTTTGGGTAATGGGATCAGGAATGGCCCTAAGCTGAAGGAGGGCAGGTTTAGGTCAGATACTAGGCAGAAATTCTTTACTGGCAGGGTGGTGAGGCACTGGCACAAAGTTGCCCAGAGATGTAGTGGATTCCCTATCCTTGAGGTGCTTAAGACCAGACTGGATGGGGCTCTGAATAGCCTGGTCTGGTGGAAGGATTCCAGCTCATGGCAGGGGGGTTGGAACTAGATGTCCTTTAAGGTCTCTTAAAGAATCATTCCATGATTCTCTGATCAGGGGCAAGGAGGAGTAAGTGCATGGTATATTTCTTGTGTGAGGGGTGAAAGTCAGGGTCCAAACTGGTTCCTTGCCTTTTAACCCTACAGGAGTGGAAGCCAAATGAGCTATTGCTTGAGAAACTCCACCTGCCCCACCAGTCCTAAAATCTGCACCTAATATTCCTTATTTTCTTGCGATTCTCTTTTTGAAGGAAAGAAAGTTAATGCAAAATACCAGCTTCCACCTTGTGTTTTTATCCAGTTTGCAGGATATTTGATGTCGTTTCTTTGTTCAGGCAAAACCTCTGATCCAGTTAAGCCTATAAAGCCTGCTACAGCCTGTCAATTTAATATTCCAGTCAGTTTCTAGGTTGCCACAGTAGCCATAAGTCTGGAGCAAATTATCCTTCTTACCTGGGGAGCAATTAAGGAAATGTGAAGATTTTAAGCTATCAGTGGTGTGCAGAATTTTGTGCTTTATAACAATATATGAAGTGCTTCAAAATCCACAGACAGAAAAGATTATAAAGAATTTAACTTTACAGTTTCCCTAATAATGATTCCAATTGTTATAAGACTTAAGCCTATCTTTGAGGTAGGGCTGTTTTATAAATACAAATACAGAAGTTCACTGGAAGGGGGAGAAAGAACATCTTACTCCAGCTCTAGCTCTTCAAAAAAGAAAAATCATATTCTGCCTTTATGGATCATATTAATCTTGATGAGTGTTTTTTGTTTTATTTTCTCTGCAGAAAATGGGAATGTATTGACTCATTACACAGACTGAACAGATATTAATGAGCATAAGAAAGTTATAACCCAATAAGAGAATGTATCTATTTTGGAATTAAAAAAAAAGGAACCTCCTATGATTTTTCAAGCAGATACACATAATATACCACAGTTGTGGGATTATAAATGCCTATGTAACAAGATATCATTGTGGTTTAACCCCAGCCAGTAAGTAGGCACCACATGGCTGCTTGCTCACTCTGCCCCCAGAAGGGATGGGATGGAGAATTAGAAGGGGTAAAGTGAGAAAATTCATGGGTTGAGATAAAGACAGTTTAACAGGTAAAGCAAAAGCTGCACACACAAGCAAAGCAGGAATGGATTCCCCACTTCCCTTGGTCAGGCAGGTGTTCAGCCATCCCCAGGAAAGCAGGGCTCCACCACATGTAATGGTGTCTTGGGAAGACAAACTCCAACACTTTCTACATCTCTCCTTCTCCTCCTTCTCCTCCCCCCCGCTATGTATGCTGAGCATGATGCCATGTGTTATAGGATACACCTCTTCCAGCTGGGGTCAGCAGTCCCACAGCTCTCTGTCCCACAGCTCTCACAACTCCCTGTGCCCCCCCAGCCCTCTCTCTGGTGGGGTGGGAGGCAGAAAAGGCCCTGACTCAGTGTCAGCCCTGCTCAGCAATAACAAAACATCTCTGTGATATCAACACCCTTTCGGCCACAAACCCAAACCATAGCCCCATAGCAGCTACTGTGAAGAAAATAAGCCCTGTTCCAGCCAAAACCAGCACATACAGAGAGAGATATAAAACATTTCAGTCAGGAGAAACACACAATAACATCATGGATAATCTGTAATAATAGTTTACACTTTCTGTGATCAGTAACATTAGGAGCACCAAGTCTGAAAACTTAAATTTTGAATCAAATGTTTAAGTCTAATTTCCTAACTAGCTCAAGGACACCTCTTCAGTGCTTTAAAGGCATCGATGATAGCAATTTTTGTTCTATTTTCTTTCAGGTTTGTATAAAAGAAAATTGAAAAAACCCATGAGGACTGCTGCTCACTGGTAATAGTTTTTGCAGAGCTGTGCTCTTCAGTTTTTCCTCAGGTCCACTCCAGCCATTTCTCCACCACAGGAGAAATATTCAAATGAAGTGTGAAATAGCTTAAAGAGTTACAAAAGGACTGGGTGTTCTCAACAGTTTCCAGTTCCACTGTGTTTTATACCGTGGGTGCATTGGTACATGAATGTCACAGAGCTCAAAGCCAAATATCCTGCTCTGCTGGGCAGAGTACTCTGCATAACAGACAGAAACTAAGGAGAATGAAGTTGGAGAGCAACAAAATGACTAAAGCTTGGGAAGGAGGCATGGGCAGATTCAGTCAGAGGAGGGACCTAGGGTGAGATACTGCATTAGATAGTATGTTAAAACAGAATTTAAAAGAGATCAAACTGCCAAAGCCAACTCTTGAATTTCCTTCAAAGATACACTAAGCTGAACTTTGCATTCGTTTATCAGGAATTGTTTTAAGAGCTGTCAAGTCCACACCACCACAAAGTATTGTTTTCACCAAAGCTCCCATGCCTGATGGAGCAGCCACATGCTGCTGAGCAGCACAGAAGCTGCCAAATTAAAGGGCTACAAGATGCCAAATCCCAGCAAGCAGATAACTGTCCTGTAGGTATCCCTATTTTGCAACGCACACACAGCCAGATGCTAATGATAATTGACAGCCACAATTCTAGACCTCAGCTGAGCAATATGCTCTGTGTCCCAGCAGTGCCATGAGCAGATCTGTAGGAGAGTGTACAAACCTTACATGCAGGCCTGGGGCTCTGGCTTTCCATCTTTATCAGTGGCATCATCTTACCAGTTTGCAGCTCAGAGACAAAAGTGATTTACTGGGGCTTAGCATTACACACTGTCTGATTTATCCTCACTGCACATGTGCTTTTAACACAAGAGGCAGAAAACGAATTACATTAGCAGGAAATGTTTATCACCAAAAGTCTTCCTCCATGGATTTTGTCCTGTGTTTGCCACAGGCCAGGAATGCACTTAATTAACACAGTTCAAAAGAAGATTATTAAACCAGGGTAACTCACTTCTGTATCTGGTCCCTTTCATTAAGAACAGACAATATTTTTGGCCTTGTGAGGATTAAAGCAGAGTTAAATCCTGAAGAAGCGAACTTGCAAGGGGGAAGAGTGAGAAGGGAGAGGGCAGCAGAGAGCAGCCCAGGAGAAACCAAGAGTCAGAAACCTGCAGGAAAGAGACAGACCTGAGGTTCTGCTTTTACCCACATGCTTGCAGAGAAATTCATGAAGTTAAAATTTGGTCAAAAGACTAAAAATGAAATTTGGAACTGAATTTCCAACAGTTTAGATGAGGCTCACACTCAGCAGCTGTTGTGGTCTTAGCACATCAGAAAGAACAGCAGGTGCTTCAGCTGTACTCTGTTTTGGACACTCTCAACCAACTTCTGAAGATCCAAGGAAATTGCCACCCTGACAGATCAAATCAGGGAGCCAAGGGTAGCTCTCAGCTCAAACTTGGCTCACAGCACAGCTTTCTCTCCTCTGAAAACACTAACATGTCATTAGTCAGCCTGTGCTTTGGGCAGATAACACCAAAGGGGCAGAGCTCACTGTGGCAGGGCTGTAGATCAGTGTCAGACCCAGCAAAGTCTAGAAAAGTCAGACATGGCCGTGCTCGTGCCATCCCCTCGTGCTAGAGCAGCTCAGTTCTCTCGGTGCAGCACAGCATCAGGGATGTAGGGAGAGGGATGTAGGCATGTAGGGAGCATGCCAGAGCCAGCTGGAGCACCTGGTAATCACTAGCCCTGAGTAGAGTGGAGCATCATAGGTGGGCAGGCCAGGCGCTGGGCTTGGCAGCACCAAGTGCTGAGCCGAGCTCTGCCCTGCAGAGGCGTGCATGTGTTGCAGGTCAGGCTTGCCAGCGTGCCTGAAGAGCTCAGCAGGTCAGATGCTGTACCTCACAAACATTGAGATTTGAGCTACTGGCATGTTCATCCCTGCTTCCCTGCCTCTTTTTTTTTTAACAATGTATTTCCTCCTCAGCTGTCTCTGCATCAGAAAATTTGTCCTTTCATTGCCCCTGCCCAAAGGCAGCATCCTCCCATACATTCCTTGCTCATCACCTCACCACAGCTTCTCATCAAGCTATGCACCAAGAGAACATGTCAGGCCTCGTGCAAAGCAAGCTCTTCCAAAAAAGCTTCTAATACAGACTTTGGAAGGACTTCCTTCCCTACCCCAAGCATTATGTGGCACAGTAACCCCCCCATCCAGACTGACAGTATAGTTATTTTCTTACACAGACCCTGCCACCAACCCTGTGCCTGCAGAAAAGGCTGGCTACAGTGAAGCCGGGCATTTCTGAAGTGCTCCACTGGGCTGTAAACATCAGTACATCAGCCTGAAAGACAGAGAGCTGGGAGACCTCCTGTGCAGCAAGTGGAGAGCTAAAGTCTGAACAGATTCCCCTAATTCAAATTACCTACCTGTCTTGCACTCCCACCAGTGGCTGGGTAATGGGCAAAAGAAGTATTTTGCTAAAAATCCACCTACAGTTTTGTAGAGTGTCCTAGGTTACAATATAAAGATGTATTCCATTCCCATTCTCAAGAGCTGCTGAAACCAGGAAGGACATTGTTTTTCCTTATCTCCTGTTAATGGGCCCATCAATGCCTGTCTGTATGACTCAGAGATAACTCCCTGCAGGAGCCGTTTCTGTTTAATGGACCCAACACATGACTCACAGAATGATATCAGCCCTGTATGAGATGTTCTGTCCAGGGGGGAGGAGCTAAGCATCCTCACCTGGATATAGTCTGGGCTTTGGAACAGAACAAGCAGTCTTTCCTCTGGATTCCTAGAGGAATGGCTGCCTTTTCCACTGGATCTTCAGAGGAAGACTATACCCTTCTACAGGATCACTGCTCCAACAGAACCACACCTGCCACTCCAGGAGGACTGCAGCCACCAATCCAACTGGACTGCTACCAAATCCCTGACCGACAGGGTGTCAGGTTGAGTTCTGACTCTGTCAGTGATTTTTCTTTTGTATTATTGCATGTATTTTAGTTTTTGGGGTTTTTTTTTTTTTTTTCCTTTTCCTAATAAGTTGTATTTCTGACGTGGAGTTCTCTTACTAGTTTTGCTTTCAAACCAGAACACAGACTAACTTTTTTTTATTTTTATTTTAAAGAAACTTTAGTTCATGAAAGAAAAAAAAAAATCAGAACTTCTAAGTAGAGTCTGTCAGCAGGATGAGGGGTCTAATAAAACCATAGATATTTTGATTTGGTTTTTGTTTGTTTTTGTTTGATTTTGTTTTTTATTTTTTTTAAATTCTGGATTAAGATTGGAAAAGGAAGGAAAGAAAGCTCTGACAGATTTGGCTCCAGTGGTCAAAGAATACAATTTCTTGAGTCAAGCATTCTAGCAAGTTTGCTCTCCTTTCAAATAAAATTATGAGGGACTCTTACCAGCTGTGCAGCAATATATCTTCAGGCTTTATTATTTTGAATTTTAGTTTTTAATGGATTTTACCAGAACCAATATTATTCTTGGCAGCTTTAAAGGCACTAAAGGCAGACTGCTGAATGGGGGCAGCAGTTTCTTTTTCAGGCACTAGCTATAGTTCACCCTCTAATTTCCCCACTTTTCTCCACCTTTCTTCTGTACAGACTTTTGTTTCTGAATAGGTATGAACAGGGGCAATTTGGGAATTTGCTTTCTACAAGTTAATTTCATGGCACTTAGCAGACAAAGTGAAGCCACTTAAATGCAAGCTTATTATTATAAGCAGTTTCAAGCTCTTGTCATCCTGGTGACTTTTTTCTCCATAGCCTGAAACCACATTCTATGTATAACTGGATGGGGATGTACAAAGTGTGACTTCAATTTTGCATTTGAACAAGTACTTTTCTTAATTAGGACCATTTTATTGTCCCTTCTTGCCCTTGACATATCATATAAGTGCTTTTCCAAAGCAAAACTATCTAAACTCTAATACCAGCTGCTTATTTTTAATAGTCCAGTTTGAATATCAAGTACTGAACAGGACTGCAACATGCTACATCCTACAATCTAAACAAAAGGTCACCTGATCTGACCCTAAGATCTTTCTGAGATGTTTTCCCACTCCCAATTTTTCTCACAGCCTGAGACAGAGTTTGCATTGCAACAATTCACACAGAGCCTTCAAAAGCTACTCCATCTCCTGCTTTGCTGGCAGCAAAACCACACTCTTGTCTGTTTCCAAAAAATAGCAAGCAGAAGCTGGAATAGAGATGCTACTTGGCACAGAGGTATCCTGTTTGGGCCCCTCATGTTCCCTCTGCTATGCACATTCCAGAAATCCTTTAGTAATGCCAGTCTGTTCTTTTTTTCACCTATTGTCACCCTCTAATTGCAGCTCTCCAACTGCTCTTGTTATCCCAGAACCCGAAAACCTGAACCTGAGGGTGTCCCAGTATTTTAGTTTTAAAGGTCATATTAAAAGAGGTTGGAAGGTAAAAAGCTGAGTCAGCTTTATCACTGCTAAAATTTATTTTAATCTGAAATATTTCTTGAAATGTAGCTTGAGAAAATGAACAAAGTAATAATTAATGAAACAATTTTTTTAAAGAAAAAAGATCTCCACTGTTCTGTTTCAGTATTTCAGATGCTACCTTCTCCTTTAATCTGGGTTAAGGAAATTGCAGTTTAAGTGTCTTCATCCATTCAAACTGCCAGGTAGCATCCCCCTTCTAAAGGGAGGGATGCAAACCCCACTCTCATTTATTATTAGAGTATTAGTTTCCCACTCATATTACATGGTTTCTATTCCAACCCGCCTTTCCCTCATCCCTCTTCTCATTAACTGAATGCTAATGCAGACTTTAATTTGTAGATCTGAGATTTAGGAACTAATTCTTTGTTAGTACTTTATGAAGACACAAAGAGAATATTTTCACATAGCAGAAAATAGAGCTCAGTCTTTGCAGTGGATGCCCAACAGCTTTAGGTCTGCAAGAATCATGTGAGATGAAAGAAGGAACAGGGATTTGTATGATTATATGTGCTCTGGCCTTAAATTCTGCAGGGAGCTCTGGCAAACCAATTGATTAATTATTCACCTAACCTTTACCAGGGGGTTTGTATGCCAGACAAACTGGGTAAACATGGTCATGACAATGGAAAACTCCCACTAGCCCTGCTGCCCCCTCCTCCCCCCCAAAAAAACCCCAAACAGCAACAAAATGCACACACCACAGCTACATAAACAAACTGGGGCTGTCCTTGCTCTACTGTGGATACGTGGCAGTGTGAGAGCAGGCAAGACAGAGAATTTTTCATATTTGGAAGTGGCAGAAAATAAACAGACATCAACTGAGGAAGTGTTGTTTGCTCTCCTGAAAGTCAATCATTAAAGTGCTGATGGATTTTAAAGGGACTCAGCTCTTAATAGTCCCTTAATAGTCCCCAATAGGGAAGCATTCATGGGTTTCAATGGAAAGCTGCTATCTCTGCTCACCATCAGCTGTCTGCCACCTCCTCCAGAGGTTGGCTCCACCTTCTTCACCCAGAAAGAAGGAAAGGAAACTGAAACAGTTTGCAGTTTTGCCAGCTGTCCTTTGAAAGACGGAAGAAAAAGAAGAAAGCTAAGCAAAATCAGCCCACAACAACAATAATGATAATAATAAACTTATTATTACATGCACTGTTACTAAGAACTCAGAAGAAAGAATAATTGTGAAAAGGAATAAACTCTTAGCTATGGTCATCTAAGTATATTTATATAAAACACACACACAGAGCTTTCCATTTCTATTCTCTATTATATCTGCAAGACAGAGGTTATAGAAGCTATCTCAGGATTGTCACTGGAAAGCAAGAGAGGGACTAAGCATAGATTCCAATGAAGCACCAAATGCTGAATCTTTGGTTTTAGTTTTGTGAGCATGAAGTTCCTGGAAGCTGTTCTGTGTCCTTGACTGCATTCAGAGCAGTGTTGGAATGCAGCCTACATCCATCTCTTAAGCCAAAGTAAGTATTTTTAGACTTTCCAGGATGAAATATTAGGAGACACAGAAAACAGGGAGCTAGAACCAGATTTGAAATTTCACTTTGAAAAAAGATGCCAAGAAACTTTGAAAAAAGATGCCAGACACCATGTATGCCAGTATCCAAGGTACAGAACTGGCCACTGCTATGGCACAGGGGGTAAGCCATGCTGTCAAGAAGCCTGCCAGAACCACTCAGGTCCATGCAGGAAGCTTCAAGGATATGACAGCATGCTGCTTGTGTGCTCAGCTACATTCAGGCTCTCTGTAAAGCATTTTCACCTTCAAAGGTATAAAGTAAGCTGGAGAACAGGCTCCCAATGCAGGTAAATCGTCTTAGTCAGGCTCCTTGTTACTTACTACTGCATTTGCCGTTGTTGGTGTGCTGATGCTTTGCCTCCTTGTTTCTCTTCAGACGCTGTCAGCTTCTGGGTGTTTTCACCCTTCTCGGTTTCATTGTTGCCATGAGAGTTACCCTGAGAGGAAGATGGAGTATTGAAAGCAGTAGCTGTTCTGTATCTGCTGCCTTCCTTCCATCCTCCAAACCCAGACATGGTTTTACAAGTACCTTGCCTTGACAGAAATCAGTATTGCTGCTACAGCTGGGGGAACACTCAAAACTTCGGAGCTGCCAGAAATCAGTTTCAATTCCTGGTAAACTCCGCCCCTTCCTGAACTTTGGGCCGCCAATACATGTTCTGGTTTCTGAGGCATCCACCAGCTGAAGCTCAAGTTTCATCATCTCAATCACAGCACCCAGGCAGACAGGGGTCACAGGGTGACAGCAAAGCTGATCTGCGCTAATAAACCAGGTGACAACAGTTTGTGCAGAAGTATGGGGAGGTCTGACATTTTTCTGATATATTTCTGACATATATTTGTGATATATTTCTGACATTTTTTTAACCCAGCACTTCCCTATGACAGAGGGAGTAACTCTTGGGGGTGTTATTACCTACCCCTGAAGGTGAAAGTAGTGTGGGTTCTTGTTAACAAATCTCTTGGGGTGGATTAGAGTGAAAAAACACTGAATGATCAGTGTTTGCAAATATGTGTGTGTTGCAGTGGGAAGCAGCTACATAGCCATTTTGGTTATTATTATCTATAGTAATAGGCCATTATGAAAGCATAAAGATATGATATTTAAAGATATTTAAATATCTTTTATGCAATAAAGATATTTATTGCATAAATGTGCAAGAGAAAAAAAATGAAGAAAGAGAAAGAAAGGATAAGAGTAGGAAGATATATAACTACCACCCCTGGATTTACAATGAGACTTAAGTGTTGCTGTTGGTCAAAGTGATGATTGAAGATCTTGATCTATATGCGGGGGGTGTATGTAAGCACAGGCAATTTGGCATGGTGGAAAGCACCACCCTGTTTCCACAAGATCTGCCTCTTATCAGCCTCAAAGCCCAGCTTGTAGACTCTGGCAGTTCAGCAAGTTCATCCCTTCTGTCTTTTGTAGACCAGACGTTTGTCATTACACACCCAAAAACTCATCTCATTCTTGGTGCGTTGCAAACCTGGTGTCAGCAAAGCACCCTGGTGCCTTCACAAATGAGCAATTGCTTTGAGTCATAGTCCAGGCTCTCACAAGGGGGGTTTTGGTTTCTATTTTGCATGAGTGTACAAGAAAAGATGAAACTCAAAACTAACCTTCAGATAAATCTTAAAGCAATTGTCTTGAAAAATTCCAATTTGGCTTTTCAATTCTGCTCAATCAGAAAACTTCTTTGACTTTCCTAATTCTACCTGAATAGAGGACCAATACATGATCCACTTACTGAAAATGGAGATCCTTTGAATGATCACATCTAACCAGTGGTAGTGTATCTATGGGATCTGCAGGGCTGGAGATAACCAGCAACCTTTTTGATATCATTAGTAAATAAAAGATGTTCGGCAACTTCTAACCTAAGCAAAAAGGAGCTAGCAATGCTACTCCAGGTTAATGCAACAGGAGATCCAGCTCTACTCATGCAGATCTCATCCCTCTTGTCATCAGCTGATCAAGCTACACTAGAAACACACCACTGGCCAGGTTCCTGACTGCCTGGACCACCTAGGTCTTAGAGCACTCTCCAGACATGCAGGGGAAGGAGTAAAGTAAAATGCCATGTGGAAAGCCACAGGCTGCCTGGTGGTTGTAGTGCTCCTTGGGACCCTGCCACCAGCAGCTCCCCTCCCAGAGCCTCCATATCCACAAGGATACATCTCCTAGGGCTGCCCCTAGAAGGCAGCACCAATGGTCTCTCCTCCCCCCGTCCCTCCTAACATGCTCTGCAGCAGAGATGATTTTCATTTGTACACAAATCATTCTGCAGACTTTGGAGTGCAAGGGCAGTGTGTTGTAAAGGGATGAACTGGTGCATAGTCCCTTGCATCACTTCCCTTCACTAATATATATATGTATTTAATGTCAAGGTGCTGGCAAATGAAAGCAAGCATGAAGCTCACTCCCTTCCATAGAACTGGAGGGTCGATAAAGGAAATGCAGAAGTACTAGAAGTAGCACAGAAATTATAGCCAAAATCATGTCTGAGGACTGCAAAGATTTGTGGGATAACAGCTGTGCCTACAGACACCCTATCTGGTAATAATCCAACTTTGACATCTGGAGTGTTCTTATCCACGCAGATTGATGTCTTAATAACCCATATTTAATTACAAAAATTGATTATAATTAATGTGGCCACTGCTGCTGTGTCTTCAATCCTATAATGTTATGTAAAATTCAGATCTAGTGTCATTTTCCTGTTGAAATTTAGAAACTTTTGGCTGAAAACAGTAACTGTAGAATCTAAATATTTATATCTATATTGCTCAAAAAAGAGGGATGTAAAATGAACCCAAGCACTAGAAGCTTGATCACGTTTCTTGCTTCCATGCTCATTTATTTCATAGCTCTGTTGTGAACAATCCAAACTAACTCTGTCCAGGACAACATCCAGGTCTGGCTCTAAGGATGGTTCATGCCAGACATGACCCCCAGAAGGTCAGTATTGACTAGTATACCAAATTCACCTTGTCCACCCTGAATATCTCTTCATCACTATCCCAGCAATCTCAGACTCACCCCACAGCCTCTGTGTGATACTCCAGTGTATCATTCATCAACCCTTCAGTTTCATGCTGCTAAAACAGAACATTTCACAGGCTGCAACCCAGCTCATACACTGCTTCAGATGCATTGAGCTGAAATATCCCCAAAATAATAATCAAGTTCCAGCATCATGGCAGTACCAGCTAAGGCTCTCAGGATGTTTGGAGTTTGGTAAGGACATGCATATTGCCTCCACTAGGATCCACCCAACCTCTTAGCTACTTCTAGCTCAGTGGAGGCTAGTCTTGGGCAGCATATATGAGTCTGTACTAACTGTGTTTAAGAAAGAGGATCAGCCTCCAGCCCTGTTTCTTTTTGGTGTCATAGATGTTAAACAGATGCTAAAACATCAGAATGCCAATGTATTCAGTCTCCTGAAATACCACCAAATCTCAGCCTTCCCAAATCCTCCCTAAGGATTTTAATTCAGTACTTATATTTTTCTAGACCCACCAAATACTGACTGCCAATTCTACCTGAGGAGATATTTTTATAGTTGCTGCACATCCCTAACTGGCTCTGAGGCTGAGATGCACTGGCCCTTGCTATCAAGTGAGCACTCACACAATTGGTAGCTCCCTCCCTCCCCACCAGTAGGATAAGGGAGAAAAGAGGAAAAGGAATGAGAAAATCCATTTGACAAAATAAAGCTTTTTTGTCTGTAAAGCTCTGTTGCCTCCAGCAATTAAAAAAAATTTTATATTTTATTTTTTGGGAGACAGAAAGACAGAAAATGATCTTTCTTTTGCTCTGAGAAAATTCCTCAGTGGACATGTGAAATATTAAGAATAGTCATATTCCCTCCCTCACCTGTGTTTCTCATGAAATTGCAATAATAAAACAAAATAACTTCTCTGGAGGAACATTTTGTACTGAACCGTTATTTCCAACTCGGCAGCGTCATGAACTATACAAAAAATGAGAGGTATCAGAGACCTTTTCTCACTATAAAGGATCTGGGTCAGCCAAGTCATCATTTCTTTGGGAATGTTAGATAGGACAAAACTCTCTTCTTTGAAAGAAATAGTATCAAAACCCCCATAAAACTAAACCAATGTAATGTTCCCTATCTTTCCTTCCCTGAAGACAGCTGTTCATTCTTCATTATTTTACTGTTGGTTTATGGCATTTTAAGGTTTTGAATTTTTAAAGGGTTTTTTTTTTTCACAACCACAGACATGTTTCATTAAAATCTAAGATTTTTTTTAAATCCAAGGATACTAGAAGCCTAAAGGCTGAAGAAAAGCATCAATATGAAAGAGTCCTTTGAAAGGACAGCCAGGACAGGCAACCTTTTATACTGCCCACTCTCTTTTTCTCAGAAGCCAGGAAACGTTGTCAGAAGGCCTTAATTTCTGGAGAAATGTTTTTTTCCTTTGTAATCAACATTAATACACTTAGTCCAACAGCTGAATATGATGCTTAAAGGTTCAGATACAAAGCTTTTCTCCCTGGATATTTTGGCTAAGTAGGTAAGACACACAGCTGAATATACTACAGAGAATACTGAGTAATTGATCATTGGGAGCATATCTCTGTATTTTAGAGCAATGGCAAATGATGGCAAATATCTCCAGAGGAATATCTATAATTAGAAATGCTTATTGAGATGTTTTACCATGATGGCAAAATAAGAATTGAATTTTTAGAGGTGCATTTTACTTTACCAGTGTTTTTTCTGGCTGAGTACTCTACTTTCCTGTACAATTAGGCTGATTGCTTTCTGCAGGGTTGATAGAATTAATTGTTACAGCTGAAGATGCTGGAGAAGAGAAATTTCTATGATCTCTGGAGAGGAGCCCCAGGAGGAGGGAAAAATGTCAACATTTGGTTAAGATTTATTCTTGTTTAGATTGAGGACTGGAATTTGTCAGGTTCAGCAAAAAGAACGCCATTAGCTTTGACAAGGACGTGTGTGTGGATGTGTTGGGTAATCTGTTTAGGAGATGTAAAATGCTGCACACACTTCCCATTTTATTGCAAAAAGCTGAAATTGACGGTACCTGTCAAAAACTATCATCTTCCACCCTCTAAAAGAAAATTGACCCTTGCTTTCTCTTCAGTGTTACAGCATTACAGCAGGTCCACCTCTCCTTTAGCTAATACTGCTTCAGCAAATGGAAGTGGGCATTGAAAATATAATTAACCTGGTTTCCAGAATTTGCTGTATTGAGGTCCAGTGCCTGAAGATTATTGCTACACTTTAGGAGCAGCTCTTTAGCCTGGAGGGTGCTATGAATATAATATTATATATATATATATATATATATACAGCCTGGAGGGTGCTATGTATATCATATTGCTAAATACATAACACTAAATAATAAGCAGGGCTGTTTTAAAGGTCTGATGTTATAAAAACAATCAGGACTACAAATGAATTATTTATATCATTAAAAATGCCAGCAAAAATCTATTGGAAAAGGCAAAATTAACTGGTAAACTACACAAATGATATCAGAAACAAAGATCTCTAAGAGCTATTGTTCCAGCTCTATGTCCAGAAGGAAAAAGTTCTTGAGAAGTCTGGCAGTATTAAATGGCATTTGCTATATTCTTGAATTGATCTTTTTTCTTAACAGCTTTTAAAGCATAGATTTACTTATTCACAAAAGATATATGAGCTTTTCAGCATATATACCATCTTCTACAAGGAATAATTATAATCTTTGAATTCCTAAAGGCCATGATTAGTTCCAGCTTAGGATTTTATATAATATACTACTACCTTGTGGTACCTAGTCAACCAAAGGTGTCATACAGACAATTATAGTGTCTAGGAAGAACATTACATTCTTTATTGAGTTATGTTTCCAAATACATTACCTAAATAAATTAGTAGAAGTCCACAGGTCATTTTTTTTTAACTTTTATAGTATACTGTGGTAATTAAATATACAAATGCTTGTAGGAGAATTAACTCTTACAACTTCTAAACCTGGCTGGGAGGATTTATTCTTCATTCATTTGTATGCACATGACAATTCAGCAAGGCTCAAGTACTGACTTTTCCAGTTTTATATGATATGCCTCATGACTTCCTTGATAACTTTCAATTATACTCTCTTCTCTGCCTGACCTCAGAAACTTTAATCTTTAGGATGAAACTTTGGTCACAGCCATTCTAATTTCACTGATCGGGTGCTACATTTACAGGTTCTTTGGAAATTTCAATGGTAAAACTCCCAAGCACACACAGGATCCTTGTTATCAATTTCACAAGATTTAACCTGGTTTAACCACTTCTAGATTCTCCTTCATTCCTGACAGAGACTCTTTCCAGCATGGATCCTAACTGCAGCATGGAATACTGCAGCACAGACTGGTTAGGGAAATAATTTATAGGAAAAGTATGCAGACAATTAACTTCAATGGCATAACAAATCTGGACAACATTGCTACACATTAATAGTGACAATATGCTGGAACACACCAGTGTTTAGGATTGAATTAAATAGTAATGGACAGATTGTCTCTACCAGCACCATCCTGTGCATAAAGTAGCACACAGCTGTGCCACGCTGAGAGGAGCTTCGGGAGAGAACCATAACCAGACCCAGCTGCTTTCATTCCTCCCCTCCTGGCTTCCAAGGAACACAAACTGCACTGCTCACTCCTGGCAGAAGATACATTTTCCTCGTGTTGATTATCTGGTTTGCTCCGTGTAATCGATACGCTTCCTGCGGCTCTCTGTCCAGAAAGCAGCAGCAGTGGTGTGGCTGGTGATATGAAAAAGATGTTTTGAGCACTGTTCTCCATCTCAGAGTGTGCCTGGATGTATTTGTATAGACCATATTATAACCTGGTGTCTTTAAGAGTCCAATTTTGCTTGGACCCTTACAAGGACATCAAATATTTATTGAGTTCATAGATTATAATTTCGGTACAAACATGATCAAGTACCTGACAGGGGCAGATGCTTTTCTGGATTTGATACTTACAAAGGAGGAAGAATTTGGCTGCTCTGACCAGGAGACAGTAGTATTTGGGCAAAATAGCTTTGGACTAATGAGAACAGAATCTGCCCTGTCAAGGGGTCTCAGAGATCAGCTTGGAAAGCTTAGGAAGAGACCCTAAATTCTAAAACTTTCAATTTATTGTTTTTTAAGATGAGTTTGCTAATCAAGAAAGTAGTAAGTGACATGCTGTTATGCATCGGTTCTATGCAAATAAATGAATTTTAAAAAAATTAGTTGGGGACATTTTTATTGATTCTAAGATAATTTTAAAGTTTCTAAGAAATCCAATTCCACTGAAGGTTTAAAGAATTAATTATACATGATTGTATGTTATATGTCCAAGGAAGAAGTGAAAATGAATGCATTTCTTGACAAACGGATCATCATGCAACTTCCAATGACTTCTGTTCAGCAGCAAGTTAAATTTATATGTCTTTCTAAGGTTAATGAAATGCTGTATCTGGTCA
Organism: Serinus canaria; assembly: GCF_022539315.1. NCBI lineage: Eukaryota > Metazoa > Chordata > Aves > Passeriformes > Fringillidae > Serinus > Serinus canaria. The sequence goes on along the minus strand of NC_066313.1, from coordinate 55,005,228 downwards.
GCTCTCCTCTGCGGTACTTTAAAAAGATACTTAAGAGATGCTCAGAAGAGCAATCGTCGTTTGAAATAGGAGGTAAGGAGAGTAAATCTTTTTGTCCAGTCACACCGCTTAGCAGCCCGCAGATGATCCCATTCCATCGCCAGCACTACCAGGCAGGAGGGAAGGAAAAGCAGCTCAAGGGAAGAGCGGCTTCACTGCTGTACGGACACGGGGCTGAGCATTTTACTGACTGTGATGTGGGACGAAAGGCACTGGGCAACTTCTGCACAGGGAGGCATCAGATGAGGAGCACTTCCAGAAGGGTGAGCTAAGATCCAAAGTAGCAGCATTTGCAGGGAATATGAACACAGTGAAACATACACAGACATCAACTGAGGTGCAAGCAAGCATGGAAATTTTAAAACGCGTTTTAGCGGGTTTATTTCCCAGATTAATTACGCTTTATACTTTCCTTTACATATATCCCCCCCGCCCCCTCTTTCTAAAATCCTGTATTCTGAAGATGGGCAAGAATAATTTCCTTGAAATAATTTCCTTGAATGTTTTTCCCGCTCCTGATCCCATTTGTCAATGCGCTGATTATCCCTTCTCGCTCCGTTTCCCGCTTCTCCCGGGTTGCGGCACCTGCCTCGGCCGCGCGGGAGAAGGCGCTTCCCTCTCCGTTCTGCCGCGTTGTTTGTCCCTCCGGCCGACCCGTACTCTTCGCTCCTCCTCGCGCCATCATGGAGGGCGCTGCGGCCTCCGCCGAGGGTTTACGCTACGCCGAGTATGCCCGGGCCCCTACGGGCGCCGGCAAGGGCCAAGCCGAGCTGGACCGGGGGCTGGTGAGCGCATGGCGGGACCCCCACCCCTGGGGCCGTGAGGCCGCTACTGCTCCGTCCGCACCCCGGGCGTTCACACGTGTGAAGGGTGACGTGTGAGCGGGGCGGGGGCCGGGGCTGCGGGGACAGGCGTTCTGCGCTCCCCTCGGGCCGGGCAGCGGGCTGGGGGCAGCGGGTCCTTGGCCGGTGCCGCGGGTGCAGCTGCAGCGTGGGCAGCGGCCGTGGTGTCCCACCCCTGAGGGGAGGGCACAGCCGGGGTTCGTGGGTGCTCGTGGTCCCAGGGAACGGCGGGAGGCAGAGGGTCCTCAGTCGGAAAGTTTTATTAGTGCGTTACACGGTCGGTGTGGAAATGTTGGCTCTGGCCTACTGTGCAAGCACACGGCAGCGGGTTTTGGATACAGGGGTAGGGTGGAAGGCAAGAGAGAAAAGAAGATGTGAATTAAAGAAGAATAGAAAGAGAGGGAAAGTGAGAGAGTGAAGGGCATCACCAGTCCTGGTTCCAGCCTCAGTACAGCTGATTAAATTCTCTGGAGGGGCCTGGGGATACTTTTCTATGGATATTTTTTCCCTGCCAAGAAGACAGGTTTCTCTCTTTCTGTGCAATTCTGGAAACAGGCTGGAAGGCTTGGGGTGTCTTTGGTGGTCTTGATCCTCCCCCCCTTCCACTTACAGTCCGTGCCCAGTGCTTGGCCTCATCCTTGCACTGTACTGTGTTTACTTCCAGGAGCTCGAGCAGGGAAAAGCACTGCCCTGCCTCTGCGAGGCCCCTTCTCCAGCCACATCTTGTTCTTTCCTATGGTGTGTTAATGCCAGTGATCCTTGGTTCTTCCCAGCAGTTCTTGTCTGTCACCATGGAGAACCCGTGGTTGGCTCCACAGCCAGTGTGTGTTTGGAACATACACATTAGTCCCTTATCTGCTGGGATTCCACAGCAGGGTATATGGGAACGCTTCAGTCCCAGCACTCACAAACGAGGCCAAAAATTTTGTTCCCTGCCTTGAAAAGGTGATACCTGATGTGTTTTCACCCACTGTGCAAGTGTTATTACCACAGACAGGCTTGAGTGTTGAAGGTTTTGTAGAGCTCTGTTGCAGAAAAGTAATTCTCATCTGGTACTTTGTGCTGTGGGAAAGGCTGGGTGGAGGCAGCGTCTCCAAAGTTTCCTGTGCTGTATCGTGCTCTAGAGGAAAGGATGCTGGGATTTTTATCCCTCTTCTTCATTCCTGTCACTTCAACTAGTTCAGGGAACAGCAAGTTCCCATTGGAAAAGAGAATTGGGAAAAACACACGGCTTTAAAGCCCCAGATGGTGAAGTTTTCATGTTTTTTAAATGGCTTAAAAGTCTTACTTGCCTAACCTAATTGTGTGTGTGAAGTTGTCTCTACAATATTTCTACTTTTTAAAAATACAGTTTAAAAATCACAGTTCTCTAAGTTATTTATTCATTGTTACTACAGTCTAGAACTTTTTTTTTTTTCTACAGAAGAGTCTTCCTGTGTATTTAACAGCAAGTGTGTAGTCTTAAGAAGCTGGCTCTGAAACTCATTTTTGTCATGGCCATTCTGCCCGCAGAATGATGGCAGGGAATTCCTAGAATTTTGTTGAGTCTTTGGGTCTTCTTACCCATCTGGGATAAAATTTGCATTTGGAGTTATCATGGCTTACTTTGTTGTTGTGAGTATTGTCACATTCTTACTGAGGTCTGGAGACTGAGGTGGGCCTGAAGAGGACTGAAATCTGGATGTCTGCAGTTTTCTATTGGAATTTATTCCTTAGTCCAGGGTATTAGCTGAAAGTCACCTGATCATGGTCACATTTACTCTCACAGTTGTTTTACAAAAGCATTTGGAGCAATGGAAGAGCAGCAGTGGAAGCGTGAGGAGTCTGTTCTCAAAGATCACCCACAGGAGCCTTTGTTAATTAGTGCATACTCAAGAAGATTGATTTAAATACCTTATGGTAATTGTTCTATTAGTGAATCTTGCTCTGGTTCAATTTCCCGTGAAAAACCATCCAGAACTGTAGTTGTAGCTTTATATACAAACCAAAAAGGTTGCTATAAATTAAAGGACACAAAATGACGTGAGAATTGTGTCCGTATGGAGAACAGCATCTAGCTGAAATTACTTTCAATTCACTGTAGGAAAACAAATTAAATTTCATAGGAAGGTTAAGACTAGAGGGGAAACACTAGATGATGAAATCAAATCGGTTGCATAGAGTTTATAATATAATCCCACTTCACAATGGTTCTGCCTCCATATAGTGTTAGTGAGGTGGTTTGCTCTAGAGCAGTATTCCAATAAACTCTAGCTACTCTTCTGAGGAATAGAAGCCCTGTTCTGTCTTCCATGCCAAACAATCAATTATATTTCCAGTCAAGAATTTTTATTTAAGGGAATATCTATTTTTAGAAATATTTTTGTACACTTATTTAATATACTTTTGTATCCTATTTCTTAGCAGCGTACAGAACTAAAAAAACCCTACAGCCACCAAACCAAACCTTAAACGTTTTTAGTTAAGCAATTTATACTTGAGTGTGTTTGAATGTAGGTACCTACTTCCTATTTTGCTGGTCCACGATTAAGCATGAATTAATTGCAAAATGCCATTCAACCCATGAAAACAAATTATTATTTTCTCTGTGCTTTTTATTCTGTTCTGCTCACTGTAGATTTCTGAGGCAAAAGACTGTAGGACTCCTGCTGTGTGTGTGAAACTTAGTAGTGAGGAGAGCAAAATATTTTTCATTTGACTGAGAAGGGTTCTGAGTACTGTTCCAGTAGTTGTAGTAGAAGAACCAGTATAAAATCCAAATCATATGCAGGCAGATGGGTTTTAACATTTGGAAAGCATTAGCATTTGCAGCCCATTGACAGATGTAGGAGTGTTGTTCTGAAGCTTTAAAATGATGCATTTGAAATTTTCCTTTTGTTTATAAATTTAACTTTTTTCTGCTTCACAGAAGAAGAAGAAACTTTACTGCTAAGAACTCCATATGTAATTTTATTTTTTGAGTATGTGTAAGTTAAAAGGGCACCATGGATTGGGGATTTGCAAAAATAATATCTCATCCTCCCCTGTTTCTTCTGCTAAAAAATTAAGGCTACTGGAGAATTAAATATTAAAGGAATAGGCAGGAATTCTCGGTTTTCTAACATACTCTTTTTTAATTAATATGCTTTATGGTCTTTTGTTTGCCAAGTGCTTAGGTAAATCAGGTCTTGGAAGTTGCCTTTCTAATGCTTGTGTTTTCTTATACTAATTTCTGAAAAGGATTAAGAAAAATCAGGTTTTACATATTTAGCATAACTTTTTCATTAGTTTCCTTTAGCAGGGTTTGCTACTGAAGACTGAATTACATAGTAAAATTAAAATACTGAGATCAGCAGAATAGCATGGGGTTGATGACTAACCTTTGGGAGCTGATTCATTAAATAAAGAAAGGGACAGATGTTAGTTTTTAATATTTTATTTCTTTATTTTTCCCTCTTGGATTGTAACATAATGATTTCATTTAAAATCCACATCTTGGAAGTTTCTTAACAGCATTTTTGGAGGCGGGGGGGAAGATCGATTCTGTCATAATTGAAAGTCAGTGTGTATGTATTTATTTATTTATCCCTTATGCAATGCAATTTCAAGCAATAGGAGACAAAAATGGTCGTGGTGGTAGCTGTATTAGCATGCTGTAAATGAGCTGCTGCCTTCCACAGAGAGAGTGAGTTGCTTTCATTTAATATTGACGTGAAAGGAGTGCATTTAATTAAAGCTTTGGACTTTACATTTCAAAGCACCAGGCTAACCTTGACTTATTCTTCTAAATATTCAACTGAGTTGAGAGAGTGTGGAAAAGGAAACCGAGTCAAGTTGGACATGAAGAATTTACTGGTTAATACTTGGAATTGCCACTGCTTTTATGATAGTCCTGTCAAGAAAAAGGCCCAACTTGCAGTCTCACACTGATCCAAATTCTGTCTTTATCACATGTGTATAGTTAGGATACATTCACACCATAACATTCAAGATGCTTTGGTGTGTCAAGTTATCACTTCTTTGCTAATATGTGGCAAGTGACTCTTCTCGGATGTGCTCATAATGCAAATAAGCTGAGCTACCATAAACCAGTTTTTTTCAGATTTTCTGTTGCCTGTACCTCACGTAAATGTGTGGACAGTCTTTCGTTCCTCTCTGGCTTGAGCTTTGTACCAGTTTTACCAAGTTTTCTGTCTTGTCTTTATTTTCCCCTTGATCTTGCATCCTGCTCCTATTCAGGGGCTGCTGCCGTGGTTTGTTTTTACCTGCTGTACTCTGGGCAGCAGTAGCTTTCCACTGACTGCTGGTGTTTTCCACTGAGGTTGAACTCATACATTCCAGTGGACACAGCCGACTCTGTCAAAAGCCCTCAGGGGTCTTGCACTGTTCTCGCAGATTACTGTGCAAAAACACTTCAGCTACTTCTGCACTGACCTGACAGAATTCTGGTGTTATTAGTCTGGTCTCTGTGCTTGGTCTTGCCTGTGATGAGGTGTCTGCTGCTAATGCTTTGTTGGAACCTGCATGTCTTGTAAACTGCTGACTTAAATCACCTTTTTGGTGACAAAGCAAGTATAACTTAATTTGGACAATCAAAGGCTAATACATTTTTTTTTTTTTTTTGCCAGCATGATCTGTTTCACACATTATTGAGCTCTTAATTGCCTGTAACCACTTAGTAAAAGATTCTTGCTGTCAGTCTGAGTAAGTCAAGGAAACTCTTGAATATTAATCCATGGTCACAAACCACAAGACAGAATAATATAGAATTCCTATAGGGTTAGGATATTTTCAGAAAGGTGGCTGTTTGTGGTTTGTGTCTAAGTGGAGGAATTTTTTTTTTTTGAATGTTTGAATATTGAGAGCCTGGAAAAACTAATTTGTGAGAAGTGAAAAGAGTTTTAGTTTAGTGAGAAGATGAACTGTATGCTTCACAATTTTACAGAATTTACTGTTTAAGATAACATGCTTAAACATTTTCATGGGGAAAAGATGAGAGGAAGCTTGTGGAACTGAAAGGAACAACAGACTTAAAGCTACTACATTATTTTTACATTCAGAAATGAATGCTCATATTGAGACTGAAGACTACACTGAAATGGAAGAGTTAAATTACTAAAATGTAATATACAGGCAAATATCTAAGGCAAGAATTCCCCCCCTCAGGTAGGTGGGAGGTAGGTGTTTAGTTAAAATCTGCAGCATCCAGATGCCAGATCCAGAGGAATACAGCTGCATCTACCTGTGACCTCAGAGGAGGCTGGGACTTCTGTCCTGAGCTCAGTGCTACAGGCAGCAGTCACAGCCACTTGCCTTCAGAGCCAAAACTGTAGGAGCCACTGGGCATGAGGGCATCTAGTACAGCTGCCTTTTTCTGGGCAAGTTGCCAGCCCATGATCTAGGTCCTACAAAGCCAGCTCTAGGAAGGCTTTGAAAACAGTTTTTCTGAACTCTTCCCTTGCTCCCACAGTCTGGAAATGAGGTTGGGTACAATTGAAAACAAAGTATTTTAGCCCCAGAAATCTTAGTGGTAAAGGCTCCTGGGTTCCAGATCCAGTTACTAGGGCATTCACTTTGAAGTTGGAGCTTTAACTCCTGTCAGAATTGCTTGTATAAAAGGTATAAACCAGTTATGGGATAATTGTGGAAGTAAGTCATATATAGAAGAGACAGTCTGGTGATAAAAGCATTTTCACTGTCATTATGTTTTGAATTCAAGATAAACCTAATCTGATTTCTCAGGTTTCCCGGGGGGAAATTCAAGGCATTATTGAACTGTTTTATGATAAGACAGGTAATACCACAGATGACTGTTTCCTTTGTTTCAAAGATTGCATGGAGGCTTTTCAGAAGTGGAGAGCTTGTTACCTTTCCTGAATTTTGCAAACATGTGAGAAGACAGTCCTTTCTTCAAGGTTTACTTCATATCTTTCTTCAGCTTCTTGATCAACACAGGAATACTTCTTACCCTTCTTGAAGTGCCTGACTTTTTCAAGCACTGTGTAGTAGAATGCATACACCTGATATGAGAGTTATGAGTTAGTTCTTCATGTTTTTGTAGTAAACTGATACTTTGTTATGTAGAACTAGACTGCACAAGTACTTTCCAATAATCCTGTATAGTTATGTGTCTTGTGTTTTTATCAGTGCATACTATGAGCTGATGTCAGTGTGTGTTCACTGATTTGCTAGTGGGTAGTTCAAGTTAAACATGATACAGTGGTGGGTGTTAATGGGACTGAACTATAAAATTTAACAGCCTGCGAAATACAGAACTTACTTTCATTGCTTTCGTAGCTTATAAATGAAATGTCTACATCAGACATCAGAAGTGCTCTTTGTTAAAGTATAAAGTATGTATATATCAAATTAGAATTCACATGTTATTCTGATTCCTGTTTTTCTGCTTTAGGCCAGGACTATGATAGCACTCGGACTTGGCGTTGCAACTGTTGCATTTGCAGGTAAGGTAAATTACCAGCAGAACTCTCACTTTGTGAGCTGCAGTTTGCGGAAGGGTTAATGAAGTTTTTGTGAATATAAATAGTGGAAAGTGGAAAGGTTGCTTGAGAGTACTATGGAAAATTGTGTCCACCTATAGAAGTCATAAGAATTGTGTCCACCTTCAAATTAATAAATTCCAAAATACTTTCTGAAAACGGTGGAGAAAGCTGGACAATGTAATTTCATGGGCAGCAGCTAAAATGCTCCACTGCTTTTTGTATGCAAAATGAAAGGTGAAAAGTTTATTTACTTAATAACATTTTGCAGTGTAGAGGCCCTTTAGTACAGAAGAGTGCAACAAGATGCTGTGATGTGAAGGTGATGCTCAACAAATTGAAGTAGAGAAAAATAAAAGGTTTTAGTGACTAGTGATTTATCATACTAACTGTTTCCATACTACATTTTTTATTACCTGAACTCTTTGCATCTGGACTGTTTGTTATTCTGAAAAATATTCTTCTAGTTTGAAGACGAGGCATGAGTTTAACATTAAATAATGGTTAACAGAGAGCATTAAGAAGAGAGTGAGGTAGTGGTACATCACAGCATTTCAGTAGAGTCTAATGTGGTTTTGACTTCTGTGTTACCATAGGCACAAGCTTAGATCACTAAAACTTACAGACAGGATATGTGTTGTAAGAATAAATGCAAGATGCTATGTGAATTAAGCAGAGCCACTTTTTGTAAATAGTTTTTCTATTGTGTGTAAGATTAAGTTACATTGCTAAAGAATAGTTAAAACAATAACTGGGGAGAGAGGATTTACATGAAAAATACTCCAGTAATGTGGCATAAATCTTGATTCTGGTGTTGATAAAGCTGCTTTATTCTTCTGGGAACACAGCCTTAGAGGAATTCCTCTATAGTCCCTCCTGGCTATAGACACTCAGTGCTAGTGGGGAGTTGAATGGCTCTGAATCCCAAAGATCGTCTTTTTCTAATGAAATTAAAAATGCAGTATTTACAAGGTGTGTAATTAAGCATACAGCATCACAGCAAGAAACGTTTAGTACATGGATTTCTTTTTTTGAAGACATAACCTTTGAAGAGTATTTAATAAATAATGTATACCCAAAGCCAGTGTTTCAAACTGCCCTTTTTTTTAAAGTTCACAAGGCAGTTATCTTCATTTATCATATTGAAATGTATTTAAATCTATTTATTTAGTGAGTTAAATAGTGAGTGAACACAATGGGTCTTTGCAGTCCATGGCTAGGTTTTTAGATGCAGTGTACTAAAATTCTTTTCTCTCTCCTCATAGTTCGGGGTTTTTTAAAAATAAAATTATTTCCACTGTAAACTGATGAACATAAATTGGAGCTTCTTTGTGGGGTGTTTTTTTGCATGTTAGTGAATATTTCATTTAACCTCCATCTTTTTTAGGTCGTTACGCTTTCCATGTTTGGAAACCGTTGGAGCAGGCAATTACAGAAGCTGCAAGGAGGATTTCAACTTCTGTAAGTTTATATACTACTTTATGCTAAATTTATGATTTTGTATTTCAAGTATTCAGAAAGGAGACATTTTAAGTTAAATACAGTAAAGTGACAGGTAGATAATTTTTTTCCTAGGGTAGGGCTGCTCCCTGCTGTGTAAGTTCTGGCATGTTGTCTTCTATATTTTAAATCCCTATGGATGAAGCTGTATTGAAAGATGTTTATGAGTTTGATAAACAGTTGCAGTTTTTTATACTGATGTTCATTGTTTTGAAACCCTTTACTAGTAAGTGTAAAGATAAATTGTTCACGTACACAGTGAGAAAGTCACTAATTCCTAAATATTGCAAAGTGATGACACGCGGTTTCATTTCCAGCAGCTAAAAGTGAAAGAATTTAGTCTTTTAGATACAGTGTTAAAAATCAGGAAGACAAATTGATGAACTTCTAGGGTGGGTTGCCAAGGAGATGGGAGAGCTTGTGTGCTAGTTAGCATATGATTTGTCTTTTTCTTCTTCCTCAGCTAATTTGAACTTACAACCAGGTTTTTGTTCTTTGATTTTTCCTACTGGTTAAAAAATACAATAATGAGGTAAAAAATCAAGAAGTAGAGTGTTGTGTGGGATGCATATGCAGGGAATATTTGAGAGCATTTACTTACTGCTTCAGTGGCTGTTTTTCTCTGGTAAATAAATACATGTGTTCCATTCCTGTTTGAATGAAGTAATTCCCAATGAGCTAGATGTCTGCTTGTAGCAGTATGTTCCTTCAGAGTTCATAGTCTGTGTACACTTACCCAATTACCCCTGTGTACTATTCCCTTCATGATGCTGATGGGTGAGCACATTCAAGGAGTAGTTGTTGCAGATTATTATTTCCTGAAGAATATACTCAAGTAGGTTTTTAAAAAACATGATATTAGCATTGTATCTACTAATGTTAGGCCAGTTGCAGCACAGAGCCTGTCTAGACAGACACTGCGGTCCAAGTTCATTTGCCATCTGTACTTGGTGTTCCTGTGTGCTGAAGGTGCAAGCTTGATCAAGGCAAGCTTCCTGGGGAGGAGATTCAACTGTCCTCTTGAGGCTGGTCCACGTTTGTTTTCTCTTGCCATGTGTTTCAGCCAGAAACAGTGCTCCTGGAAAACTTTTTTTGCTCTCTGTTGCTCTTATTGCATTGCTGTTGTGAGACCAATGTCAATTTTTTTTTTTCTATTCCAAAAAAATTTTTGAGATATTCCCATATTGCCTGCCAAAACAACAGAGGGGACTTTAGGTACTGTGAATTAAATTGCTTTCACATGATACAGATACAGGCTGACTTGCAGACTTGCTAGATGTAGCTGGCAGTACATGTGGCTTCAGAGTATGGAGTGCTTCAGTCTTCACCCTCCCTCCCTTCCTAGCTGTTTTACTCCAGCCATTCTTTTTCTATCCATTTGTAGACACAGGCTGGAGAATCTAAATTCAGATACACTCACATAAGAAAGCATGCAGTGACACTTTTTAACACATTGAAATGTGACATGCTACTGCATGGAGAGGTGTCTGTTCCTAGGAAACTGCACCCCTCAATACTGACTGAGCCAAGCTCATTACAGACCTATCTCATTTTTACCTCAGTGACTTTGAGTCCTGCAGGATTCATGAAAAACCATAAAGAGCAAACCAGGAGCTTCTGCATTCTAAGGGTTCCTAGTTCCTGGAGCATCCTCTGTCTTCTTTCACATCCTGCCTTTCTGCCCAGAATTGTGTGTTGATTTCCAGTAGGGTATCTCTTCTGCTGTTCTATTTCTGAACTCGAAAGTACAAGTTTTCAGTGTAAGATGAGATCTACTGGAGACAGTAAAAAAATCTCTTCCTGTTTGCCATTTACTGTGTGTATTTTCTGGCTTTATATTTGTGAGAGGATAGTGATAATATTTTTCTTCTACAACCATGGTCCAAATTGAAGATCCTTGTGTAATTCTTGGCCAAGATTATTTGACTTTTACTACTCTACAGCTACTACTTTTTTAGCTTATATTTTAATTTTTTTTTCTTCTCTCCTTAACAATGGATTATTTTCTTTGAAACAATAGCAAAAAGATTGAATGCAAAGGTCCTATATAAGTGCTTATTCTCGAAACTGCTTATTTTAGTAGTTTCACATGACTTTGTTTAATATGAACCTGCTGAGTGTGATAATTTGTGAATTAGCAGTTTCATCACGCTTCTTGACAGCCTATTGCCCTTTACACTGTACTGACAAAGGTTACCAAGAAGTTGATACTTCTACCTGTGCTTACTGAAAAACAAAATCTCATGACCTTCAGTGTGTGGGCTCAGTGTTATTTTGCTGGGTTTCTGTGGTGAAGGCACCTAACTTGGTCCCTATAATTTTAAGTGCTTATTCTAGCTTTCTAGAATGAAACCTTGTCTCTCATGCCCTTCTTTTCCTTGAGAGTCTGAGGAGTTGACTGTTGAAAAGCTAGCTGCCTCCCTCTGTAAGCCGCCACTCTTCCTCCCGCATTTACAAAGTATCCCCCACTCTGTTTGCAGTGGAAATCACAATTTTTGTTGGTGCCTCCCAATCACACAATGTAATAGAGATGCAGTTTATTCTTTCTGTCTGCTCACTTTAATAAATGATTTGGGAAAGGTTAAGCTGAGAAATTACAAAGTGATCATTTAAAATGCTGCTTGCTGTATCTTGAGGATTTTACACTTCCTATTTACTTACATAATTAAGTATGTACAGTCAACAACTGCACTCATCTTTTAGTCAGAAATAGTAAGCAGAAGCAAGTAAAAGCTTTATTCTGAATTTCTACATCTCATTTAAGACAGTCACTTCGTATTTAAGAATACGTATTTGTAAATGCTTCTGTAATTTAGTCTTGACGTTTTCTACCATCTTTCTTTTAGTGGAGAAAGACACTAGAGGAAACATTGTCATTACCACTCTGTGGCAAGTCATAAATGTGTGCTCCCACAGAAGTGGTTGTTTAGTGTGACTGTAGTTTTGTCAGTGGTGTCAGTGACACTGTTTTGTTTCTGTGTGGAGTGAGAAGAGTGTTGCCAGTAGAAGGTGCATAGCTCTAAGTAGTCATTTGGCTTTTCTTCCTCAGGGTTAATGCCATTAGTTATACTATTAATATTCCCTTAAAGTGTGAGATAAAGAAGCAAGTATTTCAATAGCATTCATTAGCTTTCTTTGTGGAATCAATGATATTGAGGATTGAAAGACAGACACAGAAATTCTAGGCAAAATGAACTATCAAGATGCTCAAATCCCACAATCATGAAACTCCACGTTTTATAAGAAAATTATGTCTTCTGTAGAACATCATTAGGTTTTCTCACTGTATTTCTTTTATTAGATCTGATTCTGCTCAGACTCATGGAGTTGTGAATTGAGAGGTAAGGGTAGCAACTATCTCTCTTGTCCTTGATTGAAAATAAAGTTTCTAGAGAACAATGCAGTCCATTTAATAAGATTTCTTTTCTAACTGAAGTTAAGGAAGTTAAGTTGATATTAGCAGAATTGTGTATTATATCACAGCTTCTTATAGTTTGTAGTTGTAGTTTGTTTTTTGTGTTTGGTTTTTTCCCTCTGGTGTTTGTTCTCTTTTTGGTAGAGGACTCTATTGGTCCTGGAACAGGAGCATACAGTTTTCAGAAAAATTCACTACTCCATGTAATGTAATGTATGGTCTCAGTTTTGGTGTTTTCACTCTCTTAACTGGCATGGAAACAGTGATTATGCTTTTCCTGTGCTACGAAAGAAAGAGTATCTTGGAGATGTCATGGTCCCTGTGCATTGAATTTTCTTATCTGGTTGCTTTTGTGAAGATTTGCAAGACTGAATAGATGTTTGCAAAGCAAGTGCAGCCATTTTCTGTCCCTCCCTATGCCCCAAACCTATTAATAGCATTTGTTCAGAAAGGAGGACTTACATAAATTGCTAAGCAGTAATAATATGCAAGGAAATTAAGTAAATTAAATGATACCTCCTCCCTTCCCCCAAAAAGTACAAAGGAATGAAGAGCTCATTTCACTGATTTTTCCAGTACAAAATTTTCTTTGCAATTGCTGGAGCTAATAAATAATCAAGTGTCTAGAGCTGCCTGCTCATCAAGGAGTTCTCATAACAGAAAAATATCTTTCCAGCCATTACTTAGAATTTACAACTAGGAAAAAATGTTTTAGTTTGAGTAGCCTACAAAAGTGCTTTCATTAGGGAACTAGAAATTTGCCTACGTGTTGCCTAAAATGAAGTCTTAGTGTTTTTTCCTCTTTTTTTCTGTTTTAACCAACAGGAAAAATGCTTTTATGTGTAATTTCATTTTGCTTTAAATTCTGCTTAGGATGGAGATCTTAATTTAAGAATTGATTATTGTTTCTACATCCTTTACTTATGAGAAAAAAATATTTTTTCATGGAGACCAATTCAACAAACTGTTTGTGTGTGAAAGGACACAGGGTACAGAATTTCTTTTTTCATTTCTTTTGGAGGTGAACCGAGGCTTCCTAAGGTTAGAACAGTGTCAAAGAAGTAGGCTTTAAAAACATGAAAAAATATTTCTGAATGTCAGCTTGCAGCCATCCCTCCCTAGTCTCTTGTTTTAAATTGTGTTTTAGATGAAATCTACCAGGAACAGAGACAAGCTGGGTTAAATTCAAATGTTGCTCTTCTCTACATTAATAGCAAGCTAGTGTTCTCCTGCATTAGAGTTGTATGTCAAGAGTTGAAGGGCAGAGAAGAATTTAGGAAACCATCTGCACCTAGACTGCTTTGGGAGCAAATGTTTCTGGAAAAAAATTCAGAGAGCATTAAAGTATGTTTTTCTCTTTTGCTTGTTGTAATTGTTAGCATTATTGCAAATTTCTGTGCAGTTCTACTCTTCAATGATGTTTCCTGTTGGCCATTAAATTATTGACATCATTTCCCTTCAGAGAACCAGTGAAGCACTGTGTGTTCCCTTAGTGTTACACCCTCTAACCTGTCATGTCCATGTGCACTGTTGCAGACCTGGTTTATGTTACCCTATAGTTACAGAAGTGGCTTCTCCACAGATTCTCATTGTTGGCATGGTATGCCCACAGTTCCCTCAGCTTTGATACCTGTAGTATTACAGTAGTGGTTACTTTGTTCATGATTTGGGGTGGGAAGAAGGAAGATAAAATTCATTTTGGATGATAACAACATGCTGAAAAAAATCTCTTCTGTAGTTGCATGTGACTTTGTGGCAGCAATAGGTGGCGTATTTCTGAACCATGCTTTTGGGTGAATATCTCTCCTAAGCTTAAAGGCTTTTCTTATATTATAGATATCTGATATCATAGACAGAGTCCTTTAAATGCTATATAATGGTTTTGAAATTATATAAGAGAGCTTCTGTAGACATAAGGCAAAATTCTCACTGAATATGAATGGCTTTATTTAGTGAGAAGAGTGTTTTTTTCAAGGGCCAGGCACATTTTACTTGGGGGTAAAGGGAATACTTAAAAATATCTCAGCTCTCAGGCCAGACTCCCCTTTGATAGCAACAAAAGAAGCTTATTTTCTCCCAGTTGATAGGTTTTGCATTGAGGAAAAGACTTTAGTCTTGTTGAGTGATTTCTGTGTGCCAGTTCGCCAAGGCTTGCAGCTACATCTGCTACCTCTGGGACTTACAGAAACATTCACATTGTGATCACTGCTAACCATCAATGATGGTTCCGCAGGTTTTTTCATAATTTAAAATAGATTTATGGTTGACAAATATGCTTTCAACCCATTCTCTTTGACAGTAGCTGTAACGATTTGCTCTCATCTCTATCTCCTTTTTCATGTCCTTTTCCCACTGTTTTTTCTTCCCTTATTAAAACAGTGGATAAAGTTTCACGCAACAGTGAGTTTAAAAAAATTAACCCCAGATCCTGTTTCTAGTAGTTGTCATCATTGGTTTTGAAGGAAGAATGTAAAGGCTGAGGATTTCCCCATATACTTCACTATTTTCCAGTGTTCTCTAGCTCAGTGGTTTCCTAAAACAGAGGTTATAGCTTTATTCTAAGCCTTCCTTTTTTTTCCTTGTTTCTTTCTGTTCTTTTTTCTTTTTTCTTTTTTTTCTTTTTTTTTCCCTTGTTTCTTTCTCAGGATTCCTTCAAAGACCTCACTGTACACTTTTTTTGAAGTAACATTCCTTCACATCAAATCTGTTCTTATATCAGTTGGGGTTTTTTACCAACTTGCTTCGTACAAGTATCTGGAGTGATTGTCCCTAACATCCATGGATGCCAAAATATTGTCACTTCTGGCATTTGTCATTGTGATGGTACCAGTGCTTTTCTCAACAATTATCCTACTTTCCCTCCCATGCCCTCCCCAACATATGCACTGTACCATTGTATGCTAGTATGTACTTTGATTCTGGACTTTTTTCCTGGAGGCAGGATTTCAATGGTTGTAGCTATTAATATCTCTTATTACCAGTAGAAGATTGTGAAAACACAGGCAGGTTTTTTAAGTTGTTTTTTATATGTGTTATCACTCAGGAGAGGTCCGTTCATATTATCTGGTTTCCAGTCATTCCATGCCTTCCAAATAAATTATAGATTAATGTAATGCTCTGAATGAGGTGATATAACTACAGTTTAGTTCCTGGCACTTTTACATGAACTAATTATTGCTTTTTTTCCCCTTTCTTCTTCTTAGAGTCTTTCATCATACTATAAGGGAGGATTTGAACAGAAAATGAGTAGGCGAGAAGCAAGTCTTATTTTAGGTGTAAGGTAGGTGTGTTGCATCAATATGTTTTTATTTCAGCAAGTATTGAATGAAGCAGATGCATGTTGCAAGAATGTGGAATAATCTTGCCGAACCCATAACTTTCTTTGTAAAAGACTTCTAATGCCTTATAAATTATTCTAGTACTTTGCTTAAACAAAAAAGCAAACAATAACATGCTCAGAAAAAAATGTGACTTTTGTTTGGATTGAAGGCATGGTAACATTCTGCAGTGGAGAATTGACCCTGTGCCTTGGGTCCCTTTCAGCAGAGCCACTCACCACTCAGGCATTTTTCAGCCTCTAGCATGGCAAAGGAGACTTCATCCCAAGTACCAGGCTCTACACTCGTCCTTGTGGAATTTTGTGAAGGGTTCCTGTCAGCCCCTTCCTGCAGCCTCTGGAGGTGCCTTTGAATGTCAGTCCTACCCTCCAGCACATCAGCTGTTCCCACCACATTGATAGACTTCTTGGCCAATAATGGGTGATGTTAGAAAGCAGCATGATGTTGGTGTGAGTCACAATGAGAGTCAAGGAAAATATGATTTTGACATTATGTATTTTTCTCCTAGGGATAAAGAATCTTTAGAGCCCATTGTGGGATAAACAATATCTCATAAACTAAGGAAATTTGAAGTAAACCCCTCATTTCACAATTGCTTCTTCGAGCAGACCTGCATGATCTTCTGTAATATGCAATTGCCACTTTTACCCAGTTATGGTTTAGAACCATCTGAGGTTCTAAATGTGGTATAACAGCTTTCCTTTTTAGTATTAAAAACAGCTTTACAAATCAAAATACAGATGATTGTTATTTATGGTTATGTGATGAATCAGTTTGGTTTTGTATCTATATAATCCAAGACCCTTCACCCTCTGTTTGTTTCTTACGTTCTATGTCACTTTCTGTTCAATTGGAGTATTCTTTTCTTATGCAGTTCTGTGAACTATTTTTGCAACATACCCTAATTTCACTGTGACAGAATAATAATTAGAGAAGTTGTTTACCTCGGGAATTTAGTTGGGCTAATACCTTGCATTCAAGCTGTATCTACAAAAAGATTAATTAATTGAATCATCACTGATTAAGAAGTCACCTGAAGTGGAAAACACTGATTCATTTCTGCATACTAACAAATTATAAAAAACTGAACCATTCAAACTGTCCTTTTGCATACAAGAGTTTTACTGTGTTGGCATACTGCATCCATAAGTGGTTATTTGTCTGGTAAGATGCATATTTTGTGTTTAATTTAGGCCAAATACATATTTTATGTATGTCATTGAAGTAAACAATGTTACGAAGGTAGCACCTGTAAATCAACTTGTCTCTAAATGTAACATGTTGAACAGCTTTGCAAAAATAACACATGCAGGCATTATTTTCAGGCCCCAGCAGAAAGAAAAAATATTTATAGCTGCTATAAAAATATTTACAGTAGAACAAAATCTGGTAATAATAAATATTTGTTGTTTTGTCACTGGTCATAAAGATATTTATTTTCTTGGAGGAAAAATTGTGTTTTCTGCATTTAATGCTAGAATAACCAACCAGGTGTACCCTAGAACTGCTGGGGCTGTCCTGTTCCCCCCCTCAATTTTTTTATTTTAAATGAGTGGATGTATTACTTTCTGCAAAAACCTGAAATATACTTGTATATGTCACATACACAGGCGTTTGAAAAATGTCATTTTCTTTGCCTTACATGCCTTTGTTGTTATTGCTTCCTCAGAGGTGCAGTTTTATGTTTTGTCCACAAGATGGTGAAAATCTCAAGTTTCAATTATTTTTGAAGCCAGTATAAACTGTTAATTTTTAGCCTGAGTGCTCTGGCATTTCTTGTAAGCTCTTCAATTTGATTTTGCAGTCCATCTGCTGGCAAGGACAAAATCAGAACAGCGCATAGGAAAATCATGATTTTGAATCATCCTGATAAAGGTAAATAATTATTACTTTTCTTAACTAGGGCTGGAAAGGAAGAGGCTTAAATGAAATCCTTTCAAGTTTTCTGACTGTGTAAATAACCACATCAAGTGCAAATGTTTGTTGTTTATTGACTTGAGCTTCTGTGTGTCCTCTCAGATAAACTGAGGTTTATGAACCAGTTTTACTCATTTTTATTTAAAGTTGTTTTCTGTACTTGTGCTGCTTCAGTTAAGACTAGGAGCTCAGGGACCAGTTTTCCACACTTGGCAAAAACTTCTTGAAAAATAGGGAAAAATAAGCTATAAAAATTTTACATTAAATTAAAATTCCTGTTTTGAACTGTGATGGACCAGTTGCATGGATGAAAGTAATTTTCTGTGGGGAAATGTTTTGCAGTTACTACGTACATCATTGATGAATTTCAGACTTTATGGAATTCACTTGGAAAGAATGTAAAGCTGGGCACTGTTGCTTTACTGGCCGGGTTTTTAATGTAAATTTATCTTAGAGAAAGGCTATTATTATAACTTTAACTACACTACAGCTGGTTGAGAAAGAAAGCCCATATGTTCATTGCTGTCTCTGCTTTAAAATAACAGATGGTGAAGAGTTGCACTGTATTTCAGAAGTCAAAAGGGGAAATCAGAGGGTTTTTATATCTTTTTGACAGAATTATAGGCTCCCTACCAGCACCCCATTTTAAGAAAATGAAACAATGTGTCCACTGGCCATTGGAAGTGGTTAGTTGATGCTTTTTCTCTCTTCATCCCTCAGTTTAGTTTAAAAGCTGTCCTGCTTGTTTGATTTCAAACTTTTATTTTTACTCTTTTTGTAATGTATAAGTTGCACAGACCTAGAAATGAAATTCTCTTTATCATTTTGAATATATTACAGTGGTCAAAAGTCTCTTAACCACCAGTGTCTCTAATAGGTCAAGTTTTATTAATAATGAACTTCTACATTTGTTGTAGCAGTATGTGGACACGTGAGCCAAAGAGAGTTGTGAATCTCTATGTGGATATTGAGTGTATGTGAAGAGATGCTTCCTGTTAGGAAGATCCTAATGACCCTAACAAAGATTTTAATGCTGCACTCTGAGAGTTTAATGTCCCTGCAGCTGGGCACAGTGTAGGTTTGGATGGATGTAGTGAGCGTGCTAGTGAGACACCGAGCGTTTTCTCAGTGGGAGCACCAGTTGTAGGGATTTGTACTTCTTGATGCCCCTGAAGCTCTTCTGGCATGGCTGTAGAAAAAAACCTTAATATCTTCAGCTGCACAGTGAGGGCCTGGAGTAATCTTGAACATGTGGCATCACAGACATGCTTGTTTGCTTGTGTATAGATCAATTCGGGCTGTGGGTAGCACAGATGTTCATTTAAAAATAATATTCAATGGTCTAATGTAATTTTGAAATAATATTTTACCACCTGGTGATAGATGATAGAAGAAAGAGCAGTAATTGAAGATTTTAAGTTACATGTATTCTGAGATCCAAACTGTTGGAGAGAGAAATATTAGAAATAAATAAGAAATTTATAGAAATCTGCATAAAAACATCCCCACAGAGTACTACTGAAATGGTTGCTTGTTAATCTTTGCAGTTCAGTTTTAAAGTGTTTTTGTATTGATACATTGTATGCTAAGTTATCAATTACAAATTTTATGAAAGAACATTCCTCACAGAAAAAAAAAAAAGAGAGAAACCTTTTGGACTTGCCTTAATTATAAACAAACACTTAGGCAATCATGAGATTGAATTTCCTCTCATTGGAGGGCTACAAAATTAATATGGCACTTAAGGATGTAAATGTAGTGAAAACACTTCCAACAGATTTGAATTTACTTTAAGATGCTGTATTCTAGACATGTAGAAAATCAATGCACATTTAAAAATTACTTGGAATACATTGTTTATTGCAGGTTTTAGTCTTTACTGTTTGTTTGATCCTCTTATCTACTCTGTGAAAGAAGCAGTAGTCAATGTAGTGATCCTATTCCTTGCTACAAAGCTACTTGATTTAAGGAAAAAAAAAATTCTTTTTTTTCAATAGTCAATTCATCACTCATCCCTTGCCCTCCCTCACTTTCCTCCAGTGTGGCTTCCTTATTAGAACTAAAACACTCAACAAAACCAAGCCATGGAAAAGAACTAAATTTTTTTGTTTTCCCGGTTGTTATACTACATTATGAAATTACACTGATTTGGATTCCTGCAGCAATGACCTAAAGAAGTCTTTAAGCAAGCCTCACCTTTTTATTTGCATGTGTCTACAACTAGCTCTGCATGTTTCTTCTATCATTGTTTTTTCTGATTAATAGAATGAAGGAAATGGTGAATGAAAAAATAAGGTTGAACAAATGCCTTGGAAAAGGCTATGCAGTGCACAGTACTGCTGGAATCACATTTTCACATTAAAATATAGGTGTATTATAGTAAGTGGTAAGTTACTGATATAGACCTTGCAGTGTTGTTTTTGGTGACTGTGGGCAGATGGCTGGCACTTAAGGGGAGACTGAAAAAAGCCTAGACACAAAAAGCCTGCTGAACTGTAATCAGATGGTTAGATGGAGCGTAGGGCAATGGCCGTGTTCAGCACTAGGAGTTAGAAGGTGTACCATGTTTAAATAGCTTTAATGTAATGGTTCCTGGCTAGTAACTCTGGGCATCTCACACCAGGAGATGCTTGCACAATAATTATTTGTCAAAGTTATTTTAAAATTTTACCTCTCAGTTTTTAGTATGAGTGGAAGTAAGTGCTGTTAGGTTGGATGAATGTTTAGGACAGCTGACCTTGCGTACATCTGCAGTAGCATCCCACTGCAGATCTAAATCAGAGGATGTAAAGTGATTTCAGTCTTCTCTCTAAGACAAGTTGTTCTGTGTTATTCTACAGTGATTTCAGTTTTGATTACATTTCTCATGTTTCTTTATCCATTAGTTTACTTCTTATCAATGTCATTTTTATCAAAAGGATCTGTGTAGGAAAGAGCTAATAAAAATGTGTAATAAAGAGATGCTGCAAGTGAGGTAGTTTGGTACTTAATACTAATGTGTAAACAGTATTCCTTTCCCCTTTCTCTTCTCAGGTGGATCACCTTACTTAGCAACAAAAATAAATGAAGCAAAAGACTTGTTGGAATCCAGTGCCAAAAACTGAAACCTGGAGCCTTGGGTCATAGGAGATTCAGCAGATATATTGTGCAATAACTTTCATGTCTGCTTGTTCTGCACAGATTCTTAACACTGATTGTTCATGTTTATTGTCATAATTAAAATGCTAAGATTATTTAAAAGGAAACTGAAATCTTTTACAGTTATGTAAAGTTATGTACAGTTATGCCCCTGCAAGGAGCAGGGAGTTAGAATGATGATCTGTATAGATTCCTTCCAACTCAAGATGTTCTATGATTCTGTCCCAATTTTAGTGTATTCTTACTGAATTATAATCTCTTATAAGCTTGAAAAAAGTTGTTTTAATGGTGTTTTTTTTCAGAAGTACTTTTTTGTTTCTTTTGTTAAATTTTGGATCTTTTAAAATAAAAATTTAAAAACAGTCTTTAATATAGGGTTGTTTCTTCATTAGTAAAGAAACAACCCTATCTTTAGGGTGACCATAAAATCTGTGACAGTGCATTGAGTCACGGGAAATATGACAGACCCCATTTGGCAAGTTTTCAGCACCACCTTACGCTTGAGTCTGTTCATTTGTGAAGTAGTGGGGTTTGTTCATGGGTGCAGTTTGAGAGCTGCAGCTCAGGACAAAATTACTGATGGGACTACAGACAGCAGCTTCCACTAGGTGTGGTTTTGGGGCTTGGAGCTATGAAGGAGGATTCTTGGGTTTGGTTACTTCTTTTACATATTAAAGGATCTCTGAAATTGTCAAGTAATTACTTAGACATGCTTTACTTCAAGTCAGAGTACGTTTAATCTCTAGCAGTTGGGGTACACATGGGGTTTTCTGCAAGGGTTTTCATGGCAGTGGTATTGAAGGAGGTAGGTCCATGTGGCATGGTTTAGGTGGTTTTTCCAGGCTGCTGCTTATCTAGGTTAGCCAAGTCATGTGAGCCTGGTGTAGCACTGATAGCAGCAGGGAACAAACAGGAATATCTGCTTTGCACATGGCTCCAGGAGCACTTCCTGGGTTAGTTCTTCAGTAATGCTTACATTTCTGCTTCATATCCCAGAGCATACATACCTCCCTCCTTATGTAACATCCTAGAAGTCTTGTGCTGGCTTTGGGGAATCCTGAAGCCATGGATCTCAGACTTCAGAGTGAGCAAGTTTTAATTGATAGCTCAGGATAGGTACTACTTGGGGCACATGGCTGCTGCAGATAACTACCACTAAGTTGTCTGCAGTTGAGTTAAATCTCCTAAGCACAGTCTAGTGCATTCAGTGCAAGACTGAAAAACCTCTAGTGTCCATTCAAACTATCATTAGAGGTACGACAAACAGCTGAGTGAAGTGTTACAAATACAAAATTTAGATACTCCATTTTCTAGGTTATTTAGCCAGAGGTAGGTGGCTAAGAGCAGTTAATATGAGGTTGGATGCTTTAATTTTTTATTCACCAGAACATGCATTTGTAGTTCATCCAGTGGTGGATGTTCAGATTATGTGGATTTTTCCTTGAAAGGAAGAAAAAGTATGATTTTTTAAATCAGGTTCCTCACACTTTGTTACAATTCCCTTACTTTCATTAAAGGGAGATGAAAAATGTTAAGTCGACCCTAAAAGAAAAGAAGAATTCTAAGTACTTTAGAGACTTTGTTGCAATTATAGTGGCAAGACGGGGCACAATTTCACTGGATAAAGCAAAAAGGACTGCTGGGAGAAACCTGCCTGGGAATAGCGTACGCTATAGAAGTACTACAGTTGCATCATATAACTGATAGTGCTCTAATACAAGAATCTTGAATGAAAATAGTTTATTCCTATGCTGTAGCTTTAATTGGTTCCTGTTAAAAGAGTGGCCATCAATTAATGCACATTTAGGGTTAGTCATTTTTTTCACTGGTGTATCAGTCTGTATTGGCAAAAAATAGAACCATGACAGTTCTCATGTTGGAAGGAGACAAGTGAAATGGTGTTGTTCCTAATTTTCTGAAGTGGAATCTGTGAGTGATATGAGTCATTGTGCAAAATCAAAATTGATGTGAATGGTAGGTGGTAAAAACATTCTGCTTAATGATTTTGAACTGACTGGCTGTTGTTTTCATATAGCTACCTTATTTTTCCTGAATAAAATATGTTGCAGAGAGCTGTTCTAAAGTATCAGTTAAAACTGATGCATTAAAGATGGCTTCTTGCTCTGTTCTTAAGAATGAACTTCCCATGTCTTTGTAAGAAGTAGAGGGTTTGTTTTATTCTGGGAGATTCTATTGCTGATAATTTCCTTCCTGATATAATTATTTATATCTGATTATTTTGGATGAAACACTTTTTTCTGCCTTTCAGTTATGAGAGAGATTGTCCTTAACAAAAAGAAATAAAACTGAGTTCTGGTTCTGCTTTCTCCATTTTTTTTTCAGAACAGATACTGACTGCTTAACAAATTTGATAAATTAACAAATTAAAAAATTCAGCAGATTAACTGGCTTGTCCTATCTCTGGAAAATGCTGTAAAATGAATGAAGCTAATGAGGAGGAGTTGTGAAAGCATCACACATACAATAGCATATTTTTTTCTTGTCTGTTTACCTGCACAGCTTGCTTTACCTACTAAGTGATGTTTAGAAGGATGAATATAGGACAGGGAAAAGCAAATCATGGAAGTGCTGCTCGATTTGTTGTTGTTGATAGTCAACATGGCAGGCTGAGGAATGTCTTTGGATACTGCCTTGCAAAGCAGCACCTGGATTGATGCTCAGCTGAGCTAGGAAGAACAAGATGCTACTATTTTAAAAAACATAGCCTGGTAATTTAATCTTAAAAATATTCAGCCTCTTGAGACTATTTTCTTTACTTGTCAAATGGGTAAGTGTTTTTGTGTAAGGAAAGTGCATAGAGGTTGATTTATTCTGGTGCAATTTCTGTCCATCTGTAGTACAAGCAGACTCATTTTTCATGTGTTACTTTAATGTTCAAAAAATGTTCATCTGTAACTTCTTAGCTTGGGAATTCCCAGGTGTTTTTCTTCTTGGATGATAACCAGTCCCAGATATCCTCTACAGCTTCAGAAGTCAGGCAGGACTTATATGGCATTGCTGTGGGTGATTCCCAGTTTATTTAATGAAGCAGGACTTGCTCATCTGCCTGGTTTTTGCTCTTAGTTGGTGGAAGTTTTACCTAATATTTCATTCTTTGCTATTCATACAACAGAGTAAGGGATAGGTCTACAAAAACACCCTGTGAAATCTGGGCAGAAAGATTATCTGCCTTTGCATGAGTGCCACTTGCAAAACTTTTCCTGGCTTAGGATGGGACTGGGGAAAAATGTAGACACAGTTCACAAAGCCTTTGCCTGATTTTCTCAGTAGTTTTAAAGGTAAAAATTTCCTGTCCTGTGTGCTTGGATTTTTGCTTCTGTATAGGTGTAAAATTACTTTCCTCTTGCAAGGTCGTTGCTCAGTTCAACACTTTTCTCATCCTTAAACCAACAGATTTGGTGTCTGGTGTCTTGAGTTCCCTAAAAAGCCTGGTCTGCTGTTTGTGGTTGTAGGGTGCCTCATCAGCCTGGGTGTGAAAATCACAATATCTAACCTGCTGCTCAGGTGAGACTGGTGATGAAGCTGGGCTGAGGAGGTGACAGCACTTGCTCTGCTTCCTGCTGCAAAATGTAAGGCTCATAAAGCCTGTGAGATTCCTGGGCCTGAGTACTGAGCTCAGGTCTGCTTCAAACTGTGAAATGATGCCTGAACAACTTAAGGAAATTCACCAGCTGGGGTATTACTGACTTCTTAGGAGACTCACTTCCCCCAGGTTGGTCTTTAGGGTTTTTCCTTTAATTCTGACTCTTCTCTGAACATCTGTATGCTAGTCTGACTTTGGCAAGCAGCACATTAGACTGGCACTAAATAGCCAGCTAAACTTTCCCGAATTTTTAATTGAATTATGGCAAAACAAATGTTTTCTGTGGGTCATAAGCAGCAGGTTTTTGTGTGTAGATTTCAAAGCCATATTAATGAATTTGGATCATCACCGGCACAATCTTGGGACCTTTATTAAACTTTGTCATTTCAGCAATCAAGCAACAGCTTGTATGTACATATATGTATAAGCACACACATGTTTATACACATACACAGAGCTTTTCTGGATCCTGTGTGGAATTTTGCATCTGTACTGGGGTACACTCTTAAAAAAAGAATACTTTTCTTGATTTTTTTTGTTTACTAAATTTTCCAAATCAGATCAAGATAGCAAAAATAATGCCAAAGTAAATTAGAGGCCTTAATTTAATTATGTGCATAAATAGGAAGCCAATTAAAAAAAAAAAATCAACACACACAACCCAAAAATCTCCAATTTTTGCATTTTATTGAGTTTATTCTCAGTGTTGCTTTCGTATACATACATACAGTGTAGTTATGAGTCTTTTAGAGAAATAGTGTTCTTCTGTCATCATACTGTATTTGCCTAATATCCTTGTACCAAACTTTTTTTAAATGAGGCAAAAAGTAAAAAATGACAGCTTTTTGGGATGTTGCCCAAATAAAATTTTCATTTTTAGCAAATGATTATAATTTAAGCTACATTCAAAATATGCTTTTGTATTTCACTCTGGGGACATTGAGTAGGAAGGAGGGAATTCTAAATCATCATTTGATGTCTTACTGATTGTTAATGGTCAGTGAACCATGGGTACTTGTGAATACTTGAATTGTTAGCTTAGTTAGCAATACACCTACTTCCTTCATTATTAGGAAATCGCAAAACTATACTTAGAATGAGAAATATCATTTTGACAATGGTAACATAATCAGATTACCATTCTTAAGATTTTCAAGAGGTAGTTATGGAACACAGAGGAATTCCTCCACAACTTCATATGACATTAAAACACCTCTACTATTGCTATTGCAATTTCCTTATTTATATACTAGCTTATACAAGGAGAGGTTCATTAGCTGGATTTTTTTTAATATAGCAAATATTGCATCTCATAAACTGCAATTTAAAATAGTGGCAAATTTCTCCAAAATTACTGTATGATGTATATATTACATAAAGCATGGTTCTGAATACAGTGATTCCTCCTGACTGTTGGATTTGTTCTGGGCAACTTGGGTGTTCCTTACATCTGGCAGATGACTGAACAGTTTGTGGTGCAAAGAACAGTAGAGGTCCTAAACATTCCAGTGAATACAATTTGAGTAATACAATGCTAGGAAATATTCACTATGGGGGTAGTGAGGCACTGGTACAGGTTATTGAGAGTAGTTGTGGATGCCCTGTCCCTGGAATTGTTCAGGGCTGGGCTAGACGGGCCTGAGCAACCTGGTCTGGTGGAATCAGACCTAGACCATGGCAGGGGGGTTGGACTAGAGGATCTTTAATGTCCCTTTCAACCTAAACCATTCTGTGATTCTGTAGTGTAATGAAAGAAGCATAAACAAAATCTTAGTGAACAACTCAATAGATAAGAAATTGGTGGCATGACTGGAAGCAGATGGAAGTGGTTAAGGGGCTTTACTCTGTGGAAAAGCTGGTTTGTCCTGGGTTGTTTCTTGTTCAACAAACTTGTCAGTGACCTGGAGAAGGAGGCTGAGCTCTGTCTCATCAAGTTTACCAATGATGCCAAATTATGTGAACCACTCTTTACACTGGAGGGAAGAGCGGACTTTCAGGGGGACTGGGAGAGGCTGCAGGAAAAGGGTGGCAGGAACTCTTCATGAAATTCCACCAGGGTGGATGCAGAGCCAGGTGCCTGGGAAGGAAGTGCCCCTTGAAGTTCTAGGGATTGGGGAATGCCAGGCTGGGGAGCAATTCTACTGAAAGGGGTCTAGAACACAGCAAGAACAAGAGCTGGTGGCATGTCCTGGCAGCAGAGAGGGGCAGCAGCCTCCCAGCCATGTGAATGGGAGCTTGATCACCAGATCAGCAGAAACACCACTTTTCAGCCAACCATACTGTGCTGTGGCATCCAGTCTGGAGACCTCTGAACAGGATGGACATTGGCCAGCCACAGCAGGTCCAGCAAAGGCCACCCCAGTGTTTGGGGGCTGGAGCACTTGCCCTGTGAAGAGGGGCTGAGGCTGTAGGCCTTGTTTACCCTGAAGAAGGAAAGTGCTGCTGGGGGACCTCAGAGCAGCCCTTCAGCATCATAAGGTCATAAAGGACATGGGGCCAGGCTCTTCACAGTCATGTATGGTGGGAGGTTGAGAAAAAAGGGGCACAAGTTGAAAAGAGAGGTTGGACATAAATAATACTGTTTTAACCCACAATCCAGCAGTACCACAGGTTGCCCAGAGAGGTTGTGCATTCTCCTTCCTTGGGAGTTTTTCGAGATCCACGGTTCTGACCCTGCATGTGGCCTTGCTTTGAGCAGCAGTTAAGACCAAGGACCTCCCGAAGTCCCTCCCAACCTGAATTGTCCTATGCAGTGGGGAGGATTGATGTCAGGGCTATTATAACAAAAGAGCCACATTCAGGGATATATCCTGCAGTAGTTCTATGCATAGCTTTTGTTTGCTTGCTTTTTATAAAGTCTGAAGTACAGCTGAACTTAGAATCATATTTTAAATAGTATTGAGAGCTGCACAATACAAAATATAAGTATTTTAATACCACTCTGTGTTGGTGTCCTGGAGCCAATGCTTCAGGAGACTCTGGGTCCAGTCTTGGTGCTGCTGCTGGTCCAGTCAGTCCTTTGTTCTTAATCCTGGTTGGTGAGAAGCCTTCTAGTCTCTACTGGGCCCAGAGCAAAGATGTTCTGCCTTGTAAAACTGCCAGTGGCGTGAACAGACAGAAATACCTCCCGAGATCATCCACACCTGGTTACCACATTCAGCAGTGGGCCAGCCCATAATTGTTTCATGCTTCCCGCAGTGGTGTCAGTGGGAATTTCTGTGGAAGGAACCGCTGCAGGGGATAAATTGATCACCTAAGAGAGGCTTAAAGATCTGAGTGCTGAGCTGCTGACAGCAGGTCAGGTTTCTTGAATTAAGTAGAGGACTGCCAGATTCCCAGTTAGGTTTATTGTACTTGCAGCTGGGAGAGAAGCAGAGTGATTCCCATTTGAGATAAAAAAGTCCTTTGCTAGCTCTGATTTTTTATGTTTCTTCTGATCCTGATGTGTTATTTAACCACCAACGGCACTCTCAACGGCACATGGGTACCCTTTCAGCAGGGTCTTAAATACCTGGCAATCCCAGAGCAAGCTGGGATCCAGGAGCTGTGCCACAAAGCAACATCTGCAACTTCCCCTTATGTTCTTAGTTGGCATCTCCCTATGTTGTTACTACACAATTAAATATTTCAATGTTGGGTGACTTGGCTTTGGTCTTTTCCACCATTGCCATAAATAAGAGACAATCCTGCAGATATTTCCACTGCCTTCCCTTCAAGCCATCTTCTCAATAACTGTGAAAGTGCCCTCACTATCTGTCTTTTTCTTCATGCAACCACTCTAGCTCCTGTCTTCAATAATTCATGATCTTGCAGGAGGTGCACCAAAATGATTTTAGCTACTTCCAGCTTTTTTGGGCAGAAGGATAATAAAAATGATTTCACAGTAACTAAAGTAAGTCAGTTCATTGGTGAAAGCACTTAAATATAACTTATTAGCTATTCAGGAGGAAGGTTTTACTAAAGGTACAATGCTTTTATGTATTGAAGTGCAGCTCAGCTCCTGAAAAATGGCTACGTAAATAAGCACTTGTCACATCTTATTTTTGTTGATTTTTTTTCTTCTCCTTCTAAATTTGTTTTTTGCTGTTAGCTCTATTGCTGTCATGATTTTAACTGTGAAGTTGCTGGATCTTACTCCTAGTGGAATTAATTGCCAGTGAGTTACACTTACATGTTGCCACTGATGAGCTGCTGTTGCAGGCATTCTTACAAGACAGAAGGCACAAGTCAGTGTGACCCATGGCACAGTGTGACACAGAAACATTTGGAATATGAAGTTTGAGATAAAAAGATCAGGTTGGGGTCCGGTTTTCTAAGTCTGGGGCAAAAAAATTAGACAATACTGAGGTAAATCCACAAAATGTTTCATAGTCTTAATTTTCACTAGTCCTGCCAGTGTATGTCCAGTGGGGGATCAGGAGTCACTTTGGCTCCAACAGTATCCATGGGTAATCTAATTTCCTAGTTTCTTGATGTCTGGTCATAGGGGCTATTAGCACTAATAGACTTAATTCTAGCACTGTGCAGAGGCACAACATAGTCCTGAGGAGCCAGAGGTTAAATCAAGAAAAAAGTGTAATTGCAGTACTTCCCAAAACTGTGCTGAAGAAACAGCTGGGGAGGTGTTTCTAGAGTACAAGTCTGACTGCAGACATCATAATTCAAGTTACTCAAATGTTTGGCTCCTTTTATCTGTTTGGGATCTTGCTGTTAGCACCTTGGTACTTGCATACAAAGAATACTTGATAGCACAATCACAAAAGCAATAAACAGCCTCACAAAGACATAGATCTAAGGTGACTCCTTCAAAAGGAATCTTACTTTAAGTGCTATTTCAATGTCACGTATCATAATTGCATCTAATATTAGAGACTGACTTAATGCAACACAATGTCAATGACAATATAAAGGCAATCATGAACAGAGAAGATAACTAAAAACTGTTTGGGGGGATGGAAGGAAGGATTACACTGCAGTGAAGGCTTTACAAACCTTTTTACAAACTTTACAAACGTTTTTCAGCAACATGCCGAGGAAATTTTTTTTCTTTCCTAAAATTCTGGAAACTTTCTTCCTGTTTCCATTTTGATCCTGGAATCTGCCTGAAATCTCTAAATGTGATTTATGGTTCTTGTCTCCTTCCTCAAACTTGTGAGTCTATCTTCAATGCTAAGCATTGAAGTTACATATGTGAAGCTGGTTAGCGAGCTGCACGGACTATCAGCTGCTGAGAATTAAATACATACATGTGAAAGAGTTTCTTCCCCTCAGCAGCACATATCCTCCCACCCATAAAATGATATGGTTTAAAAGGTGTGAAGCCAGACTATTTTGGCTCTATCAAAATCTGAAGACAGAATGAAAATGCCACACATCTTCCTAAATGACTGAGAGTCTCTACTAGATTGTGGGTGTCGGTAGCAGCAGCGTGACCTGCTTATACCAACTTTAAAGCTTGTAGCCACAGAAGGCCCCTGTGGCTTACACATGATTCCTTCTTGCAGTAGTGCTTGTGGTGGGGCTGTAATCTCTGAATTGAAATAACATCAGCTGCACAGCACAGTTTCTGGCTTGCCCTGATGTGAATGCAAGGTGCACACAGGGGTGCTGGAGTGGAGCTGCCTTTGGCAGTGGCACTTTTAGACCTGCTTAAGGCCAAGCACACACAAGCATCCTCCATATGCTTCAGGTTTGGCTGGCCTACAGAATCACAAAAGGGAACCATAGACTATCCTGAGTTGGAAGGGACCCACAAGGATTGATGAGTCCAACTCTTCTCCCCTTGCCTCCTCTCCTTACCAGATGAATGGATTTATTTATGCCTATAAATAAGCTGAAATTCTGTGACAAAACTACAGGTAGCACCTTACAGAATCCATATAGCCAAAGCAAATGAAAAACCTTTGCAGACATGAACGCAGCAGCAGATGAGGGCTTAGGTTCTGAAACACAGAAGCTTGCCTGGGCCTTTTCTACTCTAAAGAGCTTTCCCCTCTTCTTCCCCCTCCCCCTGCCAAAAAAGCCCCAACCAAAATAAACAACCCAAAACAAACCCAAAAAACAACCAACCCAGAGGTTGAGGGCATCAGTTGTACTCCAGACTCACTGGTTTGCCATGAAAGACATGTTGCTGGACCTGAAGCTGAGAAAAGCTTTAAAAACAACCCTGTTGGAGTCTAACAACACCTGAATTATCCGGATCTCCTGCAATGGAATTATTTTTTTTTTCAGTGGGCTGCCTTTCTAATAATGCTGTGAATGTCAGCAGTGATAACTATTTCTAAATAGTCCTTCCAGTTCTGTGAGGAAGGAAGAAACCCGTAGTACAAATAAATTCTAATGAGGGAGGGAACTCTCCTCCTTAGAGGAGAACTCTCCTCCTAACAGTGCTCCAAGAGCTGCAGAGATTTGCCCCATGGGTACCTGTCTGACACTAGCTTAACACTCAAGATGACCCTACAGAATATAAATCAGCTTGTGCTGCTTCAGCATTAGCTGCTGAGCAGCCAGTGTGTGGGAAAGTTGACCTCTTTACTCAGGTTGGCTTGAAGCTTAGTTGAAAAAAGACCCAGGTTTTGTTGGATTGAGAGTGAAGGTGGGAAGCCTTTGTAAGTTGGTCCTACATTGTGAAAAGTCCTCTTTCAAAAGCCTGTCCATGGATGACAAGAAAAAGCAGAGTCAAGATGTCCTTGGTGCCTGGTGAGCTTCTGGTTTGGATGTCCCTGGGTGAGGATGCTGAACTCATAAGCGACATTTAATTCATAAATGACATTACAGCCCTGAAAGTGAGTCTGCTCCTACGAGCTTGTGTTACCAATAGCCTTTAGTAAATGAGCAAGCATAGTCTTTTACTGCCCAATCTGAAAAACTGAAAGCATGACAACTCTAAAGCTATTAATGATACCAATGGCTATTCTGTGATTCCAGACCAAAGAAGAAAAGCCATAGTAAGTAATGACTTACACCCTTCTAAAGGGCTGGAGTTAAGGGGCTGGGGGACCTGATACCATTTCCCAAAATGCAGCAAAAAGAATGAAAATAAATGCTTTCAAATTTTTTAATGACTCAGTGCTTCAGAAAAATGTGGAGGGGAAAATGATTTCATAAAAGACAAAGGCGCTGTTTCAATTAAATAACTCATCCATGCCTGGAAAAGCCACCCTCTGATTCACATTTTCCTCTGCTGTGTCCATCCAGCAGAGGTTGCTAATGATTCTGATCACAAGTTATTTCAGTCAGTAAAGGTAAACTCAAGAATACAGGCCTTTTTCCACTGACCTTTGTGCCTGCTTTTGTATCCCTGCTTGCACTTGTGGAAAAGCATTGAACAGGTATAAATGCTCTTCATATCTGACACCTGGTAGCTATACTGAGGCAGCCTGGTAGAAATGAGGCTGCCTCAATTCTGCTGCTTTATGAAATACTCCCCTTTTATTTTTAGTTTTTCTGCAACCAGCAAATTGCTAATGCTGATGACTGGCAGGCGAGATTGCCTGGTCCTCATTGCTGCAGTTTTGCTACCAATGCCCAGGGCTGAAGAGAATTTTTTACAACATGAAAGACAGGCTGAATATGACAAGGCAGTAGATATGAGTTTGTGGAGTTTTTTCCTGAGGACTTTGTTTCAGTTTCTTTCATGTCATTTATTATTTCTAGGCTTTTGAAAAAGTAAAAAATAAGTGTTTGTTGTTATTTTGGGTTTTCTTTTAAAGAGAAATTATCTTCCTGCTTCTAAGCTGATTGACATGGTGGTCTCTGCTTCCAAGGAAAATGTTTCTTCAGTTTTCTTTTCTTTAGCAGCCTGTTGGACACCTTTGTGAGGTTCAGAACACTTCTGTTTCCAGCAAAGTGGAGTAGCAACAGCTGCATCTATCTGGCAATCCTAATAACCTGCTCCATGTTACATTGGAGCCCAAAAAGTTATTGGAGGATTGAAGCCATGGCATTTCCTATATTTCACATCATTTGAATGTGAATAATGAAATTTAGCCGTCATCACTCTTCGTGTTTAAAAAGTGTATGTGAGCAGGTAAGCGCTTTAAACAAGAAATGCTGTGCCAAAGTAATCTCTGCCATAATACCCTCAAATTCCCTGGAGTTATAGTAGGATTAATTTTCTTCATGATATTTGAAAACTGGAGGAAAAATAAATTAAAGCTTTCCACCAGAAATTCCAATCAACATTAAAGAGTTGAATGTATACTACTAAACATAAATTTAAAAAACCAAACCCAAACGTGCTCTTACCTGCTCAAAGGCTTAAATGGATGTTTTTCATCCATTTTTCTTCTCTGTGAGTGCCTTTGCTTAGTGAAAGTTTTAGCAGCACAAATAGATTAGAAGAATGAACTTTTGAGCTAGGCACAAGTGTTAAGAGGAAAGAATTGGTTTTATTCCCATGTGAACATTTGCATGAACTGTGCAAATGTGCATAATCTCTGACACAGTGAAAATAGAAGAGGCCAGCTAAAGTATTCTGCAGTAACTGCTACAGCAGCTATGGAGTAAGAAGAAATATTAGCAAAATAGGTAGGAAAAAAAAGGAATTTGCATACTGTTTGTAAGTATATCTCTGAGACCACTAATAGAAAGTAATTTGTGGACTTGAATTATTCACTGTTAACTACTCACTGAGATTTGGCCCACTAAAATGGTTTAAGATGAAGAACTGATAACACCGTTGTAAAACTTATGTTGTCATTTGTAACTTAATCAAAATGGAAGTATTTTGAATCTTTCTAAACATGTCAGTTATGAAATCTGTGTCCAGTTGCCTGATAGTAAGAGATCAATGGGAAGCCTTGATGATTAAGCTGTTTGATGAGTACAGTACAATTGTACAATTCAGCAAAACAGTTGCAATGTAAAGACAACAAGATTTAGTTTTAGGCCTGATGCTGTGATAATGAAGGTGCAATCTTCTGTATTGTCCATCTCCTACAGTTTCCTTTTCAAATTCATTATTGAAAAAATTGCTGGGAATTACTTCGTTATTGTCCTTCTGGGGTTGGGTTTTACCAATCTGCTGAAAATGTCCACTGAAGTAAGAGGTTTCTCTAAAGACTTTTGACCTTTAAGGTGAAATAACCTCATCCATAATCTTCAGTGCAAATTTTTATAGCTGCTAAGCAATTTTCCAAGGCAGCTGGCCATTTTTATATCTTGAAAAACTGGTAATGATACAAACAGTTGATTATGCTTTACAATGGCAATAAACCTCTCAGGATTGGTTGTTACCAAAATAAATTGCCATTCTGTTAAATGTTAAATAACAAGTCATAAACTGCTGAAAACAACCAATTTCTTGTAGATTATTGCCTGAATAAATTTTAGTAGGAAGCACAGATCATGAAGTTGTGATCAGCAGATCAGGCCTAATGAAATTGTATATATTCTTAAAAGCTGAAGGATCCTCAGAATTTGATGCAAATTGTAAAACCCATTAAACAAGGAAAAAAAATAAGTCTCCTGGTAGTTTTGGGATTTTTGTGTGAGGCTATTTTTGTCTTCTGACACCAGCTCTTGCAGTTTTCCTTTGTTTCTTTAAGTGCTGAAAAACCCAATCAATGCCAGCACGCTGAGCCCACCAAGAAGGCAGAGAGGAGCCTGTTCAAATACAAAACACCTACATGAGATGTCTGCTCAGAATCAGAGGGGTTAGTATCTGCTTTGGAGTAATTACTACCGCTCATCTCAAAAGCAAAAATGCCATCAAACATTCATAGCTCAGGTGCCATCTTCCCAAGAGTGAGTGACAGATCTTCACCATAGCAACGAGTGTTATCTCCTAAGAATAACATTAACCTCCCTTGTTACTAGTTTTAAATCCTTGGATATAAACAGCAGTTGCAAGGTCTGTGTGCCTTCATTGTGCATTTTCATTACTTAGTATGTACTGGGTGTGCATTAGCTGCTGTAAGACTTTAAAAGACATCACTAGAAGAGGAAGTAATTAAAGGGATGGAAATAAAGCCATAAATAATCCAGTCCTGGAAACATGATCAGGGAGAGGTCTCCTGTTCATGCTCATGAAAATCAGACCTCTCCACAGAGAAGCCTGGCACAGAGCACTCTTCAGCAGCAGCATCCTCCCCCTCCACCCACATGTTGATTTCAAATCAGTCAGGAGAGGTGGGAGAAGAGAGCAAAAGGAGGAGGGGAGGGAGGGTTATTTCCATTTCTCTCCTTTTTTCTTCTGCACTTCCCTTTCTGCATACTTTTTTTCTCAGGCAGGGTTGAAATCCAGGAAACTTGTACCAAATATTTTAGCTATTTTAAATTGCTGCATTATGCATTTTTTCGGAATGTCACCAAAGCTTTTTCGAGTAAAGGAGATGAAATTCCCCTCATAATAGCCCTGTAGGATACAGTGATATCCTGGGAGTGCCATAAAAATGCCATTAAGAGACATTTCATTTTGCCTTCTGGGGGCTCTACACTTATCTATTTTGACTTAAACTCTTTCTTCCATTTCTGCAAGAGAGGAACATGACACAGGAGTTGCACAAAATGAGCTCAGATCAGGGAAGACAGATTGTAAATCGAGACTTGCTAGAGCTAAATCATGTTCTCTCTCTTGATCTCTTATCTGATAACTTTTATCCAAAAGGTATTGAGGAAGTTAATTGCAACTGCTAAGATGAATCTTTAGGAAATATCATTCTCCAGGGCCTTCTTTTCCCCGCTCTCCAGATCCCATGTTGAATTTTTTTCAAGACCTCAAATATGAAATGGTTATCTTGTGAATTTTAACATCCTTATCCTTTCCTACAGAACTGTTCAGATGAAGTAAGAAAACTGTAGCTTTTTATTTGCAAGGTTTAGGAATCCAGAGAAGCAGTGCATGAGGGGGAAAGGCAGCGGCTTTCTGAATTCAAATGCTTGCTCTACTTGACAAGCTAAAGACAAAGGTAAAAAAAGAATGTTTTCTTTTTAGAGACTGAAGTACTATAGACAGTCTGGATTAGAAACAGGCTGAAATTCCTGTTGTAAACTTCTAATTACCTTGTGTGGCATGACTTCTAGATACACTATCTTGCAAAGATAGTGAAGTTGTGAGTACACGCTAAGACAGCTTTGCGCCTTACACAAGAAGATTATCTATCCTTTATTACAGAGTTTTCCTTCTGGTGTTTTTCTTTTTGCTGAGCATGGCAGAGAAGAGATTCATTGTGAAATCTAGCAAAATAAGTGAGCTTTGAGTTTACTCAGTATCTCAAGAGCTGTTCTAAGACAAAGATTGAAGGCCACTAAACAAATTCAGGCTCCAGTTGTTTGGAAATGAGTTAATGGCAAATATATTTATATTATCCAGTGACTAGGTTTTTTTATATTTTACACTGATATTTTATTCATTCAAAGCAATAATGACTTGGGTTGTGTGTTTCTTTATGTGCAAGTGCAATCAAGACGAAAACCCAAAATCACAAAAAAGAAAAGTACTTTTTACAGAGTTATCTTGCCCTGCATTTCGGGCAGTAGGAAGAGGGGACTCTCTGTTAGGAAGCCCTGGACAGGTGTTAACATGGCAGCATTTTTCTGACCCTTATTTGTCCATACACCTTGAAGGAGGTAGATGTTCAAAGGTGGAGCTGCTGAGCCAAGTGTATTTTCCTCTATATTTGCAGCTAGACAATGAAAGAGGGTGACAGTGACACACAAGACAGGAACTGAAATATATACTCAGGACTATTTCCCAATTATTCTCATTTTTGAAGCCAACAGAAACCTCAGTAATGGCCTTGCTGTGGAAAGGGAGTTTTGAATGGCAGTTTGTTTTATGACTCTTAATTTATTTCTCCTTCAGTTGTTGGTCTGATGGCTGACTCCTCCTTCCCTCTCCCACTCGCACTGTGTGGCGTCATCCTGCAACAGCTTTCCTTGCATTTCACTGCACGCAGCCTCATAAGTCTTACTGTGAAATGCTTTGGCACATAGGCAGTGAGGAAAAATCTGTGTAACAAGCCTGATGCCTTAGAAATATTTTGTGTGTTCCTCTGCAGAGGATAGAAAGTGTAAAAACACTGGGAAAGGTATTCTGTGGAAAAAATGTATTACTGTATGTCACATGAATGCTGTTTGAGAGCTACAAATTCCTGAACAAAAAAAAAAAAAAATAATGTAATGAACACCTCTCCTCTGGAGACCTACGTAATAAGACATAGCCCAGTTTCCACTTGGGTTGAAGCTTGGTAGGAAAAGTTCAGGAGAAGGGGAGAAAGAGAGGAGCCCTCAGACCCTTCCAAGCAGGTGGCATCCTTCCTTTCTCCTTCTCACTCTTGGGCAGTGTGTGACACAGGTATCCCACAGGTATCTCTGCAAACCCTGAGCCCACACTTGAATGCTGCACCTGCCTCTCCCTTTCCCAGGCTTTGCTTGGAAAAGAGGATGCAGCTGAGGTTGAAATGAGGTGGGATGATAGGAAAGAAAGTGTGGTGTGGCCAGTGGAAGAAGACTGGGCTGCCCCTGAAGTGCCCTGAATCTCTCAGCTGTTGTACACGCATCTTGCTCTCCCATAGAATGATGGGAGGGGAGGTCAAAAGAGCTCAGTTGGAAACAACTGCCAAGGATAGCAGATTCTTACAAATTAGCATGCCTTTTGGGAAGGAGGAAGGCAGTGCAATTTTGATGAGAAAGGCTGCTTTTGGTTTGGGCTTAATCATGCAAGGTGCTGAGTGCCTTCAGTCCTCATTCGTGTTGATAGGAGCTGACTGTCCTCATGCTACCTGGCAGGAATGGCTGCTAGGTCAGGTCTCATTCCCCTCTCCCCTGCAGCCTGTCACTTCACTTCCTAAGGAATGTCTTATTTGATGTCATCTCTAGCACAGGGAATTAACGAGGTTTTCTTTCAGAGGCTTCTCATTTATCCCCAGAAAATCAAAGGGACAGATGTTTTTCTCTGCTTGAAAGTAAACCTCCAAGAAGATGACAGAAAAGAGGTGATTGGATGCTTGTAGCATCCCTGTCCCAGGGATGCAGAGGGGCTTGGACCTACTTTTGGTCTGTGAAAAGAAGGAGCAACTTTTGGTGTCTGACTATCCTCATGAGCTGTGGTTCTCCTTTCTTGTTTCAAAGGATTTCTAACCCTCAGTGACCACTTCATTCCTCGAGAACTGAATGCAAAGCATGCTTAATGTCAATGACATCTTAATCATCTGGTCTTTGAAAAGCGAAAAGGCCAAGACAAATACTTCTGTTAGCAGGAGAATCATAGTATTTGGTAAACATGGACTGCGTGCATCTAGCTGTGATGCCTCTATGCTGAACTGTGCAATTCACAAAATGTAAATGGGGTGCTTATCAGATGGATTATTTTCTGAAAGCACAGGCAAAATTACAGTAATTACTTTTCCTCCTGCTACATTATCTGTATTCCCAAGAAACTTTATAACTTCATGCAGAAAATAAATAAATATTTACTTAAAAGATCAGAATAGCTGAGTAAAGGTTCCTTTCACTTCCCACAAAATCAGCATTTCTCTTGAACAAAAAGCTGCTCTCGGCAGCCTGAGATTTTCACAGGGGCAGGTACTGTCAATGGAAACTTTTTCCAAGAAGATCACTAGACATTAACCTAGATTTTCAAGAAGCTACAATTTTCCTAAATTCCCACCTCTTTGACATGCCCTTGGGTGAGAAATGAGTTCCTACTATTCCTCCTTCAGCAACTGAGTGCTTCAGCCCAGCTTTTTAGATAGAACCACCAAGATTATTGCCTGAGAATAACCAATATTAAGGAACCACGTTTTTAATGTGAGATAAAGATTAATCTACTTTGTCACTCCACTTAGACTCCTTTAAGCCCACCCATAAAATTTGATTATATTTTGTGATTTTCAAAGAATAAATCTAAAGGACTAGTTAAAAAAAAGCCATCTGCCATGGCTTGTTCAGCCCATCAAACTGTGTGATGGTATAATTCTAACACCAACTGGTTCTACAGCATCATAGGGCTCTGTAGACAAGTAATAAGCAAGCTTTATAACACTCCTCCATCCATCCCAAATGTAAGCATTTTAACCTGGTTTATTTGGTTTTTTATTCTAACATATGAAAGCAAAAATTTTCTTGAGCCCTTGTATCCTTTGTTGCTCTAGAGCAATAGTGCCCATAGTCTTCCATGGTTTCGTACTCAAAATTTCCTCGTGAGGTGGAAAGTGCTGCTTTGTAATAACTGAGAAACTGAAGTGCAGAAAAATTAGAAGACTTTTCTCATGGCCACCTGGGAAAGTCAAAAGGGGTCAAGAGCTCAAGCTATGAATTCAGCTGGGACCTTCTTGCTTCCTTTCAAGCCTGCATGTAAGAAACATGGTTCACAGCCACTCTCACATCTCTGACCTGGGAATAGTGCAGTGTCCTCACGGGGTACATCTGGATCAAGACAACTTGTCTGACTGTACTCTGAAACAGCCTCAGAATGTTCAGCCTGTTCATCACAGTCTTCACCATGAGCTGTGAGGATGGGAACAAGCAGCTGGGTGGTGCTACACACTTGAGCAAAAGACCAGAACATCAATCCCTTAAGTGACAGCACCAGGGTCTGAGAGCTAACTCCAGGTCCTAGGACACTGCTTCAGCCTCTGAACTAACCTTCTTCCTGTAAAATACTGGTAATATGCCGGTGCTTTGTAGCTGGGCAGAGACCTTGTAACATGAGCAACATCATGCCAAAAACACCCATTTGATTCTGATTAAAAAATCAAAACAAAGATCCAACCTCATCGAGCTCAGCCCATGCCCTAAGCACATGGAGGTGGCAAGAGAAACATTGCTGTTCTGTAACACATAAGTGCAAATAGTTGGGAAATAGCTCAAAAGATATCAAGTAATTAATTGAACATCGTGACTGCACCACTGCATAAACTCCTTGAAAGAGCAGCAAAGGGTGAAAATTGCTGATGGCAATTTCCACAGTAGAGTAATTTAGCTCAGAGGCAAAGAGAGTGGTGAAGGAGAGAGAGAATATATATGTCAGTGTGGGAGAGGGTGGATCGGTACAAGAAGGAGTGCATTAGAGTATGTGTGAGTGTGGAGGAGTGAGTTTCTCAAAATTAGGGCAAATTCTGCATTCATAGTAGGCCTTGCAGAGAAGCTGCCTGTGTGCATGTGTAAATAAATATACAGGTTTGAGCTTGGCCATCTTGGGGTCATTAGTGTTTTTTAAGACATTTTTCCAGAATATATTTCCAGTTCTTGCAAGTGTAGGGAAAAAAAACAAAAACCAAAACCTTGAAGGTGGAATTGAAAGTCAGCTGAAAATGCAAAACTTAAAAGATGTACCAGTGATTTGGAAAATATATAAAAGCAGCAAGACTTTCTTTTTTCAGAAAGTGGAAAGATGGAGAAGGGGAGATGGCAAGGAAGGACTGTTGCTGTAACTGCCTCTTGGAAAGATGTTGGCGGTGTTTATCAAAAGAGGAAATGTAGGGTGGGTGGGCATTCCACCTCCATCTCTGGGCAAAGGAGAACGTGTAGAGGGTTCTGTGCCACTGACAATAAGGAGTAGGAGTTTTATTGCAGAGATTCATCCTTCCTCTTTCACCATTCCAGTGCCTTTATGCAGGCAAAAAGAAGATGCTGTTTTCTGTTACCCAGAGTCATTGGATGTAGAGAGGAGAACACCTAGAAACCAAAGGTTAAACCAGTGAGAAATTCTTTTCAACAGCAACTTCACAAAAAATGTCCCTTTACTGAGATGGGCAGTGAAGGATATCCAAGCTCTCTAAAAAGATGCACACTGCATCTTTCCAAAATGTATGCCAGGAAAACAGAGTCAGATGTTTAGGCTCTGGTTCCTACTCATTGCTGGTTTCCCTGGTAATCCACTCTAGCAGTATTCCAGCTTTGAGACTCCTAAGCACAAATTTTTGGGCTCATTTCCAGTCACTTATCCTTCCAGTGGGAACAGTCTATTTCTTACTTCACCCACTTAGGCACAGCAATTTATACTTCTGATTCATGCTGTGGCGGGCTGAGGGGAAGATTTTATAGTGGTAATACCAATTGTCCCCTATCCCACAGTAACTTTAAAGTACTTAGCAAAACCTCAGGAGGTGTAGAAATGCATGACAGGAAAATAAAGTGTTCATGTAAGTAACAGAATTGTCCCTTACATATCCCTTAAACCCCAAAAGTCATGTTCACACAGCCAAAGTTTCTTCTAATTAAGAAAACACCTCACAAGGCAAGGATTTCACATTGAAAAAGTATTTCAGAGATATTCTCAGTGGTCATTGATCATAAAAAGTAATTGATCTCTTGGTCAGAATTTAAAAGATTTTGCTCTGACCACATTAACCCAAGGATGAATGAAAGTGTGCATTCAGTTGTCTCTACTTCCTTTTCCCTTGCAGTGATTCAGTGCAGCATTGGCTGAGGATAAACAACATTCATTGGAACACTTTAGATGGATTAGCTACACTCTTCACACTTTCCACACTTAAAAACTTCTAGCACCAGTAGTTCCTATGGCCAGTCCTAGGATCACATAAAGGATTAAGAAAGCCCATTATTCCTTTATTTTGTCCTTTAGTGTTACATCTATAATGGAAATAGATTACAATCCTGAGATTTGGGCTGTCTGCATCCTGACCTTACAGGGCACAGCCAAATTATTGGAGATGAATGTTTCTCTCAAGATGCTGTTTTCTATTATGTTCTTCTTTAGGAGTGGAAGCCACCTGGGATTGACTGTTCAAATTGAACTTGATTTCTAGAAGCTTTTCAGCTTTACTGCGTGCATGTGGCAATAATTACTTGCAAAAGAAGGGCTGTGTGGATTGTGTTTTACTAAATGATTTAGGTATTTGTGATTGATTTCCACCTGTTCAAGTTTTGATTGCAAAATTACTCTATGGAGAAAAAATAGAGATAAGTGTCAATATTGCATAACTGAGGTAAACTACTCTTAGTCTCCCAAAAGCTGCTTAACTGGTTTCCACTGCTTAAATGTACTCTTGACTGTGGACTGTGACAAACTCTCCATATGAATTTTTAAATTGGTTTAGCACATTAGGCCACAATCTCTTTGGAATAATTTAAGGAATAATTTAATGGTAATGAAGTTAAAGATAGCACTCCAAATAACCCCTTTAAAATGCCAAATAATTAATAAACACTTGCATAAATTCCACTTCCAAAGAAAACCTTTTAAGAGATTCTGAAAAGTTTTGCAGGCTAGAATCCAAATACATTCATGCACAGCTCAGAGTGAGACTCTATAAAATAAAATAGTGGTGGAAAAGTCAGCAAGACCCAAAGGCCAAAAGCTACAGGTCCCTCAGAGCAAGTTTTTCGCTGTGGATGGAATTAGTTATTTTTACTAGACTGGAAAGTTAAGTGGAAATTGTCGGTCTCAGTGTTCACCTTGGCTCTGGCAGGCAGATACGGTCCATGTTAGCCTAAGCTGTATCCCACACAGATGAACTTGTAGGTGTCTGCATGTCTGCTATCCTACATGCAGTCAGTGGAGTTTGGGGAGCCCTCCCAGCTGGTTGGATATAAAAGTACCTCCTCTCTAAAACAGGCACCTACATCTGGGAAGCTGACTAGCACTGCAAACTCTCTCAGCCTAACTTAGTGGCACGTTTTTCCACTGCCTGTAAAGGGAACATAAGCACTCTGCTCACACATCAACCTTTGGGAGCATAAACTAAGGCCTTGCCCTTTGCAGAACCTGCATGTCTCTGAGCTAGATAGGCAAAGGCTTCTGTTGTGTCTCTATGACTCCCTCCTTGTAGACATTGTGAGTTTGGACATCACCTGAAAGACACTGCAATGTGAGAAAAACTGGGTGCTGTGCCATGCAGTTCCCATGGGCTGGCTGCTTCTGCACTAGGGAGCACTGGATATTGGGGTTCAGGTCCCCAGATTCCTTTCCAAGGAGGAGGGAACATGCAGACCTGCAAGCCTCCTGCCTTTTCCTCAAGGCTCTCTGTGCTTCTGTTGCCGTCTGGTTTAGGCAGGACAAGCTGCTTGGTGCATGTTGCTGAGCTGGACCAAGGGGCATGCCATGGAGTAGCTCCAACTCAGTCCTTCAGGAGAGAGCTAAGGGCTGTGGAGAGCACCATGTCATGGACACAGTTCTGAGCTTCTCTGTGGCCCTGGGAAGGGCTTCATGAATTTCTTCCATAGGTCTCTCAGCCCACTCTTTCAAATTCCATTGCTTAATTGAGAAATTGGCTTCTCTATTGATAGCAGTGGAGAAGAATACCAGCTTCTCTGGAGTCTGAGGTCTGAGTCTCATTTGAGGATGTACTGAATCCTTACAGAGCTGTTTGTTTTACGATTGGATCTGTATTGGTACTTTAAAAAGGAAATATTCCAGACATCTTGTACAGGATCATTAAACAACTATTTTAAAAATTATTTTCTTTTAAGATGCATTTATGATGTGTACGGATAGATAGATAGATAGATAGATAGATAGATAGATAGATAGATAGATAGATAGATAGATAGATAGATCGATGAATGATGGATGATGATAGATAGATAGATAGATAGATAGATGATAGATGATAGATAGATAGATGATAGATAGATGAATGATGGATGATGATAGATAGTGATAGATAGATAGATAGATAGATAGATGATAGATAGATACTTTTTTTCCCCTAAATGTCTGGGATTAGAAGAAGTATGAGAAGTTATGTAATGCTTAAAATATGATCACATTCTTCTAAATGATGATAAATATGAATTTTGATGTACGGGATATGCTTCTCTATTAATCGGATCAGCATTTTTCTTTTTTAAAGTTTGTCCATTTAGAAACATTCTTTTAACCCCTTGGACATAATTTTTTTTGTTTTCCTCAGAGATCCTGAGATGATATTGAGTTACTTGGGAAAT
Source organism: Serinus canaria (assembly GCF_022539315.1). Taxonomy (NCBI): domain Eukaryota; kingdom Metazoa; phylum Chordata; class Aves; order Passeriformes; family Fringillidae; genus Serinus; species Serinus canaria. The sequence goes on along the minus strand of NC_066313.1, from coordinate 54,962,101 downwards.
TGGATTTGTCAGCTTTATTTCTGGTGGCTGTCTACATTAATTTTATAATTAAAACCCAAAGATGTGTGTCTAATATGTATGAATCTACAAAAAGCAGAAAGAGGCAGAAGTGTGATAAAGCCCATAAAAGAGAAGTAGTTTGACACATGTCAGTGCTACGTTTCAGTGCAAGAAAGAAAATATTTTTTTGGCGGAGAGCTCAGAGAACATGTAGGAAAACCAAGCAAGAAACTCATGAATCTGAAAATTAGTCTGTGAAGTGTTTGTAGTCACAGTTTTTGCTAAAACATTCAAATACAAATTATTGGATTGCAGATTTGGTATGCACTACAAGCTTTGCTCATTTATACACAGATCATACATGTTGCATTTTGTATATAAGGCTGAGATATGGAAGGAGAAAAAAGTTCATTCAGGGAGGTCCTCTCCTACCCACATCCTCTCAACTTCATTTTCCCCTGATTCTGATCATTCAAGAAATCTTAAGCAAGAGGAAGCACACATTTCCCCATCCTCTCCTCTGTTCTGTGATGATGTTCTAATGCTTGGCATTAATATTCACCACATACATTATAGTAAGCTATTTACTTTGTCTGCAGCACCACGACCTTTGTGTGACTTGCCTCCTTTGTAGATGATGTGAATGAGGCACTGCCTGTGTGTGCTAGCACTGGCAGTGTTCTCTGCTGACTGATGTCTTCAAGAAGTGGTGTTCTTTTTGAGGGTAGCAACACCAAGGAGGTGCTCTGCAGGTTTAGGAGTGTCCCAGGAAACAGCAGTCAGTCCCTACCACTGAAAACCCTCCTCAAGCGGCAACATTTACCAGGTGTTCCCTTGTTGCACTGAAATCAGAGGGCTGGTGGGGGGCTAGCCTTTCCGGTGAGGTCCAGCATTTCCAGTGAACCACAGCTGAAGATGGATCCATAAACTCAGCACCCCCTTAACAAGGTGGCAGTGCAGGATTGTGGATGAGCACTAGATCTGTCTGCTTGAGAGCTAAACTGGGATGAGATAAAGTCACTGCCAACAAACATTCTCCAGCTCTCTGTGCTGTGAATGAAGTCATCACTGGCTGGATGTTGTAACCCTTGGTTTTCCAGCAGCTACTTGCAGAGAGGACCAAGTGCACTTTCCCTGTGTTTCTTCCTCCTCAGCTGACTGTAGTCTCACATCTTTTGTCATGATGCCTGAAAAACAGTGTCCCTGGTGATAGCTGGAAGCTGGTTCTTGTTTACCAGCATAACTGGGCTGAGAAAGCAAGGTCCAGTCCTGTTTTACATGGGACTTGCTGGCTGCAGGCTGGATTCTGCCCCTACCTGCCAGATGTCAGATGGAGGCTGTGTAGCTGCTTTTCCAGTCATATGGCACAAGCCTTGAGTCACAGTTGCTCTCCTGAATTTAGATACTGTAGGAGTAGTGTCAGTTCCTGAAGCTAGGTACTGGTAATCCATGGTCTCAATTAGACACTACAGTTTGGACTTCTTGTTTCTTATACTTGAATAAAAATTTAAGTAAGTGGTAGCTTTTGGTCCACCAGGATAAAATTTCTCTGAGTAGGCAGCTTTTCATCTTTCAAGGCTAGTTAATATTATCCATTTATATAAATCTTTATGGGTTCTCAATTGCAATTGCTCATTCCTTTCTTTTTTGTAAATTGGACAGATTGTCCAATTTACATGTAGATTTTCCCCTACATATGAGATCATTGTTAATGTATTTTATTTTGTGGCTTGGTAGACATATTCCTTTTCAATTCACCCCTGCCTGTATGACTTGCATTAAATAAACATAAATTACATAATGAACAAACTGAAGGACCTGATGTGCTGAGGAAAGAAGAAGCCATTGTCCCCTCAAATGATCTGGAGACCTCACACACACCTACACAAACCCACGTCAATCTGCAGACAGAAAGAGAAGGGATAAAGGCTGGATTAAGAAGATCTTAAGAAAGGTCTCCCTAGAATCCCAAGAACAATGTCCTACCCACCCATGTGCTACACTTCAAGACCTGTGTTTCTTCTGTTTCCTTATGTTGCTCAGAATGTGAGTGACTCTCAGGCTTTGAATTCCCAGGACCATGGCTCTCAATGAATTCTACACAAAGGTCTGAGGACTGTCTGAACCCCAGAGTTAGGAGTGCTGAGAAGCCAGGTGTGCACCTACAGCTGCAGGAAGGGGATCAGTCAGGTCGGTGTCCTTGGAACACGTTGGATGGATGCAACCCTGGATGAAGTGATGGCGACTGGGACAGTGGGACATTTTGCCTATCCAATAGTTCAGCAGATGAAGTACTCAGCTGGACAAGGAAAAATCAGGCTCTGCACTCTGGACCGTAGTATGAAGTGGCGAGTTCCTCCAGAGACAGGATATTCTGCAAAGTAAGTTGAGTGGCTGTCATCCCTCACATCTTTGGCTCTATGTCCACATGACAGTGAAAATCATGGTACTGATGCTTTTAAAAGCAAATTCTTCATAGAAAACAAGCATTGTGTGGCTGGGTTTTGGAGTGTTGCTGAGTAGCTTTAGTATTGGGTTTGGTCACAAGATTCCCTTTCTCTCTGTTTGCTTGGTGACACCTCTCAGACACCCACTAGTTCAAAAAAAAAGCGAAGACTTGGGTCTTAGCCCAAGTCAGTATGTTGCCATGTAATATAACTGTGATTTGAGAGAACTTTTTAGCAGTGAGTTATGCTCTATGTCATGGCACAAAGTGGTGATTTCTCAACACCTCTACTGGGAGAAGAGCCTGGTACTCCTGCATAGCTTTAAACTTGTGCACCTCCTGCCTAGCTGCAAAACTGAGACTTTGTGTATCCAGAGCTATTTTCTTTGTTACTGAGCTCTCGATGTGAGCTGTCACACTGCGTTCTTGTGGGATTTTGTGTTGCTTTTTTTGCCAGCCCAAACATTCTCATTCGGTTTGTTTCACAATGCATCAAATAAAGAGAGTTAATGAAACCCTTACTTTAGATTAGTTACACAGAAGAACAGTAGCATTGATCGTGGGTTTGCCTGCAAGGACCTTTCTATAACCTTCCCAAAGCAGTGAATTCCTCACATGACTCTGGAGAACCTTTTGATTTCTTCTGAACATGGTTGCATGTGTGGTTTGAGGAGCATGAGACTGGTGTGGGCCAAATGGGTCTGGGAGATGAAACCTTATTCTGCTTATTTCTGGAAATGTTTTTGCTGCTCCTTCTCCTTTGGAAATTGTAAATAAAGTAATTTCAAGGCTTGTAGCAAATCTAGGAAGAAGTTGTCCAAGTTCTTTCTCCAATTTGGATCCACCCACTATTGCTGCAGATCATCCATGGTTTCCTGTTGATGGTACAGCTTGTTAACTGCCGGAAAAAAGGCTTGAACTAACGCTAAATTAACTTTTCCAAAGAAGACAGCCCAGATGGTATCATATTGCTTAACCAGGAGGCAGCAAGTAGAGTGGCTTGAACTGGGCAGAGGCTGCACAGTCACTGCTGTGATGTCTCCTGTGGCCAAATTAGGCTGCTCACTGCTTGTGGGGATATGTACTGTGTGACAGTCGCATCTTTAGCTGCCTGTTGATTAGGCCTCTTTCCCCAGATCCATCCAGATCACCCTCTGGTGTCTTTCTCAATGTTGCACATGACAGAAATCTCAGCATTCTTGAAAGAAAGAGAAAAATTTAATCCTACACATATACACAATCAATCCTCAATATACAGATCCTCACATATACAGATTTCCTGACTGCATGACCAATGTATGTTACTGAACTTCTGACCATCTGCCCAGGATTTATTCCTGTAACTAAAAAGCTCTGCACTACAGAAAAGCAACAGTTCTGTGTGACTGCCCAGTTCCATTTCACCTGGGCACACACTTTCATACTTTTCTTTGCACATTTGAACTGCACATACCACAAAAATCAAACAAAGGCTGCAAATCCTGCATTGTTCCTGCTCTTGACTGCAAACCTTTGAAACAGTAGGGACTTCAGCTTCCACAATGAAATCTCTTCAAAGGGGAAGACTAATAAAGTACTCACAAAAGATAATACGCTTTTTTCATTGCTTCTCCTTTCCCAATAGTAACCTTTTTCTAAGTGCATCTCATGGCTATAAACTGGGAGGCATTTTCTTTAGACTTAAAAATCCCGTCTCAAAACATTCTGTGTAAATATAACATGAGCTCTTCTCTGTCTTTTCTAATAGGATGAATCTCTTTGTCAGCTACGCACTTCCAAATCTTCTTGCTCACTGTGAAGATTGAGGGAGAAGAGTGGGGTCACCAGGATATATTAGTGCTTCAAGAAAGCCTGCCTTCCCCTCCTCTGTCATTGGATAACTTCCTTAAAACAGTGGTTTATCCATTTTACAGATCAGAGATTCAAATCCAGCCCCAAAACTAAAGTTTTAACTAGCAGAAGTTTTGTGGACTCAAATGAGGGTCAAATGTGCATTCTGCAGATGTCCCCTTCCTCTGCAGTTTGGACAGATGAAGTAAGGACTTCATAGGGATGGAAATGAAATGGCAGGTGATTTCTGTAGACCTCTGCTGGGACAATAATAGATGCCTTCCCTGTGCTGCCCTGTGGACAAATAAAACACCTGTTTCCAGAGCTGTCAGTCAAGAACTTCTCAGGGTAGGAAATGTGTTTTAGAAAACTTGGCTGTTGAGGCACCATCTGGCTTCTTTCTCTGTCAGTATGCTTTACTGCGCAAAACGGCTTCAGTACCGCCCTGCAAAGCAGCTCCTGCCCTGCAATTCTTTATTAGACAGATCAGCCTTGAACAGGTGGCATGATGCTTACCCATGGCTGTTCTTCTTCTCAAGAAAAAAATGTATTTTCCACCCTGATGAGGCTTTAGCTTTTTTTGTCTCCATTTAACCAGGGTAACAAGTTCAAACAAGGTGACAGCCAGTCAGAGGGAAGGGGTGGAAATGACACCTTGGAATGAGTTCTGATTACCTGGCAAATACTTGCTTTCCACAGTAACATATATTCTCACTAACCTTCAAGGACAAGGAAAATGTTTTTGCTAATATTACTACCAACCAGTGAACTGGTAGAGCTAGAGATGCAGATTTTTCTTGCAGGGAGGGGCTCCTCTGCAATTGGAAGTTAGCATTATCTGAGCTTATCTCTGGGATAAAGCCAACTGCAGAGTAATTATGGACGGTTCCTCTTTACAGAGTCTCAGTCACAACACCTGAGGCAGCTGACTCCACAGGCAGAACCAGCTGAGGAAATGCACAGACTCTCATAAATTCAACACCACCTTAGTTTACAATGATTTTTACTATGAAATTTTATCTCTTCTTCTTCCTTGTTCCCCCCCTTAGTTTATAACAGGCTTCTGGGATGCCCTGGGATTTGCGTGGGTTTTTTTGATGGAACGCCAGGTTCTAACAAAATCCCTCCAGTCTCTATTTTTAATCCTATTTTATGGTCTTCTGTTGCTTCACTCACATTTCCTCTCACAAGTGTACCATGTCTTCCCCCTGTGAAATGCAAGTCAGCTTTTAACGTCAGCAATCAGATCTGCAGAGTGTACAAGTTTTCCAGCCTCCTCCCCAGACACGACCAGGCTAATCAGCTGGATTCAGTAAGAAGTAGGGATAAAACAAAAATGCACCAGAGGGTTAATTTTTAAATACAACAACTCTAATATGGGAACTGTTTTTTCTGCGAAAAGTTAAAAAAAATAAAAAGTGAGGGAAAACTTACCTAGTTAAGTGTGTATTATATTATATTGAGCTATTTCGGAGCAAGTACTTGAGATTTTTCTGGCCTTAAGTCCTGGAGCAGCCCTTTAAATTCATAGCCTATATTCTTCCAAATTAACTGGTCTTTGCAGGCAAGCCCTCAGCTACCTTATTCTAAAATTCTAAAATAGACAAACCACTGTCAACGCCAATGCCCAAGGGCCCAACTCAGCCAGCTTTTCACATTAAAGGCATTATGCCTCGTCTGCATCAGACTTTTAAAATGTATCAGCTAATATGTGCTAATGACACACATTTAAACCCTAGTCTAGACAAAGCCTGTGCGATTGCCCTCTGAATGCCTGATGCGATCCGAACACCCTGACAGCAAATCTGATTACCCCATTTTAATCATGAAAGGCTATAAACATCTGAGAGCTACCCAAACCTACCCCACAGCGAAGAACAGGGCTGTGTGTGGGATCTTAGCCTCAAAATATCCTCCTGGGGGGAGACCTTTGGCCTTGCGCAAGCAAGCCTGTGAGTGGGGATAAAAAAGACAGGCTTTAGCAGACAGAAACGCAGCTATGCAGAGGAATCTATTACACCAGGATGAAGAAAACGACCCAACAGCATTTCACTTGTGTTACTGCTTTGACATTGGTGATCTGCTCATAGTCTGACAGGAATAGGAGGCAGAGTGTTGAACTGGAGCAGAGATGTGGCTGTGTGTCTGTATGCTGTAAACTGATCAGTTTCATTCAAGTAACAGTTTTTCTCCACACATTTTAAAGCAAGTTCAGAAATATTGGAAAGGATATTAAAAAAAAAAGGATGCAATGATTCGAGGAAGAGAAGATAAATGCTTTATTGCAAAACACTTAAAAACTCAATCTGTTTAGCTTATGAGAAAGAACACTGAGAAGTAAATAGACTACAATATATAAATATCTTCATGGGGAGAAAATGTGCAGTACTAAAGGAGTATTTAATCCTGCAGAAAAAAGCAAACCTGGCTAGAAGAAGCCAGAAGGAATGAAGCTAGGAAGTTAGGATCCAATTTTGACAGCACTAATCTCTTCTAAGAAACTATCAAGCAAAAAATATCTTTTTAATCAGTTGATAACCTTGATTATGGCTGGATGCTTTTATGGCAGGTGTATTTTAATCCACCTTATGCTGTTGGGATCACTACAGAATTAACAGTGACATGGCTAAGGCATGAGCAGTCCAAGGCAATGTTTTTTTTAGGCTTCAATGTTATGTGTATAAAAGTACATAAATTGGCAAGAAGTACTTACCAACCAGAAGTCTGAGCAAACGGTTGTAATATGTCTGTGGTATGACTGCAGGAATGCTGTCTGCTAGGTTTAAAGGAATATATACCTTTTTCCTCTTGCTGTCCCACAAATATCCCCGTTGAAAGGGCATCTGACATTGGAGTCAGCTTATTAAATTGGAACAGGCACAGTGTTACCCAGTGTGAGGCAGAACACTTAATCAAAGGTACTCCTGAGCGTATCTATTTGATTTTGCTTACAAATTCAATGTAATGGGTTTATAAAGTCAGAGTATCTGTACCTTGTAAGCATAATTTCCTGATCTGGCTGCTTTTTCAGTTGACTTACTTGGTCTTGAAACATTCAGTTTTAACTCAATAAATACATAGTCAGTTTTTGCTGTCCAAGCAGTCACACACAGAACCAGAAAGAATTGGTTGCTGTCTCTACTTTCTTTATGAGGGAAAAGTTAGAGCAAAAGAGCTGCAGAACTTGGCAGGATAGCCAGAGAGACAAGTCAAGGGACAACTTGTACCTTTTTAAAAAAAGAAAAAAATATTATAAAAGCCTCACAATATTTATGCTGAACACTGAGATGAATTTAAGTGGAAAAAATGGACATAATTTCTACATCAGACCTGGCTAATTACTGGTGCTAGAGGGACCAAAAGAATATCCAAATTCAACTCTCTCCTTTCCCTCTTCTAACAAAATTTCCTTCCCCAAATCAGCTCATATCATCCCAGAACATTTTTGTCTTACTAACACTGACTGTCAAAGCCATTCTGATTTTAAATAAAACAATCCTTGCAAGACCAGAATTTTTACTTAAACAAACCACCCAGAATGCTCCTACAACCAATTTTCTAGCTTTAGATTCCATAGCATTTGCTGCACATCATGTGTAGCTAAATGTAGCATAGCTTGATACAGGATTTTCTCTAAATCTCAGTATAGCTGTTCCTTAAGTGAATATGATGCTCTGGTAGTCCTGAACATGCAAGTTTTGCCCTAAACACACACACACTTCAATAAACAATTGACTCCACTATGGATGAGGAGATATTAAGAATTTCCTTTTCAGTGATGGGGATAATGCAGTCTTCATCAAACATAAAACATCTCTTGTGGACAGAAAATGCAGTTTAACAGAGAGGTAACACTTATCTCCCTTGAATGTGCAGGGTTAAATGCACATTTGTCTGGGAAGTTTTGCATAGTGTATCTCTTAATCCTTCTAGTGGGAATCAGATACAGTGCAGTAAGAGGCTGGCCCCTTTAAGCTGATGAAAGTCACCCCTGACATTAGTCCAAGACACTTCAAGGCTGAGGATGGTCTGAAAAGCTCTCCTGGGAGAACAGGAGTTCAGGCCAACCTAACTTGCAACTCGGAGCAAAATGCCCTCAGCATGTTTGGGCAGTCAGAAATCAAATCTTCTCCTGCTCCACTAGTCCCTGTTTGAGAAGAAGGGGCACTGCTATAACATGCAGTTGCATGCCAGGCTGTTGCTCAGTCTCATCTCTTGAGCTCATGGTTAGCCTGATGAGATAACTCTTTGGCCCTCTTTTTCCCCCCCACTACTGTTGTGAAGATCCTGCTCACTGTAACTGGCTTTTAGTCTTTGCCAGATGGCCATTGTCCTTCAACCTGACTCAGCTGCAGAAACTTGCTTTAGGTCTTGTGGGGACCTATGGGGACCATCTAATTCAATTGCCTGACCACATCAGGGCTGACAAAAAGTTAAATCATGTCATTAGAGGCATTGTGCAAAGGTTCTTAAACACTGACAGCCTTGGGGCTTTGATCACCTCTCTGGAAGCCCACTCCAGTGTTTGGTCACTATCTCAGTAAAGAAATGCTCTCTAATGTCCGGTCTAGGTGGCTTTCCTGTATCAAAAAAAATCCTATATCAAATCCCACACCAAAACCAGCTTTCTTGTTATTAATCTCTTTTGTATTAACTGCAGAACTCCCAGCTGGATATCCCCAGAGTCATCATCGGGACATTTCAGCACCTAAATGATGGAGCTCAACATTTTAATCCAATTTTCCCCAAAGCACACAAAGTTAAAGCTACTTCTTGGGCCCTACCCAATACTCATTGAGGATCCCCCTGGATTTCAAGGTCTCAACTTTACATTACAATATTACAGGATGCCTACATGCTACTTATACTCAAAGTTTAGATCTTCTTTGGGAGTATCTAAAAGCCAGTTAAGGAGGTTCCCTTTTAGCTGATACTATACAAGGACCAAAAGGGTACCCTTCTAAAGCTCTGATGGTCTAGACTGACAAGAAAACCCCATGGAGAATAGGAAGAAGAAAAAAAGTATGAAAAACAAATATAGTGACTAGGTTACAAGGTTCTGTAAAAAAGAAAGTTTTCTGACTGTCTGGATTTGAAGTTGTCTTGTGAGAGACAATGATCTAAAGGGAAAAAAAGAAGGAAGGTCAAGGAAAGGAAGGACAGAATATAATGAATAAGTATGGCATGGAGTATGCTGAGGTGAAAGTTTTCTCACCCAGCCTAAGTGACATCCATACACATTTATGTTACAGTATCTCAATGCAAGCTGTCAGACCTAACACATTTATGTCAGAATTATTCATGAAGCTGTATGATCTCAAGAGAGGAAAGAGTTATTACTTGGATTAAACTAGTTAATTTTCATTAACATAACTGGCATATAATTACTAGTTTCACCTGAGTAGCTTATCACAGGCTCTATAGCAACCATAATTGAGATGTACTTGATTTCTTAAATTTTGTGTGTACTGCCTGAAAGCATATTTTTTTTCCCATAATAGACCTGCTAAGCCTCTTTCTTTTCCCATTTTGTACACAATTAGCATTTCATTTAATATTTCTATATTCCAGGTAGATGCCAGAAGAGAAATAGATCTTAAAGTACCAATCACCAAAAGCCATGTTGGAGAGTTCCTTCACTACTAAATGCATTTGACACTAATTGCTGTTTATTGAAGGACCTGAGTGAAACCTTGCTCTGACATGTATCTAGAGACTCCCTGTATCTGTTTCAGTTTTCTCTGTTTCGCACTGCTGGTGCCCCTCTTCATAGGACCAGCTCTCTCTTGACTGGCTCCTCTGCCTGCACAGGGGTGTGGCAAAGAGGGGGCTGCTCTTTCCTACCCACAGCAGCTCTTACCCAACACAACAATTAAAATGGGAAATTTGAATGTGTTCATTTTTCACCCAGCTGCTTGTTGAAAGATAAAATCAAAGGTCCATGCTGCTACTTCCTCTACCAATATTTTAATATTAGCTGATATAGCAAGCTCTTTTTTGATTTATAATTCATTTAACAAAGTTATCTGCAATTAATAGTTCAGGTAGGGGAAAGGTGTTCCAGGAATCTCTCGCTGGATCAATTGAAATTCAATAACGTCAGAAGAAATACTTATGCAAACAATATGGTAGAAGTCATATTTATTGATAAAAATTAATATATCTGCTATAAAATTTGTAACAGTAATGCAACTGAATATTTATTTTGATGCATAAACCTGAATGTTACATACCAAATACAATACAGTAACACTGGTTTCTTCCTTATTTACATGTTTATGAAAATTGATATGCAATCCATGTTAAAAGAACTTGTAATGGAGAATAGTTACATTAGAAAAATAATATTCTTGATAAAGCATTCTTGAGGACTCCAATCACATTTTCAGGCCTCTTTCAATAAGGCAAAAATCCCTGGTACAGCATATAACTTAATTTACAAAATACAATAACTTCAGACACGTCTTCAAGTTTTCTTTTGGTATGCTTTTCCTCACTGTAAAATTACTCAGAAAGAACTTTCTATAACAAAACTTAATGAGTTCTATTACATATCACATATAAATCGCTGCAACTTAGCGACCAAAACCGGGTAATCTTTCTCCTTAACTGTTTGCTCAATGAGCTTTTCTTAGATGTAGGACATGTAGTATTTTGAAATCATTATGACTGTGGTATCTTTCTTCAGTTTTCATAGGAAACAATCTGCCACGTTTTGAAACTTTTTTTGAAATTTTATTTTATTTTAGGAACTGGTGCACAACTACATTTCCACTCACAAGAGAACGTCACAAATGTAACTAAAATTAGGCTTGGATAACTTTGAAAACATACTACTATGTGCCCAAACCCAAATTTCTTACTTTAATACTTTATAACCCTGCCATGCTCTAGGAATTCTTCTTCTTCTGCATAGCTTCATTACGAGTCACAGTCAGATAGTTTTAATTCCTTCAAAGGCACAAAACTTCCACCTCTTTTCCAGTGTTGCTCCTACACCAGTGAATTCTTGTTTAAACATGCGTGGCAGTCTCATCAAAAGCATTTCTATCTCATTTGCAGAGATCTGAGAAAGAAACAAAGGTTAAATTAAAGTGAGAAAGCTGCCCTGTAGCTTGTAAAGAGGAAACATTAAGAACAGATGTAATAGGGGTGTGGGGGAGACAAATCCCACACATGAAAACAGCCAACCATTATTTTTTTTATTTAATCCTAGCCCGATATGACTTTCCAGACTCCAAGGCAAGTGCAGATTCCTTGAAGGAATGATTTTGCTCTTGTAGATGCCTGTAAAGTATCCCCCTGTAAAGCAATGACCACTGCCATGCTGGGGCTGTGGCCACTCTCTGGTATGAAGTCCATCTAAAAACTACAGTCATGGGTGTTCTTGTGAGGAGGAGGAGGAGGAGGCAGATGGGATCTTATTCTTCTTCTCAGCCTACATGGTTTTGAATGCTTCTCCCAGCTCCATCAGCTTTTCTCTTTCAGAAAGGTTTTAAACAGCTCCCTGTTGTTACTGAAGGCTGCCTATCCATGGAGCCACCTTCCTTCAGTCTTACCCAGTTCAGCAGCCCCAGATAATTAAGCAGTAAAGCTCCCAGTTCCACATTTCTCAGGATGTTTTATCATTTTGAAACCTTAATGACTGCCCACCTTCCTAATAGGCAAGATGCTCTCATTACAGAAAACACTTTCACAAAGGCAACCTTTCTGGTATAATCAGTAGGGAAGTCAAGAAATGAACAGTCATGGAATATGAGCCGATTTATCCTGCTGCTTCTAAAGTGGTGGTCATGATCATGAAAGGAACAGCAAAGAAATCTATGGGTGCTGCCTGTGATCCACAGGTATCTCCACGATTTGAAAGTCTTATCTGGAAATAATGATATTTCTGCTTATTCATACCAGTAGAAACCTTCCATGGAGAAACCTTTCCTTTTTAAAACAGTATATAAACATAAAATGTGCTAATTATACTTTACTACACCCAAGGGGGAGGTGAAAAAATATCTATTGCCTCTTATTTTTCTGTAGAGGTTAGTGCAACAGAAAGATTAAATGATTTGTTAAAGGTGGCACCAAAACTCAGTGTTGGAGGCAGTCTAAAGTCTCAGCGTGATCCAATCCATCTTTTAAGTACTCACATGGCAGCAGTGGGTGTCTGGTTACTTTTGTGCAATGTATCTGAGCTCTGTACTGAGCCCTCAGCCCACACGGGTATGCTGACCTTATCATTCCTGTTCAGGCGAGGAATGACAGGCTAACCACGGAAAGTAATTGAAATTCATCTCTGAGATTGCATCTCTGGATCGCGCTATTAAAAAGTAATTTGTTTCTACAAGCAGTTGCTTCCAAAATAAACCAACGAGGTCAAATTTTGCAGCTTGTGTTTATTATGCAGTAGGTAGGTCCAGAGGTAGCTGCAGAGATGGCAGACAGTGCTCCTTCCTTGAGGGCTCTGTTTGCAAGTCAAGAGCTTGACCCTGGCAGCCCCACAGAAGCCCACGTGTTACTCACATGAGCAAAAACTCAAGGGCAGAGCCCACGGCCATGCACAAGAAGGGACCACAGCACTGCAGGGTGAGAATGCTGAAGAGCTCACTAGGGAGAAGCAATGAGCAGCAGGGCTGGAGCCCAGAGTCCATATTTTGGAATGATTGCTGCCATCACTCAAGAGATACAGAGCTGGAGAGGTCATCCAGGTGAAAAAGCAGTTGAAACTTAGACAAGTGCTGTGTTAAGGAAGGACTTGAAAGATAATGAGGAGACTGGACAGACTGGGTGATGCAGGACAAGACTAAGCAGAGTGCATGAGTAGCAGGGGCACAGAGAAGCAGAAGAATGGCTGTAGGTGTGAAGCTCTGGCTTCATCAGGTCTTGATAAAACCAGATATTAAAAAAATATTGAAATTCACCAGTTTCTCACCTCTTTCTCCCATCCCCATCCCCTAGTCCCTTTTCACTATGGGTGGCAGTGGGCTGTAAAGCACTAGCAGAGAGTTGCCATGGCCTGAAGACAGTGCCTAAAAAATTCGTCATCCTTCTTCACTCATCAAAGCAGCCTGTGTTAATTCCAGTGAGCTTCTAGTTCAGGATCTCCTCTGCTTTTAGCGCTACACTTTTTTATAGAAACAGAGGAAGGATCCAGGATCAGCCTGGATCAGCATGAAGCAGCTCACCAAAGCAGTGAGAAGCTGATCTTAGATATGGGCTGAGGGGGCTGTTCAGGAACAAAACACTACCAGGATCAAAGGAGTTGTGTTGCAAGATCTGGGAAAGCAGCATCATCCAAGTATGGGCAGACATGGGACAGAGCTGTGGCTGGCCACAGGGTGACCCCTGCATCTGCTAAGCTGCTGCTTAGCACTTGGAGTACCATTCACCTGATCATTTCACACTTGAGCTTCTCACCTTCTGACTTGCTTAATATGCAGTGCAGAGGAATAGGCCCATTTGGGGGCTTGATTTCATCTCATTCTACAGCAGATATTTAAAAAGTAAGTCAAAGAATCTTATCCTGCAGGTATTTATTGACTGTAGACTGTATGAACGGATGCATCAAATACTTTGCACACTGTTTTGTGTTGGCCTCACTTTTGTCTTGGCCACAGCTTCACTGAAATTAGTACACCCAATTCATTCATGTGGTTGTGTCTGCTCCCACATGGAGACAAAGGACATGAAACATGGTCCATTCCTGTGATCATAAAGGTTCAGTGTGACATACAACTTACAGCTTTTCAAAGAATAAAGGGCCATCTCCAAAAACTGCAGTTTGATGGCCATGGCCACACCTGCCTCTCATTCTGCTTTTTTTCTCCGCAGCTATATTTCAGAATCATGTGTCATAAAATCAGCTGCTAGTCTTTGCCATTTAGAGCTCTGCTCTTCTGTGCCACAAAGGATAGCTAAGCAGTTTGAGGCAAAGACCTCAACACAAGCACGTGCACTGTAATTTGCAAATGAATAAAAGACTGCAAACCCCCAAGCCCCATATCCCATTATCTTTGTAATGGAAATGCATGAAGAGTTTAACCTGCAGTAAAGAATAATACAATATTTCTAAAGAGAAAATAGATTTTGATTAATTTTTTTTACCCTAGAGTCCAACTGCTGCATATAAGACCAAAGATACTCTATATTGGCTCCAAAAGGGTGGACGTGAAGAAATGTGGATATGATACCTGTATTAAAAACAAATAGACATAAAGTATTAAATTAACTTCAGACACTGTATCATTAAAATAGGCAAAATAATTCTGAAGAGTCTGTTCTTACAGGTTTTCCAGTATGAATTATGACTCTTATTTTCCTTGCACAACCCAATAAACATAACAAAACAGCACATTTTTAATACAGTCATAGTAATGTGCTAAATACAATAGCTCATCTTCAGGAATGACAGCAGTTAGCAAGTAAGTGACCAAGATAATATACTGATGAATAAAGGAATTTCTAAACAAAGCCTTGCTGGGAGCATTTCAACTACTAATTTTATGCTTGATTTACCAATATAAAATTGTGGATATCGTAATGGTAAAATTATTGTTTTTTTCTCCTTCACTGGATTCTCTGTTGTGAAAACGTTTCATACAATTGTGTCAGAACTCTCACTCCCTCAAATTTTTCTAGTAATTATGCAGATGCTGGTTATGAAAAGTATTTAATCCATATTACCCCTAACTGCTGCTAAAGAAAACACAAATGCTTTATGACACATTTGCTTATTTACTTTTTCTTAAGAGAGAGCATGTTCTGTCTATCTTCATTGTTGTTTCAGGATGATTATAAAAGGTATGGGAATTAAAAGTGGCTTAGAAGGAGTCAGGATCTAAATCTAGAGATCTTTTCTGCAGTGAAAATCAAGTGATAGCATTATTAATAATGACCAGAGAAAACAAGATCTGGGGCATCAGTATTGCTTTTAAAAGCACTATCCAACTTCTCTTCTTCAAAGGGAACAGTGAAAATACAAAATGGCATGTGTGTTACTTGCTGTTTGGGGAGAGCTGAACTGTAGGAATCAGAACAAATATTTTCAACTCTCTTTGGATGGGCTTCTTAGCTGAACTACCCCAGGGGAAATTTCTTATACTTAAATCATAAACACCAGGATTAAAAATGCTTACAAATGACAAAAATGGGTCACTGTATCTTGTGTACTGCAGGCCATACTGCTTTCTTGATGCTGAATGAATTAGGATAATCTTGGATTTTGTTTTTCCCTAAGTACCGGCCGTGGTTGAAACTGATAAGCAATATTTAACGCGTTTTAGACTGGCTTTGCAAAGAACACCTTTTTTCCTCCTCCACTTTTCAAACAGCATTTACAAACTTCTGGTCCTGCATAAGGAGTGGCATGTAATAAATTATTTACTATGGCATGTCCTAGCAGCAGTGACCTTCTTTGTGCTGTGGATGACTACAGGTAAACACACAAGAGCTCTAGAAGCAGAAGTCAAGACCATCACACTTGGATGAGATGGCTGGAAATCCAATTTGTACTCAAATCACATTTTACCAGTGTTATTGCATCTGTTATGTGGTTCCTGAGGCTTTTCAATTCTGGCCATTCAAAGCCAGCTCTTTGGTATAATGTAAATAATAAGTAATTTGTCAATATTTTGTAGTTATTGACTGGAGTTCCATCATAGTTTCTTTTTTCTTTTATGCTCTTTTCCTCTAAGACAACACTGCATTTTTTAAAATGCAGAAAAACTTAGTGAATGGATGGAGGCAAGGCCCATTATTCCCTTGCCATATCTGATCGTGCCTCAGAGGAAGAGATAACATGAAATCCATCTTGAGGAATCTTTAATCTTGGGACTGTAACAGTGAGTCACTCGTGGGGGTATTATGACCAGTAATATCTTAAGTGAGGTTATTCTGTTCATCTGAGTGCCACTGAACAACAGATGTATGGGACCCACTCTGGGACACTGCCACCGTTCGTCACAGTCAAATAGTGAGTGACCTAGAACAAAAGGTTGTTATTCTGCTCTTAAAATCCCATGCTTGCTGTCTTTCTCACAGAACGAACTTCGAAAAGATGAACTACTGCCCCTGCAATCAAAAGTTTTAGATTTAATTATAAAAAGCAGAATTCAATCAAGTCATATAATTTCTGTACATTCCACTGTTTTGCATCTCACTAATCACAGGTAGTTTATGTACTAAGCACTTTAAATGTTTAGATACATTCTTCACTTTTAAATGACCTCTTTAGTCTGAACTGAACTTGTGAATTGCTGAATCTGTACCCAGCAATAAGCCAGCAATCTTCCTGGTGCCTAGGTGATGAAAATGAGTTGCATTTAAACATTTTGGAACTACCATTTATCAGGATACCACTGATTTGTGAAAAGACCAAACCAAAGAAATTAGATCTGTTCTTTCAGGTCAGCATTTCTGTTGCCATGCCACAGGGTACACTTTGGAATTGTGGGCCTTCATGCTCCCTGAAAACCTGCCCCACTGAAACCAAATGCAAAATATGTGTGGGTGTAAATGGGGCATGTTCCCTCCAAGGGTGGCATGGGTACAGCCAGTTCTGTGAGGCTAAATGGCACTTAGCTGGCCCACTGCCTATAAGCTTTAGGCACTATTAAAGGGTTTGTTTAAAAAATTTTATTCTAGGTAAAGGGTATGACAGTCCTTGTGGTATTCTTTATAAATATTCATATTGCTAATTCCCTCACCTAATGTCAAAGGCATAATTCTGTCTTGCTTAATACATGTAGTAGATGTATTTTTTGTTTGGTAGTTTACTAATATTATTTCCATGCCCTTCTCCTTCATCACTTTGTCTGATAATCATATAACAAGCTATACAACTCTGGCCTGCTAAATCTTGATGTAAATAAAGTCATCATACATTCATGCTGCAAGTCTACATGTAGATTCTGCAATTTTCTTCATACCTGAAATCCTTTCATTAAACTGCAGAATTTTTCAAAAAGGCAAAGTTCCGTTGTATTTTAGGATTTTTCTTACTAAAAGCCATTCTGAACCCAGATGAAAAAAAATTCTTTTTTTTTTTTTCTTTTCTTTACTTGTATTAGCAGAAAGATGTGTGTAAACATTTATGCAAAAAAGAAATCTGTTTGAAGGCATTTTGTTCTCAAAAATCTTCTTTGGGGTTATCTTACCTATTAATAGTGCCTCTTTCTCTGATTTCAGACCTGGGCTTCGTTTCTCTGAGTTTTTTTCTCTGTCCTGGTTGACCAATGCTACTGTCAATACATTGATTTCCTATAAAGTTTGAAAAACAAACAGGTGGTCATGTAGATTTCATTTATCTCAATTAAACTTGTCTGCTTCCTTTCACTATATTAAAAAAAAATCTTTAATTCACATCTAAAGACAAGACAGTTATAAATAATTGATTTGCTTGCAGAATATTAAGACATATTTTGAGCAACCTTTACGCCACGTGCTGCCAAGAAGAGAAATTTTGCTTTAGGAATAAATAATAACTTTGTTGCTAGTGCTTCTTCATTATAACAGCTGGAGAGATTGAGCCATAAAGCGTGGGGATGGTCAGAAAACTCACATTTTGTAGCAGCTATTAAAGCTGTAAACCAAGACCGCCTCCAGGGAACATGGATGGAGACATTCAGCTACAGCCATAAGAGTAAATTCAGCAGTCACTAACACCATTTCTAGCTACTAGAGCACAACCCTCTGCCCTGTTACACTCTTCAGCCAGTGCCTGGCATGGCATTGGCTCATCCCAAACAAATCTCAGGCATGTTTTGGGGGTTGGCACATTTCAGGAAGACCATTCCTAACAGGTGGTTTGCATAAAACTACCTTGTTTTAAGGACTGAAGAGCACCAACCTGAAGGACAAACAAGTCAAGGCTCCTACTTGGAGCTCTTTTTTGTCTGGAATCAGTGGCCTGAACCACCTAAACTTCATCTGAGAGATCACATAGCAGATGTTCCATCAGAAGTAGCCAGGCAGTTGTGTGACTGGGCATAGAGGAAGGAAATAAACTATTTCCAAGGCAAGTGAGTAACCTCAGAGTGCATTGCACGATATTCAAGCATATCCTGGGCTGTTTCCATGGAGCAGCCAATGTGCAATGACTCGTTCCTCAGTGAGGCAGTGACTCACGCTGCTGCATCTGCTCTGGGAAATGCTCAGCACTTCCATGCAAAACCTTGGAGGCAGAGAGCATGGTGCTGGAGACCCGGTGGTGTGAAGTGGGACTGGGAAGGAATGGTGCTCTTGTTCTGTTTGAGGGAGTCAAGGTAAGCGGCTGAAGGTTGTGTGGGACTGGGCAGCCTTAAATGCAAGCAAATATGAACTATTTGGTATAATGATGTGGCTCATTTAGGACATACCTATGGTGTGATGCCTTGCTCCAAAACTTTTGGTAAGGATTTTTGGCAACAGAAGAGGGACACTGGGCTTGGGTTGCTCTGAGGCATTTCTGAAGGTGTGAATAATCCATGCCAAAAAAAGGCATAAACTCCAAAGTATGTCAGATGTGCCTCTTTATGGATGACTAAAGGCTTCACAGTCTGTGAGACTGGTAAAAAAAGTCACACACTTTCTCATGTTTAATTGAAAACCAAGAAGAAATGACAAACAACATAAGCCAAAACCCCTCAGTGACGTAGTCTGTGCCTGCTCCAAGGGGCAGCTGCCTGACAGCTCAGATGCATCGTGGCTACAAGTGCTCCTTCGTGTCACAAGGAAGAGCAAGCCACCATGTGTCAGCCAAGGAACTCTGTGTGCACATAAGTGACATACATGCACATGTGCATCCCCAGCCCCCAGCAGCAAGGGGCTCTGACACCCACACCAAAAGGGGCGTGAGGTCCATTGGGTCATCTGGAGTTTGTCACATTTCTCCTGGCCAGCTGTGGCATTTCTCCTGGCCACAGACCTGTGTGGAGCTGTGCACATGTCAGCCTTTGCTGGCTTTTTAGATTTTTAGTTAGAGATCAAATAACTTTCCAGTTGTGTATTTTAGCTTTGGGAGTCTGCAGTTCAGGAGTTGCCAGTGATCCTCTCTGGAAAGAAGGGTGCTCCTGGGTGCTCTGGCAGCTACATCACCTTGACACTAACCCTCCTGTAGTGCTGTAGTGCACAAGGCACATTAGAGCAGCAGCAGCAGCAGCAGCATGCTCTAAATTGTCCAGCACTGTTGATTCCCCTCCTGACAGAGCCAAAGGCTAATGCAAATTCTGATCTCCTGCTGGCCATGACATCCAAAAGCAGTGAAAGGAAACCCTGCCAAGAAACTGAAATAAAAGGTGTTTACATGACTTTCTCCAAGAGGGCAGTAATGACAAGGGGGTTACAGATCAGAACAGAGCTGGATGACAAATTTCATAATAGTGCAGCAGAAAAGCAGAGAGCTTTTCTGCCACCAGAGCTTGTATAGGTTAAGATGCAACTTTGACTTCATCAGAGATGGAAAAGCAGTCTAAAAATAGCAATTCCTGAGGGGGGAAGGTGGGAGCAGAGAGATGTGTATTTGATATAACAGGCCCCAAACACAGCACACTCACAGTTTCAGGTGGGATTAGAAGTTTTGTCAAGCAGCGATGCAGAGAAAGAAACTATAATCCCATTGGGAGCAAGGAACAGATGGATTCTCATTTAATGCCTAGATTTGAGCCTGTGCAGAACGTTTTGTATGATTTATAGGACAGTGTAAATGGATGCTAAAGGAAGTCACATCAAGTCTTCCTTAGCTGTATGTTGGAACAGAGGATAAAAGAGTAAAAATTTTTTTATGGGGAAGCCTGAGGAAATGAGTGGCAAAGATAGATACCCAGGAAACCACCGGCTTTAGAAGAAAGTTGCAGGTTCTTGGAGGCTTTAAAATGAAAGGTTTCCGCCATTCAATGCTACCTGCCTCACAGAAGATAATAAATTAGATCACTCTGATGTATTCAGCTGCCAAAAGGAGTTTGCACAGGCCATGGGAAAATACAGGTTGTGCATAGTCACATAAAGTAAATCAGAATTCAGTAGCAATGCTGCTAGGAATTAATAGTGGCTTAAGAGAAATGGCATAATTGGGTCTAAAAAATGGGAGTGAAATTTGCCCAGAAACTGGGCTAATTATAGCGTAAGTGAAAACCTTAAGACTCTGATAGCATACTGCAGATACAAATCTGGTACCTATGAAACCTTTACAATAAATCCTCATTCAGGTAATTTACACTTTTAAAGAGGCACTACTTATGTCAGCCCACAGAAACAAGACTTTTAAGAATACAAAGGTGAATGAGGCAATAAATAATTGGAAAAAAACAGTTAGGTCACCTCTCTGACGTGAGAAAAAGCTACTGATCACCAGCTGCCTGAGGAAAATTATTTAATATATACTGCATTACAGTATTTCCTTTCTTTCCTGGAGAACATTCTTTATTTGGCAAATTATATTTTCTGAGGCCCTAAGCAGGTTTCATTATAAAAAGAATATTTTGCTACCATCTGTCAGTTACTGCATTAAAGGACAAGAACACAGCTGAGCATGTGCAAACTGGTACTTATTAGAAATGAAATGACCTTGCAAGAACTAAACACTGTGTGTGAAAGGCTTAATCCAGGTTAAATCACACCTGGAGATCATTAGGGACCTGGTCCTATTTATTATTCACAAATTACGTCAGGCACTGGAAAACAAGGGGGACCAATTTGATGATGACAGTTCCAGAGCAGCTCAGTATGAATGGAACTATTCTGTGTGATGCTCTCACCATTGCCAGCTTAAAGCTTTTTCTTGCAAATGACACTTTAATCCATCAGCAGATGATGAAAAGACATGAATTTGCCTCGTGGGATTGAAATCCCTATGGCTCTGTAGAATGTCCCTTGAGACCAGCATTTTCATTCAGGGCTCCCTGCATTTGAACCAGGGAGGGAGTCTTTCTGGAAAACTCTTAGGAGAACTTGCTGGATGAAACAGAAGAGAGCAAATAACAATTTTATCCCATGGACTATTAATTTCCACAAGCAGATCTCTGACACCACCATTGACACAGAGCTGATAGCTGTGGAGAGTCATACAAGGCAGTTTTTCACATGGATATAAAGCCTGGCTGAAAGGTGGGAGAGAAGTCTGGTTTTCATCATTCACTCAAGTATCTTGGCTTCTTTGGAAGAGGCATGGGCAAATATATTGCTCTAAAAGTTGCCTGGTCTCACTGTCCAGAGAGCAGCTGTGTCTAACACTGGACACACAGCAAATGAGAGAGTGACTCTTAAGAGAAATGAACTTGCCAGAGAAAGACACAAAGCTCCTGAAGAGTAGAAGAGAGGTGGTGATATTATACAGAAGATAGTCACAGATCCTATAAATAAAAGGCTATCTCTGCACTCCAGGGCTCTAGCAGATCAGAAAACTCCAGATATTTAGGTTGGATGACTTGGGTCTTTCTCTCCTTTATTGGTTTCTTTTTTCCCCTACAGAAAAGTAAGATATTAAATAAAAAGTTCTCAATCTAGATAGCATTAATCCTCTTCAGGTCAGTCTTAAACTAGTGCAAAAAAGGCAGACAATATCAAATATTTGTTCTTGCCTGAAAATACATGTTAGCCAGCATCCCTAAAAAGGGGGGGACTGAGGACTTGATAGTCTCCTTAACCACTGACCAAGAGTAGAGCAGGACTTGCACAGTAGCTGCCCTACCTGTAAACCCCTCTGGCCAGAGTGCAGATCTACACCATCTGTTGTTCAGGACTCTGCTTTGAAAGGCAGAATATAGGATTTAATGAACGTGACACTGAAGATACCTGACATGTGCCCAGGATGCAATGACATTCAAAGAGATGAAATACTCCCTCTGGGAGTAAGAATACTTACCTCTGGGTAATCCAAGTATTTGATAATTATCTTTGAATCTAGGGGGAATGATGACTGCTTGCATACTGTCTCCAAAGACCTCATTTTCTTTGTTGTAGTTTATGGAATTCTGAAGAATCATGTGGTGAGGGGGTAAAAATAATATTGTGTCTTCTGAAAGGCCCAGTAAAAATCCCATAAACCTACCAGCCTCTGGAAAAGTTTGCATTTTTATTATATGCACAAAGCCAATTGTCTGAGGCATTAAAACAGTGGCAGAAAAAGGAAGGACTTGATGTTTGTCACAGCAGGCAAAACAGAGCAACTGCTGAATGTTGTTAGATGTAAGGGATACACAACACTTTCTCATCAGCCAGGGGATTTATGAGAGAAAATGAGTAGGAGGAGAAAAAAACTATATATTTGAAACATAAGCAAAAATCTTGCAGGCTATTAACAGCAGGCCAGAGAGATGCTGTAAGCTTGGAAATAAAAGGTAATCTTAAAATCCTGATAGAAGAAAGAGCCACACACACACGATACCAAATCCACAGCCTATAAGGTATTGAAAGGCATATGTGTGCCTGCTCTGAGCACACAGAACTGGGCTTGGACTTCAGGTCAGTTTGCCCAAACTGCTTATTGAGAACCAGGCAGTTTTGACTGCAGACTTGAGTAGAAACTGGTCTGCAGCATGAAGAACTGTATATATTTAATTCATCTGCATTTATCTGTCAGCCTCCTGTAGTCTGGTATAGATGGGTTTGCTTTGCTAGTCTTTCTTTAAATGTACTTCAGAACTACATCTGAAAATTTAATCTTGCAGTTTTAACCTGAGTGGAGCATAATTCAATAACCAATCAAGTGAATGGAAGTCTTGCAATACTTTCAATGCACATCAAGTCAGGCATCTTAAATTTATGGGGACGTGCAAGGTTGAGGTACAGGACAACTCCTGACAGCTTAGCATGGTTGTCAGTTGAGAATGGGCTACTGTCCTTGTCTATGTTCTTATCTGCAGTGAATTCAAAATTATTCAATCCAAGTTGAACTAAGCTACAGTGAAAGAGCTTATTTAAATTTAACTTAAATCAAATTTCCTTGCAAATGTGGCGACGTATGAGTACACTCACAGGCAGTGATTGTGAATCAGATAATCACAGCATCACAAAACCAGGCAGATGACCTTGGGAGATCTCTAGTCCAACCTTCTGCTCCGAGCAGGATCAGCTGCAGTGGCAGGGCACATGGATGTACAACAGAAAGCCAGCAATCCAATGGCTCAGCAGTTTCTCTGCAACATCCCAGTCCTGCACCCTTATCAACAGAGGGGTGCCTCTGTCCCCTGCAGAAGGGATTTTCCAACCACCATCACTTGCTCCATCCTTGTGATACTTGTGACTCAAGTCTTGTTTCCACAAGCACAAAGGAGTACAGAGGCACCATTACAGAGGGGGAAAATGTGATAGCCTAATCAGAGAAAGCAGAGTCCCCTGATCCAGCTCCTCCAGGGCTGTCACAGGAAATTATCAGCCCCAGGGGCACAACATGACATCAGTCCACCTCTCTGAAACATCCTACAGACTGAGGGAGCACTGCCTGTAGGAATATGGGACTTGTTACGGGATGTAGGAGCAGAAAATTATGGGGTTGTACAAAACCTAGCTGAGGTCCTCAGCAGGGGAAGAAGTAGCAGGAAAAGAAGGGATCATGGCAGTTTGGGAGGGGATAAAAGGGAGTGGTTGCATGTAACCAGGTTGCTGGTCCCTACACTTGTCTGGCCATGTCAGGCCCTGATCAGTGTACAAACTAACTTCTCTTTTCCTGGGTGAGGGACTCTGTTATGTGTGCATGGGGCCCCATGAAGGCATCTGAGCAGAGCAGAAGGGATCAACAACCAGAGAGGCACTGCAGCCTGGAGTGCTGCAGTTAGAGAGACCTGACTGTCCAAGCCACCGACTGGGAACACCATGGAGTCTGGGGAATGGCTAAATGACTACTTTGTGTGTGTGTGTCTGTGTGTCTGTGTGTGTGTGTGTGTGTGTGTGTGTGTGTGTGTGTGTGTGTGTGTGTGTGTTTAAGAGCCAGTTATGGGACAGCCTGGAGTCAAAGTCCAGTTTCTGGAGGGATTCACATTGTGTATATGTGTAAGCCTGCAGATGTATTTCCCACGAGTGGACCTTTACCTGTTTGAGTACCTCATTGCTGTTTGTGTTTATGAATGCTGAGTTTGTGCTGAGCTGTGGGGCTGGCCATGTGTCTATAGATGGACCCACGTGATGTATGTGTTGCAGATGTTCTTCCACATGTCTGTGAGGAATATATGCTCAGTGCAGCTGCAGGTTCATTCCATGGAGCTATAACCACCTTGCCTCTGTCAGGCTGCCAGGATTCAGCATCTCCCAAAACCAGTAACGCTTGGTTTGGGCCAAATGTCTTTAATTCTTTCTTTAATGGAACTTTTTCCCCTTCATCAGCTACACACTGTGTTGTGATGCGATGTGTGAAAATTTGGTTGAGTATCTGAACTCTGAAAGTAACTTAGAACTGTCCTAACTTAGAAAAATATTGTGTGTTACATAGCTTTTCTCTCAGCCTGTCCTCTTCAGTGACTGTTTCTGACTCTCTGCTGACTACTCCTCTAAAAATACTCTGACTAGAAAATTGCTCGCAATTTTGATTAATATCATTCTTGTGTTGCTTCAAATGAATTACCTTGTGCTGGTGAATTAACTACTTCCTAGAAAGCTCATATTTTACATGGTCCTGGCTCCTCACAGCCTAAGAATTGATTTTAGAAAAGGGCCTAGCACTAAGCTAAATGGCCTTGTGACACAACACACTCTCTATATGCAGAGAGGTTTCTTGGCTTTTTCTATTTGTACTGGGACAACTCAGTTAAAAAAAATTCAGTGAAATTTTGCAGTGGTTCATCACATATGAAAGGAATAAGGCAAGGAATGAGGCATCCAACCATCTGCCCAAAACCAGAGCTCTCACAAGTGCCTAGTGGCACTGTTAGAGTTAGCACCTGGTCAAAAATTTATTTTAAAAACCCTTTGCTTTTTAGTAGTTTTTTTTTCCAGAGTCTTACAAGATCCTTCTCCTTCTACTACCTACCATGTGATGCAGAAGGACATATTTGCCATATGCTGCACTATGACTGGTCTCTCATTAGAAATTATAGACACCTGGTTTCACCATTTCATTCAAATCTAAACTCGGGAACTTATTTTGTTCTATGCAAGAAGCCAGTGTTGGTTTTGTCAGAAATACCACATTGCAATTGCTTTTAAAGGACACTCATATAGAAATTTATTTTCAAATACACTAATATAGTATTTACTGTTCATGTAAATTTAAGAATGCACCAGTATTAAAAAATAAACAGTTGAAAACTTGAAAAGTTTCCCGGCATTAAAATTATAGGAACAGCAATGTAGACAAATTAGAGCTGTGAATGTAAGACCTTGCGAATGAAAAACTTCAAATGGATGGATCTAAGGTTTGTTTATCTGATTTATCCCACATAACAGAAGCATTTTCAGGAGTGAAGATTAATTGTTTTATGGTGCTCTTGACATCCTATTTTTCTGATCCATTTGCCAGAGAGATGCTTTCAGTTTTTTCATTTTAAAGCTTTTACTATCGTAACTTTCACCTGCTGAGTTTTAGGCAACTAGCAATAATCTGAAAATGCTTTTCTCATTGAAACTATCTCTTTATATTTTTTCATTGTATTTGAGCACATTTATTTTACAGGAATGTACATATGCAAAATATGGATGACTAATAGGAAAGTTACTTCATGCTCATTTTCAAAAGTATGATCAGGTTGCTTCATTTTCTAAAGCTGGATTTATGTGTAGGTTCCTGATGACTTAACACAGATGTTTTATGTGATGTGAAGGTGGTTGCTTTGCAAGATAAAAGGTAATTGTCATTTTGCATATTTTGTTTTAGGGAATTGCAGCAAACCAATGGCTGGCTGAATGAAAGCATCACTTGCCCACCAGCTCTGCTGAAGTCAATGAGGAGGAGGTACTTCATGTTTACTTGAGATTGAGAATTTGTGAAAACCCTTTGAAATGGTCTTTAGCACAAATATCGCTCTTGCAATCTCCTCTAGAATGATGCAATTTCAAAAGAAAGGTTAAAAAGAGAGAGAAAAAAAAGGCAGTTGGTTTCCCTTCTAAGACTTGTAGAAGTTTTGAAAATGATTTTGTTGAAATAAAAACAAGTAACATTCAGGGAAAACCGACCATAAGACTTAAAAGTTTTATGAGAGTGAATGATTTTCTTCATGGTTTTGTATTTAAAGATATTAATTTTAGGAATCTCCACATCGGAAAATGCAAAAAGTACTTAAACACTATGGAGTTCTTGTTCCTTTGGAGTGGATCTTGATAAGGATGACAAACTCTTTCTGAGGTTCCTTAGAGTGACTTGGGAATATTGTTTGATGGGAAGCTCATCATGAGCCAGCAATGTGAGCTTGCAGCCTAGAAAGGCAATGGTATCCTGGGCTGCATCAAAAGAAGTGTCCAGCAGGGTGAGGGAGGGGATTCTGCCCCTCTGCTCTGCTCTGGTGAGACCCCACCTGCAGTGCTGCATCCAGCTCTGGGTCTCCTAACATAGGAAGGACAGGGAGCTGTTGGAGCAATGTCAGAGGAGGGTCATGAAGATGATAAAAGGGCTGGAGCAACTCTCCTGTGAGGACAGGACAGTTGGGGTTGTTCATCCTGGAGAAGAGAAGATTCTAAGGAGAGACGTTAGGGTATCTTCACATACCTGAAAGGGTCTGCAAGAGAGCTGGAGAAGGACTTTTTACAAAGCCATGTTGGAACAGGATGAGAAGAAATGGCTTTACACTGACAGGGCAGGTTTAGATCAGTTTCAAGGAAGAAATTCTTTACTGTGAGGGTAGTGAGACACTGGCATAGGTTTTCCAGAGAAGTTGTGGATGTCCCATTCCTGGAAGTGTTCCAGGCCTGGCTGGATGGGGCTTTGAGCAATCTAGTCTAGTGAAAGCTGTCTCTGCCCATGGCACGAAATTGGAACTAGATGATCCTTAAAGCTCTTTCAAATGAAAACCATTCCGTGAAGAGTGGCTCTTGGGAATACTGAAGTTCCTTTCTCACTGCTGTCACTCTTTTCCTGTCTATTCCTTGAAAGCCTGTTGGAAGGCGCATGCGAGTGGTGCACAGCCCCCAGGACTGCAGTAGCAGGTTTGTGGCTGAAGCAGAGGTGGCCCATCATCCTTCAGGTGGTTGCGGGGGAGCCTGAGTGCTCTGACAAGCCAATCTGCCTTGCAGGCTGTGTGGGTTAAGCCCACAGCTGCATATGTATAAGGCTGAATGCTATTCCTCACTGGAAATGACAGGATGACTCCTGTATACGTGTGCAGTATAAATACTCGGGGAAAATGCTTTGGGATGAAAGGCTTCATATAATGATCAGATATTATTAAAATGTCAGGTAGCTCTGGGCACTGAAGATCTGTCTCCCTGTGGAGCTCATATGAAATTTAAAGTAAAAAAAAACTTTTGTGATTTGCTGAGTGGGTGGCTGAATGGGTTTTATCATTGTGTCTCAGAGTTCTCTTTCTCCTCCCTCAGATCATCAGAATTCACTGCAATCAAAAGCCAAGTCACTCTGACACTCCTAATTAGGGACAAGAGAAGTGGTGTGATTTCTTGCTGCACATTAACAAAGGGGTTATTGCTAGAACCCAGATCCACTTCAGGCAGCACATTCTGTGTCCGAATATACCTTGGTCTGCTCCCTGTTTGCTCCCTGTAGGGTTTAATCATGGCTGGAATCTCAGAGACTCTGATTTAGCCAGCAGAGACATCTGTACCATGCTAATGAAACTCTCGCTGACTTCTGAATTGACAAACCAGGGCTGGGGTGGCAAAGGGGGGAACTCGGGGAGATTTGATCTACCAGTGTAAAAGAACTTCTGAAGGCTGAGTAGGCTCTTTGATAACATCCTAAACAGCCTGTTAAACTCCTGCTACTTTTCGGGCCTCGTGGTATTGAATTCAGGAGGTGGTCATTCCTCATGCCTGTCTCAGTAAGTAGGAAAGCTGCTGAGCTGTGAACGGTCAGAGCTGCTTGAATCTATCATGCTCCATGTGCCTTAAACTGAAGGAAATGGGAAGAAATGAGTGATGGAAGAGCTACAAATAAATATCTGGAATGGAAAAGGTGGGGAGTAGAAAGAGGCACAGCCACTCCTCAGCCCCTGGCACTGGCCCCACCAGGACAGAAGAATCTGAACACAGACAGTAAATGTGTCTCTTTAAAGCCCCCCTGATGGCTCCAATCCAATCAGGGTACCTTCTCCTAATGACACAGCACACCCATGATGAGAAACCAAACCCCACTCCTCTCTTCTCAAGGAGCTGTCCTCATCCCTTCACTCTCCACTCTTCCTGCCTGCTCTCTTTAACTCTTGCAGAAGGGAGAAGTTACAACAAAAGGGGCTGGAGGGTGACCATAGTTCGTGCTCTTTTCTTCTGAGGTGTGGCAGAGAGACAAATCCCAACTTCTGGCATTCCCTGCAGAAATCCCAACTTCTGGCATTCCCTGCAGGGAATGTCAGCCTTGAGCTCATGGGTATGGAGAGGCCACCAGGACCCTTGCTTTATCCTCTAAAGCACCCAGGTGTCATCACCTCATTTTCTGCAGTGCCCAGTCACGTCCATGTGCTCCAGAAATGCCTGCTGCAGGGCCAGAGGACCTCATTGTGGGGAGCCCAAGGAAGGTACTCAGTGACTAACATCAGTTTGCTGAGGCAAAGGTGCACAGCTTACAAACCTGGGAAGCTCAGACAGGAGAGAAACAGACAGTTCCTGACATATGCAAGGCTTGCACTGGGGTTTTCTGGCCTGTAACTTAAGACTCAAATTGCTCTTATGTAAGCCATATTGAGCACATTTTTTATGGCAAGCCTGTGCTGTTCTGGGAAGAGCAAGCCTTTTGAAGAGTGGGATAACCAGGAAATGACTGTAGCACGCACAAGGAGGTGAAGCAGAAGAATCAGCAATCACTTGGGATCTTCATCACTAAAGATGACCAACTTCTGTCCCACACTCCCAAACTACTGGTATGATTTTTCACTCTTCTAGCTCCTACCCCTCTCCCTGTGTTCAAGGTCCTTTCCATCTCACTTGGCTCAATGTGATGCTGCCACACTAAGTGGAGCTGCCACACAAATGGCATGTGTGTACTAACACATACACTAATATAAGACATTCCCAGCAGGCACCTTTGGATGCCCAAATTAAAGCTCTGCATAGGGAAGTCCATAGAAGTGAACTCTGATGAGTTTGATGGAATTATAGACTTTTCCAAAAGTTGAACAGGGTTGGCTTTTTAAATCTTTGCCCAACTTGTGGCAAAAGTAAGCCTCACTTAAGAACCATCTTTTCTTTCATGAAGATCATCACTGATTAACCTACTGGATGAAAAGAGAAATCTAGGGCGTAGTTAAGAATGTGATCACTGTCAGTGCAGTATAAAGTGAGCAATGCAGTGATATATCCCCCCTCCTCAGAGTCAGAGATCATCTGGAAACTGCTTCAAAAGCAAATACAAAAGACAAAAATGAAAGGAAGAATCAAAGTTAAATGTAAGATGCTTGGTTCAACTCAAGAAATGCTCTGACAACAGCTTCAAGCATTCAAATGGAAAAATGCATCCCTACTTAATATTATTGATTTTGTGTCTGGAGAAAAACCCACAGAACATTGTCTCCAAGCTGTGGGAGACACTAACTGAAGGCAGACAGGTGAATGGGGTCAAATCCAGCACTTTGTTCAAACAACGAAACACAAACAGAACAAAAAGCTGGGCAAAAAAACTCTTGTGGTGAAATCAGTTTCACTCTCTGCAATATGTTAATTTTATTATGTCTTGGTGATAATGAGGTAACCCTTAAAATCTTTTAGCAAAGACTAAAATTCTGACTTTTTAACCTGATAGGAATTTCTTTAGTGACTTAATAATGTCAGGACTTTGCCATGAAATTGCAATCAGAATTCAAAATGCTTCTGTGACCATTAACCATGTCTTGTTTTGGTCTGAATGTGGCAAATTGATACTCTTGATTACAATTTTACAGCACTTTTACAAAGGGTAGGAGTTAGTCACAGCTGCCGTCTAAGGAAGGCAGACAGCTGACAAGGGAGAGCAACAAACTCCTGGAAGATTACCAAGTATAACTCTAAAATGAGACTTGTATAAAAAAATCTTCCTTTCTCTATTTACAGGAGAGGGATACCATGGATGTTAGCCTTCTGACCTCCAAACCAGGGATGTATTCACTGTATTTGCATGCAGTGCCATATCTGTACTGAATTCAGCAATGAGCAAAAGGAGATCTTTGATCAAAACACAAAATTAATTTATGTACTAGGGGTTTCACAGAAAGCCACTGAACTTACAGGAAGAGTAGAAGAATAAATTGTCTTTGTAGAGTTATTCACAAAACATGTGATTAGCATTTTCAGTTTGCAAAATAGTCTCTACTCAAGCACAGCTCCCAAGCAAGATTATCTTTTTCATGTTGGGAGCATTCAAGTCCCAAGAGTCTGGGAACATCCTTGAAGAGGATTATATCTGAAATTATGATTGTCCTTTGGTCATTATTTTCACTTCAGTTAAGACAGAGATGTGAATGAAATACCATTATATGCAGCAACGAAGGGGAAATGAAAAGGGGGTCAGATTAGAAGCAAGGACTGATCTCTTCCAAAGCACAGGACTGATGGAAGGGAGCAGTCAGTGACAGCACCTCTGGCAGTGCTGGCTATTGAAGTCTCTGTTAACACCAGACCAGAATCTTGGGCTTTGTGTATTGCCTAAGCCCAACATTTGGCCTTTCCTGACACAGAGCATTGCTGGGAAATGTCAACAGCCATAACAAATATTACTGCATGTACCTGGCAAATCACTCATGGAACACCCTTATGACTCTGTAGAGAACCTTGTAAGATGGTTTTGCTTTCTGGAAATAACAGATGTACTGGAAAAACACTAAAATTTTGGTCTACCCCACCCCCACAGACTTTGTGTCAACTGACATGCAGGGAATGTGACATTGCAATTGCTCCAGCCTCTTAGTCAACTTAGTTAATTTTCCTGTGAAAACAAGAGGAAAAAAAAATAAAGTTCAGTTTGTAGGTTGGGCACCTACAAATTACTTCAGGAGGGGAGTTTTTCTTTTTCCAAAGGTGTCCAGATCCTTGTCTCCCTTTCAGGATGGTCTCACATAATAAGTATGTAGAAGATCAGGATAGGTCTAAGTATATACATTTTCATTTGTATCTGCTTTTGCTAAGAAAAATGTTTCCAGGTTTTATTTTAAATAACATCATTTTTTAATGTAAAAGATGATGCACACTAGTGCAATCAGGAGAAATCCTGAGTGAAGAAAGTAATCTTTAAGGTTACGGTAGGGCGTTTCTTGATGTGTATGCACTGTGTCTAAAGTTTCTTCTGTCCTTTCTAGGAGCCTGATTTTCTGCTGAGTAAGTAATCTAAATATGCCACAGTGTGAAGATAAGGCTGTGTATTCAGTGTTCAGGCATACATTGCCATTTTTCCTTACCAACACCTCCCACTATTGCTCGGCATGTAGAGGTATTTAATTTGCTGAATTCAACCTGTCATCTGTAACAAATATGTCCTAATCCAATTATATGCATCACAGTTCACTAAGAAGCACGTAAGAGCCACCAAGCCTTCTTCTCTTTGATCATCCCTGATTTGCACAGTGGCCAGGGGCAAAACCCATGGAGTCTGCTGAGAATATATGTGGAGACAACCTGCAAGGCACAACACCTGAGTGCTACACATTTGATATAAATGACAATTGTTTAAAAGGCACTTCAGCTTCCATTTTACAAAGTTCATTATCGCAGCAAATGTTTTAACATCAGTTCTTTCCCTCTATTTCTCTATTTTTATTTATACTGCTGTGCTTTTTCTGATTCCATGGTGGTATTATTGTTGAATACATGGCTGCAACTGTGACTCAATAATTGTAACTATCTGGTTTCCCTCTTTGCCATTAATCTAGGTATTGACTTCTTTTCTTAAGAGTCAAATATTGCTATGAGATCAGCAGGAGAAAAGCTCACGGAAAAGAGGGGCAGAAAATACAGTTCCTATCCCATGGAAAATTCAGGCATTTGAGAGCTTGTACAATTACAAACTGGATCAAAATATTACATTTTGAAAAATTTACTATTGACCAAAGATTCTGAAATATTTTGTTTTAGATATCTGGGAATTGTGCACCAAAACACTCTCTTTACACAATTGAAATGTTTCCTTTTAATGCTATTTCAACCTCTATATTATATAAATATAAAATTTTCAAGCACTTCTGTTTATGCAGTTACATATGAGCCAAAATGGTACAGCTTGAAGCTTTCAGGTAATTTCCCTTTAAAACATTTCAATACTGCAAAACATTGTTTCATCTACATTTTTGGTGAGGAAGCAAGTTCTTTTAGAGAGTTTGTAAGACTTACATATATCTATTCCTTTAGGATTTCCTTTGGAAAACCTGCAATCAGCTATTTATTGTGAAATGACCATTTTTTAGCTAGCATATGTGAGCATTTCAAGATCATCATTGGATTAATGTATTTCTGGTTTGCAAACAGAATCTTTCAAAGGGGCAATGGGATGCTGTGCAGACAGACTGCAGCTGCAGATTTGTTGGAGCTATCAGACAATATTGAATGTCTCCTGTCCAAACGCTGAGAGCTATGAGGCTCTATCGACTTCACTGCGGAAACGGATCACAATGAATGAGATTTAGGAAAGGATTAAAAAAACGAGGACAACATTTCCTTATCAAAAAAGCAGTTCACAAAACTTGAGTCTTCCATTCAGGTTTAAAATAAAACTGTTTTCCTGACTGAGCCATCAGACAACACATGGACTAAAGTAGATGTGAAAATATATTAGTGTTTAAACTGTTGCTAGTTCACTTGGCCAGGAGGAAGATAGCGTATATAATTGGTTTTAATATTGATATGTTTATGACAAAGACTGCATGGTTGAATGACAAACATAGCAGAAAACTTTCCCTTTTTTTTCTCTTCCCCCCTTGTGGAAATTGCTGTTTTGATGGCAATCATTAAGGAAATAAAATAAGCAATTTTTTCTTTTTTGGCAGCAGGTTTTTAAAAACACGACCTTAAGAGTCCTTTAATGGTTTTGGACAAAATAATGATTCAGTGAATTAATTTAGTCCTCTTGTGAAAATTAACTGCTTCAAAATTACACACATATATGAACCACCTCACTCAGAACTGAAATACGCCCAGGCTTACCCAGCTGCAAGGTGGCAGCCACAGAGACAAATGGTGTAACTTTGTAGCTCGTCTAATCCTGGACAGGACACTAAGGAAAAGCATTTCTTTTGCAGTGGTTTCCATGGTATCTTTAACACCCACATTCAGCAAGTAGGACACTGGTTGTTAAAGTCTCATCCAAATAAATCCTACAAAGCAAATTGCATGGAACCCAATTTATCTACCTTGAATGAAGTTTGCTGGGATTTGAACCTGTGGCTTCAAGAAAAAAAAACAAAACAGGCACTTCAAACTTGATGTGCAAATCATTCAGCCATTCTATCAGCTTTAAGATGCACACAGTAAATTTGAGACCATACACATACATGTACTAAATCTACACACAGACAGATGTACCTACATTTGCTTGAGATTCATCATGCCCGTTGATTTCTGCTAATTCCTTGGCGCTTTTTAACTGCAGAGAGTGAAAAAAAACCAAAACAGAACAAAACAAGCACATTATTTCAGTATTTCACACAGTTATCTTTGATTTATTTGAAGGAGTCTTTTATAAAGCTTCCAATGAGAAAAACAGATGGAGCATATAATTCTAATGAGTTTTTGCTCAAACCATTTTGAAACCAACATACTTAAGGCCTGATAGGTTGGCAAAAAAAGAAAAATAATAGGACTGGGTCATTATTTTTTAAATAATAAGATTAGAAAGTAGTTTCAAGGCATAAAAGGTGCACAGATTTCTCTCCCAAGAATAATAAACAATTTAATTTCCCACTATTGTTGCTATTAATTTAAACTTTACAATATCTGCAAGTTGCCACTAGCTAAATAGTGTTTTGCCAATGATTACTTTTGCATGATATATTTTGAGGTAAGATGCAGAAGTGCTACTATACATTGTCTTCCTGACAACGTACCTAAATAACTGGCATGGCTTCTGGGTATGATGGAAAAGGAGGGGAAGTGAAGAACAGTTCTTTTATTTAACCAGTGTCAGGAAGAACTGAGGGGACACTGCAAATATATGACCTGAACAAAAACTTTTTTTTCCTCTCCTGAATTAGCTTTTAGGGGAAAATCCAGGATTACATTGGGAATTGTAAAGATCACTCTCAGGAGATTTAAGGAAAGTCCTAGCTCACATCTTGAGCCACAGTGAAATATGCTGTCGTTCATCCTGTGATTGAGCAAACAGAGCAAAGAGGAGACACCATAGCTCTCCTGAGCCTATAATCCATGGAGGTTTGTACACTTAAATGAAACTCATAGAATCATTTGCTCTTTAGGTTAAGCTCTGAAAAGACATGCTTTTATTGTAATTTAATTCACAATAGATATCGTGTGGAGGAGGGGGACGGAGGGAGAGGAGATGGATAGGGAACAATAAACACAACTTTCCTCTGAATTCCTTCTTTTTTGCCAAAGAAACTGGGTTTGACATCACTTGATTCTATAGCTCTGGCTCTGATTGGCAACAGTTCTAAAATCCTGACCAAACAGAAGACTAATATGTATTGATTAGTGTCTGACTCAGAAGTGTTGGTGGGCTACAATCCTAGGGGTTTGGTTAGCTCCATCATATTTTTGCTATGTGGCAAAACCAGCTGAACTGAGTGTTATTCAGCCCCCAGCTGTTCAGTTTCCAATCTGACACTTAAAGTAAGCAGGCCAGGGTCTGTTTGTACCTTATTATGCAGGGCTGTGAACTGCACCAATTCAGGAACTGCTGCTCAAGCCCCTAAACCAGTCCTCATGGGGAAGGAAGAGGGCAACACTTCCTGATAAAGTAGTACAAAGAATATCTGGGGACTGCAAAATCATCAGGTCTCCTGGTTCAATTCACTGAAGCTCATCTTTCAAAAGCCTCAAGAAGTCTGCAATTTATACTGACAGCAGGGTGGTGCATTTCCAATGAATGCTACATGTTTTCCCTACTCTGAAAAAATAACCATCCTGTGAAACCACTCCACGGTGAGGATAGCTGGTAGGAATGAGCTGAGATGGCTACTTCCAGACTAGCACCAGAATTAAGTATTTATGGATCGCAGTGTGACCGGAAGAGCTGTTTCCTGATTCTGCCAACTCCTCATTATAGAAATTCACCCATTCTAAGCAGTCCTGTTGGGTTCAGCTGAGTTACTCATCGGAATATGAGGTCAGGAGAGCATGCTCAGTTTTGTAAAACTGTTCTACGTTTTACAAAACACTGGTGAGAGTGTCCTGAGTGCTCAAGGAATGCAGTTCAGTCCTTACTCTTTGCCTTTCCCTTTCTGGGTTTATAAAATGCCATCACCTCTTGGTGACTGTGGCTCCCTGGCAAAGTGCTCTTCTGGTGACATGCCACATCCCATCAGCCACACGTGGGTTTGATGGGAGACTGGGCTCAGCCTGCAGCGCACTTTGGTCTTGCAGGCTTTCCCCCTGCCAAGGTTTCCCTCCATTATCACCCTGGCACTACTTCATCAGTTGATATAATGCACAGAGGATGCCTGAGCCTCTCCATCTCCTTTATTGCACGCTTTTATATGCTCTGAAAAGGATGCCAGAGCTTAGGCAAGAAGACGTTTGCATCCCTGCCAAGACTAGCACCTCTGCAGTGGAGATAATGGTGGAAAACTTAAGGCTAGAAAGTGTGCAGCTGCATTCCCATAGGTTAATGGGGTGAAGTCCCTTTTTGTACAATATTTTTTTTCTAAATTATTATTTAAATTATATTCTTCTCTCACATGTTAAATAGAGAAATGCTGGAATAGGAAGCTTAGAAAAACGTACAATATTGGAACAACAGGACTTGCCTTGCCCCCTGTTCTGACTTCAGGGTAAATCAGGGGCAAGTGTGATGTTAGCAGCGGACAGTGTGCTGAGGCAACACACAGAACTAGTGCCAGCAACAACCAGGGGGCTGCCTGGAAGGAGAAGGGATGAGGAATCAGAAGTGTCTGATAAATATATTGCTGTGGTGGGGTAGACCTGACTCAAACCGGTGGGCATGAATCCCTCAGACAACCAGAGCTGATGGGCACATGCCAGATGTGATTCAGAAGCCTTGTGACTACAGCGATGCAATATGGTGCACCAGTAAGTGGGACTTCTCCCAGCAGGACATCCCAGCCTGGATGTGGCTGGGAGCATGGAGCAGCCATGCTTGGATGGAGCTGCACCCCCCATGTACACATGCCCTGAGTGAGGCAGGGCAGGATTCCTGTGCCAGCTTGGGATGAAAAGGCAATTTTAAGCAAAATTATCATAAAGCCAAGCCATAAAGTCAAGGCAGGAGTCCTGTGCTATTTATTTTTGAAAGAAATGCTTTATTTACTTGGCTTGGGTGCATGATTTTCAATACCCATTGTGGATAAAACACACAGATAAGCTCGATGCTTGTAAAGGAAAGCTGTGAGTCTTGGCAAGTGGGGGTCATTAATTCTAAGGCTTCTGCTGCTCTGGAAACTTTTGGAACTCGTTCAAGGTTCTTGGAGGAGCACACTGGCTGCCTAGCACTCTTCAGGAATTCTGGCTACTTACAGTCTTGGCCTCAGGCGTGTTTCAGAGCTAATTCTCAAGAGAAATGCAGATCTAGCCTGCCTTTCTTCCAGCTACTGTTTCGCCTGTGTGCCTAGCATGAGTGCACATTTGATTTGCAATTAGCAACAGTCTGCAGAGATTCAGCAGTCTGCCCTGGTGGTCCCTACTGCGCCTCACATTGCAAGATCTTCCTATATGCTTTTGTAGCATATAATTGCTGCAAAGATATAAAAAAACCTTTGTGCAATTTTTGTTTTTCTTTTTATTTTTTAAAGCGCTTTATAATGCTATACCTTAAAAGTCATATGAAAATGGAAATGAGATCCAATTAACTCAAGAGACCTGGCGGAATCTGTGTTTATAAAGACTCTGTCATTACCAAATCCATTCTTCCTCCTGACATTTTCTGTATAACAG